>NC_044497.1:38502500-39702500 GCF_902362185.1 Chanos chanos
TTAACACTTTTTTTTTTCTTTTTTCACTCGTCTCCCCCTTATTCTTCTCTCAAATTCAAATTCAAATTGCCCTCATTAGCAAGACTTTTCAGAGAACCAAAAGGTTGTCAAATGGATACAAAAGCAGCAGTCATACAGCGACTTTAGGGTGTTAACACCAAAATTAAGAGCAAATTGACAGCTGCAACTCTAATATATGCATTCTCTCTCTTTCTGTCTCTCTCTCTCTCTCTCTTTTTCTGTCTCTCCCTCTCAGCTGTTTAAATAATAGTTCTCTTTGCCTGGAGAGTGTCTGGGTTAATATTTGCTTAAGCCCTCTTAGCCCGTGAAATAAGAATGGACGTCATTTCAGCTTGTCAAAGTTACCTCAACCACTGGCCTACTAATGCTGAACTAATCATGCTGTCTGCAGACAAGTCTGTGACAGTGTGTGTTTGTTTAGCCCCAGTGACCACGGCAGTGTGTGTGTGTGTGTGTGCCTTTTTCTACATTGTCAGATCATTTAGATTCAACTGGCCTACGGTATGGTATGTATGACATGTTGAACTACATCGTTTTCCAGTTTGGGGTTAGGTTCAGGTCTCTCTTCTGTGGTACTGAGCACATGCATGTGCATGTGTGTGTGTGTGTGTGTGTGTGTGTGTGCGTGCATCACCAAGGCATATGACCCTGTGACTGAGCAAAGCTAAACTCATGTCTCTGGTGAACCTGTAAGTTAGTGCACAATTTACAATCATTTGTTCAACACATTCAGCATAATTAAATTCGCTCCATGCTTGAGAAAAAGTTTAACAGCAGTGAAATGGGAGTCATGCAGAGGGACCCTTTATCACTTTACTCAACAGGATTTCTCCAGTGCCATTAACTCACTCCTCTGTAGGGATCATAAATGGCTCAGGGTCCCTGGAGTGGTAGAGTATCAGCTGGATAAAACGATGTACGATTGCTGAGTGTTCTGTGTAAAATATCAGCCAGATTTATGTCTGAAATAGTCTCGACTTTTTGAAACCACTGTTTGGGATTTTGAAATTTCACTGAATGTCAGGAGCTGTCCACTATCTGGTGCCACCTTGAAGCTCTTATAGATCCTGACTTCTCATATAGTAAGAATCTGTTCAGACTCTTTCTTGAAAGGTATTGTATGACATGAAATGACAGAGAAGTCCATTTTAGTGTGGTAGTACATCTTGTTTAAAGCATAAAGTCAAAGGTTGCACCACAGTTATGATTGACAGTGTATGATTTTACAACATTGCTGTGTCACCCTAATACCCAAGCCTGTGCCTTTGATTTGTATAACTCTGACTAAATCAGAACATGTGGCACTACTTTGGTATCTGGGGTTTTTTTTTTTTTTTGGGCTGCCACAGCACAGAGGCACATCACTGGCAAATGTGTTAGAAGAGGACAGGGAAACAGAGAGAGAGAAAGACAGAGGGCTCGTGAGACAGGGGCAGAATCAGGATGGTGGACTGAAAGGGAGTGATATTGATTGTCTGCTGAGCATGACTGATGGCCCAATAAGCTGCATTGGACTAAAGCAAGAGAGAGGGAGAGACTGAGACAGAGAGAGAGAGAGAGAGACAGAGAGAGGAGGATTTCTGCTTTTCAAAGATGTGATGAATGAAAGTGTCAGAGGGCAGCCAGCATCCAGACCTCAGAGCATGACAGACAGCTCTGTCAGGAGGAGGAAAAAAAAAGAGGCGGAGAGAGATGGATGAAAGAAAAGAAAAGAGAGCAGGTATGATGAAGTAGAGAGAGGGAGAAAAAAAAGAAAAACAAAAGAAAGCTCAAGCCAAGAAGAACCAGAAAGAATAGAAAGTGTTTGCCCATGCTTGTGTTTTTATCCATGTGAATTAGTTTGTTTGTGTGTGTGTATTTGTTTGAGAGTTAGTGTGTCAGTATCAGTGTTTTTCTGTGTGTATGTATGTGTGTTGCGTGTGTGTGTCTGTGAAAGAGAAGGATAGAGAAAGACAGAGGAGAGACAGTGGAGAGTGAAAAAGGGGAGAGAGGCAAGCAGTGTGTGTGTGTGTGTGTGGGAGGGGGGGGTGACACTACACTCCGTCCATCTTTATTAATGGCAAATGAGTGGAAAGGGAGTTATTAAAAAAGAAAAAGGATGGATGGAGGGATAAGTGAGAAGGGGCCTAGATGGAGAGAACAGGTAATAAATGCTCACTCTGGCAGTTCCCGGACTCAGTCACAAAAGTGAGGGTGTGAGCTGAAGCAATGACACGACGGCAAGGGAGGAGACGGCTGGAACTTTGCCAACAGGGGGCAGCACTAAAACTCAAGTTTTGTGTGAACATCTCGCAGTGAGTTGTGGGACACGGGAGATTCACAGAAGACAGAATTGTTGAATACTGTTTCTTTATTCTGTCACGATTACCCTTTTCAAATTAATATCCCCAAATAAAAGACGTTTGAAATGTTACTACCAACTTTGAAACATCCCTGTAATGACTCCCATGCATAACTGTTGGCTAGATGACTACTGAAGAAGTATGACCAAATCTGCAGAAATGGGTTTCTCATCAACAATATGATTTCTATTTAAACATGGTGTATGTGTGACAGATCAAATGTATGCATCCTCTTAGTTTTCATGTTAAACAGTGATGGGATGTTTATGATATGAACATATTGGAACATTTTCTGTTTATCTGTCGCTGTTTTTATCCTTACTAATTAAGATCACTGTTATTTTTATTATTCTAATATTTTGGCAATATTATCAACCAATGGTCATGTCAATGAAACAAGCTGAACCTAAAAAAAGAAAGCTTAGGAGGAGGATAGAGAGGGAGATAGCAAAGGAGGAGAGGCAGACAGATAGAGAGACAGAGAGAAAGAGAGAGAGAGAGAGAGAGAGAGAGAGAGGTTCATTAAAGGGAAGGGTGGGCCGTGACACATGATGCATGCCTGTGGCGGCATTGATTCTCTCTCCACAGGAAGGTGTCTCGCCATGGAGATGTATGAGCTGCACAAACAGAGGGCAGGGGCATCATTCAGATGCCACACTAATGGAGAGGCCAAGACACACACACGCACATACACACACACACACACACACACACACACACACACACACACACACATTCACACACACACAGACACACACACACACACACACACACACACAGACAAACTCACACACACACACATGCACTCACACACAGACTCACGCGCACACACAGGTGTACTGATGGATGACTTGTCAGGGGGCCCATGTGGTTATTAGATAGCCGCGTTAATGCGTGACCTCCTTCGTTCTGACGCTTGTCCTTCATCCAGCCCTAGAGATAGAAAGAGATGGAAGGAGGGAGAGAACAGAGAAAGAAAAAAAGACCAATACTTAAACAGAATAATGGCTCAAGGACCTGAATTGAATGAGTCTTTCAAGTGTTCAGGCAGGCAATGACTACAAAGACTACAGAACAGTCTAGAAATATAATACAGATTGATTATACTGATAATGTGGCAAATATTTAATCATTATTGGCAGTTTAGAGTTTTACTTATGCTGGATTCTGTCTTGTAGAGCTTTTAAATGCGATTTATATGTGCTCTGAAATAGCAATTCCAAAGAAGAGATGTTGTCTTGATCAAGCGAAGCTTTAAATTAATGTTTCTTGACACAGTGAGTGACACAGTGAAGTGAATGAATGTGAGTTGCTGCTATGTGCAATATCGTCAGTGGAACATTTTGTACACCCCCTCACCATTTCCCTCTGTGCACTGACATTTCATCTCCATAATATGTGACAATGTTTATACACATCTTTAACACACATCTTTCTCCACGTCTGTCACACACGCTTAGTGTCAGGAGTTAGAGTCTGACAAATGGAGGTTGAGAGCACTACATTTCCCACAAATCCCACATGTGGTTCCCATTTGGAATGTCACAGAATATGGCACACCATCACTCTCTATTAACCTCCATTTGAGTCTAATGTGCAGAGACATTAAGGTAATGTTACAGACCAATAAAGTATTTAAGGACCCCTGTGGGTGACTCTGCAGGAGCATGAGGGGAAAAAGAGAAAAAAAAAGAGACAGAAAAAGAAGGCAAGTCAGATGCCTGAGAAAACAAGTCAGAGGCGTCAGTGTAAAACTCTGATTTGTGTTCATGGAGATTATTTGCTGGAAAAACAGTACAATGCCAAAGAACTCAGTAAAATTGGATAACTAAAGTATTCACACTCATTTACTCTCACTTTCACACACTCATTCATTCATTCTCTCAATCACTCATCCTCTGTTGTTTTCCAGTTTTATATCAACAGACTTGAGTTTTACAGCCAAAAACAAACAAACAAACAAACAAAAACACTAATCATAAAGCACTTTCTGTAAGAGGTCAAAATGTTTTTTGTGGACAAATGGGATAGTCATAACTGCAAATACACAATGAAGCAATCAATTAGCTGTCACAGTATAAGACATACCCTCCACTCACACCTGATAAAATGTTAGCAGATAGTGAGCTGTCAGCCTATCACATCTGAATAAAGTTAGCATTTCCCGCGTTCCTTCATTTAGAGTTTCTATTTTTATTTTCTAAAGATGACCCTGTGTCTGTTTGTCTGCCATTATGCATTTCAGAGCTTACATGCCTAGGATCAGGGTGTGGTGGTTAGGGTTTTCTGACAATGGGCACATTCAGCTTGACTTCTATTGGATTTGGACCTAGGCATCCTGCCCTCAGCCGTCCCCGATTAAACACCATACGTGTGAAATGCGTTAGCCTCTCGCTCCAGTCACGGGAGTCACTACTCAACCCCCCACACAGCCTTACTCGAACTCTCAGTTCACCATTTCAAAAGACAGTCATGAGAGGACAAGAAAGATGAAAGGATGATGAAAGAGAAAGAAAGAAAATTAGATATCTCAACAGAATATTGGACAAGAGAATGGAAAGTGTTCAGAAAAGAGAAAGTAGAGAAAAGGCACCAAAGAGGAAGAAAGCAGAAGGAAGAAAAGGAGAGAATACAGATAGAGGTATGGGGGGGGGGGGGGGGGACAAGGAAGAAGTCGGGTTTTGAAATTCAGGCAGCTGCAGAGGGAGCTATCATTACCATGCATCAGAACAATGAATGAGGCTTTCAGCGAGCGGTAATAAGAATTTGATAAATCATGAGCAGAGAATTAACTAGACGTCAAAACAATGAGAGGACCCATGATGGATGGGACGGCAGGATGGCGTAGATTAGTCTAGCCAACCAGTCTAAGAGAGAGGGATGAGAGGAGGAAAGGAGAGAGAGAGAGAGAGAGAGAGAGAGGCGCGTGAGGGAGGGTGCGGAGCAGGCTAGGCAAGGTCGAAATGGGAACTAGGGAATGAGGGAAGTGGAGACATAAAGGAAGATAAAGCGAGGGGAGACAAGGGGATTGAGAGAAATGAAATGATGGAGGAAGAAGGGAGAGTGGGGTTGCATAGAGGAAAAAGAGGCAGGGGTTAGAAGAATGAGAAGTGATGAGTTGATGTAGCATTTTAAAAGGTTAGAGCAGATTCTACTTGGAATGTTAATAACAGCAGTGACTAAACATCAAGAGGCCTCTCCCTAAGTATGGTTAAAAACCAGAGTGTTGGATCCTACATAAAAACAGACAAATCTGATGTTTACAGCCCTTAGGAATGGCATCTTACAGAAAATACAAAATCACCAGTAATCAGACAAGATGAAAAAGAGTCAGTGTTATAACAAAATGTGTATACCCCATGAAGTTACAACTACATTAAGGACAGTTATTGTGAAGTGACTCGTGTATCCAGTTGAACATATAATATTTTACTCTGTGTCAAGCAGAAATGGAGTACATGTTCAGGGTCCTACTACAAGCTAATTATCATACATTATTTGCCAGATGTTACACCGATGTCATTGATGTCACCGATGTTTACTATGAGTGCATAACAAAGGTGTTTAGAGAATGTTTACTAAGTGTTGTCTCCAGTGTATATTTCTGTAAAAATGTGTTTGCCTCAGCACACCAAGGTGACTAATGCATACTGTTAAGTTTGTCATCACTAATGAGACTGGTTAATCAAGACTTGACAATGACTTGATAATGATGAAATCTATTTAACAGATGGTAGCATTCACTGGTCATTAATTAAACTTCTGTGCTTATAAGCACACTGAGTTCCAAAACTGTTTCACAATGCTTTTGATGGATTATGAACAGATTTACTATGATTTAACACTTACTTCATTATGACATCACAAAGAGAATAGATTCTTGTGGCATATGAAGCTACAACAAAATAGTAATATTTCACATGTTCTTTTACGAGCCTGACTAACACTGAGATCTTGATGTTACTTCTCTTTATCTTTGATGATCACTCTCTCTCTCTGTCTTGTTTGTTTTTAAACCTCTTTTTACTTTGTCTGTTAAAAGCTTTCTCAGACTGCACCTTGTTCATCAAAACTATTTTTGCAAACATTTTAGTTACTTCTAGACACCTATTTTAGTCATGTCATTGATTTCAGTTTACAGCCAAGTCTTGGTGGTCCCTTGGGGTGTGTCTTTCCTCATCTGGTTGTGTGTCTAACTTCTCCTCTGACATTCCCACACCTCTGTCCTCTCACACTCCCACTCCAGTCTCCCTCTCGTGATTTGTCCGGGGCTGACGGATGTGATGGGCTCTATGTTTTTTTCATGAGGCTGGTCAGAGGAAGAGTAATTAAGTCTGTCGTGACGCTCATTAAATAGGTCTTATCAGCAACTCTGAGGGGGCATGTCTCAAGAACATCTCTGCTTTTGTTCTCCTGTGTGAGGCTTAAGACAGGGAAGTCGTCATAGCAGAGTTTGGCAATATTCTTGGGGTTTGGAGAAAACATATCTTTTCGGAGGCCTTAAAGGAAAATTGATATCTGAAGAATGTATTTGAAATGTCTGGTCTTGCCTTAAATCTTGCAAATCTTGCCTTTGGTGAAATATTTTGTACTGGGTTTGTTGACTTTGGTTTAAAATGGGTACAGAAATTGGTGAATTGTTATGAAATACAACATCACCTAGAGTTGGTTGTCCTTTGTTGCAAAGTTTCAAAACTTTAAAGGGTGTTGATGCGACTTCTGTGTGGATGAAGTGATTAAATGTAAAAGGGAGAAGAGGATATTATAAGGTCTCACAAACCATCTGTGCTGGCCTCTGAGAAAAATGTCCCTTCTACTTAAAGTGCACCCAGATGGCATAGTCAAAGGGATTATCTGTATGATTTTGGTGTGTATTTCCCTACAGGTCTCTCAGTCTCTCTCTCAGTCTCTCTGGCTCTCTCTCTCTTTATTTCTTTCTGTATGTAGGAGGTAGAGTGAGTTTGTAAGTCAATTCCTGAAATTATTCTGAAATTACAAACATACATACACACACACACTCGCATACACATACACACAATGAGAAGCACTTGTAAAGAATGTTCTTTATGTTTTAATTCAGTCAGACATATTCGCATAAAATTACTTGTCATTTCTGACTGCACTTGAGAATGTTATTATGCACCTTTAACACAAGAGTGTAAAACATGTTAGAAACTCCTCCCAAATAACTTGTAGCTCCCTGCTATACAACCACGGTTAGTCTGAACTCATATAAACCGTGAAGGCTTACAGCGCCCTCTGGTGTATGCTTTTCAGACAACAGCCCAGCACTCAGGCCACTAAATTCTATTTTTCTGTCGTTACATTTATACACAATCATCTGTCTGTGCGCATGCTTAATGTATAAAGCGGGTACAGATTCACAGACACACACGAGGAGTGCACACACAAACACGCTCTACACACAACAAATACACCCACTCACACAGACTGTCCTGTCACTCTAAACCTTGTTCTCGTATATTCCCTCCCATCTCAGAGACTTGCTTTGTGTTGATTTAGCTGTCAGGCGGGACTTGCCTTTGCCGTGTGATTTATAGAGTCGAGTCGTGAGCCAGCGGACCGGCGATGAATTGGCCAATATTGCGCGAGGCTCATTTGCTAAGCATTACATTAGAGTGGAGATGATGGCCACACAAAGTCATGTAAATGAGGCGGGAGAGAGAGAGTTTCCATCAGTCAGACTGTCAGCTGCATTGCTCCGTCATAATTTATTACTGTAATTGCCCTGCATTACCTCAGGACATGAGGCACCATTGATAGATCCACACACTACTGCTAGTCACAGCCACGCAAATATACAGGCTCTGGATCAGTTACAGCGCCAGCATGTGAGTGCTCGTTGTGGTTCGTTGTATCTCTCTGTGTTTAATGTATGTGGAGTCTGTGCTGTACTTCCAAGAAGTTTTCACTCAAAATTAAGTTCTGATGGCTGACACTTTAATTTAATGAAACTGTTCAAGAAAATGAACCTTGACCAGATATAACCGGAGGGAAACCTCAAACAACTGTATATATCAAGTGAGTGTGAGTGAAAATGGTACATTAAAAAGGCATTTTCTTCGGATATATATGGGTTTTTGGAATTTTTCAGTTAAAAATACACAGTAACAAGAATGACCTTAACAGGAAACTGTCTAGATGCTTTCCACTGAAAACAGGTTGAGAGTCACTGTTATCATGATTCAGATTTGACTGACACACACTGGGGCCTAGCACTGTAAATGCAAAGCCAAAGAGTGGCATCTATCGGTTTTACCAACTGCCTCTGGATCGGTACAGTACTGTGCTTTTGGAGACAATCACATTATACTAAGTATGAACTCTAACCTTCTCTAAGGAATTATGTGGGTGTGCGTATTACATATTAATAACCACATTTGAATACTAATACTAGTCTTACACCGGGCTACCGGCGTTACACAGAAAGTAGTGTGCTCCCATTCATCCTTTGTTTTTTCAAAAACCCAAGCACTATTAGGCTTCGCTGGAAACCATTCAGACAGCAAAAGGCTTCAACCATGTGTCAGTTATATACAGTTACCTAGGTGACAACTTTGACTTTGAGTAAGTTACATCGTTACATTGAAGACTCTGATTTTGAATCAGTTAAAAAAGTTTGAAGTCAGTTATTCAGGAAAATAATTTGACTGTGGAAAGTGTGTGGATCATTCATCCATCCTCTTCTTCTCCTTTACCTGCTGACCAAGTGTTTCTTGCTGCACGTGTGTGTGTGTGTGTGTGTGTATGTGTGTGTGTGTTAGAGATGGGGCCAACCAGTGCTAACACAATAGGGGAAATACCATATTGTGTCTTGATCTTCAGTTCTTATTTTCTTTCCTTTTTCAAGTTTGATAGAGAGAAATTCTGGTAGATATTTAAAAATTGTTGCTGTGATGAGTTGCTCCAGCCATAAAACCACTGACTGAGACGTTGAGTGAGGAGAGGTGGCCAGAGAAGAGACTTTAAGCTGGGACACACTTTCATCAGAGTTTGAAGTTAAACTCTAATAAAGGTGGTTACAAATGGAGTTTGGATCAAATACCTAGAAACAAAAAATAGAAAAATTAATTGTATCTTTATCCAGCAAACATCCATTGCTGGCACTGAATTATGGATGGTCTATGGAAATTGGAGAAATGAGATAAGCAGGCCACTTCATTGCTTTCTACCCCTTGCAACTTGCTCTCTCTCCCTCCCTCCCTTCCCCTCTCCCATTCTTTCCCTCCCATTCTTATCCCATCTTTTTGCACTTGGCTGCTGGTTAAGCACTGATGCTTACAGCGCCGAACTTGAGGCTGACAACATCATTAATCACTCTCTCTCTCTTTCTCTCTCTCTCTCTCACTCTCTCTGCCTCTCTCTCTCTCTCACACACACACACACAAACACCATTCTAAACACTTGAATAGTTCCACCAGTACACAGGGCTCTCCATTTGACCCATTGGATTACGATACGGTCAGATATATTGGCAGATCCATTATCTCGTTGACAGAACAGTGGAGGAGGCTCCCACCCACAAACACTGACAGATTCTCTCTCTTTCTCCCTCTCTCTCTCTCTGTCCCTCACACAGACGTAAACACACATCAATAAAGGATCCGTATTGAACTCCACAGGCAGATCACAGTTTATTAAAATCTTCTCCCTAATGCCACACATGTGCATTAAACCTCCAAGTATACCTCCAAAGTTAGATCTATCACAGTGCCTTGTCTCTAATGTAGGACTGCAGCCGCACCGTCTCACTAAAACCACTGGACAACACTGACCATTCAGAAATGTCAGTGTTGAATAGACTATGTATTACAGTGAGTTCAGCCATGTCCTCTGTGGGCATTTGTGCATGTCAGCATTGGCTGAGGTTAATGGTTTGGCTGTGTTCTTAGCGGTGTATGTCGTCAAGGCCTTTCTTAGGTTTGTCAGCAGCTGCCCTTGCTGTGTTAACACTTTCTGTCAGCTTTGGTTCCGAACGCTGGAGTGACTAGTAAAAAAAAAAGTCTTAGCACTACTGACAGAGCACACACAAATCCACGTACTTCCCGTTTAATCTTGACTGTTTACGTGTTCTTCCGTGCATTCTTTTTCAAGTATATTATGACTTTGCCTTCATTTGTTTGCTCTCTTTCCCTTCTTCTACTTCTTTGCGATACTCCTTTGGATAAAGGCAGAGAAAGAGAAAGAGAGAGAGAGAGAGGGAGAGAGAGAAAGCAAGAGGGAAAGAGAGAGAAGGGCAGAGCTACTTTGAGCATAGCTTCGGGAAGCCTTTCTATTAAGAGAGTAAAATACAGGGTACCCCCCCCCCTCCCTTTTTCTTTCTTTTCCCCTTCAACATGGGACTGAGCTCTAAGCTCTGATTAGGCTCTCTCACGTCTTCTCCCTCTTGTTCTGTCTCTCTCTTTCACGGTAATCCAACGTTCTTGCTAATATGATGGCAGTCTGCCCACGTGTGTCTCAGTCTCTCTCACTCCATCACTCTCAACTCAGAAATGTGCCACACACAATTCGTTCCACTAAAAACGTAAAGCCTTTGGCGCTGAGGGCGAGGAGGATTCCTTTTACCTTTTGGTGATTTTGGAAAGAAAGGAGAAGAGTTTGCCGCTGTTGAACACTTAAATTCATATACACATGAGCCGCTGCTGGTATTACACTGCCAGTGCCCATCTCTTCCCTTTATGCCCTCGATCAGAGGTGAGATGAAGGAACACATCAACTGATATTTTCAAAGGGAGAAAATGTCTCTCCTTTCAGGCACGGGGAACAACCCTCCAGCGTAGATTATGGGAAATGTTCCATTAAATTCTCAGACTAATTCATTTCCCAACTCACAAACGCTGCAGTTTGCTTTTATGCTGGCCGACTGGAAAAGCAAGATAATGTGAAACAGCACTGAGAGTATGACATCCCTATGGGAAATGATAGGGATCAATAAATGATGTGTGTACTGCCGTGATACTGTGAATAACTGCCGTGAGACGAGTGGAATGAGGGATGTATGCCAAGCCTGACTGACTGAGGACCTTTGTATGCACTACAATTATTTCGAATATGAACGACTTGTTACTCAAAAGTGTCACAGGACCTCATAAAGCACACGCAGCGCTTCTTATGCCCCACAGGTTTCTGCTCTCGTCAGCTGATTTAACAAGCGCTGGAATTTCAGTGATCGAGTTGAATCAGGCGTGTCGACATAAACAATAATATTTGTGGCTGGATGGTTTTGGCAGAACGATTACCCAGATGAGAGACATGGTTTGAAGTAATACACCTGTCTTCGGTCAGAATGTTTTCGTGCTAAACATCGGTAGATAAATGAGGTGCAGACACTTTGACTACACTGTCTTCCTGGTCCTCTCCAGTCAGCCCTACATGATTCTCATGCAGTAGCCTCTTTCAGTTGGAACTCTGGTTGTCCAGCACCTGTATATTGTTTATGGATGAACTGCGTGGTTGCCAGGTGTGTGATGCTAACGGCAGAGTGAGGCAGTCAGGTTTCATTACCACAATGACTTTATTTTCTGCTCAATGCATCAAAGAGCTGTCAAGGGCTTCGAGTGGTTTACAGAATTTGAAGTAAATGTCTGGGAAACAGTTTCTCTCTCTCTCTCTCTCTCTCTCTCTCTCTTTCTCTCTCTCGCTCTCTCTCACACACACACACACACACACGTAAACACACACGTAAACACACACACAGTGACTGCAACCACATCGTGCTTAAGTGGGCCTTTCTAAATGTGTCATCCATGCTGACAGAGGGGTTGCTGAGGTAAACATGAACCTGCAACACCACCTGGTGGACACATGTGGAACGACTGTGTCAGCCTGAAACAGTTTGCAAGTCACTGTACAAAGAGATGCATAGACACACACACACACACACACACACACACACCGTATATATTAAAAAAAAACACTTTTTACCATAACCAGCAAAGGACACTGAGCATGGAAAGATATTGAGATTAGTTATATTTGTTATATTTGTCAATGCCACAGGCGACACATGAGCACATGATATGCTGAAGATTTTAACAAAACCATTAGAATTCAAAAGCTAAAGATAAAAACACACAGTCTTTGCAGTAGCCGGTACAACTTGTATGGTTTGTGAAAAGATACATATGGTAATACATGTCTTAACACAAATACTTCATATGTTAAATAATATACGCATATCAAAAATCAATTTTTTATTTCTTGTCTCGCTCTCTCTTATGTGGATAATGAAATAAACGGAACATATGCTGGACTAAGCTGAAATTCCATAACGCTAATAACTGTTTTAACACATTTTTTTTGTAAAGACCCATATGCGATGCAGTTAGCAATACACACCCACACTCAAGTTCTCAAAGCCTAGCCAGAGATGCAGCAAATCCTTAACTGCATGGGCATTCAGTCAAATATATCAGTCATTTAGTGTGCCCCCAGCTGTATCTAAAACAGCTTCACTACTTTCCTCCAACTGCTGCAATGGCATCTTTACATATATCGTGATTCTTGCTGTCTAATACGTTTTTCTATTTTGAAATGTGTTTTTTTTTTTTTTTTTGGTTCACAGTGTAACCCCACTCATCTCAACCACACATTGGCACCGCCTTGAACACTATCTGGGTTTCATCCTTACGTCACAGTGTCCTGGGTGTCCTGGACGGTGGGCCCTGGCTGGGTCTGGGTGTTTTCCTCTGTGGATGTCGGCCTGATTCTCTCAGGTCCTCCTGGTGTGATCCTCCCGTAGTAGTCAGCCTGGCCTCTGAGCTGGTGGCCGTACTCAAATCGGATCCTCAGCTCACCGACGTGTGAATGCGGCAGGATGTCTGGGATCCACTCGATCACAAAGGGAACAGGCTCTCTCTGCTCTCCTGAATACATCCCTGAAAAAAATTCATGGCATTAATCCGGGGTTGTTTAACACTTATTTTTGTAACACTGAGAATACAAAACTGGAATTCAGACATAATACATGACTCAGTTTCAATGAGTAGGAAAATGCTATATGAAATGCATGCACTCAATTTCTAATCTGCCTTTCTCATGGAACCCTCAGAACCCCAGAATCATTTGGGATGCTTCTGGACGAATAATGACTTTCAATGTTGCAAAAACAAACCAAATAAGGATTCACTGCTCTAAGCCTTGAGATTATCACTGCTGACAGCCAATCAAAACTGATTTGAACCTGGGAAAGAGGCAGGTGCACTCAGGGACATATAATGATTGATAAAGGCTTCTGGTCTGTGGCTCTCACACACCCACTCGTCCACACACTCACCCACTTTAAGGAATGTCCGTAGCTCCAGAGGTTTAATGGTTTGTGGCCTGTCTGTGCGAGGCTGGCCGGTGTCTGACGCCAGTTCTGGGGAAAGTTCCTGGCAGTGGAAGGGTGAACAGGTGCCATCACTGTTCCTCACAAAACTCTGAGTCAACTCCAGAGGCAGCTGAGAAGAGAGGTGGTCGCAAAATGAGGCAAGAGAGAGAAGGAAAGACAAAAAGAGAATAATTGAGAACTACTTCAAAGGGAATAATGAAAGAAATAGCAGATACTTATTCTAGGCAGCAAAAACACAGAATGTAGTTAGCAGAGACATGTTAAGGAGAGAAAAGAGGCAGAATGAGGGGAATGGGAGAGATGAGAGCTCACCTCAGGTGTGTCAAAGATGCGTTTAACCTGCATCAGATTGGTGATGTGCCAAGTGTACTTGGAGAAAGACCCGAGGGGCAAAGCATCTTTCCGCACAAACGCTGGCAGCATCAAACACACAAACAGAGGAAAAAAATAATATCTACCACCATCAACCTTTTTCTTCATACTGAACAGTAGAAACTAACATTTCTTAGACACACACAATCACAGTTACAGCTTCAAAGTCACTGCTGCAGGAAAATCTGATTTTTACATCAAAAACTTCAAAAGTATTACAGTCACTGGGTTTTTCTAAACCTCACAGAGCCATTTAATATGGTGCAACGTATGACTGGTGCATCCCGCAATCATGGAGAAACTTTACAGCTGAGTCAAGGCCTGCGATTAATAATTCCCCCAGATATAAGAGAACATACAGAACTTAAAGAGAGAATGTAAGAGATTTGTTTGGGAGGCTAAAAGATTACAGATCCACTATATTCTCATGAAGGATTTGTTAACTTGTTACAAAAAAGTAATAAGAAATGTGAGCGCTCAATATTTGTTCTAAAATATGTTTTTTTATTTTAATTAAAACAAATCAGCAAAAATCCAGATGTTCATTTAGCACTAACGATCGACTTGTGAATTCTACACTTCAAGATACCCCGGCTTCCTCCGTGGCTGGGTCAGAGAAGTTTTCATATTTTTTGATGAGAATGACTGATGCTCCTGTTTAGGACTACAAGTGTGAAGTCATCCTCTTTAGGATAAAATGAACACTGACAAATGTGTCCTAAATAACTACAGATCTATCCCTAACCTACCTTTAATCCAAATTACTCTGAAATTATACTTATAAAAGTGATATACAAGTAGCTGTTGTAGGTGGTGGTAAATAATAATACTGCAGAATGTTTTCGGTCAAGTTTCCAGCAGCATCATAGTATAACACATAGTATAACAAAGTTACACATGATTTCCTGTGAAACAACCTCTCTGGTGAACGTTCTATCCACGCACTGCTTGAGCTAAGCGCAGGTTTGATACCATTTATCACTCTACTCCAACTGACAGATTTAGATATTGAGGTGGGGATCCCTGAGCCTCATGTTTCAAATCTTACTTCTGAAAAAGAAACTTTTCACTTTTTATTGGTAATCATTAATCTTATTCTACCACAGTCACGTGCAGTGTCTCCCAGGCCTTGATTCTCGGTCCAATTTTGTCCTCATTAAACATTAAACTTGGGCCAGACAAGGGTAACATATAGGCATGATAAATCCCTCATTACTATTCTAAAGACACCAACTGTCAGTAAGAGCCAAGGGTTTCAGCGAATTGGTTGTTCTGCATGACTGCCTGCCAAGCTTATGCTCAGAAATGAATGGTGCATACTTTGCTTAAGTTAAACTCAAGGGGAAATATTGTTCCATCATATATATATATATATATGTGTGTGTGTGTGTGTGTGTGTGTGTGTGTGTGTGTGTGTGTGTGTGTGTGTGTGTGTGTGTGTATCTCAGTCATATATATTATGTATGTGTATTTACATACACATACATAATATATATGATAAACACACACATACATACATGTATTATGTACACTCTGTAGATGTAATTTAGAAATAAACGATTGTCAGTACTAACAGATGTGAAATAAGGCACACACTGGATCATGTGTTCAGCCAAAGTTCCTGTCTGACAGCTGTGTGTGGTGAATATAATGGAGAATATGGCTTACTGGTGGTTGAGTTAGGGAGCCGTCTTTTCTTGGAACCTAGAGACAGACGCTGCTGTAGCGCATTGAAAAAGGCCTTAGGGATGTGGAAGACCAGCGGCTCTGGTTTACCTGCCCAGGATGACATCATCATCATCATCACTAATACAACAACACTGACCTCATTATTCTCAATGGGTCACTGTAAAATGATGTGGGATACACTCAGATTGGGCAGCAGTCAAGCTCTGGTTCTTCCACTGGGTGAATGTGCACAGAAAGTCAGCTTTGCGCAATATGACAAATAGATTTTAATGGGTTTAGCTCAGAGTTTGTAGGGCTTCAATCTGTTCCCCTGTAATTTTGTCTTTTGTATTTGCATTCAATTTAATGCACTTACCTTTAACAGCAAATACACACTTACTAGTAGTGAAATGAGTGAACTTGTAAGCCAATTGTTAAACCGTATACAAATCAGTGCTGATGTTATGATGCTCCTTTTTTATTGACCTTAGACGACCCAGGCACATGCAACACGAGATCTTCAAGTTTGTCTAAATTACCTGTGACACTAATAAGCATAAAGCTGGCAGAAAAACAACTGACCATGTCAACTCTGAGAAAGATGTATGAGAGCATATCCTGGGTAACACTCCCTCAGATCACTTACCATCAAACTGGAAGTGCATGGTCTGGTGGATTCTCTCTGTGACACTGGCTAGCCACTGCTGAAAGGTCAAAGAAACACTTCCCTCATCTACATGCTGACTGCTTCCTGTCAGAGGCACAACATGACAGCACTCATTAACAAACTCTTATAGGACTTGAACAGCTTTTGCAGAGATAAAATTGTACCATACACTGTTAAACAGCTGTGTGGTTAACTAAGACCTCACAAAAACAGTCATCTTTTGGTGGCAAATGGCACATTGCTAAAGCCTCACAAATGCTTCATGAGGAGTCAATTCAGCTTCTCAGTCTAAGAACACGTTAAAATCCATTTGATATTGCGTAATTCTGGTTAATAACATTACACACTGGCTCTTTTAGGTCAGTCACGTGTGACATGGCACACATAACGGGACACCATATCAAATCTGTAAACGTACGATTATGCCTTGTGTTGGCAGTCTTACATGCCTCACTGTGGTCATGCCAGAGCTAAGCAGCAGAAAGTAGGAAACAAGGAAAGAAGGAATGAAAGATAGATTAAAGCAGTGAAATGAAAAAGAGAAGGGAAAACCTGTGCTCTTGGGCCCAACTAAGCCAGTCTGTTTTCTGTGACAGTGCTTGTGGGGGCTTGGGGCAAGCACAGACACATCTCTGACAGTCAAAACAGCAGATGATGCAGAGTGAACTGGAGGAAAGGTCAGCAGAGAAAGTGAGGCAGAAAAAGAAAGAGAGAGGGCACAGAAAGAGAGAGAGAGAGAGAGAGAAATAAGATGATGTCAGATCTCGACATGTCCACTCTTGGTGGACTTCTGAATTGTATGTCAAATTCTACTGTATGTTACTAACCCCTCACCTGATGTTGACGGCTCTTCCACTCTCAGCTTCTTTGATCTATGTTGGGTTGTGGATGGCTGTGAGTCTGTCCCACGGCGCACTGAGGTATCTGCATTCACCTGCAACACTGTTTACATACACGTAACACGCGCACACACACACACGCAATAAGGTGATTTTCTCAGTTGAGGCATCATGTATCAAAAATAGGCAAAGATGCAGCATTTAACCTTACCATTAGAGTTGTAGTTCAGGAATGCTGCAAACTCTGAGGCTAGCTTTTCATCGCTACTTAATGCACAGACACATGCATAGAAGTGCAGACAGTGTTCTGAGGAAAGGGATGTATTCCTTGGCAGGGGAGAGGAAAATGGGGGAGTGTCCGGCTCTTTCCCATCAGACTTTGCTGTGTTCACTGCAGATTTTAGTCCTGAGGTTCCTCTGCCTCTTGTTAACTGACAAGCACAGCGGAAGACAGTGCCTCCATCACCTTTCCCAATGGCTCCACCACCCCCAACTGTCAGGTGCAAAAGACCGAGGGGATGTGCCTCGCCAGGCTGGCACTTCACCACCAGAGTCCCACTGGAGACTCTCTGGACCAGGGGCCCTGGCGTCTCAGTGGCCAACCTCCAGAGCTCCTCCTTGGCCTGAGTGGAGGCTGGCAGTGCCTCGAGCACTGAACTTTTGAAGGGCAGTGGTGTGGCCTGCCCTTGGCACTCCATTGCTTGCTTCACATGGATACAGGGGCTCTCAGGTGTCTGGGTTGACTGTTGACAACCATCTCCACCTCCAACCGATGATGCCCTCTCACTATGGCGACAAGAAGGTACCAGGCAGCGGCCGAGGTTGACTCGGGTCAGGAGGGTACCATCAGCCGTGGCAATTGCAGTGTCTGCAAGGAAAAGCTCCACAAAACCACGCTGCTCCAAACCTCGTCCCTTCTGTCGCACTGAGAATACCTGTGGCCCCGAAGCTGCACCCCCACCTCCGTCAGTCACCACCCGCACAACCTCAGACTGGGCTTTCTTGGAGCTCTTTCCCACTCCCTGGGCTCCACTTCTAAAAATAATTCCACAGGCTTCATTCTTACAGCTGAGGCCACGGGTGCCGTTATACACACCACACTGAGGGCACTTGCGAATGCCACGTAAAGTGGGTTTTCCCAGGTTTGACAGGAATGCAGGCAGATTCCTCCTGTCGGGTGGTTTACATGTCAGATTAGCAGGCATGGGAGTTTGAGTGACAGGCGAGACAACGGTCTGCGCTGACAATGCTAGTCCAGAGTCGACAGGAGTCCCTTCCATTAATGTTTGATAACGCACAGCGACGAATATGTCATGAGTACTGTACTCCTCAGTTGCGTTTCGATTTTTTAGAATGTATTAATGTCCGAGTTCCGACTCATCTCCACTCACAAACGTATTTCATAGTCTGACACTACATAGCCATTCTCTACATAATTGTGCTTTATTTAACAACATCGTGGACGTATTCATGCTTCTAATTGAACATCTTGGATACACTGAGTCCAGTGTCAATATTTATTTTTTCCTCCAGTATTTCTTCTTGAATTGCACGCATCACGGCGCAAGCAGACAGCAGCCTAAAGAATAATTGTTTTATCAACCTTCTTTGTACATCTTGTTCAACTTTGCAATGAGGTACATCCCAAGGTCCAAGACTTCTTGCTTGTTTGATGTTATCTATCAACAGATGGAGACAAAGTGAGACTGTGCAACATTGATGCTTGCTAATGCCTTTAGTGAATACAACAGGGGTAAATCCAAGACGTCGCCTTTGTTGGAGTTAAGTCTGCGCATATAACTACTGAGGAGGGAATTTGTCTAACATGCCAGCATTTCGTCACCCCGCAATGTTCTCTCGCTGTATGAACGGGCTTCACACAGACCCACGACTTAGCGTTTTCTCCGAGCAGTCGCCATTCCTCCTTACATACGCGACCGAGTGTTATGGCTGTAACGAGAGTCAGGGTTGGTTATTCTGTTCATGACACAAGCCACTAGGCTCGCCTCCGTTCTGTGGTGTACTCTGGGAACTGAAGTCATTTCTCTTAGAACTTTATGGACATTTTATTTCTGACCCTGTGCAATTTCTGCTGATTTTTCGTTTGTATTGTTGAACAGGGGAGCTGTTCCACAATGAGAAAAAAGAGTTTTATTACTTCTCAGTTCACATACAGCTTCCCCAAATTGGTTGGTGGTTGTTGCTTCAACAACCTGTTTTCCAATCAAGAAATTTTAGGTTGAATTTCCAGTTTCGTTGGTCGACTGACAATACATTATCAATATTCATAAGACACATTTTTGTTGATTACAAGAATAGCTACAAAGTGTAACTGTGGAGTATAAAATATACAAATGTATTTAAGGCACTGAGGGTGTAGTGTTCCTTATGTAAGCCATGTTAGAAAGTGCACATTGTGAATAAGGGTGAACTTCAGTGGCTTCTTACTACTTCATGCAAATGAGAGAAACAGAACATATTCCAGGTAGAAATAAGTACATAAACAGTTCTCAAAGCAGTGTTGGTTCGCATCAGCATTTTAATGGGACAAAGCAAGAACACGTAATAGTAGCATGAACATAAAAAAAAACACCTTTGAAAACATAAGGTTTGAAATATCCTTAGGCACTGCCTACTCTTTATGATAACTGGATGGCTAAAATGAAATAAACTCAAAATAAGGCAACACAACGGGTCTCATAAAACGTTGTATTAAAACAATTCCATGGGGCAACAGTGCAAAATTGTGATCCGTTCAGGTTTGCTTTTCTTACTAGTTACTACTTCATAAAAAAACACCAAAAAGTCAATATTTAGTTTTTATACACAGAATTATTTTAATTCTACATTACTTCTCAGTTTGAATCATTAGCACTGCATAGCAATGCGGTGTGTTCTCCCCCACCCCCTGGAAGAATCAAATGTTGCACTGTCCCTAAATATGCATGGACCAGCATTTAACAGTGCTGCTAATGCCAAGGTCTAGTTTTCAACACCCCCTCCCCCCCCCCACCCCTCAAAAAAATGCAAGCAAGCTTCCATAATCAACATCTGAGTTTTCTTTATACAGATTCAGAACTGTTGAACCAACATTGTTTGGTTATTTACATACAAAACAGTATCATGTACTTATAAGCCCTCCAAAGAAAACGTAAAAACAAAACAAAAAGCAGTGGAATGCAAAACAATTTAAAATACCTAGAATTTGTGTAACATCAAATTTTGTGAAAAGGTAACCAAGAGTAATAGTATTGTGCAATATTTGTCTGCCTTTTAAAGAAAGAGAACATTGGCAGTTATCCCTGCAATCAGTTTAGTTGAGAAATTGAAAATCTAATTTTAAAAAAATACAACAGTTGTCATCCATTTTATTCATTTTTATAAACATAAAAAACCCCAAAAGTTCTCGCATTTCACATGATTCCATGACTTCATCGCTTCATTCATGAAAACATTGTTTCTCTTAAAATGAAAGTCCCAAAAAACAAAGGAAAAATAAAGGCCAAGCTCCATTCATTACGAAATCAGCAGCTGAAATCGCTCTAAACAAACAGAAAAAGCAAATGGAAAAAAGAATTCGCAGTTTTATCACGTGTTTTATTCATTTATAGTACTTTGAATTAAAAATGGCATAGTCCTCTCTGATTTAGTCAGTCGGACACCAGGCCGAAGACCTTGTGTGTGTGTGTGTGTGTGTGTTCATGTAGGCGTGTGAAGGTGTATTTGCTTAATTGTGTGACTGAGTGTGTCTCGAGAGCTTCTTTTCTCTAATCCCAGGGCTGCACAACTCATGACCCTCGGTGACACACAGGGAACTGCTATACTCTCTCCAACATTTGGATGGTTAATTACAGATGGAAGGCTGGGGAGAGGTTGGGAAACCAAAAAAAAAAAAAAAAAAATCATATACACTGTCTCCCCACCACAGGCTTCTTGAATGGTGGAGAAACTCAAGGGGGCTTTTAGAAGACCCTCACCCCAGCTGCAAGAGCAGCAGCCCTGTGGCCATGGAGGAGGGCTGGAGTTGCCCCCCCCGCCGCCTGCACGCCCTTGATCAGTGTGTGTGATATCCTGCTGTTCCCATGCCAGTTTGATTGGCAAGCATGGTCCCATTGACTCCCTGTGCAGGCTCTACCACTCCACCATTACTGACAGCCCCTACGCCAGTCCATCCAGCACCAGCCTGTAAATGGCTGCACACAGAAAGGCCAACGGTTAGAAGACAGCAGGAAGGGAAACAAGTGCTCGAAATAGCGTAACAATAAATGGGATTATGACTAAACATGCATTTAGGTTCCTCCCTTATAAAACGGAACTGTCCTTACTGCATGGGTATATCGTTCGCTTTTGGAGCTTTGGTGCTTAAAATCAAGTGCAGCAAGGCTCAACATGCACCGAAAGAATGGATAGGTTGAAAAAAGTTGGATTTTTTTTTTTTTTAAATAAAAATTCTTCAGCAAAATTATCTTACTGGTTGCTAAATAAATGAGTAGCAGTTCTAAGTCCTCAAACTGAAAAAAAAAAACAACCAACCAAAAGATTTGTCTAACAAATCTTTCTCCCACCATCTGCCTTGTAACTGACATATGAGAAGCTGTACCCCAAATAAAGACAGGCCATGACCTCATGATACAGCAAAATGTTCTGGAACTTTCACCACCAAACCATGTCAGTGTCCCACACTCTTTTTTTCTATCATGCACCACTTACACAAATGTTGTGAATGACAGTAAAATGGCAACAGTATACACTTAGTTCATTGTTTAAGAAACAGACTGCCATGTAGCCATTTGCAAACACTATTACAATGAACTATCTAGAGGGGGTCAATCACTGAGATCTTTGAGCACAAGAAATTAAATTTTCCCCAATGGAAAAACAACATCCAGGATTTATTTTTCGTTTATCAGTTCCGATAGTGCAGACAAGTAATTAATTATCCTCTAATTTTATCATATTGATTTCATTGTTATCCATGGTCGTATGTGTGACTCACAGAAACAATTCTGTAAACATTTCAGTCGTCAACTTGTTAAATAAACAAAAGCTAGAAGTAAAATCGTAAATGTTGTTTTGATCTCATTTTAAAGGCTACAAAATCAAGCTGAATACAAAGAGTACATTCTTGAGAAACTGAAAATGTTTTTAAAAAGATTAAGTCCATTTTGCTGGATGACCTATATTTTTTCCCTCTTCAGAAAATCTTGTCATTTGCTCAGGGGAGGCAAGCAGGACTGATGCAGTAGAGGTGAAAATAGCACTCACTTGAAGCCCTGCTGGTTCCATGCCTGTCCGTAAACACTGTAGGTGGGGACCTGCCAGCCGTTGGGGACGTACTGACCGATCTGCTGAGCATTCCCGTACCACTGGCCCCACTGACCATACGGCTGGGCAGCAAAGCCAACTTTGTTCTGCTGTACAGAGGAGCGAAGGACAAGTTTCATTTCAGCTTTAAAAAAAAAATGTATGTAAGATTTCCAAGCAGCATATCTATATGTACATCATTTATGCTTAAGAGCTGACAATCACAGACTGCAACGCAGAAAAAGACCGATAGCGTGGCCTAAACATTTGTATTACAGAGCAAAACATCTATTTAGTGCAATTAGAAAATTCCAATGAGAGAAGAAAAAAAGTGAAAATGGCCAATGATAGTCAGGCTGAAAACAAGACTGTCTGAGACAGAGGAGCTGCTTACCTGGGGCACCTGGACCTGCTGCATGGGGCTGACCATGTCTGTTGTCTCTTTGCCCCAGTAACACTTCACCACGTGCCCTTCTATGGAGGTGCCGTTGACAGAAACTATGGCGTGGGCAGCCCCCTCATGGGAGTTAAATCTACAGACACAAAGACACAGGACATGTGAGCCATGCTGAGTGAGAATGTGCTAAACTAACTGTACCTCTCAGAGCAGTCTAAGCTTACCTCACGAAGGAGTACCCTTTGTCTGGGAACACACGGATCTCCATAATTTGGCCAAATGGAGAGAAGGTTTGTCTCATCAGTTGCTCTGGAAATCAAAAATGAACCGTTAGCATTGGTGTGAGATTATTCAGCTTCATTGGGCACGCAGAATTCATGTTTATGAAAGGTGAGCGTTACCCATAATCTTGTTTTTCAGGGATGGACGCTGGACTGCA
Organism: Chanos chanos; assembly: GCF_902362185.1. Classification (NCBI taxonomy): domain Eukaryota; kingdom Metazoa; phylum Chordata; class Actinopteri; order Gonorynchiformes; family Chanidae; genus Chanos; species Chanos chanos. Next base: position 38,525,903 of record NC_044497.1, read on the forward strand.
CTGAAATGATGACATACCTGTGAGGCCTGTAGTCACACCCCCACAGTAAACGGTGCAGTTACTTGGACTGGACTGGTTTACCACCTCTTCAAAAGATAGGTGCTTTGTGTTTGCTATATCAAAGACACAACAATGAGGGGGGAAAAAAATCAATCCATTTCTTAAGAAGTTATATAAAAAGCAACACAGTGCCAGAATAGGTAGCAGGAATACTCAGACTCTTTTCTAAAATGTAGCTTTGAATAAAAACTACGGAGGACACCTTGGATCAGTGTATTTTTTTCACCCCAAGGGCCAAGCACCAAAAGCAGGGAGTAATAGTTGGCTTACTCTCATAGGAGGCTTTGGGGGCCGGAGGCTTTCTTGTGGCCCAGTTAGTCCTGATCTGCCGCCCGCCAAGCCACTGGCCTCCCATCTGTTGAATGGCGTTTTCTGCATCCTTGACAGAGACAGAACAACAAAGTCTCAACACTATAATATTGCACACAGAAACCACTGCAGGCGAAGGCTCTACTGTAAGCTAAAAGTATCGGCACTGTTCAAAGAATTCACTCATGACCAGATTCCCCCAGTGCACACTCTACTGCATGACTTACCCATTTGTTGAAGAATGAGACAAAGCCATATCCTTTGGACTTCCCTGTAGCCATGTCTTTGACTACACGAGCATCACTGCAGAAAACAAATTACCCTTTACTACAGAGGCTAAAACTGGATTAACACTCAGTGTGTTAACAGCACTGGAAAATGGTGGGCCCGAATTGAAGTAAAAGGCAATGTGATTGTTTTTGTGCTGACAGATAATGGCCCCACATTGCTTGCTATTAGAATACAGTCAGTAATTTCGGATATTCCATGTTTCAAGTGCATTGTTTCAAGATAAAGTTAGTTTTTCACTTACGATATCCTTCCAAAGGGTGCAAAGGCAGCTTTGATGTCATCAGTTGTGATTTCTGGACTGAGGTCTCCCACAAAGACATGGAAGTGATCTGACAGAAAACAGTCACATTAATGCTTTAGGAAAATCACAAAGAAAGCACTAGTTCAGAAGTGTTGCGACACTGCCTTATCCACTTCCATATATCCTCACAACATATTTTTTTAAATGTTTACTTAGGTTAGAATGACGTATTGTGGTGTGTGATGCAAGTAAATTTCCAATAAATAATGTCTGTGATTTTCTTTTTTTTCTTTTTGCGCAACACTTTTGCTGATGTTGACAGATTCATTGGTACAAATAATAATGTGCTAATTTCTCTGGAAGATTACAAAAAGTGGAAAAACGTACTGCTTGTGTCTTTTTTCTGGCTACTTGGAGTGGTAGCCCAGTTGACCTTGACCTCCTGGGAGACAGAAAGGGGAAAAAGAAACAAAGAGAGAGAACATAACGGTAAAAAATCTAAATGCTTGTGGACAGTGGACTGCTGCCTACTTAACCATGTATACATCACTCCGTACACTCAAGGAGTGTGAGAATGCAGTGGTGAACAGAGGGAATCCTGACTACACTAAGAGAGTATTCACTTTTGATTCTCCTTTAGTGAAGACTTCGGAATGGAAAACAAATTCTCTGTAATAAGAAAAAGTCCAAATAACAGGGGACTTACAAAACAAGTGAAATTACCAACTTGTATTACTCCTCAAAGGCTCCTGCATTACCTGTTGAGGATAAAATATTTTGAACTGATCAAGTTTATGGTACTGAAATTTTGGGTGCTATATGAACAGGCTATTGAGGATATACCTAAAAATATATCATAGGGAGGTTAACATGGGATTTGCAGAGATCAGACTATGAAAATGAATAAGCTCCCTAATTAAGAACAACTGAAGCACTGGCAAATAAGCCTTGCATGGATTACTGTGTGTCTTCAAGGATCTACATGTTATTAACATGCTGGAATTTACAACATGGGATGTGTATGATACGCATCAGGCCAAGGATCATCTCTGACATTATCCTGGACTGAAAATAAACCAAACACATACCTGAACAACGTAACTGGGTTACTAGTGATTCAGTGCTTTACTCTAGATTTAAATTTCTCAGTTAAAAAAAAATTAAGGTCGGACCACACACCTAACCACATGTCTAAAGAGGAATGTTATTTGGCAGTGGTATACAGTTACCTAGTGAAGGTCATGAAACACTGAACTAACTGTAAAAAAAAAAAAAAATTACTGTAAACAAATACAGTAATATTAATTAGGCTAGGCAAGAACCACTCACCACAGAAAACTGAAACAGCCTAGTCATAACAATGACATTTTAGCGTAAGGAGACAAACCCCAAACTACACCTAGCTCTTTGCAATGAAGCATATATGTGCTCCATTTATGAATACAACTTAAAACTGAAAGATTGTGCCAACAAATTAACATTAAATCTAACGCTGTGTCTGAAAAATCCACACACTACTTCCTGCGTGTATGGCCAATGTAAGGGTAAAAAAAAAAAGCACGTCAACACTCACATACCAACTTCAACTCTCTGTAGCAATAGTCAGGACATATTGTACTGAGTTGTAATCTAAGTTACATAAAAGAGCAGGAACGGGCTGTATACATTTTGAAATGTCATTTACTAGGCAGCTGTACCCATCCCTCCCTCATCCCAGCCCAACTCACCCTGTAGATACGATAGCTTACCTTACCCATTATTTTACGCCCATTCATGGCTGCGAGAGAGGCGGCCGCATGCCTGTGCTCATAAAACTCCACAAAGCAGTACGGGTCATTACCTGCCGTCTAAAAAAAAAAGAAAGAAAGAAAAAACAAAGGGATATGAGTTACTGTGGGAGCACAGTTCCATCTGTGGCTAGACTTCTACTGAGGGCTATGGCCCTGAGACTAGCCAACGCTGAATGTTTAACCAGGAAAGCCTACTTGTAGAGGCATGTTAATGTTAGAACTGCATGTTCTAGATACAGTGCAGAATCTCTTAACATGAGGAGGGAGATATGAACTCACATCTACAATCATTTTGCAACTCTTGCAGGGACCAATCTGACCAAAGAGCTGCATGATCAAGGCTTCTGTCACATCCCGCGACAGGTTTCCGACATATCTGCAAAACATGGAAGCATAAACAGCTTGACTGAAGGGATGAATCCTAATGTGCATGATTAAGGTCATTCAAACATTTAAGATCAAGTGGCAATGTGTGTTCCACTACTGTTATGGGAGCACTGCACAGCCATTGACAAAATAAGCACTACCAGTAAAAAGATTTGGTGTGAAAGTGAACTGTGAAGTGAGACTGAGGTCATTGCCCTGCATTGTTATCGATGGATTCAAAGTATTGACATCGCTCATTATTAATATACTACTCATTGATAATCGTGCCGTCACTACTGGATTATATATCATTAAATAAGCAGTTGTCTAATTAAGCATGAAATACGATGGGTTCACCCACTACGCGCTCAGTCTTAAAAAGTGCGAAAATGATCAAACAAAGAAACTGACGACATATCAAACTATGCAAGGTAGCACTAACTTTATAGGCACGGTTTTCTTGAGACAAACACTGAGAGCATTGTGAAAATTTTACAGGCAGATAGATGGATGGTTTAAAGATTTAATGACACTAAGTTAGACGCCGCTATAGTTACTGGTGACAAAAATGAACTTAAACATCATTGATGATAATCACCCTGCTAAATCCACATAAAGTTGTGCTTGACAGCAGCTCGGGTATAAAGCTAACCATTAAATGTTTGTTAGTTTCGTGGAAATTCTTTCGCTTTTATATTTGACTATCCAATTCGAACCTGGAATTAGATGCTGTAGCCTTATGCTAACGAATTTCTTTGCTAGGTTAGCCAGGTACCGATAGTAGCAAGATAATGCAACTGAACTCGCATTACACGTTAACGGTACCTTACGTATGCTAACTGTGAAGATGGCTGCGGGTAACCGCATTGAAAAGCATATAGATATAACAATCATTGACCCTGCTTTAAGACTATTTAAAAATGAGTTTAAGATTTCAGATGTCTGTAACAGAACACACTGTGACCGCATCGTAAGACAATTAACCATAAACCGGTAAAAGGCCGCACAACTAGCTATCCAAAAGGCTAGTTAGAGGCCCAAGTGAGAATTCACAGACGAATGTCTTTTTAACAGTTTCACTTAAAAACTAAGCAAAAACCAATCTAAATAACACGCACGTGTAACTCTATTTTAATTCGAAATATGTTGGGCATAATGTCATATGGTGCAACTGTAGGGTATACAAGACTATACAATGACTCTCACAACACTTCAGTCAGTGCTTTTGTTTTAGGGAAAATGGACACGTCTGACATGTTGCAGCTAGCCCGTTGGTTACACTGTAGCTTGTTATATGCGGTTTTGGTATCACTAAGAAAACTGCTCATTAAAAAATGTGGGACCTCTGACTGACTGTGTCGAAGCAAAACTTCTCTGCTAATGGAAGTGAAACTGAGAAAATAAATAAATACTGCCCTTAAACTACCTGACAATAACCATACTCATTATCTGGATTGCAGCTAGCCAGTTAGCCAGTGCTATGCATACATACAGAGTCTTGGGCTGTTCGTCGTCCATCATATTTTCCGATCGAGGAAGAGATCGAACCCTGAGAGTAAATCCGCGCGTATCGTATTTTTTGTTGATGTGGATTTCTGGCCCCACTTGTTCAATTCCAGTGTTTTCTTCTCCCTCTTGGTTATGCGGTGGACAAAAATAATCTGCCGCCTCTGTTGACTCCAATTACGAACAATAGAAAGGCGACATAAGATGGCGGAGGAGCCGGAGCGGATATGCATTTGCGCGTGCGCGTAATAATCGAAAGTGCATTAACAGAGATTGAGCGGAAATATAATGTTGAGTCGTTTACGAAAGGATTCGCAGATTTATTATCAGATATCAGAATTTGTGACAACTTAATTATATACATTATTTGAATGGAAACAAAATCATAAGATATCGACAAAGTAATTTTGTTCAATTGTGTTCAATCCCCCCCCAAAAAACAGATTAACTGACAAAATGTAACAGTGCGCCGCCCGGGAATCGAACCCGGGTCGCAAGAATGGGAATCTTGCATGATACCACTACACCAGCGGCGCTATGAAAGCATCCTGAGTTGTTTCTTTTTCAACATCGAACAGCTGATTTTTAACTTCGTACAAAAATCGAGTTTGGTTTTGGTGGCCACATTTTCAATTGTAACATTAGCCAAGACAGTTGCTGCTCGATCTCAAAAGTTTGACCCAAAATATATTGAATAGACATTGCAGGGTAGTTACAAAGTAAAAGGGGGGCGGAGAGGTGAATCACATAATTATGCTTAGAATGTTTGTATAAAAATGTTCCGATGCTGATGCAACATTCAGTTTGGACAACTAGTGTTCTGTGGCACAAAGTTTGAAACCTTGATGCTGGCCTTCAGAGAAGCCAGTAGAGCTGCACCTGTCTACATCCAATCTTCAGTCAAACCAGATGCCTCAATTCACCCAGTCAGGTCTGGTTTAACCCAGATGACAAGCTGTATCGATTGAGCATGGGTTAAAGTCTAAATCTCAAATATTTTCACACCTAAACCCAAGATGACAGTTGCTCCATCGGATGCTCAAATACACTTTACACAGACACACACACACACACACAACCACCTCAAAACTCACCTCTTTCAAATCTTTCTGGCCTCTGAACTGTTCATATTTAAACCGCTGTATATTTAACAAACAAAAAGATTGACTATGGCACTAGCTTTTGCCCACTGATGTGTAGATTTAAGCCTGTCTGCTTAGTGCTTTTGTAAGTTGCTTTGGACAAAAGCATCCACAAAAGGACTAAATGTAAATGTAAATGTATGCAGTGGCCTAATTTTACTCTTGCCAGTTCACAATGAGTTGTTTTCCCCAAAAAGCACATTAACCCACTTACATTAACAATATGAGCTCCAGTCTATATTCTTCAGTTTCTTATTGTCCAGGGTTCTTACTGTTGACAAAACTGTAAGGTCTGGTGCATGTCTGAGAATGTTGTGGCCAAAAAGCTGTTAGTTGTGTGGCTCTCACTCTGCCAGAGAAATTTCTTTGATTTCATTAATATTTTTATAAGTTGCCCTTAGAGGACACTTTCAATATGAAGTACATTAGTGTAAAAATAAAAAGTGGTGTAGAGAGTAGGTTATATTTAATGGAAGTAAACATGAGCTACTAATACACATCAGAGAAGAGTTAGATGAAGAATTATGAGATTGTTTGTAACATTAGAAGCAGAACTAGTTGAACACAAATCATGTAAGCAATGTCACTGAATATGAATGTGATGGCTACAGACTGTCACGATGCACACACATTTTATTTGGGATATTTAAGACACACTATTAGCTGTATTTATGAAACAATTGTATGTTTAAAATTAAATGAATAACTTACTCAGAGCATGGAGAAATAGTCAAAACAAATTCAGTCTTAAATAAAAGACTAGGGTCATATCATAGATTGATAGAGAAAAGCCAGGCAATCCACACAGGGATGAAAAGGCACTTTCACAACTACAACTTTTTTTTAACTACAAGGACATTTTCTTTTTATGATGTAGAATTGCGGCATGGCCTTTAAAAAATCTGTAAGCGTTCTTAATATTTAGAATTTATGTGTTAAATGGATCACGGTGACAATAGCTCGAATTTCCAACACGTTCTTATTTTACATTGTGATTGGACAAAGACACTCTAGTACAGTGGTTCACAACTCCAGTCCTGGGGGGCCACTGTCCTGCATGTCTTTGTTTTAACTCTTCTGAGCTCAGGACTGACATGCCTGATTCCACTGATCAATTAATCCTAAAGCCCTTGATTAGTTCACATAATTCTGATAATGAAGAGTTAAACAAAGACGTGCAGGACAGTGGCCCCCCAGGGCTAGAGCTAAGAACCACTGCTCTAGTATATCAAAGCCCGCACCCTTTCATGATGTTGCAACTTTTTTTTTTCATTTTTGCACAACAATGCAAATTTATAATAATACAGTATCACGCAATTTATTGTGTGAGATTAAAAAGCAACATTTGTACTAAATTCCCATTGTCACAATAACGGTTCACAGTATTCCGTTAAGTATTACTGCAGCTTTGAGCATAATATTTTGATCATGTGATAGCTAGCGTGGCCACGTTCATCCATACCGCAGCACTGACAGGATACGTTTTAGCCGTCTGTGTTTCGGCAGCCATCCATTGTAGATGAGGATCAACGGGATTTCTGGTGGGGATGCCTTTCTAACGATAGCTGTAGACAAACACATCTCTGACAACTAAAAAGAAAAAGAAATAAACAGGGAACGAGCACTCACGTAGACAATAGTGCCGTTGTTTTTGTATAAAGCGAAGTTACTCTAGTTTTATGGATACAGGATATTTAAGTCTATTTAAGGATTAGCAGGAGCTAGCAATAACCGGCTAATTAGATAGGACCTGTGCTAGGTTAACTGGCAGCGATGTAGGCTAAATTTGCTAGCGATCAAGGTTACATTATAACGTTCTAACATTTTTACTTGTAAGATCTCAGATATACCTACAGGCGGACTGTGTTGCCAAAATTTTCTCGTAATAATAGAACGCGGGGCCATACCTAATTGAAATCTGTAAGTAGTTCCGTAAATGTTGAGTCCAGACTGACCTTTGTAGTCTGGATTTTGTTGAATATTTTGCCGGCTAGCTGGATGAGGTTAGTGGGTTCTACGCCGAGACGTATCCAGCTATGAAACTTGCAACGGTTTGCTTCTTTATACTTGGCGAAATAACGTAAGAGGGGATTCGAAAATGTTGACTCAACCAATTTGATAGCTGTTAGAATTCCGAAATAAAACTTATGGGCAAAAACTCGCAGCTTTCGTGAGAATAAATGCGTGACTGTTAATTTACATGAAGTATGTGATTAAGGGAATATTGCAATGTATTTAATAACTATCGTCACTAATCATGAATGGGTCGTTTAAATGTCCTTCACAGCGTGTTTGGTGGGTCATGTGACGGTCGGAGAGCTGCAAATGTAGCATCAACAGCAGTGTTTCGCCCCTCTGGTCCTCTCATGTCCACGCGTTGCATGGCTCTGTCATTTCGTGATTTTCCTCGTGTCACCTCACCCCTCTTCACCCTGCTCCTGCACTCCCTCATGCTTTGGACACAGTCACCACACAGATTGCCCAATGACTGCCTGGATCATCCTGCCAGTCAGCCTGTCAGCCTTCTCCATCACAGGAATATGGATAGTGTAAGTGTGTGCAGTTGAATTGTGACAAGTACATTAAATCTGAAATGTTATTGCAGGATCGAATGTGTAATTATCTGAGCCTTTTAAGCCACCCAAAAAGGTGAAAGATTATTTAAAAGTTTTTTGGTAGAGCATTGTGGCACACAGTGGGTAATGTGTTGTGCTGTATGGGTAGAGAGTTATATTGACTCAAAATTGCTTTGACATCATTTCACAGCTATGCCATGGCAGTGATGAACCACCATGTTTGTCCTGTAGAGAACTGGTACGTAAACCACAAGTTACCTCATAATAACTTATGTAGTTGGGGAAAAAGGCTTCATGGAGCAGGGAACTACTTATTTCATGCAGTTGTTATGCGGATTTCAGGACATACAATGTGACGTGTAGTGAGGAGACAGCCAGAAAGGGCTTTCCCAAAACCTGCTGTACTCCTCAGGACATCCCCCTCATCAGGTTGGTTCTCCTTCATAACATGTCTGTATTTTAAAATTGGTATTATCACCTTCCATGCAAGGGGCACCCACATCACTACCCAGTTTTACGCAAACAAACACCAGCACGCTTTATTTAATGAATCGAGGTGTGGCTGATTATTTGGATCAGGTTGGATCTGTGGTGTTCCCAGTGTTTAGATCCAGGAGATGATTGTGTTGTAAACTATTACAATGGGAGTGCTGTACACCGTCACTCATGTATGGACTGTGGTTTTGTGTTGTTTTGTTTACACAGTAAATGTGGTTGCTATCCACCTGAGAGCTGTCTCTTCAGTCTCATAGGAAATGTTGGAGCATTTATGGGTAAAGTCAGAAATTTCTTGCATTCACACTGTCATGTTCTTTACACTCAAGAAGAAAGGTGATCAGTCAGAAAGGTGTTAGACAGAGAGAGCCTAAACAGGTAAAACATGTAATATTTTTAACATGGTAAACAAGTAATATTTTATTTTAATATTATAGTTTAGCACTATCATTAAGTTCCTCAAGTGTTTAGTGATAGTTGGATCACTTAAATTAGGCTCAAATGAGAGTTTTAGAGAGAGGGGGGTGCAGAAATCTGTATACAGGATGAGGCTTGGCTGTTTGTGTGCCATTATGAAAATAGTCAGCAGGATTTGGTGCTAGTAAACACCGGTTTAGTGAAAGTCTGGTTTTCACAAAAGTACTTCATTCTTACTTGTTCAGCAGTTCCAACTCCCTTCACTGTGGCGATGATATGTTTTTTTTTAAGATGTCAGAGGAATAAATTTATAGCTTGTTATGCTAATATGTGTTATAGGGCTATGACCACGTATATATGTTTGTAACTCTGGAATATTTAGCCTGGATTCAGTAATTCCTTTTCTTTGAATGCCTCATGACAGTGTAATTTGTGCATATATAATGATGGGTCCACTCAAGAGATTATGAGAGATATAAAGTTGACACATAATGTCTAAATTATCTGATTTGTAATCCACATTCACTTTGTGGGACTACATTTCTGTTTTGATAATGCATAGTGCACCTGATGAAACCAAGCATCTCTCTCTCTGTCTGTCTGTCTCTCTCTCTCTCCCACCCTCCCTCTCCCTCTGTCTCTCTCTATCTGTCTGTCTTTATGCAGTTGTGATGGTGTGCATGCTCCGTTATGCACAGGTGATTGAGCATAGTGACAGCTGTGGCTGGATTAACACCAGTGCATTGGTTTGTGGCTGCATCAACGCACTCGGCCTGGTCATGGTGGGCAACTTCCAGGTCAGTGTGAGGGCATGGACATCTGGACACTTGACTGAGGAGAAACTCTTATATGATTTATCATCATGCATCAGTTGGATCCAGTCAGTTATTTTTGAGAAAATGCAGACAGGGGATGTCTGAGTGTGGAGAGGGTTCAGCACTTTGATTTTGGCTGAGAAACTCTGATTTACCCTTTGGTTTATAGTCGACATGCATTTCACAGCCCCTGCATTGATAAGCATTTTTGTGCAGTTATACCTTATCACATTTGAGGTATCAGTAATTTGAGCGTGTTTGAGGGTGAAAATCTGGGGCAGCTTTTAATTGCTGTTCATTTGCACTGACAAGCTGCCATCCTTTTATATTATGTTTTTGGGGAAAATGTTGAGTAAAGGGTTGGAGTGTATCTTTCTTTTTCTCTCTCAGGTGGATCATGCGAAATCATTGCACTATGTTGGTGCTGGAGTGGCCTTCCCTGCTGGCCTGCTTTTTGTGTGTCTGCAGTGTTTGCTGACGTACCGCATTGCAGAAACAACACTAGACTACTGGATGGCTCATGTGCGCGTGGCCCTCTCCACTGGTGCTCTGGTCTCCCTTGTCCTCAGTATCCTAAACCAGCATGACACACAAAACCAACCTGATGTGACTGGATTAGTTTAGTCTGCTCTCAGAAACGCATGTTTGTAGTCAGAAACACTAGTTGACAACCTGATTACACTTGTTCAGTCTAGTCTGCATTTAAAATGTGACATGTTCTGAATTACTGCTCCATTGATTAATGGTAATGAGTATAGATCTATTATCAGCACCTATCTCTCTGGTCTCCCTGAAAAAGTTACATCTTACTCCTGAAGTACTGGGCTTTGTTATTTCCATATTAGGCTATTTGGATTTCTCATTTTACAGTGCAGTTTAATTCAGGTCTAGTCTTAATCTTGGTCAGGGAATCCAATCCATGGTATTTATAGGATTAAAATGCCTTCAACTGTGTAGTGCTCCTTGACATGACTTCTCCTCTTTCAAGGTGGAATCTTCTTTATCCATGAGAGTTTTGTGCTCCAGCATGCTGCTGCCATCTGTGAGTGGGTTTTCACTGTGGTCGTACTGGTCTTCTATGGGACCTTCACCTATGAGTTTGGTGCTGTAAACAACCACACCATGATGGCTGCCCTTGCTCAAGGTGGCCACCACCAGGGCTCAGGGATCATCATGGGGGCTGTCGGCAAGGGTGTGGTGATGGGGTGTGGAGCCCATAGCCTCAAGTCGCCTGGTGCCAGCAGTACCTCCACACGCCTCAACTGCAACCCAGAGAGTATGGCCATTCTGTAGGATCTCCACATACGTTGCTTGCATTCTTCCAAAATTCAGACTCCTAGCTGACTGTCTTCCTCTGACCTTGCTTCATATTCACTGATCCTCTGAGAGCTGGATTGGTGACACTGTTATGGCAGTAATCTCTGTGATTTGCCTGCCAGATGTTTTAGGTAATTTAAAATAAGAGAACAAAACACGTATAGAAGACTAGTGATTTACACAGCATATTGAACTGTATAAAGCTATGATTCAAACCACAATGTGAAGTAAACTCACTGATGAGCTAGGACAATACATGTTTTGTACTAACCCTTGTGTACAAAGTAAGAGGTCACAGCTGAGACGATGGAAGCTGGAAGACAGTGTTTTTGCCATAGGACTTGTGTTGTGACCTGAGGCCCCCTGTCCTTATGGTATTACCATGGATATGAATGGAGGTGAACGTCAGGTAACGACAGATTTAGTGTGCGTAGTGCAGTGATTCTCAAATCCAGTGCTGGGGGCCACTGTCCTGCACGTCTTTGTTTTAACTCAGGACTGACACACCTGTTCCCAGCGATCAGTTAATCATCAAGCCCTTGATTAGCTCAGTTAACTGTGATAATGAAGAGTTGAACCAAAGACGTGCTGGACAGTGGCCCCCCAGGACTGGAGTTGAGAATCACTGGCATAGTGTGTATTCCCATGTTGTTTCCTCTCTCAGTGAGGCTTTCTGGTTAGTCTGTGTCCTCTCTGGCCAAATGGGCAAAGTCTTTAGGCAATAGATGATATATGTATGTTAGGAGATCCCTCTAGATCTCTGTTTTACGTATTTGATGACACATTTGGGTTAGACAGTTGTTTTAAACAAGAGCAACCTCACAAATGCCAGTGGGATCTTGTCCCTGGATCTCGGACCTCAACATTTCACCTGAAGACTGTTTTAACATGCACTCTGCCAGGGAAAATTCATACACCCTCAGTGTACATGGCAGGTTTAAACAGACCAGGCACTACCACAGTACACATTGTTGTCATGCTGTGAAGTAGTTTTCATGTTAAACTGAAACCACTAATAGCCACTCACAACAAGCTTGTCAGGGTTTGGATACAATTTTTTTTTTCCAAAATGGGTCTCTTTTTTGGTGCTAATTTTTGGAGTTGCTGATTTTTGCATGGTGAAAAGAACACCATACACATAATTGATCAAAACTACACACAGAGTACAGAAGAGGTTCTCACGTGCCAAGCAACAAAATAAGCTTTCTGGATGATTTGTCAGCCAGAACCTGAAAAAACAACAGTGTTTATCCTCCTCTTTGTGAAAAAGGAGTTGGGAAAAGATGTGACTCTTTTTGTCATTTTAAATGTTGCATGTGTGGATGGTTAGCAAGACCTCTTTTTTACTTCATGATCACTCAAGTCTAAGACAAGGTAGTGCTTGCCAATGCTAATATCAACCCAGGCTTGTCTGTAGCAGGGTTTAGAATAAAATAAACCCACATTCACTGATTATTACTATATTTTCCAGCAGAAATGTGATGTACAAATCCAGAGGATGAGTATCTTGTTCACCTAAAGAAAACTGACATCACCTGTCTGTGTGGCCAAAAGGCAGATCCTTACAAACGAAGTCTTCCTGAGTGTCTCTCAGTTTCAGTCTTTACTGTAACCTTTCATCTGAAAGGAGCATGTTACAGCGAGAGCCTTTGTTGTGTAAAGCAGCTGTTTTGTAAAAAAAAAAAAAAAAAAAAAGCAGCTATAAACTAAAAACTTGTTTCCTCATGTACCACATGCCATTAAAAGTGTCACTACAAAGCCAAAATGTCAGATCACTATTTGAGAAAAAAAACACCGAAAGCTTACCTCATCTTGGTAACATATTAAATAGAGAGGACTTTTAAGTTATAATTTATTATCTGGAATACATTTTCTCTAGTCTTTGACAACATTATGTTTTTACACGCTCATAGATAATTTTTTAAAGTGTCATTTTTAGGAAGTGTGAGTTTTTGTTGTAGGTCTTGTTACAGGTGTATATATCTAAAGAAAATGCAATAGCCATAGAGAAAAGCCATTTCAGTGGTGCAATATATGTTTATACCTCCTGAGAATGTATATGACAGCAAAAGATAGAAATCGATAGATTTTACCTTTTCCACCTGACTGCCCCAACTTAAAGTTGTGGAAAAATAGGACCATGTTTTTTTTTTTTCTGTTAAGAACCACTTCCTAATGTGTGCACTGATTTTAGTTTAGTTTTGATGTTTGGGATTTATGTTCAGAGACAATATTAAATAAATGAATACCAGACACTCTTGGTGTGACGTCTCACAAAATATTCTGGTTATTATGATGACAATGCAAGGTACTGCAACACAACATAGTTCACAACATATGAGTGCCATGTCAATATTAAATCATTACAGTGAAGTAGCAAACTGAAGAAACCATTACATGGTTAAATGATCGGTGCATAATTGAAAAAAAAAGTTTTACAGAGTGATGTACGACACGGAACATGTTCAATGATTATGTTCTTATCTACTTATAGAGCAATACAAAGGACATGTCAGAACAATACATGAGTCACATTAATAAAATAGAAATTTTGAGATTAATTAATGCTATAAGTACTAAATTTACCTTAAAACAGATCTTCCCATCACCCAGTGCATTCATCACAAAGGGACAAGCTTTGTTTTATCTTGTTCATCTCCCAATATTGACAAAGCAAACTTGTTTACTGGATACAGCTTATGTCAGAGAGGATTTGCCATTAACTGTAAATGCTTTCACTAGGTCATGGTTAGACAACCAATGTAACACCGTTCTATTTAGGAAGCCTGCAGAAACAGCTGTCTAGTTACGTGTATTTAATTTTTAATGATTTCATGAATATGAATCTCAGTGCATCAAAAAATTTCAGCATAGCATAAATTAAATACATACAGGGGTGGACGTCAAGATTTACTGTCATTTAAACTCTTTACTCCTCTGAATGTAATGTGACTGTTTTGAGCTGTTGTGAAGCCTTGCTGATGAAATCATGCTAATGAGAGAGTGGAACCATTTCTCCATTACCCAACCAAATAGCCTCACTGAGTGAAAGTGACACACAAGACCATATTTCCCTCAACACTGCAAACCAACCAACATTCATATAAAGATAATGTACCTCACGTTTCTTACTTTAGTTTTCTAGGAGATGGTCCCACATGAGCATAAATATGTCAAAAAGGTCATCGTTGTGTTTGAATACACCAGTCTCTCTGTTGCCTCATGTTTGTTTGAGATATGATTAAAGAACAAGAGGGCTATACTACATAATAGATGTATACTATGAATGGACTAATGAGGTTATGAGATGACTTTATGGTTTTGTGTTATCCATGGCACCAAGGTGGCTCACATTTAATCTGCATGTACGGCTAGGGCAAATGATGCTCCATGCCGAACCTGTAGCAGGTTAAGTTGAACTTCTCAAACTATTTCACCAAGCATTTCAAGTGTGATTACACTGTAGTCTAAAACAGACCTGAGTTGAAGATGAGATATAGGCACTTGAATGCAAGAAGTAGCTGCCAAAATAAAGGAAATAGTTGCTTGAAGGAGGGGTACAAACAAAACTGATAATAGGTGCTTCGGTACAATTGTGATCCCTGAGTTAATTGAACAGTTAGCATCCTATCATGCTTATGGCCATGTAAAAATGAGATGTAGTGGCCTAGTCACCCATAATTTTGGCTGCTCCAGCAGGAAGAAGAGACTTTGAAAAAGGACTGCTTGTTGTAGCACATTCGGCAGAAGCTTCAGTGGTGAACAATGCTTGTTAATATTTCATTAAAACTTGTTCATCTTTCACAAGAAGATATCGATTTGCAAGTCAAAGGAAAAAGCGTCAAATGTGTACTCTTTAGTCTTGATGTCTTTGCATTATTTACAGTTGCAAGACAAAGCAGGCATGCAATTCTGAAGCAGCTGACTGAAAGCATTAGTCTTAGTCATGAGCGGGCAGTTTCTTTAAGAAAAGTCCATTGAGATCATCACAGAGATCCCACAATCGGGCTGTGCAAAACACCTTACCTGCAGAAACTTTGCAAAGGCAGGTTCTCTTCCAGCAGCTAAAGGTGGCCCAGAGCTCTGTTGAGGCTTTATATTGAAATTTTCCTTATTTTGGCAGTTACCTATGGGTCAGCTCTCTATAAAATGATTACAAAACCTTCCAGATGAAGTTCCCTCAGTTGACTAACTATATAAGAATCATTCACATCCACGTAAAAAAAACAACATAAAGAACGATTGAGATATTAAGTTTAAATTAAGCTAATATTTCAGACAGGCTTGATACAGATCTTATTTGCTCACTTTCTCCTTAAGTCAGCCACAGTCCATTTCCTCCTCCCTGATTCCTATCTCTGAGACAGATATTAGGGATTTTTTGTGCTAGACGGTCCTGGGGTAATAGCCTGTTTGCTTTCTGTGGGGCCTGAACTTTGGCCTGAACTCTGGCTGGTGAGCATGACAATAATTATGATCACAATGATCAAAAACGTAACCACCACAATGGCATAAATCCACATCTTACTCCTCCGGTTCTCCGCTTCCTTTTTTTCTTTCACCTTCACGGTGTTCTTCCGGAATACCTGGCTCTGAGAGAGCATCAAAATGTAAATCGGATAACGTCATAATGTACTCATAAAAGAATTTCAACAGGTGATATTGTCAATGAATAAATGAAGTTTATGAACTGAGATATATTGGTCATTGCTTGTTAAAGGGATGGAGTAGTGGTAAAAGTGGATATACTGAGATGTAGGAGAATCTCACCTTGGCATGCAACTCTTCAGCCCTTTCATCGAGGTCCTCCAGTTTCTCTCTCCTTTCCTCTGCTTTGTTGACATTGGTCAACATGATTTCCTTCACCTCTTCTGCTTCCTGCTGACATTTCTGAAGTTTGCTATCCTGAGAAACATATCAGAAAAAAGTACTGAAATATACTGATTAGTTATCAGCACTGGCAAGAGTTCAGTAAAACCTTAACTACATAACTGTTGGTTCATCAAGCAAGTTGTCCATTTTTGCAAAATGAAGTGGAAGATATCCTGGGATTTGATCTGAGAATATATACAACTTAAAGATCTGAAATTCTTTATGTTATCTCACGTGAAACATAAGCAATGAATCCTCTCCTCCAATTTAAAGATATTTAAGATGTTAAAGACTTCATTCACAGGGGGCACCAAACAGAAAATGCAAGCAGATTTATGCAAGCTTAAACTATGTTTTTCCTCAGTATATTTAATGAGCAGTTATAAACAGTTGAATATGCTCTCTTATCCTAATCTTGCCTGTTCCTGGATACATTTCAGTAGAAGTAGAAGAACTCCAGGTTGAGGTCACTGACAGAAGTACTAATCCTAGCCTACATGTCCACCTGGGACAGCCAGGATTTGAACCCAGGACCTTCTTGCTGTGAGGCAACGGTGCTAACCACTGAGCAACCGTGAAGCCCGTTAGCAAAATATGGGCTACCAAGCATGACAAAAAATATATATATTTTCAACAGGAAATTGAATGTTTAGAATGAACTCAAACATTTGCTAAATGTGGATAGGCATTTCTTATTGGATTTTATACCATTTATTAAAGGGTAGCTCGGCTTTCTCATCATTCGCGTACAAATCTTTCGTCTTTTACTAAAGATTTCCGTGGAGAGGAAGTTTGTATTTTTGGAGGCTCTTTTTCGAGCTCTCTGTATTTTTGGAGGCTCTGCCAATATAGTGCTGCTTTGGGTAGCCATGGTGTAAAGGTTAGAGAACCGGGCTTGTGACTGGAGGGTTGCAGGTTCGATTCCCGGGCCCAACATCCACGGCTGTGTGCGCTTGAGCATGCTCCCTAATGCTCCCCGGGCGCAGAGGAATGCTGCCCACTGTTCAGTGTGTGTAATCACGGAAAGTTAAACTAGATATTACATATTTCCAAATTGTTGTTCCATTCACATTAAGTTGAAGTATCTTATTTAAGAAAAAATTAAACATTATGTGAGATTAACCAGACCATTGTTTGGCTTAAATGTGGAATGAATGTAAACATTTATCCTAAATAATCTAAAATAAACTCTACGGAAAAATAAACTTGTTTTTAGCATCCCATATTTAATTTACAGTAAACCAGTTTTTCCAAAACTGATGTGTCATCTATCCTTGCGAACCAATCACATTTAAAACTTTCTCCCCTGTAGTGGATAAATTTGCATTTTGCATACCTATATGGATGTTCGGCTAAACAATTGAATACAAAAACTTTCTACATATCTTATTGTATCTGCCAGATTAGATAAAAACGACACCAGACTGACCGACTCAACAGCGAACCCATTTTGGTCATCTTCATGGTTATCATGCGATAAGAATTTACAGCAATCAAAAATTTATTTTCTGGAAGGCCTTACGCAAGTTAAATGGTTTTGTAAGGCATTTTAAATAGTAGCTACTTGGTGAAAGGAATTTGACGTAGCATGTCTTATATCTAGTATAGCAATAGTTCGAAATAAACAGTTCGTATATCTGAAAAAGAGTTATGCGCAAGATAAACTACGGTCGCATCAGGCAAAGCCTTAAGCTTCGTGAGAAAAGTTCATAAATGTCACTGAGCTTACCATTTTGCACAACGATGTAGTGTTCGAAAAATCAGATCCTGCCAAAAAACATGAAAAACGTAATTCTCAGACTGCAAGGTCGAAGTCTCCCGATTCTAACAAAGTAAAGGTGAGCGCTTCCGCGTTTCAGTTTGTAGTGTTACCCGTGATTCCCCGTACTTTGCTGAGTGCAGTCAACTACAGACATGAGGCTTAAGTGGATACGGTAACATCTGTTAACGAAATCCGCGTGATTCCTGTTTAAACAGAGATAGATTCCTGTTCATACAGAAAAAAGACATTACGGTGGACATATGCGCGCACCTCTGTAAATTATGTCGAACAGGTGTGTGTGGGTTCATCAGCAGCTCATGGGGTTTGTGTGTGTGCGCATGTGTGTCTGTTTGAGAGACACTTTCTCTTTCTGTTTACTGTACACCGTTAACATTTCAAGATTTCTCTTGAAAATGAAATCTTGACCATCTTGATAAGACCATCTGGTTGGCTTAAACTGATGCAAAGACGTTTAAAATCACTAAAGCAAAAGAAATCCCCTCTTGCGAAACAGATCTTGTTGTGCAGCGTGTCGTAGTATAGAGAGCCAGAGAGAGCAAAACAAAATTCAGCAACATTCTTGAAGTCACTGAACCAGTCTTACCAACATGGCTTATATGAGAAGAAGACAACGTTGAGGCTAAGCAATTTATTTACCTCACAGTAACCAGGGGGGGTATTCCAGAGAGCGAGTTTAGTGAAAACTCAGTTAACTCAGACCAAGTAGTAAACCTCCTAATAGAAGAGCCCTACGGCTCTGTTTTGCTAGAATGAAGCCATAGGGCTCCTCTATTAGGAGGTTTACTACTTACTCTGAGTTAACTAACTCGGAGTTTTCACTAAGCTTGCTCTCTGGAATACCCTCCTGGTAACGTAACAATCTTTGGACGGTAGTTAATTCAGAACATAGCGGAGGGAATGTGAATTGAAACTAAGCGTATAATTGGCTTACATAAAAAACGAAGGCTGAGTAGTCACAGAGGCCTACAACATATCAACAAATATTGTGCTTTGTAAATCTAAGCAAAACTTTGCTCCTCTGAAATTAGACAATCTACTTTTGTCCTGCTTATAAATCATTATCAGACCAATCCTTCTTGTGCGTGTGCAGGTTAATCTGTGTTTTAATTATACGAGCACTTATTGTCTGCAATGAATTATCTGCTACAATTATCCAGACATATATTAAGAGTACAATGTATATGTATTACACATCACTGTAAAGCCACGAAATTCACCAGCAGAAAGCTATTGCGTGTTTGTTACAGCCAATAAATCCTTCCTTCCCTGTAGTGAACGGAAGTAGTGCAACACTTGTCGTTTGTCGTCATAGGATCATGTATTTGCATAGCGCTGTTAACGAACTTGCTTCTGTCCGATTAAATATGTTTTAATATAGACAGTTGTTGAAATGTGTCGTTCAAATATTCAGTCACGCTATAATTGCTGTAAAGATTTCTGACTAAGAAGTAGATTTAAAAAAGTAATACAATATCTAAACAGCCACTATCCCTCGTTCACAATTCATCTGGTTACGCCGCCGGAAGCAGCCACTGTAAGCTTTAGGAAATCGCATCCGACAGGACATTGGGATGGATTCACCAATAATAAACCTGTGAAGAAGTTTGATATTTTACTATTATTTGAAACACGCCACGGGAGGTGATAGCTGCGGACTATATTCTGCAAAGGTACAGTGATCTGCTCAATATTTTGCCGGCAAAATATTTTCGTATGTCCCTTCAGTTCGATTTGGTGGCCTTCGATGGCTGGAACGTGCATGGTTGTAAAATACGGGTCACCCAAAGCAGGGCTGTTGTTTTTATTGTTTAGAAGATGATTCCACGTAAAACTCACTTTTTTACTTGCGTGGTTGGCGTCTCCGCGTATGAAATCTAGTGGATTTACTGAATCGCTACAGTGAACGCACAATGAAGTCTATCTGGTTGGTCAGTTTCACGGATCGACCTAACCCATTAGCATGTACCATTTACGCAGCTGATTAACGTTAAGTTAGCAGTACATTTGCGGCAGCTCGAATTGTTTGTACCACGTACAGGCGTAATCAGCGGGGATCGGGCAGACTAATGTTCGAAGTACGGGAATTTGAACCGCAAAAGGTACTGGCAGTTGACTTTTATTTGTCTGATGGCCTAGTTGGACTGTACGATTCTTACTGTTTTGCTATTCGCGTCATTTTACAGTAGTTGTTTGACCTGGCTGAAATTAGATCAAATTCAAATCCTTCCCCAACACACAGAACTGCAACAACACATCATTCTCCCGCCCACTAGTCTTCGCAATTATGTTTTACATAGAAAACTTTACTTTTGCCAGCTTTAATGTTCTTTACTTTTCTCCTATTATGTGAAATCATTCAATATGGATTGATCCGATGTGGGAAGGTAAGACTTTGAATGAATTGTAAAAGTAGGCACCTCCTAGTTTTAATCATCGCATGCAGGTAATACTGACATGCTAAACTATTAAACGATGTGCCTACTTTTCAGTGTTAGTAAGCTATGCGTTTAGGAAAAGCTTTGCTTGCAGTTTACCAGTTTTACTGGTGTCCATGAAATGCCACTAAACTTTACAGTGGAAAATCAGTTCAGTAAATCACTCGCTGCCATCTAGCTCCCCAGTGTAGCTTCACTGTTTTCATCTGAAATCCAGTTCAGCCACGACGATTCTGACATATAGGGAACAGCCATGAGGCCTAGTGTTGTCTTGCTTTTCAGTTGTTGTACCAGCCATAGATAAGCCTTTACATCAGAATCTTGATCATTTTAAATGCAGTTGTAAAGTGAATAGCACTATTTCATACATACCTCATGCCGCTGGGGAGATGTAAAATGACATCTAGTGAGCCTTGAAAATGTTGAGCAATGCTAACGATCTTTTAAAAAAGACACCGTCATAGAAAATGTATTTCATTTCGCTCATGTTATCATTTTCCATTAGCCGAGTTTCTCCCGGTCTCATGAACGAATAACCTGTTGTATTTTTTGTAGCTGCCTTTAAATTACGGCTAATTGTAGTGTAATGTAAAGACAAAGACAGGGTTAACATTACTGTAATTACACTCGAACCTTTTCCCCAGCGTTGTTCTGCCATTGACTCTGTAACTTTTATGTTTTCAATAACATGTTAACATTTCTGACAGACTGTAGGAAATAAATTGAAACATTTTGACTTTTCCTGGATTGGACCTCAAGACAACCTGCCCAAATTTGGACTTCCTAATGTGTATCACTAACCACACCACTGCTTCTAGTCGATTAATTTTTTTATGGTAAACAATGGCTGACGCATCACGTTTCATTGTATTTACACTGCAATTCAAACACGTATGAAGAAAAAAAATGTCCCAGTTCGTCTCCGTTTTATAAAACTTTTCTTAACATCATTATCTATATTTTCGTCATGGAAAAGGTGTATGTGAAATGATGGGTTTTGTTCAACACTTCTAGCACAGATAACCTAAGAGAGAGTTTTATTTGTTAACCTTTTTAAAGCCAGTTAGTAACTCCAGGAAAACATTGCCTTAAACTTCTGAACCTGAACTGATAATGATAAAGGTACCAGGCTTGATTATCTTAGACAATATTTGAAACTAATGCTTTGTTCTTTCTGCATTGTGCTCTCAGGTGCTGTAATGATGCTGTCCACAGCTCCAGCAGATCCAGGAGTTACACAGCAAATGCCTCCTCCTGCAACCCGTCCATGTCAGCACTCCGTTCATCCTTCCCTTTACAAGGAGAGAGTGGCTGTGTTTTGCCATGAAACCAGAGGGGAGCCGTTAGGATTGGCTTCTGAATCTCATAAAAGGATCATAAATGCAGCCAGCCTGAAGACGGATGGAGAGAAGAGGTTCTTCACCCATGAAGCGATAGAGACTTTGGCAGGAACTAGCTCCAGCTTGAGTCCTGCAGTCCTGAACTCAAGCTTGACTGACTCAAGAGTCCTAATGAGACGGACTCAGGAAGAGAGTGGTCCTCAGGTAAGGTATTGAAGAAGCACTGTTTTTTTCCATCATTGCTGGTTAGGGAGAACGTTACAAACTTGGTATCATTTTCTTTCAGGTCCTTGCCACAAATGGACAGGGCACCAAAGACAGATCCTTGATTAATATCTCTGAGAAAGGTAAGAGAGAAGCTTTTGACTCAGTCTGCTGATGCATATTGATTTATTGTACAGGTTGAGTATCCCTTATCCAAGATGCTGTGGACCAAGAGTGTTTCGGATTTAGGATCGTTACAGATTTTGGAATACAGTTGTGCGTCGCTTAACGACAGTGATACGCTCTGAGAAATGCTTGGTCAGGCGATTTTGTCACTGTGTGAACATCATAGAGTGTACTTACACAAACCTAGATGGTATAGCCTACTATACACCAAGGCTTTATGGTATGGCCTATTGCTCCTAGGCTACAAACCTGTGCAGAGACACTGTAAACACAAGATGTATGAAGCTGGCTGCTACCAGCATAAAACAGCATACTGTTTTACAGTAAACCTTTTTATCAGTACAAACAATACACTCTGAAATAATGATAAAAAGTATAGTATATACATAGTAAATACATAAACATAGTTGTTTGTAATCCTTATCAAGTATTATGTACTGTACATAACTGTATGTGCTATACTTTTATACGACTGGCAGCACAGTAGGTTTGTTTACACCAGCATCACCACAAACACGTGAGTAATGCATTGCGTTACAACGTTATCACTGTTACCCATAGGGGTATCTGCAGCCTTTTTTGACATTTTCAACAACATCTTTGTACCCCACAGCAGAGAATAAGCAAAAAACACAGTGAGTAATGCACTTAGGTCTGGTGTTGACGATGATTGGTAACAAACTGGCACCAACAGGGTGTCAGAGCCCCACATGGGCAAAAGTGAGGTCAGGTGTAGAGTTTTCCACTTGTCGCGTCATGGCGGTGCTCAAAAAGTTTCCGATTTTGGAGCATTTCGGGTTAAGGATGCTCAACCTGTAATATTAACAAGGCTCTTTTCTCAGACACTGGTGTAAAAAAAAAAAAAAAATCACTTCTGTTGTCTAGTGCTCTCAATTGTTTGATTTTTTTTTTTTCTTTATACTTGTGACTAAATAGGTTCCTTCAGTGGGATTTGATCGTTTTCACTGAAGAAACTCCATAGATTAACCTCTGTACTATACTGCAAGAGACTCCAAAGTTCTTTTTCCTTGTTTATCTCTTACCCATCAGTGATGCATTTCAATGTTTTAACGCAAGATATGTCCGTCAGCACTTCTCATTTTAATTTAAAACATCTCTTGTGGTTGTTGTTTATTTCTGTCTTTCAGAGACTAAAGTCCAAGGTCTGCCCACAGGCTCCCCTCCCTCATGCTTTTCTGCACCTCCTTCAGGTCCTACTCAAGAGCAGCTTGGTGCACTAGAGCATTTTCTAGTATCTCATCAGACAGAGATAAAGAACCTCCTAACTGGGGCTCTGGGCTCCTTGAGCCAGCGGCTAGAGGCAGTTGAGAAGAGACTGGATCAGCTATATTCACAGAGCAGTGCGCATAGTGGCAGCTTAGCTCTGCTCCACTCCAAAGTGGACCAGCTGGGCAGGGGTCTGTCCTGTGGCTGTCCGAGTAGTCCCACTGTTTTGAGTTGGTCTCCTACCCACAGTCATGGTACGTTTTGTGAGGGTTAGTGAGAGTACATTGGTAGCATAGACACTGAGAATAAAAAAGGTAACTTACTTTTGATTAGGGGAATCGAAATGATTAATCAGATATCATTGTGTTGCAGACCTGCTGGCACAGTAGTTATCTGTGTTTGCTGTTTGAACATATTCAGTCCTGATCTCTTGTATGGTGCTGTCCTGTTACAGATGGTTATCTTGCACATATGTATCAAAGGTGTACTATCTCTTTCTAGGAAAGGAACCAAGTGTCTCGAAAGAAGATAAAAGAACCTGCTCAAGTATCTCCTCTCAGTGGCCACACACTGTTAGTAGCGCAGTCTCTACCAAGGCAAAGTTGGACCCTGTGTGCTCATGGACAACAATAACTCCCTCCTCCTCCTCCTGCTGCAGTCCTGATGGAAAGACCGAAGTTTCAAGCTCCCGTGGGACTGACGAAACAAGTAAAGGACACTCTTTATCCATGCTAGGGAAAGCGTCTTCTTCAGGTCAACCTGAGGGATGCGTTCAAGGAAAATACTCTCCTGTGTCGGATTTTGAAGATCTTGACATGGAACTGGAAACTGAGAAGCGGCGGACTACCTTGAGCTTGTTGGTTGATTCTGTTCTTGGTAGTTCAGATAGTAATGACAGCCAAGGGTCCTTCTTGCCTTTAGAGTCTCAGTCCCTGGATAGGTCAGAGGAAGGGGTAGATGTTCAGCAGCCAAGACTGGACCATCAGCTGTCTTATGTTCCTATGCAACTGCAGGTGCCTTCTGTTTGCGGCGAGGCTCCCACGTGTCCAACTGTTGGAGAGTTAAGGACATGTGGTGATGAGAAGCTTCCAGGTTTGTTTCCTGGGGCAGTCAAATTTAGCTCCATGGGTAAACTCTCCAAATCAACTCATTCCAGTAAAGTTTCACAGGAAAATAAGTCAGACATCTTTGGTTCAAGTTCCAGTTGTACATTCCCTGAGCAGAGTAGAGCACAGTTAGCCTCTGACTTGATAAAAGCTTTTCCTGGTCATTTTTCTAGTCATTTGACTGGCACGCAGTCCCAGTTATCGTCAGTTGACATGGTCAGCTCTACTGTTCCGACAGTCAGGAATATCACATCTGCCCAGGTGAAAAATATTGAAGAGCCACAAACTAATTTAAGGGATAAGCTGACAGAGGGACTTGGCCATCAGCAACGTTTCTCCGACAGTACGAAGGGGTCTGGTGAAACACAGGTGGATAAGACTTCAGATAATGGTAGGGCAGGCCCCTCATGCTCATTCTTAAAGAATTGTAGTCAAAAATTACCTGCATCTCATATGAACTTAAAACCACCAGCCAATTCGTTTGGGGTGGACTCAAATGTTGATGACAGATCATCCAGCCAGTCCATTTTGCCATTTCATGCCACACAGCATCGCTTCAAACTCCCTGTTCAAAGAAACGGATTATCAAAGCGTTTGCCTCTTGGAATCAAACATGACATGTCTCTAGTCGCAGCCGGTCAGACTAAGTGTAGCAGATATGGTCAAAATTTCCCACACTTTTTTGGCCCCAAGCTCAAACATAATCGTGGTAAGGCATGTCATGCCCGTCAGTGTTCGCCTCTTGAGGAGAGTCAAGCACACAGGCTTCTTCCTGAAATAGAGACTGTCTTCTCCTACGATTCCCAGCCTCTTGTAATGCTTGGTGGCCTTGGTGCACCCGTGTCTCATCAGCACTTTGGTCAGCTTGCTCTGCCTTCTCATAGCCCACCGCTGCAGAAAATGTTAGGTGACACTACACATCTCCCCAGTTTGTCCCAACTCTTTCAGGCCCCTGAGCAGTTTCCCACATCCCTCATTCTCAAAGGAAGGTTCTCCAGGGCAGGGCTCAGCACAGCACTGGCCATCTCCTCACCTGCCTCCTTCAGGCTCTGGTTCCGGCACAGAAGGCCCACGTTCCCAATCATGCGTTTGTCTTCTTATGCTGTTAAAGTGGCTTTGGATGAGATTTTGAGCCAATGTAAACACCCACCCTTTCGACCACTGGCCGACTACACCGGCCCACCGGGTCTTGGCGCTGATCATAGGTGAGTTACAAACCGATACTGCTCCTTGTTTCCCCTGTGAATGACAATTGCCAAGATTTTACATGGCAATTCTGATTTTGCTTGAAAAGCGCACGTTTCTGTACTGAAGATTCATGATGGCTTTCCTAGTCATGCATGCGCTTGCTCAGTTTTCAAATGAATCTTATGCTTATTCTGATCATCATCTTCTGCATTAATAGCTATTCACGACGATCCAGTCAAGAGGCTTCTCTCAAGAGGAAAAGAGCTTCGGCACGGTGGGCAAATCTCCCAGTAGCACAGTAGTCTGATGCTAACCTCTGGGCCCCTCCCTGCTATAACTGATCATGAATACTTGCTGTGTATGCACATGACTCTTTGTAGAAAAAACATTTACAAAGTCATGAGACACATTTAACCCCAGTGTCATTTTAAGCACTACAACAATTAAGTGGAGTAGTGAATAATATAGCTGGTCATACAGAACCCTGCTGTACAGCCTAAATTCTAGTGGGACGAATTAAGGGAGTGATTTTAGTAGTGGACTTAATAAAGGGGTCAGGAACCTTGTCACCAAGATTTGAGCAAAAAAAAAAAAAAAATTTGAGCATTTTTAGAGCCAAGACAAAATTTGCTCATTTTGCAAAATTGCAAATTTTCAAATGTTCAGTCATTCAGTGTAGTAATAACATCAATATTTCAGGGGTTTTCAATCTTTTTGACATCCCCAAACCCTGCCCTTCCCAGTTTGTTTAAGTTTGAACTTGCCACACCCACCTCAACCCCAGACCCACTGAGAACACAAGGCCTGCAAATAACACCCTCGACACACACGATATAATTGACATTATCTATTATATACAGGTGCATTGCTGCACCTTTCTTTAACTTACTTTCGAGGGAAGCTATACGACTTATGTTATTCAGTGTGAATAACAGTGGTCGAGCCTGGTCACATGGATACGTGGTGCTACTGATGACTGAACCCACAGGTTCACTGTAATTACTGTCTTCATCTTTTTTATTTTACTTGTGTGTTTGTGCCCAAAGGTTTCATAATCTCAAACCCCCCCTTGACCCCTTGACAGGTGCTTGTGCCCTCCCAGAAGGGCATGTGCACAGGTTGAAAACCCTGGCAATATTGCTTGGCTTTTGCTGGTAGTTGTAGGTTACTGACTAAGAGGAGTGGGTGGCAGTAAAGCCTAAAATGTGACTTCTGATAGCTACTAATCACAGATGAGCTTTCTGTGACCTGTGATCAGATGAGGTCAATACAGCGGTGCTAGAAAGTTTGTGAACCCTTTAGAATTTTCTGAATTTCTACAAAGGGTTGACCTAAAATGTGATCAGAACTTCATCTAAGCCATAAAAAAAGAGAACCTGGTAAAGCAGATAAGATACAAAATGTCATACCTTTTCACTCATTTATTGCTCTGAATGTTCCAATATTAAATGTCTGTCAGAAAAAGTATAAGTATGTGAACCTATGCTTTCAGTTACTGATGTGAGCCCCTTGAGTAGCAGTGATTTCATACTTTGGTAGACTGACTTGTGTGTTTAGGATTGTTATCTTACTGCAAGATCCATTATGTGTTGAGCTTCAGTTCATGGACAGATACTCTGACATTGTCATGTAGAATTTGCTTGTACAATCCAAAATTTATAGTTCTGATTTAAGCCTCCTTTGATCAAGGCGCATGAAATGCATTCACACACCTGTGCGAAGACTGTTGAAGGTAGTGAAGACTTGGGGTTATATAAGCAGTTATCTCCTTAACTGACCTGATAACCGTAGAGGTACAGATACTTTTTCTGACAAAGATATTTAATGTTTGATCATTTTGATCAGTGACTGAAAAGGTGTAATGTGTATGTTATTTGTTTTACTGGGTTCTCTTTATCTAGCTTCCTATGACTTGGATGAAGATCTGATCATATTTTAAGTGAAGTTTAAGTTGCAAATTCAGAAAATTCTAAAGGGTTCACAAACTTTCTAGCAAAACTGTGACCATTTGCAAAATACTGACTGGTTGTAGCTTGCTTAGCATCTCCAAGACTGCAAAAATTCAATGGAAATGCATAATACAATGCCCGCGCCTTAATGAATAATCAGTTAGATTAATTATATCAACTCAATCTTTCACTGCATACATCTGAGTTCTTTTTTTTTTTTTTTAAACACCCTCTGTTTATTATGACAGAGACATTACACATCTTGACTGCTACATGAGTGCAGCTTGACCTGCAAATACAGGATGAAATGAACACATTTTTACCTTGATATTTCTCTTTTTACAGATATTTTTGTTTATATGAACCTAGCTACCAGTCTTAACACTGAGCATTAATTCTGACATGTACATTGCACAGCATAGTCCAGTTAAAATTCAGCTTTAAGTGAAAGTTATTAGACATTGCTGTTGGACAAAATGAATTACAGTGATTTAGTTACATTTAATATATTTCACCAGGTATTTGAAATTACTTGAAAAAGAGGGGATGATAATTTTCTAGTAAATCTGACAAGTATTGGAAAGTTGAATAAAATCTGGAAAGAGCCATAGGTTCCCGACCCCTGGCTTTATAATAAGGTCTTCTCATTGGGTTCTGAGAAATGTCTACCTTATTATTCGGGGCTTATTATTAGGAATTATTAGTCCTATGTAATCATATGATTTTTTTTCCTTTATAATCATATGATTATTGTTCATATGTACTCATTTGATAATAATTCATATGTAAGCATATGATATGTACCCATTATCATAAAATAGTAGTCTGGATCGGTGCTGATTTTCCTCTTTTGACCTGTTTCATGAACAGAAAGTCTGTTCCATCTTCATCACCTCAACGCCACTCAAAAGTTCGACTTTTGCCGGAGAAAAGCCTAGAGCACCTCTCCCGCCATGGTTCCAGCCCCAAACCACTGCGTTTGGAAAGCTCCCCCGCTGAACCTCTGAATAGCTTTGCCCTAGCTAGCGCCAACGTCAAGTATCCCGGCTTGCATAGTCGTGGAACATCCAGAGAGGTGATACAAGCGTTAATCAATTAATTTACATTTTCCTCATATTTCATCATTTTAAACTGACTTCTCTTAGTTTGATCTGTTTAATAATGCATGGTGCCTCACTATCTTGAATTTAGCTTCAATAAACATGTATTATATTTTTTGCTGATTTGAAATATTCATATTTTGTGCATTTTCATTTGCCTTTTTTTTTAAGGCTGGGCTTTATGACACAAATGTTCAGCCAAACCAGCTGTCCAAAAGGGTGTCTCAGATCCGCATTCGAAAGACTGTTCCCAAGCCAGATAGCAACCTCACACCTATGGGGCTTCCCAAACCAAAGAGGTATGTAGGACACAGTCTGACCAACACTGGATAATTAAAGAGCTCTCCTTATATGTCATTGTATTGTAACTCTGCTGTTATGACATAATTAAACATACATATTTATTTTTCAGATTGAAGAAAAAGGAATTCAGTTTAGAGGAGATTTACACTAACAAGAATTATCGATCACCAACCCCAAATAGGTTTGTCATGACCTCAAATTCTTTTTAATAGGGCGTGACATTAAGAACTGTACAGCTGTCATATTTGTTATGATAACCATTTATACCAGCTGTGCATTCAGATGAAGTAAGTAGAGAATTATTTTCCACATGTACAAATTGACATGACCACAGTAAGTAGTTGAACACATGTTGCTGGCCAGGGAAGGAAATCAAAGCATTTTTAAAGTATTGGTGTCTGTGTAGACTAAATTGAAGTATATGTTGTTTACTTACGAAAATACTATTCCAACATGCATTCTGTTACAATCGAAAATTCAAATGATACAGTGACATGACTTTTTGGCTGTACCACCCAGCTTAATTACTACATTTACTGTTATTATAGTTTCAGCACTTCATCTTAAATTCTTTACCACAGGACATTCTGTATTGAGGACCCTTTTTACCCCTCTCTCACTCTCTCTCTCTCTCTCTCTCTCTCTCTCTCGCCCCCCCCCCCCCCCCCCTCAGGAGCCTTGAAACCATATTTGAGGAGCCTAAAGAGAAGAACGGATCTCTGGTGTGCATAGGTCATCAGAAGCGGAAACGTGTGTTGGACTTCCCAGATTTTACGTTACCACGGAAACACAAGCCGAGGGCCAACCAGGGGCTGCTGCGCGTGAAGGGGCCACGGGGAAGGGCTCGCAGGGGTAGAGCTGATGACACAGACCTTGACATAATGCTCATCGAAAGACTCACTGAACTGGAAGACTTTTTCTCACGGCAGGGCTTGGAGGATTAAGCACAGCACTCATACAGTCACTCATCCACACTGTGGTACTCATTCTCAGTTCAGGTGACGCCTGTTTGTCTGTTTGATATCAGAACCCTTTGATATTCGATAGTGTAGGTAGACAACTAGTTTATACTGGCTAGAACAGGGACATGAGACAATGAGTTGACTTTAAATTGAACATCATTGACGTTGCCATGAAAACTGAAACTGTGGCAGTGAGAGATTTTTATTTCAAAGCCAATAATGTTTGTAATCTTTTAGTCATTTATCATTTGGACAACATATCTATTTATGATATTTATGGCATTTAGTACATTACAGCTGTACAGCTACATCTGATTGATTAAAATCTTGACTGGGATGTCTAAATATTTCATTCACGTGCCCGTAGGGGATGACCTGAGAATTATGCGTATTACCTCATACAGAACATACATAATCTGGAAACACAGTCATGGAACCTTTGCATGAGTGTAAGTGTGTACATAGAGAGCATGAGATCAAACGCGCCATACCTGAGCACTTTTACCTGTGACCTCATTCAGACCCCTGCAGCCTGCCACACTCTCTCTCTCTCTTCATCCATCCAGGCTTTACTTCACTCATTCACCTCCCCTCAGACTTCTTCTGCAGGTAGAAACTGGAAAAGCCACGAGAGTTGAACTACATTGCACAATACATGGCCTCTAGTGCTTTGAGTGCTGTTAGATCTGATGCAAAACTGGTTTGATTTTGTAACTACAGAAATTTTGACGCTTCAGTTCTCAACTGTTTTCTCTCTTTCCTTTGTTGGGAGATGTTGCTGAAACGGTGTCTTTCAATAATGTGGAAATGTTCGTTTTTACTTGACGTATGACAGGGAACATTTCTTAAGAAATCAAGAACGTGATGGAAAGTGAGGAGAGGGCTAGTTTTCTCACAGGAACCGTTTTTTTTGCAACAGCAGTCCCCAATCTGGACACGACAGAAGCGTCTTACCCATGCACTGTCATTACTCTTAAAGTGATGGATATAAAGAAATTGAGAATTGCAGTCCTAGATTTTTAGGCAGAAGAACTCTTTGTTACCTGTATTTATCGACATCCAGTTCTCAACAGTTTGAAGTTATCATGCAACAAGTAGCTGTGACCTGACAGTTTCCCATCGTGTGGTTTCTTCCTGTGAACTGGTTTTCATTGTGGTGCTTTGGTTTCTGTGCTTTGACTGGTAAAATATGCAATGGTGTTTTTTGTTTTTGTTTTTTTCCTTAGAGCACTGATGTGAAACTCACAGGTTTTATTTTAAACTATAAAGATATCAGGCTGCCTTTAGTTTATTATGTTTTGACCGTACTCTGCTACATTTTTTTTATGGAAGGGCTTGTGGTATTTTTTTTTTTTTTGTTGTTGTTGTTGTTCTATTTTGGGGAGGATTGGAAGCTTATGAATTTGAGTTAAATTTGCTCCAACAGCCTGTGTTATATAAATATATATATCCTTAAAGCTGCTACATCCCATATTTAGTTAATAAACCATTAAATTATATTTCTTGAGATTTTTGTTGATATATGCATTGATTTTATTTTTTACTCAGATACAGACCCGTGTTGTAGACGTGTGGAATACTGACACCACGTTTTGCCCCATAATGTGTGTTTTCTCATGTTCTGTGTTTGGCTCATAAAAATGTGCACTTTCTGTTTTCATTTAGTGTATCAGGCAGGTTGAATGTGCTGAGAGGGAACACGTGATGCGTTAGAAAAGCGTTATGGAGAGAGTACTGAATTGGCCAGTGATAACTGGTTTAGTTCTTGATTTATATACATGATATAATCATTTTAAGTGACTTTCTCTAATACTGTGTGAATATGAAATTTAAACTTGATTTCAACTTTTTTTCTTTTAATTAATTTTGTAAATGGAATTGGGCATTAGCGTAAATGACTCGCTGTATGGAAGATAAGAACATGTTTACCATGCCTCAGTCTGCACCGTCATGACTAATCTTATAGGTCTTAGAAAACCTTCATGTCCATTCATATGATCATCCTCTGTATGTTCTGATTTTTTTAGTTAGCCATAATCAGACTGCAGGTCACATATACAGCATCACATAATCACGCATTGGACATGTTTTTTTTATTATTATTATTATTATGGGTTTTTTTAAAGCTCTCTTGTAGACTGCAGTGTGTAGTTTTAAATGTCTCTAGACTTGAACTTGTTTCGTATGTGGCTGCGATTGCCTGCCACATGTCAGGACATGACTTCCCCAAAGAGCCTGTTCCCTGTGAGAAACCCTGCATTGTCTGTGAATGAGGACCTGCCAGGAGATGTGATTAATGTTCGTAGTTTGTACAAGATCTAAAGTCTGTTTGTTTGTGCTACAGCCTGTTAGGAGGCCACACGTGTATCTAAACATCACTTGAGGAGGACAGTATGAATATACAGGTATTTAGACAAAGTGATTTCCTCTCTCGAGAAAATGTCATTTGTTATACTGTTCTCTCCCTCATGTTATGTACACCTGCACAGTATTAAAGATAATATTAGTTATTCTGAAACTGAGTGAAGACCAACACTGTTGATGAGCCAATCAATCTGATTTTAATTTTGATATATAAATATCTTATGAATAAAATAGTTTTGACATTCTCTCGTATTTACATCATGACTTGCGTGAACAAAAAGAGCATGTTTATGAAACTTTATTTATAACCCCTCCAATCTCTCTCTCTCTTTCTCTCTCAGCCCCTACCTATGTGCAAACAGGCAATGTTATTTTAGAAATGTTATTTTCTCTGAAAAAAATCTTTCTTGCCTACTTACACACTGAATTGGACTATACTGCAGCCCACATAATGGCCAGTCTAAATCTGTATTTTTGGTGTCATGCCCAATGTGATGTTTTCCTGAAAAATATTTCTGATTTGCCCTTAAGCCATACAGAGTCACATAAAAATACATAAATTTCCTCCTCTCAAGGGCCGGAAGATTAATTAATGCGATTTTATTATTCAGACAAATTAAGTAATTCAGTATCAGCTTTACCACGGGAAAAGCTGCAGGACAGTAAACTGACCAAATGGCCTCTCAAAGAACGGAAATGGGTTTCAAAAATGAGGGGTATGGTCAACGTTGGATTTTCTTGTATATGTAATATCTGATATGTTTTTGGTATTTCACACATTCCTTTACAGCACAGGCCTTTAAGCCCAGTTATACTGAATGATGTATATTTATAACTTTTATTTTCCAAGGGCAGAGTATATTTGTTTACTTGTCTCGTTTAAAGTATATGACGTTCATTGCCAATTGAATAGAAACATCTTAATGTAACAAAATACTTAATTGTGAATAATCATAACTGATTATAGCAAGAAACGCAACAACAGCAATAATAACCATTATTACTGTTGTTATTATATTTGAAGTTGTGTTTTAAGAGCCATCAGACTGCTTTTATTTATGATAAATGAGGAAGCACTGGATAAATATCACATTCCATACTGAATTGCTGCATGTGTTTGGACTGTAAGCTAAACGTATTTTTACTTCATGACAGCTCTGGGTTAAATCTTGCTTAACTCCCCGAATATAAACACAGTACGATTAGATTCTAAGCGGTGCAACGTGTGAAATAAAAGCTTGTAAATACTTTTACGAAGAGGACTTCCTCTTAAGTTACAACAGATGGCAGCGTTGAGTTTCATGCCTTGAGAATTTCTGAAAAAGAAGAACTCGCTACCCTTCGTAACACAGTTCCAAAATGGCAGCGCACATGAGTAAGGTGTGTTTGTTGCAACTGTCGGTGACTGCGTTGCGGACAAGGAGGTAAGTTATCATAGCTATACATACATGTGAAAAATATTCCCGATCCGGCAAGTGTTCCGCAGTATTCTACTATGTTATTCTGTACAAACTATTAGATAAACAGACAAGCTGATAACTGTAAGTGATTAGGTTGCGAACAGGTAACATGTATGTGCTCCTGGTAACTGAAGTTAGATCAACAGAATATGCTTACTATGCCAAGGTTACAATTAAGTATTTATCGAAGTGTATAGCTAGAACGTCATCCTCCATATATTAATTAAACGCAATCGATAGTCATTGCTAGAACGAGTAAATCTTGAAGTTAGGTACTACCGTAGAACACTGTTACAGTGCAATGTAAAAACTAAGTCACCGTCTAGGGCCGCAGTAAAGCACCATATCATTTTTGAAGTTGTCACCCATTCCGGTCGCGGTTGCGCGTATGATTTCAGAGCCTCACTGTCCAGTGGATCAGGTCTGATTATCCTTCTCTGGCCCAAGTCAAACAATATATATCTGTGTGTCAACTGTTCTTAACTTAATACCATGATACTATGTTTTCAACAAATTGTCTCCAAGACCGCCCTGTTGACAGTCTTAGGTTTAATACAACACATTTCAAAAGTAAATTTATCCATTTTGTAAAATCTATTAATTTTGACTTGTTTACAGTTGCTCCTCACACCTCAGAGCGCATGGAGTCAGATGGGGCAATCAGGTATCGCAATGCTCATTTTCCACGGGTAAGTTTCTTCCATCATAACATAACAGTTATCTTCATAGCAGTTGCGGTTTATCTAACACAGAATGTTGGCTTACCTAACATGTCATAAGCATAACGTGACATGTATTATAGCGTAGTCATGCCTAATCTTTGTTGTATTTGCTATGTCCTGCAGGGGGCAATGACTGTGTTATAAATAAAAGTACAATCATGTGGGTAAACTAGACTGCATACTCACATCCTACTCTATAGGCAGTGTAGGGAGCTGAATTTTTGACATCTAGTCTGCTTTCAGTTCACCTCTCAACAATGCTGGCACTTTTTTTAATTAAAAATAAAATTATCTAACAAGCCACCTTCACCCTTAAGATATCACTGAGGTCTCAAAGTGTCAACCCAATAGAATACCTGCATAATTAGTATTTAACCAGTGGTACAACACTTTACATTTCCACAGTAACAGCCAATCTCTAGTTTAAAATACCGTGAAGGATGAGTAAATGTAAGATTTTTTTAAAAGGATACATGAATTCTAAAAACATGATTGACCAACAGCTTTTGGTTGTCTTTGCAGTATTTTAATGTGCTGAAGACATATTCGTTGTACAAAACTGGAAGCTGCCAGGTTAAAGAATTGTCAGTGGTGACTGGAAAGACTAGCCAGCACAACTAGAAGCAAACAGGTGGTTGTGGGGACATTGCAGTTCCGTTCCCTATATACACAAGTATGCAGCGCATCCTAATATAGTCGATGATGTTTTGTGTGGAACAGGTCGCGAACGCTTCAATGCGAAGTCTTTGGGCCTGCAAGCTCGCATCAGACCGCTTCCTCTCTTCATCATTACCGGGGGTGGTTATGTGGGATACGACCAATATGGACGTTACAGAGACCGGGAACTCGAGAGGCGTGGTATAGAAGTGCCTCCACGAATCGCCAACGAAGCTCAGGTAGGATGAGGTGCTTCTGAGAGGAAAGTTGCTGTATTTCCTCATTCCGTCATTCATTTTACAACAGATTTTTTTTTCCTCAACTCAGTGGAATTATTTCCTCTTTCACTGCAACTCTGGGTCACATTTTTGACGTGACGTCCACAATACAAGATGGTAAAATGTTCCTGACAGAGGCTATGGAACACAGTGTTCAATTTCTTTTATGAAGATGGTGTGAGGATCACTTTGCAGAGGATGTGGAGTGAAGCTGTTACCCTAGGCTTTAATCTCACAGTTTGTGTGACTGTTGCCTGTCTAGGATATTTATGTGTTTTACATGTGAGGTTTGTATACAGTACCAAATACATTAGAATCTTTAGTACTGTTTATTTTGCAACAGAGATGGGTTTTCCGCCTCTCTCAACACAGCTTCATTATAGACCACTTCTTGTACAACATGTGTCCTTTTAATTGTGGTGTTGTATTGGATGAGTTATCTCATTACCTGTTTGAACTGGAAAGTCCCTGGGCGATCTCTGGATGCTGAGATACTTTGTGTGGAACACAGTTTAAAAAAATTGTGTGTGTGTGCGTGTGAAAGATGCTTTTGAAACTTAATTTACATTGAAATGACCAAAGTGTTGCTACTTGATACTTGTGTATTCCTGAAACTCTAGTTTTCTATATTTATTTCTTAACTAAGTTTGCCCTCATAAACATTGTGTGTAATTGCGACCTTTCTGTGAAGTGTTCTTTGTTTTATGTTCCAACAAGAAATTTCAGGAACCCGTCACCCCTGGAATATTGAAATACGATGTCATATAGAGCTTACACTCAAAACATTGTGTTTTTATGTTTGCGCTGGATGTGTGTCAGTGATATGACACTGAGTGAATCAGTGTATCAATGAGCACACTGAATCACACTCTGAAATTCTTTTCTGTTTGTTTATTTACTCACGGGGAATGTTTTCTATTTGTTTTACACTCTGGACTGTTCTGAGTGCATGGGTCCATAATAAAGATTGTGGGACATTTCTGCTTAGTATCTGTTCTCTATTCAATGTCTCAAAAGATATGCCAGCTGCACACACAGAGCAGACGTTTTCTTTCTTTCTTTCTTTCTTTCTTTCTTTCTTTCTTTCTTTCTTTCTTTCTGTCTTGTTTTTGTTCTTTCTTTCTTTTTATTTTTCTGCCATATGACAGCAGAGGGATACATTTCTTACATACAAATATATTACTATGTGGCTTTACAATGAGAGAGAGCGAAAGAAATGTCTTTCTCAATGAATGAATGTAATGAAGCTTAATTTAGGTTAGGTTATGAGGTCTGCACTAATAATGACATTGCCTGTTGCTTCAGCTGTTCTTACTGTTGTATATTCTTTTACTGTTGCAAACCAGTGTTTTAGTTCCCGAATGATAAAATGTGAAAATGAAGAGTAAATACATAGTCTGAGAATGTTTTTCTTTGATATATTGATGGCATTCACTTGTTGTAATTTTAGATGGACCCGCCCAATCAAGGATATTGGATATTGTTCACTGGGTGGTATTCAGTTGTTGTTAGAGACAGGAGTACTAAAGAAATGTTGCCCTCTTACAGAGTGTTCTCAATGCCATTGTGGACTTTTGAGCTTGTCAAGGGAGAGTCCTGGAACCATCAATAAAACAAAACCAGGCCCATTCGTGCATGCAGGCAGTAATTAAATTACGGAAGATTACTGAGGTATTGATGACGCTGAGATAGCAGGTCTCTAGAAACCTCTGTTCTTTTCTGTACGATCAGAAGAATCTGTTAATGGCATGCAGTGGAGTTTGATTATTTAACTGAGTGACTTTTTTATGGAAAGGTTGCTTTGGCCATGACCTTTGGGGCATGTTTCTCCCCTACTCTGGCCATGGACCAAAGAGGGGAGGGGACAGAAAATAGTCTTGTGGTGTATAAAGCACAACTGTATAAAGAAAACATTCAAAAATGGATATTTGAGTGGTCATATTTCCTCTCTGTCTGTTTGTTCTCTCTTCAGGAGTTCTTTGAATCAGTCCTACACAGTGAACTTGATGCAGATATTCTCTTTGTGTTGATATAAGAGGCTCCTGGTTAGCCCTTCGTGTAGGTACATGACTCAACGGCCACAGTAAATTGCAGTTGGAATTCTTGCATTGGCCCTCTTAATGTTCAGTCAGTTATTGCAGTTTTTGTTACCCTTAGGACAACATTGTGACAATTCTTCTGTCGTACATTATGAAGGACGCGAGCACTTGGTTCTGTGTTTCAGGCACTGTTAAGCCTATGATTAATTTCACTTGTGAATTGTTCATGCAGTGATGCTAAACATTTTTCCCAATTTGCATTCAAGTCATCTGTTTGTTGCTGTCCCTTTCTCAGCAACAATGGAAATGTCATTGGAAGATCTGACTACAACAGCCGAATTACTAAATGATCTAACTTGACCAGTGTTCTTGCCTCCCATTATCACAATGTCTTTTCCTTCGCACTACTGAAGTCCTCACAGGACAGGACTGATTTACTTCATGCACTTTCACTTGAAGTCTTGCTTGGTCACCTCCATTCGGATTTGTTTGAGGACACCAGGTGAATGAGTACGTAGACAGAATAGCTCAATCAGATTCTTTGAAAAACTATGTGATGACTTCACCTTTCTATAAAGTCCTTTAATGAATTCATTCTGTTTGTCTGCCCCAGCCTGATTCTGCTGTGAAGGTGGCAGAATGACATGAGAGTGGGGTGAGCGGTGCAAACAGTATTTGATTGGCTGGTTTAGTTGGAAGATTTCCATGGTTGTTGCAAGCTTTATCTCTCGGCGGTATGAATAGTAGATAAACATTGTACCTCCAGCGTGGATCTGAGCTGTTTCCATCCCTTCAGTTGACCCGTGAATGCCCTGTGTCACAGTGGACATTTGGCAGGTCCTTTCACAATTCTCCTGCAGGGACAGAGGTCTCTTGTCTCAACTCCTACACTCTCTGACCCAACTCAAGATGTGTATTTCTGGATCCGGTCCTATTGGGTTCCCCCGCTTTCAGTATTTTACTTGCATTTATAGGAAGCAAATCTAGTTTGTTTCAAACGGGCCATCATGGGCTAAGCTAAAACTGTTGAACTTGGAGGAATGGATTTGACCACACCGTTCTAGATGTACAAAGATAAACTGACAGTCGCATTGACATTGATTTGTACAAAGCAATTCTGTCCTATCTTCCACGTTGTCACATTGACACAAACAAAAACAACAACAGTGCACATACAAAGTATCTCCAACCTTGAGCCATGTCTGACTTTATTAGACTCACACTTAGACACAACTGGACAAATTCACACATGCAACCACACTCCACTGGCATTCTGAACTTAGACAGGCTTGCATTTGCACTGAACAATGGCCAGATTTCTTCTCTCAGGGAAAGTGGGTTGTGCTTCGTACAGAATCATAATGAGCTGTAATCACTGATCTTCACTGTCTAACTCCCAGGCCATCTAAAAGAATTACACCCCCTGCTTTAGAGTCACCGAGATGGGTCCATTTCATGCCCAGCCAAACAACAGTAAAAAGAAAACCAAATAGAAACGCACAGTTTGTACTGCGTGGTTTACTGCTTCGTTCTCAAGTTTGCCTTTCAACTTTTGATCAATTGGAGATGTGTTGTGTAATCACATTTTAACTAGCCTCCCTGTTTTCCACAATGGTAAAAAAGGATGATTGTTCAGCTAGTTTTGTTGTCCGTGAGCTTACCCTATTAGTCAGATGAAGTTCGTGGAAGGTTAGGAGTTTTGGACAAATGATCAACTGAATTGTCCATTGGAAACTATTTTTACTGGACATTTTGTGCATACTACGTAATCAAAATACCAAATATGGGTACAGTCAATTAGCATATTTGTACCAAAAATCAATTATAATTATATGAAATAATGTTACAGAAATGCTTCTCTCTCTTTATCTGTGCAAATCATTTGAGAACTTTGAGATGGTGCTGATATAAAGTAACCCAGAGTATTACAGCATAACTGGCAAGAACCTGCTGGTGTATTGTGAGGATCTTCTCCTGCTGATGACTTCGGAAGCTGAAGTGAAGACATTGTCCACTGGGGTCTAAAGTATGGTCAAAGGCGCATACTTGTTGACTGCAATGTCCATGATTTGCTTCAAGGTGAATCCAGGGCATGAGAGGGCAGTTCAAAATACACATTTAAGTGGAATAGTCCCTAGAACACAGGGCCTGGTCTCCTGAGTAGTGACCCTCCACAAGTGTATGTGTCAGGCAATGCTAAAAGAGATCTGTAGAGTTGAGTACTTATGTCTCCTTCATCTTATGGTTAAGTACTCTATTCTGATTAGAATGGTCTCTTCCATGATGGAGACGCCCAGACCCGCAAGACATGAGTGGTCGATGAATAGTTCAGAGAGCGTGAAAATTATGTACACTGTGTGCTCTGGCCATCTTGGACGCTGCAACTCAATCCAATCAAACAATTAAGGGATATTCTGGAGCAGTATCTGAGATAATGCTGTCCACTACCACCAACAAAACACTAAATGATGTGATTTGTTATGAGAGATTGGTTCCAGACACTTGTAGAATACATGCTAAGTTATACTGCAGTTGACCTGTTGGCTTGTGCAAGAGCGATGGTCTGTTGAGATACTGGATGTATTTATAGATTAACATGGGGCTCTTAGGACTTCTTTGTGTACATTTTGTGTTCAATTTGTCCCATCTCAAGGGGTAAAATATGTTCGTATTATGTATACATTTCACAACAAGGCTGTATTCCTTTGTTTAATATTTTCTCCAACTCAAACAGTGTTCAGCATTTCAAAACAAAACAAAAACCTGGTTTGAACATGGTCTGGTTTATATCCTCCGTTTGATCAGAACCGTTGTTTTCTGATGCATTAGCCTACCTGTGATATGTTTGAATTTTAAGGACACTCTGAAACGTTTGACATGCAGGCATGTGCTCATGCTACGTTTACAAAGGTTTTCTTACCTAGGAAATTAGTTGGTAAATTTCCTCTGGCTATTGAAAAAAGAAAAAAAGAAGCAGTGCTTCAGATTTAACATAGAATGACATAAACCTTGAAGGTTCGGCCTCCTCACTCTGGCATTCCTCATCCCCTTCCTCTACTTCTCCTCTCTGTCT
Source organism: Chanos chanos (assembly GCF_902362185.1). NCBI lineage: Eukaryota > Metazoa > Chordata > Actinopteri > Gonorynchiformes > Chanidae > Chanos > Chanos chanos. The sequence goes on from NC_044497.1 coordinate 38,566,476, forward strand.
AGCAGCTTCTTTTGCCGTCCAGTTATGCTCAGACTGAGTGGAGCTGATTGGAGATATGCTCTTGTGAAGTCTGTGAATCATTACCCAGTAATGATGTCACATTACCCAGAAAGCCCAGTGGTCCCATCTGATATTTAACTCTCTCACATGCTCTTAAAGGGTCTTGTTCTCTAGACTGTGTTGAGGAAACAAGCCGGCTGAGATAGAGAATAGCATTCTCCTTTAACACACAGAGAGGAAGAGACACTAGACTTCCTGTGTTTCAGTTTAGTCCTCATTTCTGAAGAACGCCCAGAAAGAAAACGCTAGTAAGTTCAATTTTTTTCTACACTAATAAGAATTTTTTTTTCTCAAAATAATGTAGTAAAAAGATTGAATAAACAGAAAGAGAAACTGTAATATTCACTGTAATATAACACGACATATAAAATAACAACAGTACGTATTGTTACATGCTTTTAACATACTTTTATCTCTCTCGTATTTGTTATATAGGGGCTTAATAAAATTGAATATTGTTTAAATACTTTTGATGTAGATCGTTTGTGGTTTAATATGAACTTGGCATCAGGTGTAGTTTTTGTTATGTCAGTCTTTACATTTTTTAAGAATGTTTGTGGCTTTGTTTTAGCACATGACAGAAACGTTACTAGGCAGAATAGTTAGATAAATGTTAGGGTTTTTTTATTTGTTGCGGAAACTAGTTCTTTATCTCACTGTGAAACGCTGACATAGCGTTTGCTGCTTTGAGGAAATGGTCTAAGAAGGATGTCAGAGTTTTGTCCAGTCACAGACAGATTGCAGTCGGTTTTTATCTTGTCGTCTTTCTTTTCGCACAGTGGAAGAGAGCTGTGTTCAGCAATACACATATGGATGTCTTACACTGTGGCCGTTTTATTGGTTCAGACACAACAAGAGAAAATTTTCAACCACCGGTTTTTGTAATCTTGTTGTTGTTACCTTGTAAAGCATTTTGGATAGAAATGTAATTTCAAGTTAACAGCTCCCTCTTGCATGAACATGGCTAGACTTAGGACTCTTCAAATGATATGTGAGACATAGTTTTGAATATGACAGATGAAAGCAAGATGGTGTCCAGAGCCAGAGTTGAGTCTGGACTGCACTGTCTATGGCTGTGTGTCAGCAGTGCTGTGGGCAGTGTTCAGCTATAACGAATGGTTATGTCTGTGTATCAGCAGTGCTGTGGGCAGTGTTCAGCTATAACGAATGGTTGTGTCTGTGTATCAGTAGTGCTGTGGGCAGTGTTCAGCTAATATGAATGGTTATGTCTGTGTATCAGTAGTGCTATGGGCAGTGTTCAGCCTTAATGAATGGTTATGTCTTTGTTTGCTTTCATGGGGGGGGTCTGTGTTTTGATAAGGACCCTGAGGTGGTTTGAGCCTTCGGGTGTCTGTGTCATCACTGTCTTTTGTCTTTACTTGATGCAGTTGTACCTTGTGAAGTTTCTGTTAATTATAGGTTTCTATAGGCAGGGTCTCTGTGGTTGATGAAAAGCGTTTGTGTGGAAACATTTAGTAAGGGCAGATGGAGAGAAACAGTTCTCATGCTTCAACAAAGTAGAAGATAAAAAAAGAGAGAGAATGAGAGAGGGTGTTGGAATGCTACATGCAGTGAGCTCAAGCTAACAGGATTTTCTTTCTCTACAAAAAAAAAAAAAAAATCCCCCCTCCCCTCCCCCTTCACATTGTCACCGTCCCAGCTCAGCCACCAGGAATACAGCATCCTGCATCACAGGGATAGAACCCACCCACCAGCTCACAACCAGCCAATCCACACAACTTATCCTGTCATCCACTGGAGAGGCGGAGCTTGGAGCTACGCAGCGGAAAACCACTGAGCAGACAAACGCAGAAGACTGAGAGAGAGAGAGAGGGAGAGGGAGAGAAGGAGAAAAAGAGGTCTAAAGCAGGCAGTGTGTGTTAATCCTCCCTCAGTCATCATGTGTCAGCGCAGTCTGCAGCAGCGGCCGGCGCGGAGCACGGGGAAATGGTGAGATGCTGCAGATCTTTACACAACTCGCCTTCTTGCTACAATCTCCACAGAGTCAGGGTTGATGCGCGGCGCCTTCGGACGCTGGGCTCCACGGCGGGGGTGACTGGGGGGCCCACAAGGGGCAGTGGTGGCAACAACGCTGACACAGAAAGCCCAGCAACCCCAGGGGGCCCCGTGGTCATCCACAGGAACCGATTCAGGTACTGAAAGAGAGAGAGAGAGAGAGAGAAGGAGCAAAGAGGAGAGAGAGAATGTGATGTGGTGGTTTTTAGTCTATTTAGACCGTACGGACACAGTACAATGTAATGGATCACGTTGTACTGTGTAATGGCTCTGATCACTGGTTGATCAGGTCTGAGGGAAAAAAAGCAGGGGGTGACACTGTGAAAACACAGGAGTGAGAGAGTGAAACGGAGAAAGAGACAAACAACCACAGTCGATTTGTAGTTGTTTGGACTGATTGGACCTGTTTTTACTGGACTTAGTTTGTTGGTCCTGGTAGCTGCACTGCAGAGAGAGAGAGAGGGAGAGAGAGTTAGCAGGGTTGGACTTTCTATGGTGCTAGGCAGGTGATGGTGAGAACTCTTGGCTTGACTTGTCGAGCGAGCTCTCTGGTTGTTGTAGCCAAGCTCCCTCTACCCCACCCCTCTCTCCCTCTCTCTCTGTATAAAGCACACAAAGCCCTGCAGTTGGCCTAATTGGTGTGTAATGCCCTTAAGCCCCTGCCTGGACAGCCATCTGAGAGAACAATGCATGTGGGCCAGGCCAGGCTGAGGCATCCCGTTGCATTCAAACATGCCTCGGCCGAAGAGTAGTGAGGCTGAACAGCCGCTCTTGAGTTTAGACACTGACCACTTTTTCCACAGCTAGAGCCAGAAAACCCGAGGAGGATGCTATGCCTTCCGTGATTGGCCAGTGTGTGCCTGCAGTGAAAAACTGTAAGAATCGTATTTGTGTGCGTTGTGACAGAAAAAGAGGAGAAAAAGCAACATTTATTTCAGAAGGAAGATAGGAAGAACACTGATTTTATGTTCTGGTTTTGTTGAGGTTTCATTTAACGTGAGAGGTGATAGCATTGTGCTATTGTTAGCATTTGACACTATTAATTTGGTGCACAGTAAATAGCTAGTGAATAACACCGAGGCTTCCATGGTTACACCTCTACTTTGGACAGCTGCTGGAAGTGCAGGGAAGCTTTAACATATAATGAATACCGACAAGAGAAAACTCAATAAAGGTATTATTTTTATAAATACTTGTTATGTATATTGTTGTGAATGTGGCAACAGAATGTACCAAAACAACTGTGAGCATTTATGAGAGAATTGAAAGAATGTCATCATTGAAACACAGAATTTACTAGAACAGTGTTTAATCTCTTAGCATTAAGAAAAGCTACCAAATATGCCATAGTAATTGAGTTATTTTGGTGACATTAGCTTTTTATTGGTTTCATTACACAATGTACCAAATTCTGTTTGTGTCGGCAAGTCCACTGGCATTTAGTTGTTTTATTCCCACTCTTTTTGTGGTCAGAGGAGATTTGCCTGAAGTTAGGTGGGGGGAAAAGCATCAAATGGCCACTGTGAGTTAGGCTCTGTTATGCTGGCAACAGTCCAAACTGTCTGTTAACTAAAAATTTCAATATCCCTCCAGGATTTGTCTGGAAGATATGCCTATACAACTTTTCTAGACGTTCTTATTATTCTTATTATCTATTGATTGTTGATGATTTTGGTTTTTTGTCATTAGATGGTGTGTACTCAGACATAAAATTTTAAATTATGACCAAAATATCGGAAAACAGTCCAAAGTCCAATTGGGACATAGACCGCACAGATACAGATTACAGACTGCATATTTGAACCAAAATATTTCAACCAAGCGTAAGTGTAAGATGCTGAACTATTACTAGTCATCTATTTGGAGAAATCCAGATCAGGATGAGTTTTGCACTCTAATGGAGGATAACTGTTAATATACAATGACAATAAGAGCACTGTTTTTAATTGTTGCAGTGACAGTATTCAGAAACACCTGCACCACACTGACTGCATTTATACCAAATACACCCCAGCACTGTCCTGCACACTGCTGGTTTGATTCAGTTCAGTGAATGAACAGTCAAGCAGCTGGTCATCAAAAGACAGTGAGACAGGTGTGACTATTCACACAATGAGTATGAGTAAGCAGGAGTCTGTGCTTCTGGTGATAGCACTTTCTTTCCTGACCTGAACACAAGTGTGTATGTGTTTGTGTGTAGGTGTGTCAAAGTGTCAGTGTCTAATCTCCTCCTGGCTGTCACTTAGCGTTAAGCCTCATCATGATTAGATTGGACGGTGTCTTACTTCCTATAGATAGATCTAGTGGCTATAGCCGGACATTGTGCACCTCTCTCCCGCCCTGCTCAAACCCACTGGTGCTAGCTCATCATTTTCAAGGCCAAATATGACCCACTTCTCTGACACACAAAGCTAATCGGGCTTTAGCCTGCTGTACTAGCGCCCTATGTCCCTCTGAACAACCGCAGACAGACCCAGTTTTTAGGATTCACGTGAAAATAGACATCCCTGATTCCACGGTTGAGATGGAAATTAAAGCATGAAAGATCTTGCTTGCCGCTTTGTCAATCTCCTGACAGTTGACGCGTACCAACCAGCTTTCCTGGTTCAAGCTAAAAATAGCACACACAGTTCTCACATGGAAGCGGAGACTATACTTGTGAATGTCCTATATTTGTTCTGTGTGTGCTGTGTTTTAGAGTGGAGGGCAGTGATCAATACACTGTCATATGGTAATGAACATAATTCATGCACCTGTGGTTAATGAATTGGGATTTCCAAAACAGTTGAGGCACAGTGTTAAAATAGCATTATAATAGTGATGTGTTTTGTATCCCCCCCCCCCCCCCCCCGTTTCTCTCTCTCTCACTCACTGTCTCTCTTTGAATACTCAAATCACTGCATTACTGTCAGGAACAATCACACAGATTGGATATGTAATTTCAAGATCAAGAATTCAGATATGGCACTCAGTTCAGACGGGTGGAGATGAGAAGTCTGACAAGCCAGAGAAAATATTTTGTGTGGTCTAGTGATTGGGAAAAGAACAGAAAGGGACGATGGATGTTTGGCAGTGGAGAATCAGATAGCTTCACTGTGGAGTACTCTATGCTATGCTTTCTCCCTTTCTTCATGTGCACTCTTTCACTCTGGTCTTCTGCTTTTTTTTTTCTAAACACAAGCTGAATTCACAGCCTGTCCATCTGTATCAATTCAGCTCTTTGAATGCTTCATCCTAAATATGAGTAGTTTGGTATGTTGCTTTGGATTTGTGGGAATGCTTTTTTCTGTTGTTCTATGGGTCTAATACAGCCTCTGTGTTGGTTTTTATCTGCAATATCTATTTTCCTTTCAACTTATTTTCTGTGTGTGTGTGTGTTTACATTTGAAAGAGTCAAAGATGTTTTGTGAATATTGCACAGGTTGCAGTTCCCCCAGTTGGCTTTGCGACGGCGTCTGGGCCAACTGAGCTGCATGTCCCGGCCCACTGTCCGTCTTCGCTCATGGCCACTCTCCTTCCTCTACTACATCCTGCCCCTCGGAGCTCTCAAGCCTCTTGCCAAGGTGGGCTGGCGCCCCACCAGCAGGGTAAGTGGTGGACGAAGGAAATTTTTCAAAGAAGACCACGACCTATGTGGACAATACCACTTAACTGTGTGTGTGTGTGTGTGCACGCGTGTGTGTGTCAGAGAGTGTAAATTTGTGTTCTGAATCTCAGCATCCAGAGATACTTTCCTCCAGAGACATACACTTTACCCCATGATTGACAGAGCTGAACCATTGGTTCCTCCTTCTCAGTTCAATGGTAGCAGTGGGTTTTTGTCACTGTGACTTTGTGGTTCATCAGTAGGCTGGAACAAGCACAGTCTGCACGGATAGACACTCACGTATGCCCCTGCTGAACCCTGAGCTTAGCCTGAAAGGCCCTGTTGTCCCGGGAACACAAAACTGAGGAATGCTTTGTGCCTCAGTTCCCCAAAGCTCCTCACAACTGGCTGCCCATGCACAACAGCTCTGACATGGCAGTTGTTTGATGATGGTTAGAAAAAAAATAAAATAAATACCATTCGGATTTCAGAGGCAGGCTGAGATAACTCCGAGATCAGCAGTTTGCATTTATTGAATGGAGCGGGAATTTTTTGTGATGAATAAAGAATGACTTCACTTCCTAGACCTTTTGCTTGGTCAGTTTTGTAAAGGCTCGTAATCACTCCAACAACTTTTTTTTTTTTTTTAGTGATATGGGATCCATAAAATCTGACAAAGAAATATTCTAATGGTTCTGGTATGCATTATGTCCACCCACTTGGGAAGTAACGCAGCAACTCTGGGTTATGTAAGCGCGGCAAAGGAAGGACTGAACGAGAAGGGGTTGGAAATTCACATTCCAAACACCGCATTTCACCAATATACCAAATTTGAGATTATACACTTATAATTTTCCTGTTTGTATAAGTCCGAGATGCTGTCACAGCTCTCTAGGATGTAATGATGCAGACATTTTTGTTGGTGTAGTCATATTCAAAGTACTGATATAGCAGCATAGATAGAAAGTGCAAAAATCAGTTTGCCCAGTGTGAGAATAGCACAAAAGTATCATCTCATCAACATGCTAGTTAGCTAGCTAGGTGTGGTTTTGTTAACCCTAACAGCTCATTGGTTGGAGCCGGCGACAATGTGAGACTGTTGTGCACTTTATTTGATACATGTGTCACAGCTTTATGGTTCATCCTGGGACAAGAGTTTGGCCAAATGAGAGATGGTGTTTGAATGGTGATGTAAGAAAAGATGGGACAACATGAACAAATCTCAAACTATCTATAAAGCCTACAAAGCACAATTTTTAGTGTATGTTTCTTGATTTCTTATTAGGTGTATGTGAAGACCTAAGCAATATCACTAAAAATTATGACTTGCAAGAGTTAGTAGGCACCCTGGAAAACCGGCATGAAATTCCCACTTGGCAACATTTAAGTCATAAAGTAATAAGTTAACAAAATGTTACAGTGACCCTAAGGCCAATATCTAAGAGTAGATGCTAAGAGATAGAAAGATAGGGGATAACCCTGTAGACTGACAGATGGACTTTGCTTTCCACCGAAACATGCTGTACATGACATCACCATGACTTCCTACTGATATATTGGTTGATGGAAAAAATTCTTCCTGTGTAACAAGCAAAGTCCGCTTTCGTTCTGGAAGGTGCAGTTGTCATCAGCCATTGTCACTCACAGAGGCCTTATAGTTTTGTTTAAATGCTGAAATTTTAGTTGCATGATGTTTGTGTGTAAGTACAAGATTTTGCTGAAGCCCAAAATCTAAATTCTGGTTCAAAATATTAATGAATGTATATACTGTCCTGGTATCCTAGGCACAATCCCAGCAAAAAAAAATTATCTTTGATGTGACTCGTCATAAAATCATATTTACCATAATAAAAAAAAACCCCAAAAACAACTCTTTAGTTGTTATTAAAATGAATTTGACCCATGGATGTGTGTATGTATGTCAACGCTTAAGGACGGCTCACTCATCGCCTCCAGTGCTGATACTGTATCGCACTGTTATCAGGCCATAGATTTACACTCATCAGCTGTCTTACGGAAGTCTGCAGAACAGGTCTCTGTAGAGTTTTCTCTGTCAGCTGAGGCTGAAGCTTTCTATAGTAATCCACTTACGGTCAACACATTCAAGCCTCAACACTGCTCCGCAACTGACGCTGACCATCTGGAGCGAGGGCACAGAGGGCAGTGTAAACCTGCTTATATGAGCCGAGATGTAATAATAGCTGTTTTAAACTAGCAACGGGTGTTTTCCTGCATGAATGAAATGGGATTTCTCATAACCAGTAGAAACACATTCCAGATTCAATGGCTGCATCTGATATACTCAGCTCTCTGGGCACATGTTAGATGGTTTGGTTCATCTGTAACTTGCTCATTTTACTTACTTTACAAAATACTATTTCTTAGTATGCTTGATAAAAGTTCAATTTACATTATTGTCAATGACATTAAATTAATTCACCAAGGTAAACTGGTTTCATCAGATGTGATTGTTAAATATTATAGGGGTCTCGAAATGTAACCACTTCGAATGCCTCGCTGTTGTTTTGATTTGTTAAGAAACTTAGGAATCTTTCTTTGTTAAAAACTTCCTCTGAATCAGACTGTTTTTAAACTAGCTCTCCTCTTTGATTGTGAGATGGGAGTATTTTTCATCAATTGCTTCCTGTGCTGACTTTAAGTGTATGACACCCATCAGTTCTCTGACAGTTCCCTTTTTGCCGGTGCAGGTTGCTCTGTATAAATCCATCCCCACACGATTGCTCTCCAGAGCATGGGGTCGACTGAACCAGGTGGACTTGCCTACTTGGTTGCGGAAGCCCATTTTCAGCCTTTATATCTGGACTTTTGGTGTGAACATGAAGGAGGCAGCTGTGGAGGACCTCCACCACTACAGGAACTTAGGGGAATTCTTCAGGCGCAAGCTCAAGCCACAGGTTCGGCCTGTGTGTGATTCACACTGCGTGGTGAGTTAATATAAAGTTGCCTCAATCCTGTTGAGTGTAAAGGCATAACTTCCCATCCCTGGGAGCCCTGAAACTAAGCATTTTCCAAGAACACTGAAGGTATGTGAACATTTTCCTCTTCAGACCAGCCCTGCAGATGGGAAGATCCTCCACTTTGGCCGAGTGCGAAACTGTGAGGTGGAACAAGTGAAGGGGGTGACCTATTCTCTGGAAACATTCCTGGGGCCACACACGTGGACTGACAGTGTGCCCATCAACAGAAGTGAGTGTTCTTCAGTCCCTTTGCCTGAACTCCGTAAGTGACTGAGAGGAGTGTTGATTTGGAGACGGTTGCATTCAGTCACTAAGCTCAGATTACATTTGTCTGTTAGATGAATATTTTTAGACGTTCGCATTAAGGCTCACGCCATGGTGTCACACCAAGAGGAAATATCTTGTAAATTAACGTGTGCTCGGTCTAAAATAAGTCGGACCATTGGGTAGGTTTGAGCAATAAGACTTTATATTCGTATAATGACATTTTGTCGTCAGTAATATATTATAGTGACAACAGATGTGTATTTCTGAACCACATTGATGGTGATACAGATATTGTAGAGGACACACATTTCTTGAGTCAGTTAAGTCAAGGAAGGCTTGGATTAGAGATAAGAGCATGTGCACAGCATCATTCAGCTTTTTGCCTCTTCAGGTGGTAAAATATATTACTTTTATTCTTATTCAAGAGCAGACATATTGAATCCAAACTTGTTCCAAATGATAGGCGTAGATGATGACCCTTTTTTTTACCAACAGATTCTTCATCCAGTCCAACTGCACTTTCATGTTCTTCGTTTTCACTCATTTTTGCATGCACTCTCACTTACATCCAAACATATTTATGGAGTTCTCCCTTGTTCTGCCCTTAAGCTTTGTGCTGATCTGTGTCACCTTGTCTAGATGATGAAGACAAAAGCTCCTTCCAGGACATGCTGGTTTCCAAGCCTGGAAATGAACTTTTCCACTGTGTGGTGTACCTGGCTCCAGGAGACTACCACTGCTTCCACTCTCCCACAGACTGGAGGGTAGCTCACAGACGTCACTTTCCTGGTTCGTGCTAAAAAGTTGCTCTCATTCCCTTTTATTTGATTCCCCTCTGCTGGCTGTCTTTTTCCATTCTGATCATTGGAAAACAAATACCAAGGCTCTTGGTGGATTTATGTGGTCAGACCCTATATCATAAGAGTCTTGAGTGAATATTACGTGTAAAATACATTGGACATAGAGCACTAATATATTTGATAGCTGGCTGTAAATTATGTATTGCTCCCTCCATGACTCCTTAGTTAGTGTTCAGTAATCAGTACTTCACATACTGCTTCAGAATTTTTTTTTTAAGATCGTGTTGATTTCTCTGTAGGAAGATTAATGGCTAGCTCTGTGGTTCTGTGGTTCTGTGTGGTTCAGGTTCTCTGATGTCGGTGAACCCTGGGGTGGCACGCTGGATTAAAGAGCTCTTCTGCCACAATGAGCGGGTTGTCCTCAGCGGGGAGTGGAAACATGGCTTCTTCTCACTTACCGCTGTAGGAGCCACTAATGTCGGATCTATTCGCATCTATTTCGACAAGGTAAGAAATTGATTCGTTGATTCGTCTGTACTACCTTGACGCACTCCACTCAGCTTGGTCTATTAATACTACTCCTAATGTAGTGCTGATCACCTTTATAGAAGATTAGTTATAAATCACCTAGCCAAATATGAGAATGTACTGTTTTGAGAAGAGCTGTAGGCATGGACTGAAGCTCTAACAGAGGTCACATGCTCTCAGTGTGATAAACATTTGTGTCTGAACTCTTAAGATGAGGACATTGTCCCACCGAGCATGTTCTTCAGAGTTATATCATATTGGTCAGACTGCTGAGTTCATGAACTGACTGAGAGATCTCATTACGGTCACTCACAGGTTGAGTTATATTGCACTTTTATCAGCTTGCTCCTCCTTTGTCAGTCCATATTCTCAGTATTCACACGTGACTCCATTTACTAGCCAACTAATAAAGTCTGTGTACGCCTTTAAGTCTCTAGCAAGCTGTTATCTTAGCTTCTTGACGGTGGTAACAGGTTAAAGGGGAAGTCCAACCTCTCTGGCAGATGGGCTGTATGTTGGTAGTCAAAACAATTTGTGAAATGACTCATTTTGTGTAATGACTAAGAATGCACAAGATCGATTTATTGTGTCATTGACAGTGGTGGCTCGTCGTCAGTGAGTTTCCAAGCAAACAATTTTATAATGTCATACGGGCGAAAAAAAAAAATCTACTGCAGTCTCATGATTTGCTCTCACAGGAGGTGGGCTGAAGTGGCATTTTCTGCTCTTGGTATTTAAGATAGGATATGAATCTGTTTTTACTCAGTCAGCTTTCGAAGGTTTTGGGTTGGTCGGCTTTCTGGATGTCAAACGGTTCACAGTAAAAACACTGGTAAATACTGATTTACTGAAAGAAATTATGAAAAACATGACATGATCCTGACAAGCATGCTAAGACTATTGGGACCAGCCAGTCTCTAGGAGTAATTAGAGTGCTGATTTTTGGACTTGTCCTCACTGAACTGGGTTTAATCTGTGATTATCTTGTGTTCTAGTAAGAAAACCTCTAACACCATTCACGTATTTTCATAGCCTCAACAAGCATTGCTATTATGGTTAAATCCATGAGTCGTGAATGGCCTACGCCAGTGTTGTGTAACAGTGTTGATCAGTAGATGAGAAGATACCAGGTCTGAGTCTTGTGTACCAGGTCTGAGAATTGAAACGCTTGTGTGTTTGTGTCTCTCGACTTGGGGTTCATGTATCAATCTTGGTATTAAGCTGTTATGTCCAACCAGTAACAGGACAAAATATGACTTTATTCAATAGACCGTACTTGGGGCTTCTTCTCTGCCAATGTTAATCTCTGAGATTTCTCTCAAATCCATGGAATGAAGTGGGCTACTACTTTCCATTTCAAAACTGAGAGAAACTCTAATGTATGAATATGGTTAAACAATTTACCTTTAAAAAAAAAAAAAATATATATATATATATAATTTCGAAAGAGGTTTAAATATATTCAAAGAATTTACAACAGCTGTAGTGGAACGTTCTTAACGACATGGTCATTCTGAATGATCCTGCTTCTTTTTCAGAGCAAATAATCTGTATTTATTACCTAGTAAATGAAAACATTATAGAAACATGGCAGTCCAGTTTTTGTTCAAAGCTCAGATTACTCTGATAAAAACAGTCAAGGACTTAAGACCCAGATTCTGTAATGCCTCCTCACCCTCCTTGCACGGATGCCTTGTGTCTTGCATATGATGCAAACCCGCTGCTGAGCGTCAAATTACAACCGCTTTTATTTTTCTCCTCTAGGAACTTCGAACAAACAGCCCACGCTACAGTAAAGGTTCATACAACGACTTCAGCTATGTGTCCAACAACAATCAGGAAGGTATCTTCATGCGTAAGGGTGAACACCTGGGGGAATTCAACCTGGGCTCCACCATTGTACTGCTGTTTGAGGCTCCCAGGGACTTCACCTTTAACTTGAAGGCCGGTCAGAAGATCCATTTTGGTGAGCCCCTTGGCACTATATGATGCCAGCAGAGGAGAGAACAGCTTTTCTGAACTCGTCAGCACGGTCGCTGGCGTTGTCAAAAACGTACAAGCGAAACCACTGGCAACCACTGGTCACACAGACAGCAATGTACTCTCACTTCAAAACTGAGACAAACGTGCCCTCATCTGTACTCACCCACACACATGAACCACTTTTTGTGTTGTTGCCATTGGGGTCTCCCCCACCTGTTTGAAAACGGTTTCTACTTCCTGTGTTTTGTATTGTTTTGCTTTTTGTTTTTGTTTGTTTTGTTTTTGTCCAATACACAGTTGAAGTGTGAGTATCGATCATCAGGGTGTTGTGGTGATTCACTTTTCCATAAAATGCCATTGAGATATTTTTTTTTTTTTAAATAGTTTTTGTGGACTGTTGCCCATATTGCCTTTGTCAAGAACCACTCATTGTATGGGCAGGATTTTCCACAGCTCACAGTGTTGACACTCAACTATACACAAAACAACATCTCTGTTCGGTCAGGCGCTTGAATGAGCTGGATTCCCTCATGTACACATTCAGCTAAAAGAAGGAATGTGCAAGAGACTTTCTTTTCTTTCATCTCTGTTTTTACAGTACTGCCTCTCTTTTTTTTTCCTTCTCTTCCACACGTTTCCTCCGTCCATACAAGCTTTTCACATCATTCTCCAAGTAGGCACGGGTGATGGGGTGATGGAGGTCACTGGAATAGACATCCTTCTAACTATGGAAATAATCTCTTATTCTGTGACGAAAGTGTGTTCTCTAAAAACCTACGAACAAGTGACAATTACTGCCATATAGCGTTTTATAGAGTGGATGCATCATGCCCAGATTGGTTCATCTGAAATCAGTGGAGATGTTTACCCAGTAAAGGCTGTTGAAAGGTGGGCAGTATAGCTGATCCTAGTCACTAAATATCATCAGTGAGACTAAAGTCAGACTAAAAGACCTGAGAGAGTGATAACGATGACTAACAACCTGTGGCACGTAAATGTATTGAATTTCCTATATATGATAAACTAATACACCACCCACCCCAAACTGTTTGTTCATTCAAACAGATCCTAATTTGTTTCATGTAGAGAGTGTTAGTCAACAAACAGCAGCAACTGTAACTAGAGCATTCTAAAGCTTTCTAAAACCATTTAGACTGATGTTTACCCAAGGGCTTAGCTCTTAAATATTTTCTCTCTCTATTTTTGGTTCTATCTCAGATCTCTTGTAGTGCCAAAAATGCAAGCTCTATTTTGGTCAGTTTTGTTTTCGCTTGGAGTATGTCAAAACTCTGTTTATTATTGACTGTTCTGGGGTTTTCTAATGTGGGATAACAGGAACAATTTCAAACTTTTGACATTGGTCTTAAAGGCAATGTCAAGACTCGTCTCTACCAAACTCATCTCTGATTGGTCTGTGCCCATTTTGGGGCTCAAGAGGACATCTTTGTAGAGGTGAGGGATCCAAAGGTGATGTTACTCGACAGTGTGTCACTAACCAAACACTTAGCTCTCCCAGGGGCCAGAGCCCGTGACATCTGTTTTATTGGGAAATTGTAAAATACTTGAATTATTTGTCTGAGATGTCATGGATGTTAATGGCGAAATAGTTCTAAACGCAGGAAGAAAATAAATTTTTGCGTATTCTTACATATCATGTTCTCAGGATCTCTGCCTCTCTCCAGGTGTTTGTGGGTTATAATGTTAAATTCAAAACTGAACACAACGGAGGTGAATAAGAAAAGTAACATTTCACTGTTACAGGGATTACTGAAGAGGAGAATGTGTCTCTAATAGCCTACATAGCTAAGTTTATAATGGTAATACTTTTGCATGACCAGCACTCACAACCTAATGATTTACATTTAATAAGAAAAAACACGGATCTTCAAAACCACAGGAATAACAGTTTATACAATTTCATCATTATATGGGGTCAACTCCAAAGTGCTAACAATGAAATCCAATTGAACGAACAGGAATTTAGGTCATTACTGTGTGTGTGCCTTTCCAAGCAACAAGAAAAAGACATAAAATCTGGTGTCTTTTGTCTCCCCCTACTGGCTGAAATATCCTGCACCAACAGGACATGGGAACAGGTCTGTATGAAAGGTGGCATGTAGTAACAAAGCAGAAATACTTACTGTATTTAAGTATGTTTGGGGGATATTTCTACCTTAATCGAATATAAATCTTTCAACTTTTTATTTCACTTCATTTTCAAAAGCAAATAGCGACTTTTACTCTGCTACATCTCTCCAGACACCTTCGTTACTTTCTTCAATATTAAGCCAGCAGAAAACAAATACCCAAATATGAACAGTGTTTCACTCAGCAAATCGTTTGGTTAATTATGTCCTCCCATAGACTAGATCAGCATCCTCAAGGATCAGCATCCTTCTCCTGACAACGGCACTCTACAATCCTGTCAGACCTCTGATGGACCCAAAAAATTTAGAAAGTAATATTAACTTAATCACTTATTAGCTTTAGAATAAAGCATGAAAACGTGTCAAGTTGTTTCTGACAGCAGACAGAACAATGAGAAAATACATATACATATATTTTTCACATACACACATTGCTGGAAATGGGGAGACCCTACACAGAAATCTGGCCAGGTAACAGCATCCAGTGAAAGTCAATATGATAACGTATATGGAAAGATAAAGAATTTTAATCACCATACACACACAAATAGGAAATAGGAATTTCAAAGGGAGTAACACATTTAATGTTATTTAAATTTTTTAAAAATCAATATTTACATTTGTACTCCATTTCTGTCACCATCCTGACAAAGGCTATGCCTTCACTTATATTAAACTTAAAAGACATAGAATGCAGTAGAAATAGAACAAAACAGGCAAAAACCACGTGTCTTTTTCCTTCCCTTTCTCCCACTTTCTTTTCCTAAAGGTTTTCCCCTTAACAGGCTCAACCTCAAATAAGGCCTCAAGTGTGCCAGTGGTTGGCCATTGTGAATTTGGTTTTCAGTGAGATCAAGCATTTGAATAGACTAATTCATGTCCCCACCAACTGGTTCTTCACCAGGCTATCCTTCTGTAACATTACATTTGTTTGCTTTTCTCTCCCCTTAGTCAGACTGTCAAGTGAATTTCACACTAATTTAAACCTATCCGGAAATTAACCAAATTATTAATGAATTGGGGTTGTTGAAAGAGAAACCAGATTCACCATTTAAGACAAAGTTATACCGATTAAATCACCGTCTGTCGTTGACTGTACTGATTAAGAAAACCGAGGTCCCCTTACCCCAAGCAACAGAACAAACAATAAGACGGGGCAAAGTTCTGCACAGAAACCACACCGGAGAGCACCCACATCAGGGTACAAATGCTCGCATATCAACTCAGCTAATGTTTCGTAAGCTCTCTTGACTCAGCACTGGCAAGCAAGCTTTTTTAATGGCTTTGAAAACGAGTTTAACGCATGACACTCCCTGACTGATTTTTCAGAATTTGGGGAGTCAGCAGACGAAACGTTACGAACCGTTTCAGTTACCTAGTTTCTTTGTGATAGCTTTCGAGGTGAAATATTGTTAAAATTTTCTGATTAGTCCGAGGCTGAACTCCGTTCACCCGAGATTTTTACTTCCCCAAATGCTGTAGGGGTGCGTTCCGGCCCATTCCCAGCACTATACAGACGTATTGCTGCCTTGACTTGATTTAAAGCTCTGAAACACTTTGAACAACCCACGGGATTTTGATCATTGATCAAATTAGCCCACAGAAGAAAATGATCTGTGGCAACAGTCAAAGCAGCTGCGATGTTGTGCTTTTCGTGAGACTTCTGAAAAGCAGTACTGCGAGGGACTTTTACGGACTAGGCCTATTCCTCCGCACTTTCAACGAATGCCACTCCCCTCTCTAAGGAACTCCGCATCGAAAACCGGTTCAGCAGCTGACTCGCTCCCCAGGCACTTCAAAATTACGCCATTGATTCGGTCTCAGCTCTGTCAAGGGTAAGGTGTTCATTAATGATACCTCAAACACTGTACAGTTTTCCCTCGATTTTCCACATTCCTGGGATGCTAGAAGACCCACGTAGATTGGAAAAGCGTACAACATACATTAACATGGGTGATAGAAAGTCTAGAAAAGAATCATTTTCAATGCAGAATACCCATTAACAGTGAAGTTTACTTCACAACTAAGCTTAAATTAACATATTAGTTATGTGCAGCTTTATTCTTAACATTTTGTACAGAGCTAGCACTGATCACAACAGAACAAGTGCAAAATGTTCGAATAAGAACAGTTTTATTAGCATCTCTGTAACAATATTACAAAATAATGTTTATTATTAGTGGCATTACAACTATTTTGTCCTGATTTGGTTTAACAAGTGTACAGCATATTGAAATTCCTGTCTTCTCTTGTCCAGAGATGAGTTTCAAATTTAGTGTTATGAGCTGATCAAAAGCAGGCCTGATATTTTTCCTTTGTTGTGTTTGTCCAGATCTGTGAGGTATGCACTTATAGTGAATCCATGGTAGACTGAGCTTAAGTTTTCATTGTGTGTACTGAAAGTACGAATTTACATAGCATTGTTCCTGAGTACTTTGTTGCTTGGTCCATCACTGAAGCACAGGGAAAGAGGGTGGAAATTTTGGACCGGTTTCACTGTTGTGTGTCAGGCATGCAGAATGACAGGGTGTGGTATGTGAGTCTGAGAACAGTGCTCCATTGAAACTGAAGCAGCACCCCCATCCACACACACATTCAGATTTGAAAATTAGGAGCCACAACAAAATTCTCTTTCTGTGGATCTTACTTTAGAGTATTGCTCTTCAGTTTAGTGAGAGCACGTGTGACTGGCCTGCAACTCTGTTAGTGTAGGGATCTGCCCACACAGCTCCTAACTCTATTAGTGGTGTGATTTATGCCCACGTGACCTGCAAGTATGTTAGCATACCGTTCCCTGCTCACATAGCCCTGACCACTTGTATGAAAACAAAATGTTAGTTCTGGATTTGCTGGTCCCTCACGTACAAACAAACTCAAGGCTTTTTGTCTGATGATGTTTTGACATGCCTTGACAGATAGCAGTCCAATAAAGGTGCGTCCGATGACATCATCAAGGTTCTAGATTTTGTGTGCCCTTCCATATGACAAAAAGGGAGGTACAACAATTGCACGGTTTGTCATTATTCAGACCGATACATAGGTCACAAAGAGAACAATGGCAATAGTCAAATATATGGTCTGGAAGCTTCTAAAAAAATTTTTTAATGTTGATCCATCCGTAAATATTTTACTCAATGAAGTCAGCTCGACCATGGCGGTGAAAGTCTTTCTGTCTCCAGAAATCTTGCTGACTATCCACAGACTTGGTTGACACATAATCACTAATGTTGTCTCTCTGGAGTTCCCTAAAGTGTGAAACCAGGCTCCTGAATGAAACAACTTGATGCGTCCAGGCCGATTGTTCATTCAATAGTTCTTTTGTTGAGGCCACTCCAGGAGATCTTCAAAGACGCATAAACTGCTGTCATTGTACCCAGAATCCCCTGCAGCCTGACAGATGGAAGCATCCCTTACTTCTTTCTTCGGCAGCGGCAGCAGCAAGCGTAACAGCGGCTTACCTGTTCCTCATCCTCCTTTACTGTGTAGGGTGGAGGGTTCTGAGTGCCATCTTTGGTCT
This sequence comes from Chanos chanos, assembly GCF_902362185.1. Taxonomy (NCBI): domain Eukaryota; kingdom Metazoa; phylum Chordata; class Actinopteri; order Gonorynchiformes; family Chanidae; genus Chanos; species Chanos chanos. The sequence goes on from NC_044497.1 coordinate 38,584,358, forward strand.
GGGTGCTGTACACAGGAACACCTGAAGGGTTGTCTTCACCCTGGGGTTTAAAATTCCCATAAGGGTTGAGGGAAGAGTTATTGTAGCCGCTGTCCAGGGTCATAGGGTTGATAATAACGGTGCTGGAGTCACCTTGTGTGCGCAGCTTGGCACGGGGAATGGTGACATCACCATAGGGGTTATCCAGTGAGATGTTCATGGTGGTAGATCAGATGGTTCAGCTTGACAAGCGCTGGTCCGTCGGATAATGCAACTTTCACTTTTCCCACTGAGGTGCAGTCCAGAGCTGTCTCCCGTCTAGGTTACTTAGATAGGCAGTTGCAACATTCTTGTGCTGTTATTCTGAATGACTTTAGTTTTCTGTTCCTATGGAAAGAAGTTGAATGTGTTTGAATGTACATCTGTCAAAATGTACAGAACCTTTAGATCAAGACATTACATACGCACAGACAACCACACTGATATGTCACACACCCAAGAAACAGGTTTATGCTGATGGTTGGTTTGATAGCTCACAGATGAATTTTGAGAAATAAAGGAATGTTAGTAGAAAGGGGTTTAGAGTAAGGTAAGCTAAAGCTCTTTGACAACCAAAGGATTTAGTAATCCTTTTTTATTTCTATAATCTTTATTTTTGGCATAGTTTATATTCTGCCTAATCTGTCGTTAACTCTGTTTTAAAAATCTCATGAAAAATTCCTCTGCTGAAGATGCATTTTCTAATCTGAAGTTTTAGTCTTGATAAAAGGTTTCAGTCTACATCCTTCAAACAATCTCTTCAACATATTCACTAATATACGCAACTACATAAACAAGATGTACAAATACCCCCCAAAAAATAAAAAAAACACACTTGTCAGAATCAATAAATCATTGTACAGAACTCAGAGACTGAGTACTTACCTGTTTAAGGTTATGAATTTCTCAGTGGTTGGTAGTTTGCGGTATACGTGCTATCATTTCCTGCTGCGTCTCGTGTTTGGGCAGGTGCGTGTTTCAGTGTTTCCTCAGTTCTTTTCCGTGTGCCTGGGAGGAGTGTACTCACACCTGAGCACTCGGAGTGAGAAGGAGGAGACTGTGGAGCTGTGTCTGGTGAGACCGAGAGACAGAGAGTGTGACTGAGAGAGAGAGAGCTGTTCTGCGCTAGCAGGTAGTGTATAACCACACCCCTCTACAGACAAGCATCACCGAAACCCTGGAGAGGGAGGGGCAGGTGCGGGTGAGTAAGCTCCGGAATGTCTCTCAAAACAATTCTCACAATTCAGGTGGAAACTCCATGGCAACAAGCCCCGGTGTCCAGTCCATGGACATGCAGAGGAATCTGAAGCTTGTTTTAGTTTGTCATCCAGGAAAGATCTGGTTGAACGGGATGCACTTCGTGAAAGTGGTTAGGGATATTTGTACCATTTCTGACCTCACAATGTAGAGATGTTTTTTTAGGTTTAAATCTTGATTTATAGGATAGCGCATGTAGACATCTTGAAGATATAGGGGTATAGTTCCTCTGGTTAATATTAACCATTTGCACATTCAGACAAATTCTTGTACATGCCTCACCTCTCTCTCTTTGTATCCCCTTATTTGTATAATGTGGGTGGTTGACAAACATTCCTCTCTAAATGGGCAGAGAAAGAGAGAGAGAGAGGGAGACAGACAAAGAGAGACAAACAATACCATCTCAAACAAAATGCTATTGTTTGTGTTTTTCTCTATTTCTGAAACAGCCCCACCTATAGTTCATGTTGTTGTTTTTTTTCTCTCTGATAAATTAAGCGAATAACCATCATGATTTGTTTTTAGTAACAAATAAATGTATTACATACTTCCAACAACCATTGTAGGAAGAATATGAGCTCAACACCAATCTGTTATCACGAAATGCGCACATAGAAGGTGACCCATCACAGAATCTGGAATCACGGAGCATCATAAGCCAAACAAACAACAACAAAGACAAACAACAAAATAGTGAAAGGAATGGACATACTAGAATGCATTTCCTGACAAACCGATGAAGTATTATAGGAATGCCACTGGCTTTGTCAGAAGTTACTGACAGAGAATAGGATTAATGCACACATACTGGTTTAAACACATTCTTGCACAGTTTCTACATGCTGATGTCATCAGTTGCGTTTGCTGAAGAGTAAGGAAGGAACTTGCTTTGTGCTAGTAGAACTGGATAGGGGCCCAGTTCTGTGATGCTGGCTAGCAGCACAAAGACAGGTAAAACTGGACTTATACGTCACCCCCCCCCCCCCCCCCTTTTACTTATGCGCTCACACTAACATTATCTACTCTCATGTACACTGTCTGTCTCTCACTCTCTCAGTTCAACAGGGAGACTCAAGTGGAAAATTAGTGTCCCATACACAGAACACTTATATATACATGTAAGCAGTTGTTGATTTGTTATTTTTTAAAAGGGGGGATGGCCCAGTGGCCACTGACACTACTCTATAGAGAATATGTAGGGGGAATGGCAGGTTAACAAGGGGGATGCATTTTGGTCATTTTGCTAACAAGGGGGATGGCATCCCCCATCATCCCCCTACAAATCGCCTACTGTATATAGGAGACACACAGACTCTGAAAAATTTAAAATGTTCTTTAAAATAGATGTAGGCAAGGCAACAACATATGTAAACATATCTGACAAAGGACTAGGAGAGGTAAAGTGCCTAGAACATTCAAATGCTTGTGTTTGTGTAATGTGTGCATATCTGTGTGACTGAGGGAGGGAGGGGAAGACAGAGAGAGAGAGAGAGAGAGAGAGAGCGTCAGAGTGAGTCTAACTATATTTGTAACTCTCTGGGAGCAGTTGACAGTGTAAACATGGGGTTATTGCTGAGATAAAGAAAGTGCATGGAAGATGAAAATACCCAGCTGTCCAGTAAAGGTTGTGGACAATACCACTGTCTTTAACTCCTGTGTTAGTGTTTGAAGGCTGTAGTGGTATTACAGACTGTTCTCTCATTAGATGATTAATTTTATATAAACAGATAGTATCCGTCAGGGTTATGATTCATGATGTTGATCTGTGAGACATTGTGAGTGAGGAAGGGAAATACAGTTTTCAAATTCTGTGGTTGCACTTCAACTAAGCTACGGGATTGAAATTTGCACACTGCCAGCGAGAGACTGGCATGCAGCTACCATAGGAAACGCCTTAGATGACACCTCTAGCAATATAGTTGTCATCTAAAAGGAAGGAATTACATTCCTTCTCTCTCTTTCTCTCTCCCTCTCTCTCTCTCTCTCTCTTTCTCTCTCTCTCTCTCTCTCTCTCTCTCTCTCTCTCACTCAGTAACAGCACAGACATAGCCTGTATTCATGACTCTTTGTGGCTGACCCTGCATACATAGCTCTCATCTCTAAGTGAGGCGTGACGATGTCTATTACAAATAGCTATTGATGTAAGAACATAGCTACACTTCTCATGCCAATGATCTTTTCAAAATGTGGCCACACAAGCTATGAGTGTCTCTAAGCATCTGTTAAGTCCAACCTGAATCTGTACTTGTCACACAAAGACACAACAGTGGAGATTTTCACAGTCCAATAATAACAAAAAGAGTCAGCAAAGCTTAAGTTAAACAATGCTCCTCTCCAAACAGAGATAACCAGATCCTCAGTGACTGATACAATGTATAAATACTATGTTTAGACATACAGTTACAGATCCAGAGATCCATGCCTGAAAAATACCATCTCCACCGGGAACTGGAGCTGCAAGCACAGCAACCGAGTTTATAATGGAAAATCGCTTTGCGTGACGTCAAAGCCCTGTGCAGTCACTGAATGGTTAATATTATGTGCTTCAGTTAAACAATGTGGGGCCTCTGAATTTCCCAAAGAACAAACAGAGCCATGCAAATATACAAACACTCACTCTGCTTGCAGTTGCTGACTGTGCCTTCGCCAGGATGTTTTCACTCATTTGTCTGAAACAGTCAAATATTAACAAGTGACTTCAGAAGCTCTATGTGGGGGTGCCACAAAGCCCGTTGTTGATAAACTGGGAGTGATCATGACACGCTGATAAGGTCACACTCATACCAACATTACTGCGGTCACACTGACTACAGAGCAAAAGAGAAGAAAAAAGTCTTTGAAAAGGGTGACCCACCCTCACAGGTACTTTAACACAAGTGACTCTGACCTCTGTCCACAGTCTTTACCATCCCCTCCCATGATGATTTGACATCATTTTGTTTTGTTTTGTTTTGTTTTGTTTGTTTTTTTTGAGGGAATTTTTTTCCCCGCTAAGGCACAACATCCTCCCTAAAGAGAATACAGCAAGCTTAGATAGGACAGTAGGAAATGTATTATATTACAGTGAGCCAAGCAAGATTTTACAGTCATAACAAACCTTAACACTGATAGGGAATCTACAGACCTTTCACAGAAACACCTGACAGAGCTTCATTTACAACCTCATGTTCAACAAAGATCCGAGAAAGCCTGTGTAACCAGTGCTTGATAACTGCTTTGGACTGGACCTGTTAGAATAAACAAGACGACAAGATATCTGACACGCAAAAGCCTGTATGAAAAATGGGAATATGTCTTCTCCCACGAGATTTCTAACCGAGCTTTCTAGTGCTCGAGAGACAAAAGATTTTCCAATAATCCTGGACTGCCCTCATTTCTTGTCACATAGAGGCTTTCCTCATGCCACTGAATGTTGCTGTATTGTTTGGGCAGTAATATCTGGGCAATTTATTAGCTCAAATGTAAAATGGAAATGGCAGAAAAAAGTCATGTTTTAGCATTATGGTAAAAAGGGGATACAGATAGACAAGGACATGGACACACACTCGACACACACACACCCAAACAGATACACAAACACACACACGCACACGCACAAACAGAGATACACAAACACACGTTTCTGAGAAACATGACATTAACTTCCACAGACAAACAAATTACAGCCTAAACACATCTCTACAACTGTGAACTCAATGTCCCAAGTGTACATGCGACATGATTGCTCTCTGCTGCTCTCTGGAGTTGTAAAATGGAGAGTACATTAGAGTGTCATCTACAAAACATTTCAGTTATGGTTAATCTTGGTTTCTCTTGCTAACTGCGGCAATGCACTCAATTACCATTGTAATAAAGTACTCTACAGCAGGTTATTGTTTCTTGAGTTTATTGGTAGTGTGGCCTAATACGATTTGATATTCATCAATGTAATGAGCAGACCAGTGCAAAACACAGCCAGTGTTTTCTTCCTTGCACATCATTCAGTGAGGATCCACAGAGATAAGTCTTATCCAGAGAATACAAAAACCACTCAAATGATACTGATCCTACAGTGAAGACAGATCAACTGAGCAGGTAGTCTTGGTCTGTTTCATTTTCATTAAATGAAAGGTATAACCAAGTTTCTTACTATACACGTACTCTTCCCATTGTGACTCTTCACACTGATCCACCAAAACCACTTGGTACTATGGGACATACCAAACCCCCAGTGTGGGGGTGATTAAAATCTTTAAACCTGCTGATGATAGGGTGTCTGTAGGTGAGCAGGTTCAGGTTTCAGGGCTTACACTGTTGCTATTGTAATGTGATACAACTACCTTACCTCCCACTCTAGTCCCATTCAGTATCTAACAACTGATCCCAGATCAGCTCCCTGTGCATCAGCATTTATTTTCACTACCAGAGGCCACACGTCAGAAATGATCTCAGAAGGTAAGAACAAAGCATGTATCCAGCCCTGTTCCTGTGTTTTGGGAACGTGAGCTGCTGTCGCCTTTCACCTGCTCAGACAACCGATACATGAAAGTGTGGAGACACACATGTGATGATGTACCAGGCTTCTGTATGCTTGTTACTCAGTTCTGATATCTCCTATGAACTATTTTTATTTCAAACAGCAGTTATGAGGGCCGGTCATTGGTTATTGATCAACTCTGATGTGCAGAGAAACTACAGAGAAACTACGCAGACAATTTTTAGGAACAAACTAAATATCGCACATTGTCTCTGGCAAGTATCACCTGTTCTGTGCATGGTCTATCAAGTGAATATTGTTTTAATTATGCTACCTTTCCCAACCAGTGGTCTCCAGTAAAAGCTGAATGAGTCTCAGTTTGTGGAAAAGGCTTTGGTTCATAGTGACAACCAGTACTTAAATATTAAACAGTCCAGGGAAGCACACATTGTTTGTCCTCCATTCGAGAGAAACATTTGTGGTAGAGCAAGAAACAAAAGAGGAGCCTATGCTTCAGGGCAAAACAGGGACAGCCCCTTGTGTGTGTTTGTGTGTGTCTATGTGTGTGTGTGTGTGTGTGTTTGTGTAAGTGTGTACAGCTGCCATCCCACCTGGCTCATGCCACACAGAACGCCATGGAGAAACAGACACAACTCACTGAAGTTTGATCCAGTGCCCTGAAAACTCGGCCACACCTGATGTCTGACATGGGCAGAACTGTGAATGGACGATCGCAGCGAGAATTGCAACCAACCGTTGGTAACCTTTAGATTCGGAGCCTAAAGACAAGGTAAAGACACGGACACAGAATACAGTTTGTGTCGCAATTCTGCATGTATTACATTCCTTTGTGGCTCTGTTCATGAGAAATTAAGAAAAAAGGCTTGACAAAAGGTTTTTCACAGCCTCAGTTGGTGGGTTTTGTCTCAGGTGTACATACTGATTTAAATGTGTTTAAACAGAGTTTCTGGAAACAGAGTGACTAACACTGACATATTAGTAATATTAATATCACTCATTCATAGCCACTCACGTTTAAGAGAAAATAATTTTAGGCTGTATTTAAACAAACAAAGAAAAGATACCACACTCATTTGTAAATGATGTATAAATGTCTGAACATGAAAAAAGAACTGTCCTTTTTTTCTGTGACTTATTAGATTTTAATAACTATTCTTACACTAACTTTCATACAAGGCAGCAGACTCCAAAAGCATCTTGTCATTTGCTCTCCTTTGAGTTCCGCTGTGTTTCTCATTTCTAGATTCCTTATAGTTTGAGATGAATTACTCACAAGGTTTTATAGACTTCACTGATAATCAGTTACCAAACTATGAGCATCACCGATTCTTCCTTCATGTTTCACGTTTCATAATTTGTATATTAAAAAAGGCTTACGTGATGGAAAACAGTAATGAGTACTGAAACAAAAAACTGTTCTTTAATATTGAACTTCTCTTTTCAGTGCAGAAGACTTTTAATGGAAAACAGATACTGATGTCTCTGCTTACAGCCTCAGAGTACATTATGCTAGCATGACCACACGATGGCGCTATAGTCAGCCTATAAAGTATAAAATGCTTTTCATACCTTCTGAGTTTGGTTTCAGATCAGATTACATATCTAAATAATTGGGATGCTGTCTGCATCTCAGTGCACTTCTATGGCTCCTTTGACTCCTGGACAGTGTGGTTGAAATTTTAAGAGGGCTAAATGATTAGAAGCAATACAGTGTAAAATCTATTGGAACAAAGTCTCAATTATTCAGGTTATTGTAATTTTGAAGTCAAGAGAGCAAAACCTGTCTCATGTTTAGGTTTAGGGTTTCCAGGTCTGGTTAAGGGTTTAAGATGTGAGTGTGTTCAGCAGGATGTCTGAAGAGGAGGCTCCAGTGGATGGGCCGGTGTCTGTGGCCCCAGTGGAGAGGTGTGATGTGGAGGCAGTGCCATCCAGGGACAGCAGGAAGCTGGACTGCATCATCTGCTACAGCGCCTACAACCTGTCTGACAGACTGCCACGTAAACTCTACTGCGGCCACACCTTCTGCCAGGCCTGTCTGTGCCGCCTCGACACACTCATCAATGACCAGGTGGGTCCAGATGACCCACCCGACAGCATATTTTTGCCCTTACATACTAATTACTGAGCCTTTGGCTTCTTGAAACAGGGGTGCTGATATATGCATTAACCAAAGAATGCAGACTCATGAGTCTCCAGCAATGCAGGTACAGAGGTCTAAGGCATTTTATGTTGCTGTTTCCAGATCAGTCTTTACTGTGGCAGTAATATCCTAACAATCATAAGCAAAACCATGCAAGTTCTGGACCGACTAAGACCTGACCTAGTTTTACATTGATAAAGGTATTACTAAGCCTCTTTGATCTGCACTGTAAATGTGAGATGATTAATTGGATATCAAGGCTATGGGATTAACTATGTATTGGCTTCAGATTGGCCTAATGGTAGAACTGTCAAATTAGTGGAATCTTTGGAAGAGGGTAAAACACTCTTCAACAACACTTGCTGACCCACTTACGAGCACCTCTGAGTCTAGAAAAGAGAAGTAAAAAGATAGGATCTCACTCTGCTTTGTCCAGGTGTGAATATGTTGTGAGAAGCCATGCTTAATCCATTTGTAGGTCAGCTGAGAGGTGTTGAGCAAATTTTTATATATTGTATGACGTGTATTTAAGTTATTCAGGTTAAGTGTCTCTCTCAGGAGTCACAAAAACTATAGCCAACAGCCAGTTTTCTTGAAAAGTGATTATAAAGGAGAAAACAATAGAGAGGGAAATAAGCAAAACAACAAAAGAGAGATTAGAATTTTAAAGCCTGCTTCTCCTGTAATGAACATTTAATTTTCATTTTACTTAAATATATTAACTCAACAGCCTCTCTCTGACTTCCCTCATGACAGATGTGGATCCCATGTCCCCAGTGTAGGCAGAATACACCTCTGCCTCGTGGGGGCGCCACCGGGTTGGACTTGGACCTAGCAGCGTTCCTGGGTGTCAAAGCTGAGGTGGAGAACCAGAAAGCCAATAGCCACCAAAAAGGGGGGGCCCAGTTACAAGAGAAGCCTTCGTTCATTAAGCAGCCAATCACAGACCAGCCTCCCTCAGCCTGGGCGAACGTGGCCGTGACAGAGCCACGGTTCAGCCGCAGCCCCTGCTGTAGGCGCTGCTGTCTGCTGTGCTGCTGGTGCTGCTAGTCTTCCTCCAATCAGAGGCCTTGCTACACCATACAACCTCTCACTATTTAGTCTGAAAGGTATGACACCATCAAACGTGACAAAAGTCAGCCGTTACAGAGATGTACTATGCTCGGAAAAGAAAGGTCTACAGACTGGAACGTTGTGAACACCCCTAAATGGTGAGGCTGGCAGTGTGGTTGTTTCAGATAGGTCCTGCTTTACCAACCACTCCTTTCAGCGAACATGAACTGGTCTGGACAGGGTAACAAATAGAGGATTTTTTTGGTCAACGACCTGAGTGTAAGACATGGATGAACTGAATGCATTGACTTTGGAATCTGTAAAGCTCCACTCAAAAGATGACTGAGATGTCTGCGTTAGCATCAATGTGTTCGAGCTTCGCAAAAAAGCAGATCTACAGAACAGCTCAGGAAGACCCAGAGGGAACCTGTCCGTCTGCTAATCAAATGTGCAAACGCTAGCTTGTCTTAAAAACCAGGTTTGAACTCCAGTCAGAGGGCAGAGATACAAGCAAACTGATAAATATTGTGAATGAACTGTTACATGTCAAGTTATCATATGGTTGTGTAGAGGTCTTAGGAATACTGTTCAACATTTATTTAATGAAATGCTGTACACACTATCCACATTGAAATACCACAAATATGACTCAATAACTTTCATTCTGTGCACATATATCAATTTGACAACGCAGGAGAGACAAAAGTTTATTTTTTTCCAAAAGTGTAGAAAAATACAGTGACATGAATCTGATTGTGATCATATTTTTAATACAAAACCAAAACATCAAAGACGACATTGGAAAAACACTGGTTTTGGCTATAACTAATCACAATTTAAAAACAAAACAGCAAAACCATACACTAATGTAAAAACTCTCACTGTGGAATTTGTTGTGGCTGAAATCAGGGAAAGGGACACTGAAAAGTGGTAACACTGTGACCACAAGTAATGAATGGAAGTGTATGCACCCTAATGATGTTATTATGTTTGTAATCACTTCAGTGGACTGCCTAGAGCACCAGTTCTCTGACAAACAAATGACTGTTTGCACATTCTGCATGTTCACTCTCCCAGCTAGGGCAATTCTATTCTGAGTTCAAAATCAACTGAACTGTTAAGAATATGTAGATGATGGAATGAGACAAAAACTGACAGATACTACACTCCGAGCGCTGTGGGTAGCGTAAGGTCAGAAAAACCATGGATTTTGATTATAGTCACTGAGAGAATTACAGAGACACCCTGACAGTGTCCTTTTCACAGGCCGGCCATGAGGTGAGACATGACTTACACACACTCTCAACAGACAAGTAAGCACAAATCAGACTCTCCCCTACATGCAAATCTCTCACACACACACACACACTCAAGACAGCCTTCCTCACTCTGACATCCAGAGTTTGAAGGTGCGGTCGTAGGAGCAGGTCGCGATGAGCTGTCCGTCGGGAGACACGTCCAGTCCCATCACTTTACCCTCGTGCCCAGCCAGGGTCTTCAGGGGTGACCACCCAGGATGACTCCACACTTTGGCCATGTGGTCATAAGACCCAGTCAGCAAGAAATGACCATCTGTGGCTACAGTTATCAAGATAATTAATGCAGGGAACATAGTCTCACTTTAATGTATAACAAATCTACTAATGAAACTTTATGCCATTTCCTTAGGCCTATCAAGTGACTTTTAATATAGCAGTTAGGATGAGAGATGGAGCACTGATCACACTTCAGTGGGAAAGCCTAACTGACACACTTTCACCTTTCAACTAAGGTGAAAACCAGCCTGTGAACTGAGGTCCCTGTGAGATACTTACGCTGGAACTTGACTGTAGACAGCAGGTTCTGGTGAGATGGGATGGTGTAGATGCACTTCCTCTGACGCAGGTCCCACACTTTACATGTGTTATCACCACTTCCTGTGGCCATGTGGAACCTGTGTGAGAAATTTAACGCCTCACTGCTAGTAACCGCTCCAAGAGTCACAAAAATATTTAATATTTCTTGGAATACATATTGATGAACAATTTCTGCATTACCCATTGGGAGAGAAGTCGACGCTGTAGATTTCTTTGAGGTGGCCCTCCAAGAACATTACACAGCGGCCGGTTCTCAGGTCCCAAACTCGGCCAAATGCATCAAGACCACTGGGGGGGGAAGAGACGTGAAGAACGCTGCTTACACTGGCCCCATCCATAAATACAGTTTTTAACTCAAGCACTTCAGAGGTCTTGGTTTTAATGCAAGGCACTGCTAAAAGATTACTTTTCACTCACTTAGCTGTAACATCACACAGTCTGACTTCAGATGATTAACAATATTTTTACTGAATTTTTTGACCATTTACCCGGATTCTTTCTGTCCCAGCACTGTAAGTGAAATGTTTTGCTAATCAAATTTATTTCTATAATATACAAATCATTTGAGAATGATCTGAAATGGTGGGTGTCAAAATGCACTTTTCAAACAGAACTTCCCTTTTTCATTACATCTGAAACACCACAGAGATGAAGGTGGGCACATGTCTGTGTGGGCAGCCTCCTGATGCCTTATTAAAGGGTTCTTTGTTCCCTATACTCTGTAATTAGGGGAGCTGGGACAATGATCATGTGGCCTCAAATGATGAAAATAACTGTTAAATTCCTCTGGTCTCCTTGGTCTTCAGCAAGCAGAGCTGCTAAACAGCTTGATAAAATAAATAAATAGTAGTTTACTTAAGTGTTTCATAAGTTTAAGACATCTTCCTACTAGCGGGGACAGACTGTTGCTAGCCGAGGCAAAAATACATTATATACGTTTTAATTTACTTATAAAACAAACAAACCAGAAAAAAATATTGGCTAGTACGCCTGCATGACATGAGGATAAACAAATAAACAAATATTGAAGTGTGTATATTAGCTATACAGTTCCTATGTCTTTCTGCTTCAATAGGTACTCTGCTAACACAGGCCCCAAACATTGACTAGCCTATGCCCACTCAATAAAGAAATTAAATAGATTATTTCGTACAACAGAATATTAGGGCCACATTGAGGAAAAAAAAATTCTGAAAAAAGTCATAATTTTAGGCTTCGTGTTATTTTAGAGGGGAATATCAGAAGAGCAGCCTGTCGTTCAAGTTAAAATGAGGAACATGGCACATCTTGTGAAGTTATACGTTAGTATAGGTTTCACAAATAACAAAATACTTAATCTTTTGGCACATCAGCACCACATTATCATAAGTATCAAGATTATGCTGGGAACTGTGATTGTGCAACAGTGCAAAAGACAAACAGCAGTTGTCAGAGGCAGGCTCAAGCTGACATTGACTGTCCTCTCGCCCGTTTTATTGGTTGCTGGTAATATATTTTCCTAAAAATTGTGGGGGTTTTTTCTTGAAATTTTACGATTTTATTCTTGTAATATGATTTTTTTCTCATAAATTACGACTTTATGATCATATTATTACACTTTTTCTTGAAATATTGTGATTTTGTTCTCATTAAATTATGACTTTATTCTCATAATATTATGACTTTTCTTTCTCAATTACGATTTTATTCTCATCATATTACGACTTTGTTCTCCAAATCTCCGAATTTTTTTTCCCTCGATGTGACCCTTATACTCGTCGTAATTTCAAACGTGCTTTTATTGAACAAACTGTTCGGCATGTTTTACACAGTGCCTGTGTTTGTAACACGTCATCTCTCCTGAAACCAAAATAATTCAAAATAATAGAAGTGCTCCTCTTTTTCACCACAAAGTCCTCATCAACCACGTTATCCTCGCTTCTCTCTCCTTCCTCAGCCATCGTAATCGCTAACCTCACAGTTGCCACCAAATTGACACCAGTTAATCTAAGGGTAGGTAGTTGACGGCTAGTGGAGGCTTCATCTGATTGGCCAAATGGTGTGAATGCCCATGTATTTTAGGGCTCCATCTGATAGGTGAAATGTTTGCATGCTGAGTGTGAATGCATGGCACGTGTAAACAAAATGAGCTTTCTTATTCATCACGTTTCAGGCAGTCTTTTACGATGTGTTCATTGCCCATGTTCATATCGTGATGACGATGAAAATATGATTTATTGGTCAGTACTATTGGCTACTACACAACAAACTGATGAACACTAAGGCTGAAGAGCAAAACTTCAAAAGCATGAGATTCATTCACCAGACTTCTAAACAGTATCAGTATTGTACTGACACTGTCTTGTGGAGCTAATTTTGAACAGAGTGGATCCTGGATAACCATTTGTGTCTTACCCAGTTCCTGCCAGAGAGCCGTCGGGGTGGAAGTGTAGATCATGGACCCCCTTACTGTGACCTTCCTGATGCAGGACTTCTTCCTGGGCCTCTAGGTCCCACAGACGCCATGAGTGATCGTAACTGTGGAGGGGAGAGGAGACCTCGATCATTTATGTTTAAAAATGTTATATCATTTAGATATAACATTCATAAAGCAATTCTTGTGTTGTGTTCAACAGTTCAATCAACCTGTTGGATTCACTCACCAGGTTGTGCCCAGAAATCTTCCAGATGGGTGCCAAGCGACGCGCGCTACTCTCATTGTGTGGCCCTCAATATCCGCCACAGGCTCATCACTGAACAAAAAAAAACATGTCTTTGAGTCACTAAGACACTTACTATATAATCACCCTTTCACGGCACAAAGTTCAATTTCAAACTAATCTCAATTACACGAGTACTCAGTCAGACACATCAATGCACACACACCTGTCAAGACTCCAAAGCTTGACAGATCCATCAGCCGCACAGGAGACCATGTTCACATCAGACTCCTCAAGTGTGAGTGTTGCCTGAGGATGGAAGCTAATGGCTCCCACGTTGGTGTTGTGACCTGAAGAAGAATGAAATATATGGAATTGTACTTGCCAACATACATTTCCCTCTGATATTAAATGCAACACACTGAGTAAAAGACAAGATATGGTGCATGAAACTTAAATTGTGTAAAGTCCAAAAAGCTCTGGAGCTGAAGGCCTATTTACCCCTTAGTGTGCGGATAAGACTACAGTCTGGAACTTTCCAAAGTTTGCACAAACCACTCCTACAAAAAGAGACACAGAAAGACTTTTTTATTGTACAGCAGTAAAAAATAATGCACACACAGCATACGTATCCTCTTCTTTTTACGTAGCCACGTAATCCAAGACAAAAGTAAAAACACAGACCAAGAAGCAGTAACCAGTAGTTTGGAGTTGGGGCTGAACTGGCAGTATGAGATCGGCCGGTCGTCTCCGATCTGACTGCAGAAATTGTTCAGGTTCTGAAGAGAGAGAAAAAAGAGATGGTCAATCCAATGTTCTTTGACAATCAAACCGAAGATATCAGCATACTGTAATCATCATGTGAGAGTTTGCTGCTTGCTTTGACAAGCACAGGCCACACCCTTAATGCCTTGTGAAGTTCTTGCTGTCGGACTGTGCGCGTGGATTCCGGAATTTCTTTTTGGGCCCGTGCAGCATCTAATCTTTTCACTGCTCTGTGGACACAAAACATAAGCTAAACTGTGGCATAATGTAAAGCATATATGATGATATATGAACTGTAGCAAAATGTATAACAACATATAATGTATAACAACAATGAAAAGAACTTGGACAGATGGCGAAAAGCAAAAATGAGTGTGGATTTTAATAAGACTTAAGATCCAGCTACACCTGTTCCCATCAAGTGAAATGTTTTGTTTGTCCAAGCTGACTTGGTTTGTGCACATTTGGACCAGGCACACAAATGTATGGTGTGTTTCAGGTATCAAGTGAGAGTGGTTAAGTTTACCTGGGCAGTGAATATCTGGCCAGCCAAAGACGGGCTTCCTTCAGAGTTGTTGGTCCTTCATGGTACCACGTCTGTTGATACTGAAGGAAACACAGGGGCAGGTTTAGTATTCTCTATTAAGGCCTGATAACTAACAACAAAATTACAAACAACTGAGGCCTTGTTTACATCTTGAATTAAGATCCGATTTTGGTGATCCAATCACAAGTGGACAGCTAAACAGTACAGGTGTAAACGCATCCAATGCGCATTGAGGTCACATTGAGATCCGATCACTCAGACCAAATTCAGAGGTGGTCTGGATCACATCTGGCCACATTCTTATAGCAGTGTAAACGCGAATGTGAACTCGACCACATCGAATGACCGCCTACTGAAATGATGTCCTCTGTGTATGCGGAAGTATGAACTCATTCACTTGCCAACAGTGTCATATTAAAGTGTGACAACAGGCAACAACAATAACAACAGGCAAATGGATATTGTTTTGATTTCTTCTTCTTTTAATTTCCGAAAGACTAGGCACGGGAAGTGCATTGATGCCTCCCACCAAATAAAAACAACAATGTTTAACGTGAAAAAGCTTAACGTGGCTTACTGTTCCAAAACTGTGATCAATGATCACCAAATTGCTCTCGGACATCTCTTGTCAGAAGTGCCTCCTCCAGTCAAAAAATCAAAATCGAAATCCTAGGAGTATGGTCGTTATCTCACGTTAAGAGTTTTGATCTCAATGGATGCCCATTTTGGGACGTTAAGGAAACAGCTTAACGTCCAAAAACAGCGATCAGTGATCACCAAATTTGTCTGACATCTCACAAGTCATAAGCACTATCTCCAATCAAAAAAGCAAAGCTGAAATTCAATGAAAGGGGTAACATGTTGGAAATGATTTACGTGTTTATTTGCATATAGAGCGGGAAGGTGAGATCCGATCTCAAGTGGTCAGTTGAGACGTATTTACGGCTGTCCACTTGCGATCACCAAAATCGGATCTTAATGCAAGGTGTAAACAGGGCCTAATTCTCATTTCTGACTAGAGGTATGAGCTGTGTACTCTGCACAAGTACAGCAAAGTGAAACTGAACTCTTTACCTCTTCCTGGGAGTGTTTCGCTTTCTCTTCCTCCTTCTTAGATTTCTTCAGCGCATCAGGGCCAACTACAGACAGAATATTCCTCAACCTGGATGAATGTGAGAGTTATGATTTTAAGATCATAAATATCTTACCCTGGTGATATTAGAATTGGTTATTGCACAAGGGTACATCTCAGGTCTACAGCTCTTTTAATAAAGTAAGAAGAAATCTTCTGATACAAAATCATAATTTCATTAAATCGATGCATTAATTGTTTTCGAACATTCTATAAAATGCAGCCAACTCTTCCTAGATATGACAGGCGAGTTCCATTGCACAGTGATTTGACAGTGGCCTTGTCACTCACCTCTCTCTCCTCTCGGCAGGCCCCTCCCCAAACAGTGTGATTGGCTCGCCAAGAGCACGCAGGCAGGCTTTGACCTCCGTGTCATCAGTTGAAACAGTGATCTGTCTGGCTCTTTTTCGCCTCTCAAACTCCGCTAGTACCTCAGCCTGTCGGTCACTCACACGATCCTCAATTTCCAGAGATTCACCTGAAAATCACAAGCGCATGCAGAAATTTGCTGTCTTTCACAGTTGTGTGTAAAATTCACAAACTTTTTGTGGCTAACTGCGATAAAAATCTCTATCACAAGTTTTACTGTGTTTGAGAACTTCTAACACAGACTGTCTCTTCAACGATTCTTTAATGATTTACAGGGAAATACAAATTTAAACAAGGTGTAAACTGCTTTAATGGACTGTCACAGCTTCAGTGACCACTTTCTATTTTTCTACATGCAGCAGTGATGAAAAACCAACACATGATGTTAGCGGGACACTTTACACACTCTTATACTGACCACTGGAGATGTTGATGTTGCCAGCCTCTATTCCAGCCTTGACTGCATCTTTCCCTGCTGAGGTACCCTCACGGCCCAAGCGCTCCCTCTCTTTCTCCTCCAGGCTTCCATAGAAGATCCTGGCCTTCTTCACCACTGGGACTTCATCTTCATCGGACATCTTGTAGGGGGATCTACCAAAAAGAGATCTCCTCTTTCCTTAAAATAATAAAGTGTAATTTTCTGTGAAATGAAAAGATCAGAAAAGAGAACTTATGAGGGCAGCAGTGTTACATCATATGTGGACAGACATACACTAAAATCTGGAAAATGAAATGATTTCATCATTATTTTCCTCAGAAGTATTGTCTTATGAATTACATACAAGAAACCTACATAGAATATCAATTCAATTTACCAGAACGACCTCCATGATTGTGCAGACACAAAATTAAGGTAAATGGTAAAATTTATGAATAAACTTTAAGACGACTTGAAAAAAGCTAAGCATCTACCAGTTACAACAGTCTTGGCAGCTTGATCATGGACATGCATTAGAGAAACCAGAAATAATACAGACGATGTTTTACCTGGCTGAAGAAATAGGAAAAGAAATGATAGGGGGTTGCGGCTTTATTTCGCGTGTGTGTGTGTGTGTGTAGGATGGTGAAGTGTATTTGACGTATATAGTCTATAGTATGTATAGTAGATACGTTTAAGATCTCTAGTTTTGGCACAGCTGGGAGTAAGAATGTTACAAGCGTTCACCCAAGTCAAGGGTTTGTAAAACAACTTATGATTCACAAATTTGCCATCGTTCGTTCAATCTGTTAAAAGGAAGCCACCAATATATCAATGGGTTGAATGAACTATTCTATCACTCTGGGTATATATTATCCGTTGAAAGGGTTATTCTATCATCAAAAGGCTATATTCCATGGAGGATATAAAGTTTGGCTCTAATGAGTCTTAACACAATCCATTCATGAACAGTGCTGGCATTTTCAGCAAACTAACAGACAATAACGTGTGCGCCTCTTATAATATAAGGTGCAACGAGGTCTTCACTTACCTTAAATCCTAACTTATAATGACGGATTTGGCATTTGTCCTCTGACGGCAGAATAATAATATTTCGAAGAACTTTGCACTACTCTTCGCCGTAAACTCAACGACACAACTGCAATGTGTGTGCAGTGGCGCACAGGAAATCGTCATTTCATTACCTGTAAGGTCTCCAAAATATTTACAGTGACACCTATCGGAAAGGATGAGTGACTTGGCACACAGTTGCTTCAGAAAATTGTCTCGCTTCTAAGGCGACATATGCCATTTCCAACCGCCCTAACTGTAAAATGTCGTCAGCTTTTAGGGGGAAAGTAGTTTTTAAGGCTGGAGGCAGAAGTTAAATCTGTTTTAAAAGAGACATTTCCCATAATTCTAAGAGCATCATTCTCACGGCGTTCTGCTACTGACAGCACAGAGTAAGTGTTGCATTCACACGATGAATTTAAATTTAGTCCGTTCGAGTGTTTTTTCCTTGAACTGTGTTGTTAACATGCACTTTATTAATAACGTTCCTTACCATTTGTTAGTTCAAGCAACTGAATACAGTAAAATACCGATTAGAACCTTAACCAGAAAGTCATTAGAAACATGACTCGGAGTTAGCTAGCTAGCCACGAAAACCAGCTTGTTACCAAGCACGTTAAATTGCTAACCAGTTTCTTATCGCGCAGTAAATTTTGAATTGGCGGTCCAGTGGATTGTAGGTAAAGTAAGTGGTTCCGACAAATACTTTACTGGTGTTAGGTGGGCGACAATTTTGAAAGTATGTTGAGATATGTAAGACAACTGAGTTGAATTGTGATTTTTGCTAGGCTAAAAAGCACATTTGCCTGAGCTGCACTTGGGCTGCAACTGGAATTGTTTGCAAATGTGCGAACACTTGTGAAGTGACAACATTAAGTATTTGCCTCTATGCATTACATTTGGATTAGCTTTTCTGGTTTAAGATGTAAAGCAAAAAGACAAAAGCTTGTCGTGCTAACAACTTCTCTTACTTAATCTGTCAGTTTTGTTACCTCGCCACCTGCACCAAAAGCGAACCTAAAGATGCTGCGTCGAAAACCAACACGTCTGGAACTGAAGTTGGATGATACAGAGGAGTTTGAGAGTGTGAAGAAAGATCTTGAGGTAACCTACGTATAGAATGGTAGAAAACAAAAACACTGGCTTAGCGTTTTCTATCCAGCTGCAAACACTGTTTTTCTGTGAGGGTTTTTTGTTGTTGTTGTGAGAGGATCTGTTTTGTGTACAGTAGTTAAATGTATCTAAAGTGAAGGCTCTAGTGAACATGTCTGACACAGACTGATGTGTCTCATTTTATAACGTTCACTTAACCCTCCACTTTCAGAGTCGAAAGAAACAACGAGATGAAGTGGATGTTGTTGGTATGGCGACCCCGAGTGAGATGAGTGGGGCATCAGGTGGCAGTAGTGATACGAAGACACGGGAACAGATGATCCATGAGCGAATTGGTTACAAGCCTCACCCAAAACCCAATACGCTACCCTCGCTTTTTGGAAACCTACAGTTTTGAACTTGATGACAACTCAATAAAATGGACTTTATGATCCTCAGGTATGACTGTGAGGTCTCAAGACACAGTCAGCAGTGCCTGTGTTTAGTTATACGAAGAACTAGGTAATGCATTCAGAGACAACCAAATCTGAAGCTAAATATTAGTGGACAACTGAAAAAAAATGTTCTCAGGAGAAGACATGGAAACTGAGTATGATATTTTTATATTTTAAAAATAAAACTTTCTTAACCAGTTTAACTTGAAAGGAGTCTTAACACATTGTCTCCCATTATGAGTTGTCTGGCATTCAGAGTTGTCCCACACTTTCATATAAACATATTGTGAAATAATGTTGGATGTTTTACTTTGTAATGTTTTCCATTTAAATGCAAATTAAATCACTAAGTGTCTATCTTAGAATGGGAATATATGTAGATGAGATTGAATGCACAGCTGGTTTTTACACTAAAGCTGAACTCAATCAAATACCATTTATTAATTACTTTAGACAATTAATATAGCACTGTATACATGTCATACTATAACAAACAGGACAGTGAACTGTAAACAGTCCAGGAAATGTACATCCCTGGAGAATCTGTCAGATTCCCACTGCATTTTGGCCCATCCGCTTTAGTACTTTCTGCTACTGCATTAGAGAAAATGTGACATCTTTGATCCCAAGTATAAACTTAGAAAAAACATTGTGGTTACGTTTTCTTGGTTTATGTGGAAAACTGACAGATCAACACTGGGAATCTGACCTCTAAACCAGTACCACACATTGTCACTGATAAACACAGACACTTGTGCACATTTACTTCAGAGATTACAAAATAAGCATTTACACATGGACTAAGAAGAGGCTAAACATAAATTTAAAAAAAGAAAGAAAAGAAACATCTGTTGTGTGACAGACATCCATCAGATTAACTCCAGTTAAACAGACTGGCACAAATTTCTCAGACTCAAGAGCTCTACTCAAATCAAGTCATTCAGAATCTTGTTCATGGCTGAGATCTTTTAGGCACTTCCAGGAAGACCATAAGAACAGCCGATCTTTCCTACACTTTTTTTTTTGTTTATTTTACATTTAAGATGTTTAAATAATAAAAATGAGCAATCATCATCATCATCATCATCAGATTTCCAGAAATATGTCAGCCAGTAATTTACGTAGTTAAAAATACTAGGGTGCAAGTAAATACTAAATTATAAAAAGAAGTCTCGTGCGTGATCCACGTAACTCGGACCATTTCTATTTTTATAATTCTCCATATACTTGAACATTTAAAGAAGGAGAAAATCTAAACAAAGTCAGTTTCACAGTGGCCAAATGCCGAGCAGGTTTGTGTCTGTGCAAACCAAAAGGTGCTCACTCTGGGGACTCGAAAGCCTGATTTAAAATTCCATGACTGCTTTTGGATCAAGCAAGATCACCAACTGCTTTCCTATACTTTCTCTTGCTTGATGAAATTTGAAGGGGCACTTGCTTCTTGCCATATATCAGGCTTCCAACAATTATTATCTTGTACCACTGTGAAGCCAAAACAAGCCTGTACAGCCCAGTATTTTTTGAAGTAGTGATGGCACACGTCTGTAAGCCAAAGGCTGTTGTTCCCTCATTTTAAGGCAGAAGGTTTGGTAAGGCTCAGTCACACAGTCCCAAAGGACCTGACTCACTCCCATATGATACTTTTAATCCCTTTATGAACAAGGGCCTGCTGATTGTGGATAGCAGATAAGATTAGGATTACCTCATGAAACAATAAACAGAGTTCATTGTTGTCAAGACATTTCACCCAGTAAGTAACTGTGAATATGCACCATGAACCCAGAGGTAGTCAGTAAGGCAGCTTACACAGTTTGTGATTACAGCAGGAGAGAGTTGATTGGGATGATGGAGCAGACTTGTAGTGGAACGATACATGATGACTGAGATGGAAAAGGGAACGCAGTGGCGGAAAACAATAATATGATGGAGGACATGACGTCAGCAAGATGGGCTTGACGTACTAGCTGTTTTTCATAATAATAATAATTATAAACATATTAATTCAGACAACAGCAGGTCTGGAAAAATATACATCTTTAAATGACACTGACACCAACTGAAGTTGGGATTCAACCATTCACAAACCCTTAGTTTGACAAGGAGGATTATCATAATATGGCAGACTAAATTCAATGATTGTTTTGGTAAGAGTTTCTATAATGTAGGCTGGGATTGGGCAGATAGTGTGTGTTTAGTTGGGGCTGTGGCCACTGACTGGCTAATGACAGTGTTCTGTAATGTCTACGACCACGGCCTTTTTCCAGCTGAATAGGAAATAGCCCATCCCTGCCCCAGCTGCCACGGCAATGCACAGATAGCCGTTGTAGGTCATGAACACCAGCATGAGAAAGTAGCTGACCACCACCTGGATGATATGTAGCACTGTCTGGAGCAGGTGGGCAAGACTCAGCATTCTCTGACTGAGAGAGAGAGAGAGAGAGAAAGAGAAAGGGACAAGACAAGAACAAAAGTTCAACTTCATTTTTAAATAAGTAAGAGGGCAATAATGAGAAGTTCAAATAAAGATAGTGAAAGGACTTCTAAGAGAACACTGGAACTTTGCCTTTAGCTGTACTCTATCCAGTCCTTTTTTTTTTAAATCAATGACTATTAAAGTAAAAGATAATAAAGACTATGCAACTCATCATGTCTTGTGTACAGAAAACGAGTAACATCTCTCTACTGAAAGTAACAACAGAAAACCCAGCTAACTTACACTCAGACTGACTGAAACGGTACTGCAGCAGTGGCTTATATCAGACAGAGGTAACAGGCTGTACTCACCCCACAGTCTTATGGGTCTCCATGAGGACTGTGCCATCAGCTCCAGGGACAGGCATAGAGTTATAACGAACATTCACCTGATTCCGTCTGAGCAAGAACTCTCGGCCAATTTTTAAGCCCTCATAGAACACGGCCAACAGGAACACGCCGATGCAAGCTCCTGCCATCTCTGGTCGTCCATAAACCATGGGAGAGGTGAGAGGTATGAGTAAACACAATGGACCACTGTCTCCGGATGGATTTCATACATACAGTACGTGACTGTCTCAACTGCCCTTTAGGCTGCAAGTCAGCATTATTTCATCCACATGAACGGCCTGTGTCTCAGCTTCATTTCTTAGAAGGGAAGTAACCTGCAGCTGTCTTCCACACGTGCGTTTTCTCCGCCTCCCAACCTGTTCCTTATGGCCCCCTGCCTTTCTTATCACTATTTAAGCACTTCATTATCACAACCGATTCAGCTATTCAAAGGCTCAATGATTAGTCATTCAATAGAATCAAGTGTGCTAGTGCAGAGCGGGAACAAAAAACTAAAAAACAAACAAACAAAAATAAAAACGTGCAGGGCATGGGGGCCTGGACTACCATACTGAGAACCACTGCCCTAACCTTCCATTTATCTCCTCACATCTGCAGTGACAGTCAAAACTGATCCAATATTCCTATGCCTGATTTGTGATGGTCAAACCTCAAAGTTATGTTTCTGTAGTCATGATGACATCTCTTTGAATCTCAGGCATTACTTTGGATGCTTGAGTAAAGAGAGCTGCTCAAACTGCCTGTGTTTCCTTTAGTTTACACTGTGCATGTATTGATTGTCTGCCTTCGAGTTTCTGAAGTATTCTGCATGGACACCTTTTAAGACTCTGAGGAGAATGGACTCAGAAAGAGTAGAGAGGATAGTGGTTGGTTGGTTGGTTGGGTTTGTGTGATATAATAGTTTGGGTTTATCCTGTAAAGCATTTCAACACAACTTGTACTGACATGAATCTTACCTCCTGGTGTGTTGATGACAAGCCCAGCAAAGAGTAGCTCCACATTTTTGTACCCCATGTAGAAGGTCATTTGCTGCACAAATATATGAAAATCAATGGATTGCCAGAATTGTTTGTTGTAATAGTTACTGTGAGGTCACACTGGTAGAGAAATTGATATTGATATAGTTATAGATATCCAGGACAATAATACTTCAAAATAAAGTCTAGTTCAGCTTTTAAGATACCAGTTCAAGTGTTACATTAAATGTTTTAGAATATTGAAAATGGGACTCGTATAATAACCTATAAAACTTCAGAGGCAAGGCATGTTTCTTAATACAAGCTAGTTTAATATTAATAAGTAGCCAATAGGACTGCTGACCATCATCATATGATGGCCCCCGTGGTCACCGCTATGATTGCCATGGGAACCTGTTACATCTGGAGACATGGTGGTGTGGACGTGGTGGACATGGTGGTCGTGTGACATATTCATCTTATTGGAGAGTCTACAGGTAGACAGAGATGCAGAGAAAAGCAGAATGAGAAACAGGTTATGATCTTCTACCTGATCTTTTTTATAACCCACAGGTGTCAAAATCTGGTCCCGGAGAGCCAGGGTCCTGTCGATTTTTGTTTTTTACCCCTTATTTACCTGTTGATTTTCACCTTGAAAACAGGTGTGCACGCTCTTCAGTCAATCAGAGATTGCATTTAGCTGGTCAACAAGAAAAACAGCAGGACCGTGGCCCTCCAGGACTGGGTTTTGACACCCACGTTATAACCATTAAGTTATATGGTGTGTTACATATCATACAGTGAGGTGACTTCCTGACACGTGACTCATAAGACCATTAAGCTTAAGCCACACGTAGCACCACGCTGTGTCTATGGCCAATCCACGGAAGAATGTTAAACATTTACAAAACTTCACAGGACCTGCTAAAATACTGCTGATTGCACCTACAGCACAATCATTTAACCTATATAAAGTCTAAAGGCTCAGGAACACTGACATAAAGGTGATACTGACACGAGTTCATCTTCCTCTGCAGCCATTTTCCTTCGGATGCCAGGGCACGACCAAGATAAAGTACACACTTTCAGAGCTCATCTGAATAAAGCAGAGACTCCCTTTTCATATGATCTGTTATTAATGTTGTCAGTGTGTGTGTGTGTGTGTGTGTGTGTGTGTGTGTGCAGGCTGTACACGTTCCTAAGATGAACTGTCACAGAATCAGGGTGTTACCTCAGGTGGGATTATAGATTTGGTGGTATGAGTGATCAAGAGTGATCCTTACTGTAATCACAGATTAAACAC
Organism: Chanos chanos; assembly: GCF_902362185.1. Lineage (NCBI taxonomy): Eukaryota > Metazoa > Chordata > Actinopteri > Gonorynchiformes > Chanidae > Chanos > Chanos chanos. The sequence goes on from NC_044497.1 coordinate 38,608,729, forward strand.
TACGCTCTGGATCTGATTTGGTGTGGATATAGGAGGTAATGCCTTTGACCAGGTTTTGGCAGCTCAGTGAGAGGGCACTCTAAGGATAACCCTCAGGCCCTGACCTGCTTCGGCTGTTTTTAACCACACATTTAGGTTCACTGTGGGGATAAATACCACCTCTCTACTTTACTAAACGCGATTCATACAAACACCTGAGAAGCAGTACCCTCTCACAAACACAATGTGACAATCCACACTATTTTTATGCCCTGTAAGGATCTGTTGCTATGATTTGTATGCATTCACTAAACATGAAGTGTCTTCTGAAGAGTATTCTACAATTTATGATGATCTTTAATGCTTCATGACAAAAAAGAGCCAATGTCTGCAGCAGCTAATACTGTTGAAGAGATGTTATCCTCCTTAAAGGCCAGTCATTAGAATAAGGGGGGGAAAAACGGCAACAACTCGATTTCTATACAAACACCCATACTAATCAAATGCACTGATAACCCCAGGCAAAACAGTCAGGAACCACTGCCTTTATAATTTAATATATGACTAGATAAACAGATTATGTCTGAGAACTGAGGGACAAACATGCTGTTTTAAAGGTCCTGGACAGCCTGCAGGAATGGTCCTGACAGAGCGACAGTGACACAGTAGACAGAGGAAACTGATAATAAGCCATAATCAGGCAACAGCAGGGGCTAATACGTTAAGCATGTGTATGTGTTATCTCAGTCACATCTTCATCCAGCTGCCCAGCATGTGGGATTCAAACAGGGATAATTACCTGAAGCACTGACGCAATAACTTCACTGACAGAAACTCCTGAACGCACAGACGCTACAAATGTACCTTTTCTAGGGCTCTTCTATGCACACGAGGTTATCATGAAAACATGGTACAAAATTCAGCCATTTGTTGGGTTTTTTTTCCAGTTAAAAAAAAGTGACTTAGGACCATCACAAGCTAGGACAACGTATGGAGAAAAGACGAGTCCTTGCCTGTGTCATGGTTTTAAAGACTTTGATCTGTAAGTTAAGAAGCCCCTCAGTGAATTTAGCTCTGGTCACACACAACAGGGGCCAATGTGCAAACAATGGACAATAACAGTACTGACTTAACACATCTACTTACATTAGCTAACTTACAAACTCATTCCACAATATACATATACTGAATTTCACATGCTGATAATTAGAACCTTTTACTGATCTACTGGTAATGAAAAATGGTTGTGACATGCAAATTTCAGAATTTATTAAAAATGAAATTTCCTAATTGTATCTAAAGTCATGACTCACCCAAAAAGCTATTATCATTCACAGCTGTTCTCTGGCAGAAAATGGTCTTGGCCAACAGAGTTAAGGAAACCGTGTGCGTACAGACCCAATGCTTCTTAGTATCTCCACAGGAGAACAGGACGCAAGTTCGTCGAAAGCACAAAGGGTTGATCTAGATAGAGCGGTGCACCTTGGCTCCTGATGTGTGTGTGTGTGTGTGTGTGTGTGTGTATGTGAGTGAAAGTGTTAAGTTAGCCTCCCATGACTGCTCCCCTCATGTGACTTTTTGTCCTGCCTCTGACTTTCATAAGCCAGTCACAAAGCTTTGCACACTCCCTGTCAGACCCGTCACATTCTTCCTCTTTTAGAACTAGTCTCGTGCCCTTGTTCTTCTTTCTCAAAGCAAAATACCATTGTCTGATGTGTGGAAAAATTGTTGGTTTTTTTTCCATACCATTTTTGATAAAAATGGAAATAATAAGAGAGAAAAGTGCCATTCCACCTGACTGTCTCTATACTGTATGCTCCTGTCTGTTATTCTTCACTCTAGTCCAAAGGCTAAAAAATGTCTAATTCTTATCAAGTCCTTCCACTAAAGATTAGAGCTACTGGACAGGAGATGTTACTGTGTATGGCCACATCTATGCTGGCTTTGAGTTACTGATTGTATCATAAGTGTCATGATCATTTGCTTTAAGTTACAGTCTGTTCCTTAAAATCCTTCCATTTGCATTGACACAACCTACAGTTATTACTCTGATTCAACAATCTCTTCAAGTCATTATTTATGATTTCAAACACTGTAACAGCCCATGTTCAGAGAAAGACCCTTGGACCCTTTCTGTACCAGCAGCAACCAGGAATTAAAAAAAAAAATGAAAATGGTCAACGAGGGTGTTTGTGTTATTTCAGGCAACTGTTAATCATTAATGCTTTCAATATTCTGGGTCTCAGATGTCGATACTCAAGGTGCATGACAGACATCTTTCTCTTTAAGGTCCAGGTCATTCAGCATTATAAAAAAAAGTCAAAGTCCTTTCCACCATGGAAGTTATAGATTACAGCTTATGGGGAAGGTCCAACAATTTTAAAAGTTGAACTTGTTGCACCACACTAAACACCATAAGCCTCTGTCTACACCACCTACACATCAAGTTGCCATTTGTAATAAACATTTTTTACAATGCACAATGGAAATTACACTCAGTGATTTACAGTAGATTATCTACAGTCAAAGAAAATCAGTACAAAGACTAGTTAAAGCTGGTAGAGTCAAATAAACAATTCCATCATCAACTGGCAATTCCAGTATTTCACAATGCTGAAGTCAAAGTTGTCCATGTTTGCTTAGTTTTTGGACCTGCCATTTGGCTCTGACGGTTGAGTGTGAGCTAACTGCATCTCAGACGAACAGCCTTCCGCCTTGTATACCAGTCACATACAATACCCAATATACTATTATAAACTGCACAAGGCATTATTGTCAGTTGTATCTTTTAGTTTCTTTTGCAAGACAGAGCACTGAGCATTACTCAGGGATGGGTAAAGAGCCAAAGCGACAAGGCACTGTGGCACAGATCACCATGTAATTTCTGTCACTTTTTTTCCCTATTTCTATTCATCCTATACAGCATATGCTTAAAGTAATATGCCCATATGTAACTGGGAGACAAAATGTGATTGGTGACCAGCAGGTAGTTTCACTTCTCTTTCCTACTTGGTGCACCTCTGACCAGAGTATCAGCGGCGTGGGTAAAACCAAAACGTCCCACAACCGTTTTGAACCGTTTGTTGATTTTGCAACAAGTTCTCAAATTCTCCAAGAGAGGGGTACACATACAAGTGGAGTTCTAATTGGGGGACTGGTAATAAAAAAATTCCATCATTTGATGGTCTTGGCAGCTTTTTTCAGTTTCATCTTCAGAATATGCATTTCTCAATCACCACCTGTCTCTCTATCTATCATCCACCTGTCATCTACTGTTGCATCCTTTCTCAAAAAAAAACCAAAACAGGTATACCAGTAACACAAAACACATTAATTACAGCTAGTCTAGCATTCTTGCCACAGCAATGTGTCAGACAGGTCACTTGTTTGCCAGAAATGTTTACAGGAAAAGTTGCAAAAAGGTACATGTGCAAACAATGTTTTTATTTCATTTGGGACATTACCTATGTTTGTTTGAACTGTTCTGGGAAACTAGGCCCCTTAGTGTGTCGTACAAGTTCTGCTTTCCCCTGAAACAGTAATCAGGTGAACTGCTAGAGGAACTGTGTGAAACAAATGCAAGACTTTTGAACACAGCCTTGTCTTGGTGTGTTCTTGGACCAAGAGCAAAAGAGGAAAGTGGTCATTGTTATAGTGACCAGCCTGTGCGCATTCTTAAGGGATATTAAAAGAACAATACATACTTTTAAAACCCCAGTTACAAACCAAGTAACAGATATGGAATGTACACTCAACAAACACATAAAAAAACCACACAAACACATAAAAGAAAGATACATATAAATATTGCCCTACCATCTACTGAAATCTTCTTTTCACTTTTCCTCAAGCTCACGCAACAAACTTCCCTAACATCACAGACTTGGCTAACTTCTTCACACAGGGCAAAGCTGCTTAGAGACTGTAAGAAAACAGTATAGGCCAACATGAGGATTTTGGTGAATGCCTTTCAACTGCAAGACAATTGGTCTAAAAATAAACAGGTTCATTCAGTCCTCTCCTTTCATCTTCCTAATCACAACAAGTCCACATCAACATTAAACAGGTTTGTTGTTCAATCACCCAGCATGGCTCCTGACGCCAGTTAAAGGCAGAGCAGGGATACATACAAGTCAGATTTCAGTGATATCATTAAGACTCAACCAGTTTAAACTGGTTACTGTATATTCCGTATGCAGTATATAAATCTTCATCGATGTTTTAGGAGAGTTTTAAGATGCACTGAGTGTGAATATGACAAGGGTGCTGTTCACTGATTATGCCATATTCATTTTTGATACAGTCTTTTCAATCTCAACCTTTAAAGCTGCACTTTGACAGACTCTGATAAAGACTATGACTAAGGCCAACATGAGCATGTCATAAACATCATAAATCATAAGACGATATGATTAACACTCGCAGGAGGCTCATACAGCCATACAACCCAAATGGTAAACAGACGGGTACCTGTTCAATTATTTATTACAGACTCATTCACTTTATAGTCACTGAGCAAAAAAAGTGGTTAAATGAACAACTTTGGGATGCACAATTTCCAACCAGAGCAGTTTCTTTGTTTTTCTGACAGTTTACTATGCTGACATGGAGTAAATGAACTGTCAAGTGTTCGTTTTTTATTTGGTCTAATCAAATGAAAGACAAAGATAATGAAGTGTAAAAGAAAGAGCTGTTTTATGAGAAAACATATGCAATAACTCAAAACTTCCGTCATTATTAACAGCCCTTAAATGAAATGATCCCACACACACTTTTCAGTTCTAACGTTGGGTTATGAGGTTAAGATGTCTTCAGATTTCTTACTCTTGCATATATGGGCCCACAATGTCTTCTCAGTTTTCAGTGTCTTATGTTCATTTTTCCGTTAATAATGCAGATTTTGGCAACATAATCAGTGAAGGCCCAGAAAGGGGACGGGGAAAGAATTTCAAAACTTATCGGGTGATGGCAAAAATCCTGAGATAACAGAAAGGTGAAACTATGATGAAACAAATCTGGACACACATTAAAAAGTCCATGACGGCTGATAGCACTTATGAACCATCCTTTCTTAAGACATGTATCGGTCAGTTCAACAGTGACAATATGTATGAGGGGTGAAAGTCAAAATAAATAAATGACCGTAACTGAATTAGAGCTGAACTGATTACTTAGCAAATAATATGATGAATTCTGTCTCAAACTCATTAAAATTGCATGATTCAGGAAATTTAATTTCAGAGCCTGGCTTCAGAAAACATAGTTAAGTGAGATCACTACAGAATTTTCAAATGTATATACCTAAAAGACATTTGAGATGCCCAAAACTTATCAAAATCTATCTTTCTATATTTAGTTTATGACTTGACTGAACTACCTGGATAGACTGCTTAACAAAACCGAAATATACACATACACAGTGGGTGATTTGTAGCGGGATGAGGGGGGGATGCCATCCCCCTTACGAGCAAAATGACCAAAATGCACCCCCCTTGTTAACCTGCCATCCCCATATATACTTTACAGCATAATGTCAGTGACCATTGGGCCATCCCCCTGTTAAAAAATAACAAATCACCTACTACATATACAACATAGCAACTTAGTTGGTTAACAGAGACAAAATGTAAGAATCAAACTTACAGAAAGCAGGGCTGTGACTGCAGCGCATGAGGTTACCTGCTATTAAATTTAAATATATATATATATATGTATGAAATCTAATTTTTTAAAGGTATTTAATTGATCCTTGATTATCAAATTGAGCCATGTTAAGTTCTGCACTGCAAAATATCTTAGTTTTTTTTTAAATATCCAAATATATCTTAATGTAACTCTAATTAAAGCAATATGACCTGTAATTAATTCACACTGTAAGTGTTAGAATATTGCTGTATTCATTTTGATACTTTCGTGTCGCATAAATGTGAGCCTCAAGGACAAAGATTTCAGACCCACCACCCTTTCCACAAATACTCAAATACTGACCAAAGATTTCAGACCCACCATCCTTTCCACAAATACTCAAATACTGACCAAAGATTTCAGACCCACAACCCTTTCCGCAAATACTCAAATACTGACCAAAGATTTCAGACCCACCACCCTTTCCACAAATACTCAAATACTGACCAAAACTTGGCTGGCAAGGAAATGAGACCTAAGTGCACGACAAACTGAACTGAAAAGCCTAATTAGTCTACAAGAAATCAAACCCAAGGAGCGCAACATGACAGATGAAATGCATAATAAATAAATCTGAAGTCAATGCTGATTACAGCGTGAATAACAAATTAACCCTACATACTGAACTTAATATGAGTTTTACTTTTAATATGTCAATTATTTTAACAACATTAACTCAAGGCTAAACTAAATTTGTTTGGTTTATAATTTAATACCATTAAACAATACTCACTACACGGCATGTTGGTACTAGTCTCTCACCCATCTTAATGCCCTGGTTCATTCACAAACCTGGTACACTGCATAGAGCTAGTCCTATAGGTTAGGTTTACCCATGGGTCTAATTATGCTCTTCTGACTGATTAGTGAACCACAACACTATATCGCTGTCAAAAACAACTACGATAAACCTATCGTTGTCAGTGTGAATAAGCTGGATCAACTGCATTGGTAACTCAGGTCAACATAACCCACACGTCAAAGTAAGCTGATATAACCTAGCTTCTAGCAATTAGCCATTTCTGCTAACAGACAGGCTAGCAAATAGCAACCCAGCATTCAGAGGTCAAACAACGGAACGATTGACTCATTTATCAAGTTCGGCGATTGGTATTGCTTCGGTCAGGCAATCTATTTTTCACTTACCCCACTTTATATAAATGGTGTCTTTCACAAACTATTAATGTGTTTCAACCTCACGCTATTTCATTGATTATAAACGATGGACTTCCAGGTACCCGCTGTCTGACACAGTCAAGTTGCCTTGAACAGTAACGAACTGGTGACGTAGAGTGAGATGCGGTCCTGCACAGAGCCTCGGATCTTCATACTATCGGCTACTTCAAATACATGGGTTTGTGATTTGGAGATCATGTCCACTGTCGTGAAACGCTTTCCCTGTGTGTTCTCTACGCGTCCGTCTCTCTCTTGCCACATGGCAACCCGCGTTGATGCAAAAAAAAAAGGGAAAAAAAAGAGGAAGAAGCAACGCCAACACTGCAGGAAATTTTCATCTGTCTGATGGTGTTTCTCGAACAAATCGTATGTCACGTTCTGCTATGACGAGCACTGCATAAACTTATACCGAAATAAACGGGCGAACAGATAAACTTGCATAAAGCCTAAATAATTAAAATAACCTGACAGTACAAGTGTGTACGTGATGTCAACCTCTGCGAACTCAAGCCATTAAAACAGGACCTATACGACTCAAATTTAAATCCTTAAATTCGTTAAATATATGAAATGGCGCCCTCTACAGGGTGTATGTTTCATTTCATTTAAACATGTAGACGTGAACCATTAAAAATATTTAGCGTCTTGGTTTGGATATAACGAATTTTGATGTGGTTTGAAGTTAAATATGTGAAACAGTCCAATCTTATACAATTTCGTTTCATTCCTCATGTGTCAGCTATGTCAAAAATGAGAAACAAAAGAGAAAGAGAAATGGGGCTTCTCTGTTGTAAAACATTCATTATGACACAAAAATGCCACTCCAAATGCATATATTCTACATGTACACAGAACCATTTATTTCAATTCACTGCACCTTTAGCTGGTGTAAACAGAGGAATGTCAGCTATACAGATCAAAGAGCAAAAGGGGAGAAAGGTAAGTAGTATTGTAACAACACAATGAAATAGAGATGAGAGCAACCCCAATATTGATTTTTGTTTAAGACCTATTAATCATCGTGAGGAAAGGATAATACTGATCCTATCCACAGGTTGTTCAGATAAAACAGCATTTACAGTTTGGTTTTACTTATAAATTAATGACACACTGAACAGCAATACTCTCACACACACACACACATTTCACAGAAGAGGGAGAGGGGCTCACTCTAATGTTCCTGACAATCCTACAAGAATTAAGGAGAGCAACACAACAGAGAGACAAAGACTTAAATTGAGAGAGGCCACAACAATGACTACCAATAGCAGACATGGATAATAATCAAAAGAAAAAGCAAACTAAGCTTAAAGCAACCAAAGAGAGATAGAGAGAGAGGTGTTGTCATATGCAATATATAAAATTAATCTAAACAAGCTAAGAGTCACAATATTGTTCCTTTTCACTACAGTAGTGAGCCTTTGCAGGGTTAAGGATCATCAGAGCTCTGTTGAGTATATGGAAGAGTGACAACCAAAGAAGTAGTGATACAAAAAAAATGAATGGGTTGGAAAGAGCTTAACACATATACATAAGGGATGAGGTGATGGGAATCATCCTCCATGGCCAACCAATGACAGTCTTTATCTCAGTGCTTCTTGTTTAAAGGGGTTGTGACAGAAACAGAGTGAGAAGAGGGTGACGTCCTTTATCCAGCCACGCGGTAATTGGCGTGAATCTCAGGCTTAATATCACACACCATCTTCAGTAGGTTGGCAAGCACAGCCTCCCGATTCTGCTGATAGCTATTCTGAATACGACTCATTTTGTCCAGGGTCTCCTTGTCCACCTCTACAGCAGAATTACCATGGGAACCCAGTGCCTAAAGGAAGATAAAGTAAGGAGGAGGTTTAGTTCCCAACCGTAGGAAAACTATTACAAAACTGATCCAGTGCTTATGATTTTCACAATTTCTTCTGTTTAGACTCTTATAAATGTACTCAAATATGTTTAAAGCGAATATTGTTTTTCTTTTCCCCCCAGTGTGTTTCAAAGTGCACAAAGTCACAGTGTTGAAAGTGCAACAACTGTCATTTAAAAAAAAAAAAACTGGTATCACATAATGCTATATGACCAAGATGCTGTTCAAACTAAAGCTTTGGTTTAACAATTTATCAGATGGATTATTATATGAAGCTTTGTTAATTAAGGACCACAAATATATGGTTAACTGACTCAAACTGTTCTTAACACAAAAACATTTCTGTGGATTTCAGTCATTACAGATACATACCACATGATTATTAGAAATTCTTAAATTGAACCATTATGTCAGAATTTGTAATCTCACTATAGTGTGCCTTACCGCTGCCTCCTTGGTCTTGAACTCCTTCTCCCTTTGAAGGCGGTACTGCTCAATCTCAGCCTGGGCTTCCTCTTTTGCCTGCTTCAGACGCCGATTCTTCCCTATTAATGCAAGCACAAAGATAACTCTCTGAGGACATGTCAAGGACACTGTATGTTCTCGCTACTATAAATGCTTTGCAAATCTTGTGGCTCTCAAACGAGAGGTATAAGAGATATAAGCCTGCTAAGTTTCATTGTGAAAATAACAGTGCTCTTTCCCAATTTCAGAAAGACAAAGAGTTATGCATGTAATCTGAAACTAAAAAAAAACACTACTGTAAGCTAAAAGTCTTTGGGAAAACCCTTACTTGCGTACAGGGAAATGGTAGAGCCCATCCTCCCCTAAATTAGGGAAGTAATGGACTAATCGACCACGGCAACATTAGATTCCTTACATCCCTATCATTTATTACACTACGAAAACGTAGTGGACATCTAATAAATACATGAAATGACCAAGGAACGAGCAATGAACGGCGAAGGAAGGAAAAACTTGGAAAACTGAACATATATATAGAACACAGCACCATTTCGAAAGGCGAGGGGACAAAATCATATATATCTATATAGTTTACTCTGTCAAGATTTCGAGTCAATGATCACAACACTGTAAAATTCCACACATCGGCGCACTGCAATAAACAGCATTAGCCTTGTGATGGAGCAGCAGGTTTACGAAGGCAATGGCTAGTCAGCCGGATTTTTAACCACTTCAAAATATATCAACGATTAACATAAACATACATTTCGAGCAAAATCTTGAAAGACCCTGCGTGGTCATAAACATTTAGAGTTTTAAAACAGATAAAATCAATAAGAATAAAGAAAAATTATCGTAAGCAGGAGAACTGAGAAACCTAAGGAATCACCAACTAATGCCTGTTGGCTAACCAGCTATAGCAATCGGAGAAAGTATCCACGAAGAACGATGCTAATCCCAAAGTATAATAGCTATAGTTAAACTGAGTGTAAGCGTAACTATACATTCTTTCTGCCATTGCTAAATCAACACATCAGATAATTCTACGATTTACCCAGCAGGTTAACCGGTTGTTTGCTAGCTAGGATAGCTCTGCCTTCCCTGATTCGCTAGCAGTGACATCTCAAACCGTCTGAACTTACGCTTGCGGGCCTCAGCAACCTTTTCTGCTGCACGTTTTTCGGCTTGCAAAAGTTGTTGAATGCCCTGTGACTGGCTTGCCATTGTTAGACGTGAAGTGAATTGAAGAACGGGAGAGAAATTTGCCAATCGTCCTTATTTACTGCAGCAGAGAAGGTCGAAGATGTCTAAGACAACTGCTGCCGATCAGCTGACCGTGCGTGATGTCCTAGAGGGAGGTCTAAAATCATGTGATAGGCACACGTCATGAGGATTTTTTTGTGAAGCCGTTTTGAACAATTTAGTATTAGTCATTTGATTTGTCAAAGGTTATTTTTGAATATGTTATGGTCTTTCCACGCGCCTTTATATGCCACACACATTTGTCACATTCATTATAAGGTTTAGTTCGCCTCCCAGTCCGGTTAATACCAGTGATACTTACATTCGGGTTACGATGGTTAGAGAAAAGAAATAGCTCCACCTAGTGGAAAAGTATTTTAGTAAATATTTTAGTATATTGCTCCAGTTCGAGGCTCTATGCCTGGATATCAGTTCAAATCCAACGCATGACATTTGCTTGCTGAAATAAAATCTTACTGAAAAAAAATCCAAACCGTTGTTCACACAACATGTGTATTCAATTTAAATACAGTGGAAAAATAACGTGGTGCCTGGTCAGTCAAATGTCCAACACCTGGCATGAGCTCCACACATCATGAACGTTTTCTACCATTCCAAAAACAACTATTACTATTTAAAATGTAACCCCGTGTTTTCATAGTAATCAATTTATTTTATAATATGACATTTTTGCTAAAATCGGCAGCATAGAGGCAGTTATGTCTTCTGCTGCTGAAAATGTAAAATAATTCAATAATACTCATGTGCTTAAGAAAGATATTTCTGGTGTCTTAGGGGGTTCTGAAATATGTTCAAAGACATTATCATTATAATTATTATTTCTATAAAAAAAATAATAATAATATGTTCTTTTATCACACATCTTCTTTGGGCCTGCTGTTCTTCTGGATCTCTTCTGGAGTTTCTACCAGCACTCTATGATATCCAGTATCTTGAAAAGGATGTATCCGCTTCCAAGCAGCGTTATTTGGCGAGGGTTGTTTGTTCAGCTCCAGGCGAGGGTTGCCCGGGGCCCTGATGACTGCTGAGGTCATCTGGTCCTTCACATTCTACACGTTTCGCACCTCTAGTCGGAGGCCTTGGTAGCCTATTTGCGGACTTTCTCCTGCTCATTGGTTGAGATGTAATTGTAACGTCGATCATCATTGCTCGTCTGGTTTCCTTACCCATCACAATGGTGTCTGGCCGCCTAACGAGGATCTTCTTGTTGGTCCCGATTTCCATGTCCCACAGGATTTTTACCCTGCCATCCTCTGTTACAACTGCAGGCTTATGCAAGTACTGGGATCTGGTAGTGCTTGCAGATGCTACTAGAGAAATATTATTATTATTATTATTATTATTATTATTATTATTATTATTGTTGTTGTTGTTGTTTTCATATATTCATTCATATAGTCTAGTTATTTCTCTCGTATTACATTTTTTTGGTGTGATTTAATTTAAAAATAATCTTTAAAATGATATAAAGTTTGTTCGTACTGTCTACTGAGATTTACATAAATAGGGAACCTGGTTGAAAAAAAATTGAAACCTGCATTTGGCATTATTTCGTTTTAGTTATTCATATTTGACAAACATAAAGTTATTCGAGTGGTTTAAATAGTATCAAAGTAAGGATGTTGTTTAAACTCTGTTGTCCACATTGTCCGTCACTGATACACTCCAGCAGCGTAAACGTCATGATCCCTTGGCTTGGGAGCTCGGCAGTCCTGAGCGGAAACCCCTCCCGATTCCCAACTCCGGCAACATAGCAAAAGAAAAGAGGAATACCAAGGAAATCAGGAAACACGGAGAAATACAAGAACAAACAATTGAAGTAAGTGCTTATTTTGTTTGCAAGTATCCTTTTTTAATATGGGAACAATATGCACGTTAAAAAGGGAACATTTATAGTCATCACTTCTTCTGAACAACAGTTTTGCTGTTTTTCCTAGGAAGAAAAAAAGCTACCCGACATTAGCAGGATAGCTAACGTTAAACTAGCACACCAGTATTTAGCTGGAGTAGCTTGCTAATGCAACCCGTGAGTTTGTGATAGCAAAGGCAAGCAATTGCCCAGGTATTACCTAGGGTTAGCTAACCAGCTCCCAGTGTTTGCGACTACAGCAGGCGATGAATATAATCGAAAATATCGCCGCTATATCCACTGTTGTCTATAGATGAATTTTCGACACAAGCTCTTTGTGTTTTAGTTAACGTTTTAAAAGTTTCACTAATGAAAAAGCCTTGTATGTCATTCCCGAACTTTTTGGGTATTTTAGCAGTATAATTGAAGTCAGCTAGCTAGTTGTCTCTTCAGGTTTACGTTAAGTCTAAGAGTTAGCAATTTCACATGCATCTTTTTCTGTCAGTTGTATTATTCGTTTATTCGTTGCCTTCCGAGTTTTTAATTATTGAAACATTTTATGTGACAGTCAGTTGAAAGAAACTATTACTAGGGCGAGTTTTGGAGTCATTGGGCAGCTTTGAGCTAACATAGGATCATCGCATCTTTATTTAGTAGTTCGTTAATATTGTTTACGTTTCACGTGAGAATGAATTTCAAATCATATTGACGACAGCAAATACCTCTGAATGCAATCTGAATGAACACAATAATATTTTAAGCACATCATAGTTTAGAGTTAGATTATCTATGGGCTCTGCTGAAGTGGAAATTTTGTCTGTCAGCCGTCGCTGGCTAACATAATTAGAATAGCTAGTTAGGGAGACCTCTAGCTGGAAATATTAATAAACGGTATAATTTCGATCCTGGGCGTGCGATGTAACCTGCAGCTGTATCATGTGCTTTGTTTCTCTCATTTATGTGTCACATTTTTTTTACTTTAGGAAATAAAGCTATAACCAAAAGTTTTATAACGTGGAGCTACCGAATCGTCGCTGACCCAGTAGGAATGCGTTCAAATACATTGTGATCGCGCTCTATTTTTAACGTGGGAGCTCTTAAACAACCAAGGCACATACATGCGCTGTAAAGTGCAATCAAGTTCTCATCTTGTTTACTTGGAGGAATAACACTACGTACGCTAAGCAAATGTGTTGGCGACTGCACTGTGATTATAGACATTTTGAAGCCCATTTTATTGCGCTGAGCTGTGTCGAGAAAGTCAAATCTTTCAATAAGAGATTGAGGATGGTGACTGCAATGTTTACGTCTGTCTGAATTAGTGCTCATTGACCCCCCATGCCACCGAAGTTAATACATTCCTCAGCCACTCTGCTAGGATGTGCCGTTCAAGCAGAAGCCATACCCCCACGAAGCCCTTCTGTAGTACACAGTAAATCCTTGTTGAGCTGAACTCCCACGGATATGCTTCTCTACCACCCATAGTAGTGTGACTGCTTAGAGAGAATTATAAAACGGCACTTCAGAGCCTTACATAGTGTCAGTGTTTGCTTCTGATATATTCACAATAGCCTAGAATTCCACTCTGGATGGCCTCTGTTAGTGTTAACAAATGCAACTTCACATTATGACATTACAGGGAGTTGTCATCATCCAGAGTAACATAGCAAATTACTATCATGTGAAGAAAACAAGTATGAAAGTGTGGTCAGTACTTTGGTTTGTTTAATATGGTATGAAAGTATACTTATACCCCAAATCGTTGAAGATTATTTTTCAGCTGTAACAACCTTTTGTGGTCATTTATTTTGTACTTTTGGATGGGGAAGACTTGATTGTATGTTAGCTTAGTACCCTCTTTTAGATTGATGGATAGCTATTACTCTTAATGCTGCTTTACCAATATTCTTAAGCGAAGCTTGTTGAAAATAATAATGGTTGTCCAGTTTAAAACAGTTTAAGTATTTGTTTTGAAATGAATTTAGCCCTTATTAAGGTGACAATGACAATGTAAATGGTGCTCAGATATAGCCTAGATATAAACAATTATGTTTGATTGCAGTAAGTTCCTGTTCTAAAAGAAACATAAAAGTACGGTGTTCAGTGTAATGGCTTTAAGAAGATGTTAGTCCTTGAGTTGAGTCACCGAAGACACAGTTGTTGTGGTTTTCACTTTATGGTTTTGCTGCCTCAGCCCTCCACCTTTGATGGTGTGAAACTAGAGGGGGTCGATCACACAATGGTGCCTTAGGACATCTTGATAATTCATATGGTCTTGGTGGAGAAACTGCAGAGTTTTCTCTGAAACAAGGTAGGTCTTTCGGTCTGATTTTCTGGTAACTTTACACTTGTTTAAGACAAGTAGGGGAATTAAGGCATGTATATCTATGTATTTTACATTAAATGGCCTTTTTAGATGTCTATACCTCTTTGAACGAGCGGTGACAAAACTAGAGTTTTATTTTAAGATAAGTGCCTGTGTTTTGGAGCTGAGTTTTTGCTGTCAAGGCCAGGTTGGTTTTTAAGACGATAGAGTGGAGTTTCCTTCTATACTCGGTGCTCATAGGATACCTCCGGTAAGCTCAGTCGAGTTGTTTGTTTTGCCCACTGATTCTTCCTGTTTCTGGTACGTGAGGCAGGTTGTTTGAGTTCTTCATAATCTTCATTATTATTACAGAATTGAGGAGTTGGCCAATCATAAAGGTGTGTTATTTTGAGACTTTGTTTCTTGAATTAACAATAGGTCCCTTACACATCTTAAACTCGGAAAGATTGCACCTTTGAAAGTATTATTGAAAATTAGTTTTTAAACGTGGGGTATTTCATCTAATCGTATCTTGTACTGTATAATTAATAAATGCACTCTTCACCTCTGCTTTACAAGGGTAGCAACTTCTTGACAAACTCCTCATAAGGAAAAATTCTTGTGGCTTGAAAACGTAATTACTGTTCATCTGAATGGAGTAAATTTTGAGGAGTTCCTAAGCCTGAGTAATTGTCACCCATTAATACTAAAGCAACACTAAATCCCACCAAATGGGCATTTTCTCTTCAGTAATTGCTCTATTTTATGGCCGTTTACCTGCTCTAGTTCAACTTTGTCGTTGCTATTACGCACCTTACACATAAGACTAGGCTAACAAACACAACTATGTGATACTCTGTCAACATTCAATGCAAAAACAAACAAACAAACAAACAACTTGTAAACTGTAAAGACAAAGAATTCAAGGCAGCAGAAGATTATACTCACAGAAGAAGTTGACATCGTAGGGGAAAGTGAGAAGAGGGGCTGAGGAAGAGTCGTAGTTTAGTTGGTTGTTTTTTGTTTGCAAGGTGTGGATATCAAAAACAGCCCTCATAAGTCGGGGGGGGGGGGTACACCTCATTAGCTGAGGCATGGTTATTATTCGAAACTTGACTTGAAAGGACGTATCTGAGGATAGGTTATATGTTTTATCAGAATTTTGCAGTAGACAAGACTTGAAAGATTTCTGACTGTGCAGCATCTCTCACTGAGATGTGGTCTGCTTGAGGTGGAAGCTCTCTCAGAGTAAGTCTTCGACCAGAGGTCCTCCAAGAGTCTAAAAGTATCTAAGCACATGCACATTTCTCATTTGCTTTGTGACTTCTGAGCTGTTCAGTAAGATGTTAGAGTTGTTCTGCACCTGATATTTAAATCCAGCCCAAGTGACAAAAAGCAAGTTAGAACAGGATTGGCTGATATATGACTGACACAAACTACTTCAGAATTTGTGGTCTTTGGACTGTCTGAGACCCATAATCATGTTTTTGTATGAGACAGCAGAGCAGAAGGCATCTGATGATGAAGATAATGAGCTTATTGGGGAATAATAGCCCACTGGTAATTCAGAGTAATTAAACAGTCTGCTCTCTGTAAGCTTTATCTGAGGGTCTTAAGGTTATAACATTTGTTCCCAGCTCTCAACGTGTACAGTATTTTCATAAACAAACATGGTAGTTGTTTATTAAAAACAGCTGTTTCCTTTTATTAGATATGTGAGGATTTATTCTGTTAATGCAAAAGCCAGACTAACAGGAAGATGTAATGTAAAAAAGAAGGTACGGGGATGGTCATGTTGTAGATGCAACACTTGTTTTAGCTGTAGACTGGGTGGCCACTTCCTGAGCAATGCATGCATATCGGCCTTTGTATCAGTCAAATCAAGTTGCACTTGAGATGTCTGTTGATAAATGGCCACACAAACACAATTAACACATTTTAAGACACGTTTCTGCATCAGCCAGGGAAGCTGTCAGACATCATTCCATATTCTATATTTCAGTTACCGGGTGCCAGAGATTTTCTGGGGTTCAGTCTTCATGGACCACAACACTATAGCATAACACATTCTGTTTCATATACCAGCACTTACACATGAATATGTACGTCTAGTTTATGTATCTGGCACTTTTTTGTTTGAAAAGGAAGCTATGTCTATTGGGAACACATTTAAAGGAGAATAAAGATAACTTTACCCCTGTGGAAGATGTTAGTCCCCATAAGCTGCTATACATTTCTGGCATGCGAACACACACAGGTCAGGCCATGTTTTGTACTATTTTTGCTGGTCTGTAGCAGCTTCTGATTCATTGCAGAAAGTTGACTGAGGAGGTCAAAGAGAAGAATGCACCATTTTTGAGTTTTCCATGATGTGTGTGTGGTAAGTCATGGTGAAAGAAACCTCAGAGTTCAACAGCCCAAGCAGTGGCAGCTGTCATTTGTTACAGCAGCATAAAAGAAGTGTGTTTTCCAATAGCTGTGGGAGGTTGTTGTTGTGGTAGCTTCCGTCTGCCCTTTATTTACACGTTTTGTAACGACATAGGTGCACGTGAGGCTGTCAGTGTTGATCATTTAGCAGTTTAAAAAGAAAAGTTAAAAGTTAAAAGTCTTTAAAGACATTTTCAGTGAATTGAGATTCAACACACACATATTTGAACAATTAGGAATTGTAAAAAGAAATCCAGTGACTCAGCCATAATTGTATTAGCGTTCTTTTAGTCAGAATTATTTACTTAATAAATATCAGAATGGTCGCTTTTTCATGCAGACAAAACAATAAATGAGGAATTTTCTGAATCTGTATCTGAACTTGAGTTCATTTGGCCATGTCTGTGTCTCTGGCCCAGGAGTAGGAGTCATGCAGACCTGAGGGTAGCCCCCCCCTGAATGCCAGACAAACTGTGAGCCTTCAGAGGAAGATGGGGTTTGGGCAGGACCTGCGCAACTCCCATGAGAGCCTTATCAAGCTGCAGGACTGGGAGCTGAAGCTGCTGGAAACAGTCAAACGTTTTATGACCCTGCGAGTAAAGAGCGACAAAGAGTACGCCTCACTTCTCCTCAACATCAGCCAACAGGTGGACAAGCATGACAACTCCTCCCAGCTTAATTACATCAGCAACGTCTCTAAGGTAACCCCTCAGCCCTGCCACGGCATACACATTTAAGGTCGACAGAGCTGAGCCCAGTCATGTTGTGCCCAAACTTTGTATGCTCAGATGCAGGTTAACTCCGATTTGACTTTAGTATGTGTCTCTTGGACTTAGCACTGAAATGTAACTCCTCCTGTTCACCTGTGGTTCTTCTCAATCACCTGCAGAAAAGTAGAGTTGTTTTTTCCGCTTTCAGGACAATGGCTAGGGTTAAAGTGTGTTTGGAGATTATGTTCATAAGACACAAATATGCAATCAAAACACAAATGTTTTGGCATGCATGCTTCAAATGTATTTTTTACACACCTATCATAGGTAAGTGTTTCCTTTTTGTGTCATGCAGGGTTGGGGGCGGGTCAAATTACTTTGTCGTCTGCAAACTTTCACAATCGATAAATTTGATCATCTCAGCTTGTGTTCTGCGTTTCTCCTCTTCCCCTGTTAGTCGTGGGCTCACCTGGTCCAGCAGACAGAGCAGCTGAGTAAGATAATGAAGTCCCATGCCGAGGAACTGAACTCAGGGCCTCTTCATCGCCTCACCATGATGATCAAAGACAAACAGCAGGTGAAGAGGAGCTACCAGAACTTTCACCAGCAATTAGAGTCTGAGATGACCAAGGTGAACCCTCCCTCTCAAACCTGATGTTTTTAACACCGACATTTAAGCTGATGTTTTATTGGGGTGCTTAATGTGAAGTTACATTATGAACAGTTCACCTCACCTAACCTGTAATTTTCTTCTACTCAATTCTGTGTTGATCGTTGAATTGCAGTGTTTCCGAATCAGTATCTCTGGGTTTCATCAAAATCTGGCAGGAAATGTGACATTATTGAGCTGTATTCATACATTTTGCGTTGTTCTTTTACAGGTTACAAAAAATGACCTTGAGAAGTTGAAAGGTGTCTACAGACAGTTAAGTAAGGATGCCCACTGTGCCAAAGAGAAGTACAGAGAAGCAGTTGCTAAAGGTAACATTTACATTCTCCTCAACTCTTCAGATGAACTTAATAAACCCGAAAAGTGAAAATTGCTTCAAATTTGAATGATACTTCAAAGTGGCAAGAAGCATGTGTCATCCTGTAAGATGTTTACAGGATGACACATGTGTATGTTGTCAGTAGAAGTAGAGTTTGCAGCAAAGAGTGTGTTATCCTTTAATAAATCTCAGCAGAAGACAAACTTTGTCAAATGTAAATACTGTTTGGTTTCATTTTCGATGCTTTCACTTTCCTGTTTCACTTGAATTTTTAAGTGGTGGAACATGCAGGTTAGTTTTAACCTTTGGTCATATTTAGAGTGAGGTGGAAAGACATTACTATTTGAAATGCTTTAACCATGACTTGGGTGGGTAAACAGTCATGCTATGTATGTGTGTTATTTTCTTGCTGTTGAAGTGTATGTTTCCACAGTGCAGTTGTTTCCAGTTCGCGCAGTTCTCTGCGCGGTCTGGCCTCAGCTTCTCGTCATCTTCTCTGGGACGGTTAGTAAGTGGTCTGTCTTCCGGTGTCTCCTCAGGTAAAGAGCCGGAGAAGGCACGTGAGCGCTATGACAAAGCAACCATGAAGCTCCATAACCTGCATAACCAGTATGTGCTGGCGGTGAGGAGTGCCCAGCTCCATCAGGAGACCTATCATGACAGCACGCTGCCCCTGCTGCTGGACTCTCTGCAGAGGATGCAGGAGGACATGATCAGTGCTCTGTAAGTGTGGTCTGACACAAACTGCTGTAAGAAGCTCTTTTTAGACCTAAAGTGTCAGTGTTCAACCGCAGGGCTGTTGACTCAAAGCAAAATAAGATACAGGGTAGGTAGACAACAGCACTTAATTCACAAAATATAGAAGTGGGCGTACTGAAGTCGTACCACAAAAGCAGAAAATCTCCTCCAAGCCTTCACAGCTGTACAGGACAGCGGCGCCTGCAAGTGGTTAAAGCACAGCTCCGCCGCACATTGAGCCGTGAATGTCACTGTACACACAGGCCGCCTCAATCTGTTGCAGTTTTAACTGTTTGTTGTAACCACTGCCGTGAGGAGTGGAAGAACTCTGTCACGCACCAAATCCAGCGAGTCGCAGTTGCGGCAGGATTACCTGTTAAGCTGGTTTTAATCACAGTGTTTCATAATCTGACGGAGCTTTAATCCATAAGAAGAGAATGATTGTTCTTGCCGCTCTTGAGTTGAACTAGAGTACACTGATGCACATACCATGACAGAGTCAGAATGACTTGTGGTCCATACTACATTTCACCCTGTGTTGTATACATGCCTAGGAAATTACTGATGTCCTGTCAGGTGAAGCCAAATGGTGTCCTTGTAAAGAGTTTATTCTGCGTATGTGTTTCTGGTGTTTAGGCATTATTTTTCTATCTTTGTATTTTGTCCTACAGAAAGGGGATTTTGGAAGAATACAGTGAGATCACTAGTCTTTTAACAGATGAAATAGTCAAGGTCCACAAAGAAATCCACACTTCGATCGAACAAATTGATCCTGTGACAGAATATGAGAACTTCATCGAAGTATATAGGTAAGCATTATTAAATTACTCCTATCAGTTTTAAAATGTTTTTTTTTTTCCATTTTCATTTTAACCAACACAGACTCTTTTTCCTAGATTGCCAGAAACCAAAGAGCCAAGTGTAGAATTTGATGTCTCACTATTAGAGGAAACAGAAAACCTTCAAGCCAATGAGATTCTCTGGAACAATTTGACAGCAGACAACTTACAAGCAATGTGAGTTCATCTGTCTTTGTCGACAAAAATGACATGCTGGTTGAACAAGGTTGTACCTTTCCCTGTCAGAACTCACCTGCTCTGCCACCTACTAGTTATGTAGCATTGCACGTTAAACTTGAATGGATGATTTGTTTATTTGATGGTATGTTCAGTTTTACCAAACAGTGTGCTGGTGCGTGGTTCCTATATTTGTTATGGAAAGTTACTTTAGGTTGACTTAGTTCTGCATGGTCTCTGTTACAGCGCTTGACGGATGACTGAGTGATGTATAATGGAGGGCTCACTGAGCTGTTTGTTAATGTGCTGGTGGCAAGTTGGCGATTTAAAGACCATGTTGATCTATTGTTTGGATTTCCCTCTCCAGGCTGAAATCCATGTCAGAGGAGCTTCTCGTCACCCAGCAGAGTCTGCGCAGTAAAGAGGAACTCCTCCTCGATCTGGAGAATAAGATTGAAGAGTCCACCAGAACCTGTGAAAAGAAGTCAGAGTATGTGCAACATAGACGTCACACTGCGTTTTGTTCAGACCTCTGTTACAGAAACCACACTCAAATTTCCTTCTCAGTTCACAGTCCCCACACTTCGCACGTGGTCAAACCGTAACCCATGTTGAGATCTAACCTAGAGATATCCTCAGAGGTGTAAAAGCAGGCAGACGTTGACACAGCCTGCTTGCTGCTGCCATTGTTGTAAGGGAGACAGGCCGGTTTGGGGGTTGGAGTTATAAGCAGGCTGTTGGTCTTAGCTGTGCTTGATGGACGGTGAACATGAAAGCGGCCGACGCGAGAACTCATTGAGCTGCGCTGTCATCATAGTTTGGACTCCAGCGCTCAGCACATTCTTTAAGGTCTGCTGGATAATCTCTCAGAAAAGATAATGATACAGTCCCTCCTCCCTGAGGCACGATCACCCTTTATTAACACTGACCACGGCCCAGGGCCCTTCGCCGTATGCTGTGACCTGTATGTTTTCATGTTCCAAGAATGTCCAGCGAGAGGCCGTCATCCGAACTGCTATTGTCAGGATTCTCGTCAGAATATTGCACTGTAGGCTGCTCCTGTCCTCTGTGGTTGTAGCTCATTACTGAGTCGTCGAGATGTTCTGAGGAATTTTATGTCTTAGTCATGATTGCGTTTTGATGTGAAATCCACACCAGCCTGTCCCCTCTTCTTATTAAATAATCTTAAAGAAAAGAAGATCCCCAAAACATTCATAAAGAGATTAAAAAAGTATTATCTCCCTCCCCTGTCCCTCTCCCTCCCTCTCCCTCTCCCTCTCCCTCTCCCCCTCCCTTTCTCCCTCTCTCGCTGTCTTTCTCTCTGTGTGCCAGTGTTGTGTTGTTGCTCAGTCAAAAGCAGTCCCTGGAGGAGCTGAAGCAGACTGTGCAGTTGTTGCGATGCTCTGAGGCCAAGCTGAGTGTGCAGAAAGACCTGCTGGAGCAGAAGATGCAAGAGAATGATGGCAAAGAGCCTCCACCTGTGCTTAACTACGAAGAGGATGCCCGTTCAGTCAATTCAATGGTCAGTCACTTTTGTTTTTAACTCACACTGTCAGATTACTGACTTGTAAGGGTGGGATGCACGATGACGAACGAGGCCAGACTTGCTTGGTACCACTGTAGGAAGTCTTGTGGCAGATGCACTGTAACTCAGTGGTCAGTGCTGTCACTCCAGTGTGCTCGTACTGCTTGAATGTGTTAGGAAATAAACAAACAGCGACACATCATTATTTCATTTGTTTGAAGGCTCAGGACCTGACCTGACATGTCAGATTGATTTGACTGAATTCTAACATGGTCTTTTCACTCGTATTCACTCTCACTCTTCCTCTCAGGTTATGTCAGCGATACATGCAGCGTATCCGCGCTGAACGGAGATTTTAGGACTTTCAAATGTCTCACACTTGTGTGTTGTGTGTCTGTAGAGATAGTGTGAGGAGTGTGGTAAATGTGTTGACACGCAGGACATAGCCTTTGACATTAATCTTCTTTTGCCCATCAGTGTGTCTGCTTTAGCCTGTGCAACGTGCTCACTAAAGCTGAATTTAATCAGACTGGCCACAGCTGCCTGCAGATAACCTCTGCTTATCCTTAAATCAGTAGAAGCATATATTTTGTCTGACAGTGGAGGCCCACAGACACCCACACACCACAGTGAACTCTCCCATTGTCAGTCGTAACATTCTTGAGTTTTCTGATGTGGCTCTGATGAGAGCCATCAAGTAATGCAGAATGAAATTTGTTCTCAGTTAGGGGTTTCTAGAAGTTTTATAGGTACTTCCAGGAAATAATAATTGATTATTACTGACAAATGTTTGTCATTGATTCACATTGTAGTCGCCCCAGTGTGCAAGGATATGCTGTGCTATATTTTACTGGTGTAATCCAGGGTATGTCAGAGACTAGCTGCTGGTATTCTGATGGACTGATGGGGGCACTGTGCCCTCATTTTTCCCTTTCTATCCCTGGCCGACTTGATTTAAAATTTTACTTAATAATTAATCTGTGGGTACAGGGCAGCTCATAAATGAAAAGTGTAGTTTTCACATGCAAATGCACTACGCAGTGTTGGAATTACACTGTTGTAGACGCTAGCACTGAAGTGTTTGATTAAAATTGTTCATAATCTTTTTTGGTTATGTGGTGCTTTCAGTCATATACCTCTGGTGAATTCTCTGCTTTTTAAAACCTTTTCAAAAGTATTCACGCCTATCAGACTTTGAAACATTTCTCACCTTGCAAAATGGGAAAAAAAGAAATGTGTTGTGGATTTTTTCCTCACGTGAAAGGTGTAGAAGCCACAGTTCTACCACATCCCTATTCTGTCACTGCATTTGTGTGAACGTTAAAACACCGACATATACTGCAGGGTTAGCTCAGCTATATGTGAAACACAAAGAAGAGATACAATGAAAAGCTTGCAGAGGGAAGTGTCCAGTAGAGTTCTTACATGCCATTTTATGTGGTATTCGATCATAAATATACTAACTTTTCAATACTAAAAAGCTCTTCTTCAGAAAAAGAACTCTAGAGATTTATGACCGTGTGAAGTATCTGCATCCACACTTTTTTTCAATTCCCCAAAACTTTGTTCCAAAGCACAGTTTTTTCAAAGGCCGGTGCAAATGTGAAAACGGTTTGCTATTGTTATTGAAGTCGGACAAACCCCTATGACCAAACTTAATAGGGACAAACAAATAAGAGTGATCAGTTTGGTTTTGAGGACTCCTCTGGAGTTTTTAGTAGAAGTGTGCGATAGCCTTAATATTTGATGTGAAGTGCACTCATACGTAGTGTTTGTTAAACACATATCTCTTCATGTTTTAGGATAAAAGCAAAGACAGGATATCAAAGTTCGACACCCTTCGAAATTCCATCGCTGGCATAATTCGCTCACCAAAGTCTGTCCTAGGATCGTCTTCAGTAAGTGCTACATCTTTTATGTATATTGTGTGTGTGTGCACATGTAATGATGTTTGTGAAGGAGACCTGGATGGGTGCCACGTCACACTGTAAGGACAGTGAGAGATCTGCAGTTTGCATTCATGTCTCACATCAACTGAGCTGTTAAAATGAATGTATTTCAGTAAATTTAGTGTGAGTATGAGTCAGTAATACGTTTCACTGAGTTAGGTTTTTTGTCATTTTGTTTACAAAAAAATAAACCTGAGTTACTCAGTCTGTGTTTCGAAGACAAAGACCTTATCAAATTTACATTTTTGAGACCTACAGCTTTGTTGACCAACTGAATGAAATCGTCTAACTGCCAAAATGCTTTTTTCCCCCCAGTTTTTCGATGTGATACCTACCAGTGAGAAACCTCTGGCTGAACAGGAATGGTATCACGGAGCCATTCCCAGAACTGAGGCCCAAGAACTGCTCAAACAGCAAGGAGACTTTTTGGTGCGAGAGAGCCATGGAAAACCTGGAGAGTATGTGCTGTCTGTTTTCTCGGACGCACAAAGAAGGCACTTCATCATCCAGTTCGCCGACGTGAGTTTAAATTAATCACTGAAGTAAACCTCCCATAGCGCACAGCAGCAGATGTCACTGTTAAAAGACCACTCGCCAGATTAAATTTAAGCGTCCATTGTACACATTAGGTCTCCAAAAGTACAACAAACACTTTTTTACAGGGCTGTGATGGATAAAGAAGCAATTAAGAAAAGAAAAGAATGCAGTGAGTGCTTTCTGTTGTGGCTGAGAGTTGTTGTCATACTGTATAATGGTGACTCAGAGACTGATTGTAGAGACCTTCAGCTTTTGCACCGTAATGACAGACCAGTATTGCTTATTGGAATTCACAAACTTTGAAAATGTTCCCATTTGATTCTCTTATTGGTCACTTTACATGTCTGAGTGGGTTTTAATTCTGCATGCGCCGAGTAATGAAACCTTTGCCATTCTGTTCCCCTCTCACAGAATCTATATCGGTTTGAGGGCACTGGATTTCCAACCATTCCACAGCTGATAGAACATCATTACACAACAAAGCAAGTCATTACCAAAAAGTCTGGAGTTGTGCTTTTAAACCCAGTCATCAAGGTGATTCACTTTTCTTTTCTGCATTTACTTGGAAGTAGGGTTTGTGAGAGAACTTTATCCTAATTTTTTTTCATTGGATGTTTAAAACGCATAACAGTGATCTATCAAAATTAGTCTTGTAGTGCTTTATGACCAATATGTCAGTTATCAAACTGTTTAACACAATATGCCTGAAGAATGCAAACTTTGTCAAGTCACACGAATGTGGAGCTTTTCCAACCTGCAGAGATAACCGAAGGACCACGTCTGTTTAGAGAATTTATTTGTAAGAACTGCTGATGAAGTACTGTTGTTAAGGTAGATAACACCCAGGTTAGTCATAAAGATAGCATGACTGAGTCATCGATTATATGGCCTTTTAGCTGTTGATTGTAACGGTCTTTTTGTTGACATGATCATTAATGTGTTGTTAATGGGTGTTCTCGTTACGCCTGCTGTGTTTTTTTTTAATTGTTCTCTATCCTCTGGCTGTGATTTGGACACAGCATGACCAGCCATGTGCCATCAGCTTCATCACCCTCCAGAACACCGAATGCTATTCAGATTTTTTTTAATCAGACTGTACTCCTGTGAAGAAAGCTGGCCTCTGAAACATGTGGGGGAGGTTCCAGGCAAACTGTGGCATTCAGTGTGTTTTCATATACATTACTAATTGTCTTGGGGGGAAATCCCTATTTTTAAGGGAACCAGGAAGTGAAAAACTGATAACAAAACAAGGCAGGGTTTATTTTTTTTTTATCATGTTGTCCTTTCATTTAAAAGATGATGAAAGAGTACTGGCTCCCTTCAATTCTGAACCAAAAGGTCGTGTCAGAAACTCCTTGGCAACAAGTGAATGGGGTGAGCTTTGTGCTCACAGTGTGCACATAAGGAGAGCCACACTGAAAACTGAACTGAGCTCAGACCAGCTCTTTCATTCACTGACTCTTTGATTTACTGAGTCTGAGTTCATTTAGAGAGTTCACACATACAAAGGCACTGGGATGGAACTGCCTATATTTGGAAAAATTAAAAAAAGCACTGAGCATAAAAAATGGCCCTCAGAGGGACAGGGCATAAAAAGCAGCTATAAAAGATGGACCTTCTTCTTCTGTTTCCTTCACATTGTGATATTATGTGTTTATTTTGAAGCATGCTGTTTAATTGAGACATTCAGTTTCCAACAGTTCATTTAGTTGTGGAGAGTAACGGATGCTTTGAGGCTTTTCTCTTTCATCAATCCAAAGCAGAACATGTCAATTTCACCTCTTCACCTGTGTCATGCCTTTCATAGGTCAAGCTGTGACTTGGTCACTGTGACACAGCTTGTGTGTATTTCTCACCAGTTTGTTTGTTTTTTTTTTTTTTTTCTTTTAGTTGAGACAAGTTCTCTCACTGTTCCCTCGAAGATATACCATGAGTTTATCATTACCTGTGAACACTGGTTACTTGAAAGTCAGTGGGATACACAGACGTGTAATATACAGTACTGTTAGAAAGTACAGCCCCTGAGAAAACATATTTTGACCTGATATCTAATATTCATGTTGCAGTTATAGGAAGAGAATTTTGTGATGCAGTAAAATTTACTTCAGCCCTAGCTTTGGACCTGTTGGTATTTGATCTTAATTTTGTTGCAATTATAGGACATAAAATTTCTTAGGCAGGAACATTTACTTCAACACAAGCTTTATCATCGCCTGAAATATCATCACAGTTAGATGCCCCATCTTTCTGGGAGTGGTTTCAAATCAGTTCTTTCCACTACAGATTGTAATTATAGATTAAAAAGTCACTGGCCATCTACCAAGGCCTGTCATAGTCAACATCAACAATGTCACAATCAGGGATCAATGCCTCAGCTGTGAGAAGACTTTCAACAAATGTGGTGTATCTGAGAGGTCCAAAAAACCCCCAAAATCTCTGCCGTATGAGACAAAACCCATAAATACTCATGGCTTTGATCAGTATTTTCTTAGCCTCTGTTTGGTCATGGGTAACCTGGCTTTGTTAGAAAGATTTAAGAACATAGTACTGCTTGAGGCCGCTTTGGACAGAGGAATCAAAGGTGGATGGTGATGGATAGTTATTTGCAAACGAAAAACTGAAGAATCTCTTACCGACTGTAAAGCATGGTGATGAGGGTATATTAGTTAGAGACTGCTTTGTTCCATCATTACTGGGCAGTTTGGAGTCACTGAGTCAACCATGAATTCTGTAATGTGCCAGTGAACGCTTTAGCAGAATGTCAGGCCATCTGCCACAAAGCGTTGGCTAAACCAGAAATTAATGAAGTAGGACAATAATCCAAGACACTTGGAAATCTACAACAGAATTACTCAGAAATAACAAAATAGAGAGTTTTATCAGTAACTGAGTTAAAGCCCATATCTAAATACAACTGAAATTATGTAGAGTAACTCAGTTACTGTACATGCAGCAAAGACAGTTGAAGCAATTATTTTGGCAGGATCGGTTCAAAATTTCAACAGATTTGCTTTTGTCAACTTTACTGTCCTAATTAGACTTATCAAGGGTATTAAATGACCTCACCTTAATCTGTAAAATGTCCCTGTGTTAAAGTAGGCAAGGTTTCAGAGAATATATTTCTCTGAGCACTGCATGTACAGCTCAGTCTACATCACAAGACATATTTTGACCGTGCGTCTCAAAGGAGTTCCTGACTGTGGAAAGAGTAAATTGGTTTTTAAATGATGGGACTGATTCATGAAGGACACGTTTGAGGCTGTGCGGTTTGATTCTATTCCACTGGATCAAGGCCTTTGATGAACAAACTGTTTAACCAGAACTTAAGTTTGCTTTGCTCATGCTGTAAGCGTTGGTAATTTAACGACGAGGTTTTTGTGTCATTTTCCTGTCCACACAGGATAAAAAATGGATTCTTAATCATGAAGATGTTATTCTTGGAGACCTTCTGGGCAAAGTGAGTACCGTATGGTTTGTTCTGCTCTAATCCACTCTGTTTTCTTGTCATCGCCAAGTGAACATAGCTTCAGGCCAAAACTGTATGCAGAGGAATTACTGGTGTACTGCTTTGTGACAGATGTTTTGCTTTTTTCCATATAGAATAGAAGTTACAGTTTTTATGTGAATCATTTATTCTCTCAGGGAAACTTTGGTGAAGTCTACAAAGGAACATTGAGAGACAAGACTCCAGTGGCAGTAAAAACCTGCAAAGAAGATCTGCCCCAAGACCTGAAGATAAAGTTCCTGTCAGAGGCACGGTGAGTTCATTGAAAACTGCCTGCAGTGTATAGTCGTTCTTTGGAAGTACACGAAAAGCAGGTGAGATAGTAAAAAAAAAAAAGATTTTCGGATGGGATATATGACAAGTAACATGATTTGAAAGTTCACTTACAGGATGTTAAGTAAGCAGAACATGAAGCACGAGTTATATTTGACGTTTTCCTGACCATGTTTTCCTCTTTGCAGGATCCTTAAGCAGTATGACCATCCCAACATTGTAAAGTTAATAGGGGTCTGCACACAAAGACAACCTATTTATATAGTGATGGAGCTGGTGTCAGGTTGGTATGCCCACATCTTCAAATTCTGTTTAAACCGGTATAACCTCTCTGTAATGTCCCCCTTTTAAACCTGAGCTGACAGTTGTAGTTTTCATATTTAAAACCGTCCATCCGTCTTGTCAGCCTAAAACAACTGGCTGCTTGAAATACTTTTAAAGCGTTTTCTTTGTTACAGTTTTAACAACAGGTGTGACAACCTGTTTGTCCGCTGCCTTTGTGTGTCTTCACAGGTGGGGACTTTTTATCGTTCTTGCGGAAGAAAAAGGAAGACCTGAAGACCAAACAGCTGGTGAAGTTTGCTTTAGATGCTGCCGCGGGCATGGCTTATCTGGAGCTCAAGAACTGTATCCATAGGTGAGATGAGCCACTGTAGACGGTTGATCCAGGAGGCATAGAAAGTTCTAGTAAAAAGGGAAAAATGCTCTCAAAGATTTGGTGCTGTTTACTTTCTCATCATGGGCAGTTTCTTCCTACTTGAAGCTGCAGCCTATTTTCAGCATTTCAGGTTCAAAAACGTCAGAGTATAATTAGGGTGAGCAGCATAAAAATCCTTTTCTCTCTTCCTAACTGTAACGTACAGTCACACTGCAGCTGTTTTTCCCCTCATGTGTTACACAAATCAGACGGATGTTGAGGGTCTGTCTAAATAGACAATACAACATATCTTCTGTCACATGGGTAGGTCACTTCACTCTGATATTGGCCGTGGGTCTTTTTAAAGGATTAAAATCCATTCAGTAAGTCAACATTGCCTAGAGTACGAACAAAGCTTTAGTTTCATACTGTGGCGTAGCCTCCCGTCAGTCACGCTGAGGGCCCAGTGACAGCATAAATGTAACGTCTCAGTCATGAGCTCTAGAGTTCACTGTTCTGCCGGTCCTGAAATGAACTGTCATCTCTCAGAGCCATGTCTCCATTATGCTGAAAACCTTTTTCCCACAGAGATGATGTTGCTGAGATGGAAGAGTGTGGCTGTGGTAGTGAAGCACTTTTTTTTCCCCCCTCATATCACCCGGGCGATTTTAGTGACAGCCTAATAGGGTAGTGCACCTGTGAGAAATGATGGGAAATAGCCGAAGCCCTATCTCTGCTGCCAGCCTCTGAGATTAGAAAAGGAAATTGGAATGGGAGTGGAGCACAGAGAATTGTTTCTCACCTTTCTAAAAGCAACTTCTTGATGCACACTTCTTTGGATAGGATTCTTCTGTCAGGCAGACAAATGTAACAACATCACTGTTGCTGGCGTCGTGTTAGATGGTTTGCTGATGAGAAAAACTAAAAAAAAATAATAATAATAATAAATAAAAAAGATAAATAGGGTCAGACAGAACCATGACTTAAGTCAGAGCAGACCCAGTTGAGTACTTGCACCAATGTAGTGGATCTCATGCCAGTGTGGGGCTCATCAGGTTGCCTTGCAAAGGTGTAGTCTCAGATTCCAGAGAGATAAGGCCAGAATTATATTTAATTATATTTATTAATCAGAGCCTTTATAGACATTCATTTGAAATAGCTATAGAAATGTGAAACTTCTTTGCAAACTAAGAAATTTATTGTCACAGAGTTTTGAGAAACCTGAAAAGAGAAGTCGCCATTTCACTTCTGCAACATATATAGATATATAGTTACAGATACTACATATATAGATATATAGTTACGGATACTACATATATAGATATATAGTTACGGATACTACATATATAGATATATAGTTACGGATACTACATATATAGATATATAGTTACAGATACTAGTGACAGAGAAGAATGATGTGCTCAGCAGTTGAAAATGGCTCTTTCAGTAGTTGATAACACTGCATTAGTTTCCCTTATACCTAAAAAGAGAATTACCTCACCAGGTGTGCCCATTTTTGCATGTTTTCTCTGAGTAACCAATTAAGTGATTGATTGAATTGGTTCACTAATTGACCTCAAGATGTTTTCTGAATTTCTGTCTGTGTGTTTAGGGGGTAAAAACATGAATAAACTCTTCTCATAGCTTGTCCTCCTGCTGTAATGAGGGAGTGTGTGTGGGCTGCAGTAGTGACAGTGTTCATGAATCTTGCATAGGGACCTGGCCGCCCGTAACTGCCTAGTGGGAGAGAGCAACCTGCTGAAGATCAGTGACTTTGGGATGTCAAGACAAGAGGATGATGGGATCTACTCATCCTCTGGCCTGAAACAGATCCCTATAAAGTGGACCGCACCGGAGGCTCTGAATTATGGTAAAGACGTTTGGAAGCTTACAGCAGTTAGTCTGTCAGTCATCTTAACAGTCATTGGCTGGATGGATTGGTTGCCATGTGGAAGTGATGGTAATAATGTTAAGAGGCTGTTATCTTCTCATGGGGCACAGAAGGATAAAATAAAGTATTTGATTGCATTAGTCTGGAGCAGAATGTGCTGAATATGAAAATGTATAGTAACGAGCTTACACTCTGGATCCTGTAACTGTCCCATAACTCATTCCAAGCCCGTATTTTTTAATTTTGTTTTATTTTGTTTTTGTCTCAGGGAGATACAGCTCAGAGAGTGATGTGTGGAGCTATGGGATTCTCCTTTGGGAGACCTTCAGTCTGGGAGTGTGTCCCTACCCAGGCATGACCAACCAGCAGGCTCGAGAACAAGTGGAGAAAGGTAAAGGGGTGTCCTTCTGTGTTTTGATTGGGTTTTTTTTGGTTTGGCATATACTAATTATCTGCGAGTTTTAGGCAGTTTTCTGGTAACGTTCTTTTCAGTTACAGACAAAGGGTATGTTACACAAAGCAATATTCAAGCACCTTTTGGTTGCAGTAACTAGTTGGATGTGATGGCATGTAAACGTGCAGTGATCTCATATAAATCTGTAGTGAAGTGTATTCAGAGGAGCTATATGGGACTGTTTTGGGAATTGCTCATATTAGCATTGTTACTGACATTATATTTGTTAAAAATGTAAGAGTACACAACTGTTTGTACACAATTTGAGAGGGAGAGTCTCTGTTTCTGTGGCCTTTGTATGAACTGTGGTAATTTTGGACTCAAGAAAACTGTTGTAACTCCAGCCCAAGGGAAAATATACAGACTTTTCCTATTAAATTTTATAGCAACTGAAAAACAGGAGGTCTTACTCGACAAACATTACGTGTACTCAGCCATTGTGTTGACTGGTTTATTGTATATGGGTCAGTGGTCATAGAAAATTGCTTTCTAAGAGGAGAGCAGCGCACTAATTTTGCTGTGTTTTTTGAGCTGTTTTAAAGTTTACTCATTGTTTTGGGTCAGCCTTTTTAACCTTCATTATTTGAAAGTTATTGATCTAAGCTACATTCAATATCCATCTCTCGGCCAACGCAGGCTATAGAATGTCGTGCCCTCAGAAATGCCCAGAGGAGGTCTACAAAATCATGCAGAGGTGCTGGGAGTACAAGCCTGAGAATCGGCCAAAGTTTGCAGAGATTCAAAAAGAACTGGCTGCATTCAAGAAAAAATAGCCTCAGCAGGTAACAAAGAGGGTAAGGATCCAGTCTACCCATAACACCCAGTGACCTCCCTTCCCTCCAGCAGAAAAGTCTCAGCCTCTACACTACACATCAGCATTGTACTGTTGGCGTGATGGAGTGCTCTGTGTCCCATAAGCACTGTGTGAATTGCCTATGCAACAGCTGTTTTGAGCCATTATGGAGGAATGAGGTCTCAGTTTCACTCTGTCTGTGTCTAAAGGGT
The DNA here is from genome assembly GCF_902362185.1 of Chanos chanos. Taxonomy (NCBI): domain Eukaryota; kingdom Metazoa; phylum Chordata; class Actinopteri; order Gonorynchiformes; family Chanidae; genus Chanos; species Chanos chanos. The sequence goes on from NC_044497.1 coordinate 38,640,968, forward strand.
CAGAAATTCTTGGACAAGCCTTTTTCCCCTCTTTTTTTTTCTTTCTTTCTTTTCCTGCTTTTGACTTTTTACTGTTCTTGAGTTGATTCTCAGCTGATAGAATAACCATGAGAGATGAGGATGCATTAAAACTTAAATCATAGCAGTCTCTTGTAGGCAGTCGTGCTAGCACTTGGTTTGTTTCCACTTTTAGTGTGTGACCACACTTGAAGTGTCCTTTTGGCTGCTAGCTAACAGAGTTTTCAGCAGAAAAATCCCAGTTTCTGTATGGGTCAGAGAAACTGGGGTGGGGAACACTATTGATAGATATCTACAAATCAGCTTTGTTCACCAATGCCAGCATTTCTTCTGTCATTACAAATGGACCTGTGCAACTGAAATGTCCTAGGCTTATCTGACTGTTTGAGATCCTTTTTTAAGTGGTGAAGCTTTGTTTTTTTTAATACGTGAGAATACCTTTATGCTTTTGGTAAACATAATAAAACTCCAGTTTGTCTGGACATAGTCAGCCTACCTAAAGCAATCAGACAACAGCCACACAAACACAGAACCTTTTCACACAGCTGTGTATTGACAGGGGTTCTTCATTCATTCAACTGTGTCTGTCTGTGATCAGAGAAAATACCTGACGTAATAGATTTCGCTCTACAGGGCTATTTTGTTTTGTAATGAAAGGGTTGACTTTAAATGATTTTTATAAAAATAATTTTTTTACGCAGACTGTTAAATTAAACCCATTTATCAATAAAATGATTACATTTGGGTTGATGGGATGTATGTTAAAAGGGTTATGCTTGCTCAACATTTACTTCAACATGTGAATTCCTAACACTTTGTCGACACAGCTGTTCAGATCTGAAATAAAACACAGTGTCTAGTTTGATAGTATGCTCGTAATAGCACCAAGCAATGCCACCTTTTTGTCAGTTATTTTTTAAGTGTTAGCACTCCAGCCACTGGAGGCATCAGCCCTGTCTGTTCCCACTTCCTCCTACAGGGGTGTGACAATGGCAAAAGTGTGCTAATGACACAGCACATATACATTCATACAGCACTTTGTGTTAACATAGTAATTAAGGAATAAAACCTACATCTAAAAATCTTACAGGTTTCATTTTGAGTGACCGTGTATGAGTATCTTAATCAGATAAAAAAAAAGACGCAAGTTCAAGTACAGTTTTTTTTTTCTGGCAACACTTCTCTGTTACTGCGTGTGAAAAGGAACTGCTAATACTCCTTAACTGGTCCTTAGTACAATCATTCAAACAGTCAAAACAACCCATTTGTCATTTTGTTTAAAAATGGATAAAATCGACATTCAGTGTTGAGTCTACTTTTGTTCCAGACTCACTATTTTAGAGCCCAGGCCATTTATCATAGCTCACCAAATTTGGTCTGTTTTCTCCCTGTTGGTTTGTTTCCTCTGACTTTGAGTCTAAATTAAAGCCTGAACGCAAATCATCTGATAAATGAAAGGCCTCATTGTTTTGTATTCAGTACAGTCTATCTATTGTAGTTTTCCATAAGCAAAAGATCAAGATAGCATGGCCTGTCTCTCTCACATTTTTCTGAAAGGTCTAAACCAAATGCTTGTGACCAAAGCACAAGTCTAGGGTAACTTTGTGTGTTATCTCTATTTGGGTGTATTATTTGTATGCTGTTTCCTCTTTGCAGTCAAACCATTTTTTTACAAGGCTCCTTTGTGAATCTAGTCATGTATTTACCTATACAAGTATTACATTGTCACTGTCAAGGAAATGATACATTCTCCTGCAAGCGTGTCTTATTGAGATGACCTTTTTTTGGTCTGTTATTTGTTCAGGTGCCATGTTGTCCTTTTATGTAGCCAATCTCCTCTTGACCAGCTGTGCTGACTGCCCAAACAGTGACCTTAACAACGACTTCCTTCAAATTCCATGGAATGACTTTATGTGGAAGGTTTACTCCAAAATCATTCCATTTGTATTTTGTAAATACCTCTATAGATACTATATGTAATAATGTTTAGGTGTTCTGTTTCTCACATACTAATCAAACTAGAATGTTTTCTGTGTTTCCAGTTCTGTATTTGACAAAGATAGCTCTAAAACCTTGACTGTTCTTGCACATTTGGAATAAGTACAATGGATTATGACTGAGTTTATTTTCTGTCAGATTTCTTCTTTTTACTATGCTTGTGTATGTTTTTTGGGGGGATTTTTTTTGGCTTTCATGGTCCACCTTCCACAGACGTACTAAACGTATTGGCCATGTAGTCGCATCTAGATGAAATCCAGGCATACATCAACAGTTGGAATTCATTCATTAAGCTATAAAAATGGTTTGTGATATGTAGTGAAGCTGAGCTTGCGTTATAAAAACTACTGGTTGGTGAGCTCATAGATGATGTATCTTACCTTTGAATCAAATATCCCTGCAGTGTGTTGTGTGTTTCTTTTATTTATTTGAAATACTGTAATAGTATTCTTAGCTTTTGTATCATTGCTATTTGTATCATTTTGCCATAACTCCTGCTGTCAGTATATGAAAGCATTTGTCAGTATTGTGTTTTACAGTATATTGAATTTATTATTTCTGCCCCCCCAAGTGACTAAACAGTGTCTTTTTTCTGACTTGTTCATAGCGATAGTGTTAATTCCAGCCTAGGTAAATAAACAGGTGACACTACTGTTCAAAACGTTATCACTAGTTCACAAGAGAATGTGTTGACAAAGGTTTTTTTTTTTTTTTTTAACATTTTTACACAGCTGCCCTGTTTTTATAACTGATGTCTGTGTAAACTCTATTGAAATATGATTGCTTGTGAATGTGGTGCTCTAGATTGTCACTCCAGCATGTATCCCTATAGCCATATTCTTAGCTCTTTACCTTACTGACATTGCAGTATATCATTTTATTTGATAGTGGATTAAGTACAATTTAATTTAAAGAGATGGAATATTTATTTCCACAGTAGAGTCCTTATATATATTTGATTGCACTTTTGGCCATGTTTTAAAATACCCACAGTTTAAAAAAAAAATGAAAGCACTGTTGTTTCAATTTGTGATTAGCCCAAACTCGATATATACCAAAATATGTTGGATGCAGAGAGTACACTGGACTAAGATGGCTAAATTAAATGTTCATTATATGAAATACACTAACCCCCACTCAAGAGAAAGAATAGTAATGAAAGATTGGCTGTAATGTTCAATTTTTCTTTTCTTTTTTTCATTTTCTCACCATTCCTTCTTTTTGTACTTTCCTGTTATCTCTTTTTTTCTGTTTGCTCTATAATGATTAACAACTCATGTGGTGGACATCTCACTATAGCTGTGTCCACAGAGTTCATGTGTATACTGTACACTTCCAATAAAACCTTTTTTTGAACATTTGAAATAAGGCTCCTTGGTCATTAATATAATGGATACTGGAAGAAATCTGAAAAAAGGCACTAGCCATTACTGGAATGCTGAAGCTGAGTAAGTGCTTTAAACCCATATACCTTATAAAGATTTCAGTTGATGTTCAAACCCATCACACACCAGGGATTTCCTAAAAAGAGTCTCCCCACCTGCCCCCACCTAGAAATGTTAACAGAACACTCATCAAACTTGTATTCTTCAAACGACCATGAGTATGACTGATTAGAACACTGATGGAAAACAGCTCAGATCTTGGCTGACTTTGGCCGTGGAACATATGTCGTTCTGTTTATTTCAGGTATCAAACAGCCCTAGTTTAAAATTGTCCAGTGAGGTAGACTGAATGTGAGTAAAAGCTGTTTGAAAGCAGGCCTTCATTTAGGAATCATTTATTGAGGAACAAACATGCATACGAAGCAATGCATACACACAAAACAATTTTAGAAGCTGTTAAATATGCATCAATATTTTCTTACTCTGCAAGATCGGATTATCAGGGCATATGAGCAAGAAGACGTGGCAGTAATTACAGAATGGACTGTGTCGAAGTAGGGAAAACGCTCACTTTGCATTTGGCTTTTATCAAATACAATGAGCAAAGTCTATATTGTAGGCCAGTGACTGTCACGGTGAGAAAAAAAAAGAAAGAAAAGACATCACAGGAATGGGGAGCTAAAGTAGAGAAACACTGTTGCTATCTCTTTCACCTCTGGACTACTTCATCAAGAAGTCACAGGCAGAAGGGCTCAGAACAGCAATATCCTTAGTTACTTCTGGTTTTAAAGGCTACTGTCACCTAGTGCCCCTGTGATGTAATAACAAAATGCCACGTGTACTTTAGATACTTGCTCCAGTGAATACTCTTAAGTTAGCATTACTGTTACTGTTGTGCACACACATTCACTAAGGCACCCCGTCCATTTCAGTTCATCATTACACTAGCCAAACTGTCACTTGCCATCACATAATTGAAAACGAGTGTCAATTATTGAAATACGAGTGTTACAATTATTACATGATCGTTAGTCAGTCACTCGCTAATCGGGCGTGTCATATCTGTCTCTGAGTCCACCATATCCATTGTAGCAAAATCCAAGTATGCAGTCACTTTTTTACAGGTGCTGTCACTTCCATCAGAGCTGGAATCCATCTGATCAGTCTCCCCTCTGTAGGGACTGCTGTCCTAAAGACAGGTTCTCCCATTTCAGACACAGAATTGTGCAATTCTGTCAGAGCGTTTCACCGGGCCATTCGTGTCCTCCCTGACCAAGGTACTTCTTGCTGGGTTTCTTTTTTTGTGCAGACAACCTGTCCTTGTGGTTCTGTTTGTGTGGTTACATATTGCTTGCATTTTTAAACAAGAGAGTTTACTTTCCTCCCAGGAAGCTTTAAAACCCAAGAGATTTTAGTACTTCTCCCGAGACCTACCGTTACTCAAAATGTGGTCAGAGTGGATACACTGTCTTATGAGAGTAAGATGATTTCACTTAAGCTTAGGATGCTAAGTCAGTGAAATCATGCTGCCAAAAAGACAACTGGTAGTTTCACGGTCTGGAAACTTAGAACACGGCCATCCCATGTTCCACAGTTTGTAACCGTGACACAACTGGGACTTGAACACTTAATCATAGATGTAATCCCAGAACCCATTGCTGCACTAACACTACCTTGATCCAAAGCACCACTCCTGAGGCCCTGTGATGCATACTTCTGAAACTTGCCAATATTAACATACTTAAGAAAGATAGATGAATTCCTACTAAGTGAAAACAAGGAATACTTTCATTTCCACAAGAGCCTTTATTTAACAGTAGATTCAAAAGATGACTGTGTTTGACTTCTGGTTATTGTTACATAAACAGCTATTCTTTTGTCTAAGGACATTTTTTATTTGTATTAGTAAGTGAAGGGCTACAGTAATCAACATAACTGAAATGGAAAAACCATCTTCTAATATAAAACTGAAACAGTGCCTTGAAGATTGAAATCATACTTTCTTAGAAAATAACTTTTTTAATGCCACTTTTGGCCTTAAAATGCAATATGAAGAACTAAATTAATGAAACCAATAATTGCGGATCTTTAATGAAGAGAGAAAAAAATTCTCAGAGGAATATTTGCTTGTATAAATCTAAACGGGGCATTTGATTGACATGAAGGAGTTCACCGTGTCCCTGCTGTGCTATGATTGGTTGCTGAGCTGTCCTGATCAGACATGAAGGACCTGGGTTCTGTCAGCGCAGGTGTGAGAACATGACGACACACAGGACATGTTCCAGACTGCCAATTACAGACATAACACACAGTCATTACACAGAAAAACATACAGCACATCAGAAAAGTAATCAATGATGACACATACATAACAATGTGAATCTGATCCTGAGAGCCAAGACTTCATCAGAGCACTGACAAGTGTTGTAATGATAAAGGTCACATGACAGTGAGAATCCAAATGAACACTTGAAAGTCATAATAAAGTCATTTCTTTGGGAGGAGAGAGCATTGATAGAAAAAAAATGGCATTCATATCTGAAAGACTTTGAGAGGAAAAAAAAAACTTTGCAAAGGGGACCATTTTCTGTATTTTTTTCCCTAACCATTACTCACTGAACACATTGTCACTGTTTTTTGTCCATGTATTACTAACACACTGCCTTGTTGTTGTAAACCCCATAGCATCTCCTTCAAGGTGTATGATAGGGAACATGGAAATTATGCTTTTACATGAAAACTATTTAATATCCACAAAGATATGAAAGTGTTTCGTCAGTTTTCATATGGAATAGCTCCTTCACCTCCTGAACTATGTCATGGAATATTATCTAAAATGAGAGGAGGCTGCTCTTACTAGCAGTAACTGGACATATTTTATTGACTGCAGATGGAAATGCACAAGTGTTTTCTGCTGCTAAACAGAAATTAAATTTAGACAATAAAATGTGTCTCCAATCCCACTATACAGTTTTAATCAGACATGTTCATAATTCAGAAAAGGGGCAGGCCTACCACTTTCGGAGAGAGTGGTAGGCACACACGCGCACACACACACACGCACACACGTACCTTCCTGAGCCAGAGTGTGACACAGAGTTTGTGGAACATGTGTTGACATGGCAGCTGGGTTACGATCTCATCACTGACGTACTCACAGCAGCAGATGGCACAACACTGCTCCTGTCCTAAAAATACACAGAGACAGAGGGAGCGGCAGTGAGCGCGTGTCTCTGAGATGGAAATGAGTGTCTGTGAGATTGAAAAATCTGCTCCATCCTCTCCAACAAAACCCTGAAACCTACGACCCCGCAAAACGCTATTTCTGTGACAGCAGCAAAGTGCCCAGATATGTATGTTTCCTTCTGAAGTGAAATGCAGGCCGGTGCAATTTCAGTCTTTTTTCTAATTTACCACTGAAGAGGAGACACCATAAACCAGGGTATCAGTTTGTAAAATTATGCTGCTCCCCAACATTCATTTTGGACTTTTTTTTTCTTTTCTTTTTTTTTGCTGAATGTCTAATTTCAAAAAGATCAATTTCTCATCCTACCAGTTTAACCTTTTTAGAAGCAAATGAATGTGTTTTTCTGAATAATACTACCTTAAAGCACAAGTCATTTGGATTATTTGCCCTGTGCAGAAAGCGTCTTTTTAATACAGTCCAATTTTATTCATTTCTGCAGTATTCTACTCTCAGACTTCTCACCACTAAGGCAGGCCATGTACAGAAAAAAGGCTTTCTTGTGTTAGTCCTGAGAATAAACTCAGTCAAATATAGAACTCACTGAAAGACAGTCTGCTGTCATTTCTTTTCACTTATTAATAGTGTACATAGGTTATGTCTTAACGCAATTATGTTAAAGTGTAATATATCATATACCACATTTAACCTGGCATACAAGTCAAATTAGCAATCACAAAACAATGAAGCAAACTCATATCAGTAGAATGCTTTTACAAAACATAAACAGAGAGCTTCTTTGCACAAAAGAGTGTTGTTAGAGGTGGGGGGCGTGTAGCAGGCCTACCACTGTGCTCATCCAGCACGGTTATCTGAGGCAAACACTCGATGACATTCTCTGTGGCTGGGGGGTGAGCCTGCTCCACATCTATGGCCAGAGATTCCAGATGAGCCAGGGCTGCCTGCAATACAACACACACCCAGTTCAAAAACCCATCAAAACACCTGCTTAAACCATCTGATAGAGCCATCCAAATGTCTTTTCATTCTTTTTCTTTTCTTTTATCATTTTCCCCGTTCTTCCAGCACAGAAATATTCTTAGGCCCTTTTGTAGGCACTACATGTTTCAGATCTCTCCAAATATATCCAGTAATGTTCAAGTTTGGGCACTGAAATAGGTAGTCCAAAATACTTTTTTTTCTTTTTTGAAGTACCTCATGGTTGTTTTACATATGTTTTCATGTTTATTTATTTGTCTTGTGGATTGTTGCCCTGCTAAAATATCAGCCTTTTCAGCTTCAACTTCTTGAGTAACTCTGGACATTCGCTTCTAGGATTTGCTGATATGGAATTGAAACTATTCCTCCTTAGACCTGTACACTATTTCCTTCTCTATTACCCATCACACAACCCGAACAGAATGAATTCGTCCCAGACTTAACCTTTGCCAAGGTGTACTATTCATCAAATGCTTCGCTCTTATTTGTCTCCATATGTATTCTTTGTGGTTGTGATTGAAGTTATTTTCCCAACTTTAGATGATAACTTTCACCAGATGGTCATACAGGCAGCTCCTCTCTGAGAGTTATGCCAAACAGATCACTGAAGTGCAATGAACAATGCATTATAGACCTGTGAACAACTATGCCAGTGTTTCCTAAGTTTTCCTGTCAGTCCTCCGGAGTTTTCAGTTTTCAGAGAAGTCTATGGCGTTTGGTTGCAGATAGTTTCACCAAACCACAAATATTTCACAGACACCATGGTTCATTTGCAGAACATGAATCCCTTGCAACATCTGATTATGCACTTCTGCAACTGAAGTGGTGCAAACAAAACAAGAAGAAGTCATAGGCCAGATGATAAACACCAGTACATTCAAAGCCACCTGTACTGGGATCACCTTCACCTTATACAGAATTATTGCTGTCCTGACTGGAGCATATACAATGGCCTCGTCTACAGGGTAAGAATGGTAACTAGCGAATGAATGGTAAATGGTAAACAGTGGGATGAGCGAGGAAATGATGTACGGTGGTCTCGGTCACTAGTTCTCCCATTCAAACATTTATGAGAGATTCTGGATCATCACCTGAGATCACATTTTCAACCAGCATGAATAAAACACCAAATAGTGGAATTTCTCGTGGAACAACGGTGCAAGACTTCCAGTCCACTTCTAGAATCTATACCAAGGTAAACTGTAGCTATGCTGGCAAGTCATTGAATAGAATAGAATAGAATGTCTTTATCGTCATTGCCCAAGTATAATTTTCACTGCACGAGTACAACAAGATTACGTTTCCAACTCCTGTACTCAAAGCTTGTAGCCAAGTACCCTTATTAAAATACTTTAAAACTGCCATTTCCTTTATTTTCACAATTACCCGTATGTGTATAATAATACTACTAATAACCACCACCACTATCAATAATAAATAAATAAGCAAGTAAATTAATAATTAATTTGCCTATTGTCAGTCATCATATACCGGTGTGGAAAGCACAAAAGTTCATGTGAGGTCCCATTTTAATTTAACAATTCTATCAACTGTCAACCATGTCCTGTTCTGCTCAAGTTGGTTCTGTCACTAGATGTGCAATCCAATTGAGCAACAAGGGTTTCATAGTGAAATTCAAACTTAATTTACTTGGAGTGCCACACTGCCCCAGACTGCACCTCTGGTACATGAGCAAGACAGATACATATCTGAAATTCGCATGGGAGAAATATCTGAAAGATCTTTAACCAGTAAAGAACCCTAACAAATAAGTTATTTACTATGTACTCAAAGCCATGAAGCTGCGTCTTGTGATGAAGCAAAACAGACAGTGAAACAGCATGTGGACAGGGATGGTGTGGTAAGATCAGTTTCCTACCTCCATGGCCTCTGCCAGCTGCTGAGGGTCGGCGTAAGACAGCGCCTGAGCGATGGCAAGGTCACCCTCCAGGTCATCAAGTAACCTAACCCACACAAATTCACTTGAAACAACAATCCATTTGAAACAGCAACAACAAAAAACTCTACACTTAACAAACAAATAAACAAACAAAAAAAATTCATAGTCCACCTCTGAGAACACAACAAGAGGAGCACAGAACTGCAGTTTTTGGGTTCAATACAAAACTGTTACAAAAATATTTCTTTAAAGGTTAGACCAAGGCTTGAAAAGTAATAAAACAAGTGTCAGATTTTAAACCCATACACTGTTGGATTCTGACCAATGGTTACACACCTCCACTCTGTGTCCAGGTCTTCACTCACGCTGGAATCATCCTCTAGGTTGTTGTTACTGTCGAGGAGGAAGAGGCCAGGATGTACAAACTGACTCACACCCTCTGGATCTTCATCACTACTGCTGCCGGTCTCCTCATTACATATGAACCACGGTATCTCACCCTCCTCTAGAGTAGTCAGCTCTCTGATACACACACACACACACACACACACATATACATAGACTTTTCATCATAGCACAGAGATGAAATGTACCAAAAGAACATATGCCCCAGAATAACCATGCTGAATAATGTACAGTGTTACTTTAAACTGAAAAATGCCCTTTTAAATCTTCTCTTCATTACTCTTAATATTGCTGTTTCACTTGCTGAGTTGAAGATTATGAGCATGAGGAGAAGACTGATGCTGACCCTGGAGTTAAGTTGAGCTGGGGCGTGTCCTCCAGACTGCTGCTAGAGCTCTGCAGCTCATCCAACCCTGGCAGAGTCTCCCAGCTTTCCTCACTGGACGCCCTCTCTTTCTCCAAGCCCGACTCTGACGTCCAGGAGGCTGACCACTCGCCTTCGCTGCACTCCGAGCTGCTTCAGACACACGCACACACACACACACACACGTTGGGACACGTGGACCCACCCTGTAAGCACTCTGCTAATCTTCTTTGCAGAAGAGCCTAAGCAGGTAAAACAGCTCCCACACAGAGCCACTTTTGCCACCTGATCATGTGATATGCTGTTACTTTGTCAAGCATTCACCAAGTGGTTGTGGTAAACACACTGAAATCTCTAAAAAGCATTTCACAACAGAACTGCTGACTTGGCCAATCACAGCACAACAAAGCATTAACAAGTATGAGATTATCTACTTAAAAAAATGTCGACTGTGCTTTTCATTTGTTTGAGTTTGTAACACTGATACTGACCTGTTTTTCCCCCTCTCAAACAAACAAACAAACAAAAATGGCACTGACTGAATGAACGGATTTGAATTGTTGTAAATGTGGCCACTAGCCTTTTGTGACTTAAATGTACATTCATCATATGGTCATACGTACCTTTCTTCATCCTCTGCAGGTGGGGGGCACTTCTCATTCAAGTCTTCCAGATCTTCCCAGTAGTCATTCTCATCCCCGTAGTCTTTTGTCTTTCCCTTCTCATAACACTCTGCTTCTGCCTCTTCCCTTCTCCGTCCCCAAGAGCTAAGCTCACTGCAGTGAGCAGGGGGGGTGTCCAAAAGTGACTGTGTGTTAGGCCTGTGTGACCTGAGGAGTAACGGTGGTGTTGAACCACACGTGCGCTTTAAAAGCTTCCTGCCAGTTTTACCATGGGTTTCCTCAACCTGTGGGCATTTACTCTTATTGAGGCAGGCATCGTTCGGGCGCTTTCGGATTTTGGGCCTGACCACAATCTCAGACTGAGCTGTTTCTTCTTCGCCCAAAAGCCCGACACCTTTGAGAGAATCAGCTGGAACACTAGCTGGAACACTGCATTTCTCTACTTGGCTGAGTTCATCATTTACTCTAACAGTCCTTGGAGAAACCAGTTCCTGTTGAATTGTTTCTGTCAAGCTTTCTGAAGGCACCTCATGGTGTGAGTAGTCCATCTCGTTACATGATTTTGCATGTAGATAGGAATGCAAGCCGTTAAGGTATTCAAAGTCTCTCTCTAATCCACATATCATACTGTCTAGCCTTTTGTTAATATTCTGACGTTGGCCTGGGCCCAAACCCTCTTCCTCACTCCCACTGCTGTCTGGCTCATAAGCGTCCATATTCACAAGACTCAGCACCCCTGTTTTGGAGGGATTTTTGCTTTCTTCTGCAGCTGTGGCCCCACCACTTGCTTCAGCAAATTCCTCTAGATCAAAATAATGTTCCATGTCACATGCTGCAACTTGACAACTTTTCAGAGTCTTGTGATGGCTGGAGGAGTCATCTATGCTCTGTCTCCTAGGGGACCGCTTTCTGTGGTGGGTGTCCTTGTCAGATGCCGACGTCAACTCTGGGTGTATCAAATTTGGGGACGAGAGAGGGAGGATCACTTGAGGCCTTAAGGAGATGTTCCCCTTTGAAGCTGAGAAAGAGACGTTTCATAGTTATTTGGTGTAACATTAGATTGACTGATAACATATTCCGCGGTAACTTATTTATTTCTGCATAGCCAGTGAATGTCATCTGAGCTAAACAGATATCTATATAAGTCATTTGTTTTCACTGCAGCTTTGTGTCTGGATTTATGCTTTAGTGCCTAGTGTCATTTTAAACTGTCCAGTTTTTGTAGTCTCTAACACATGGGAGCACATCAGTCTGAATTCTCATGTACTATTTAAGACTGGGCACCTATATTCTGTCATTTCTGTTATTAAAAAATAAGAGTAGGATAATCTCTACAACACCCTCAAACGCTCTTCAACACCAACCAACCCATCTGAACGCCTGTTACAAATAGAAACTCATTCACAACAGTTACACCAAATCTCCACGGCATATTTTGGATTTATGTCTTTTGAGAGGTTGGACAAATCTCATCCATGCACAGACACTAAAAACACAGATTCATGGCAGTGTATGCACAATAACACAAAATCTGAGCAGCCTTTTTAGTCAGCTCCCTCTTCCCAAAGAGTGAGACATTTTGGCAGAATTAGCCCCTCAGTGAAACAAAGTGAAATAATCTTAAGTGCATACCTATAGTTTGTTCCCCACAGACATTGTTCATTTCCATCTCCTGCCATTCTATGTTGGATATACCTCTGCGCTTGCTTGGAGTGGGCCTGAAGCTGACATATGCGTGTCTCCTGCCATATCGCCTTCCTGTGATGGTCTGATAGCCACTGGCTGGTCTGGGCCAGGCTGACTTTCCTGCCTCCTGACCCATCACTGTAAAAGAGACAAAGAAAGACCCATAACACAGAAAAAGGAAGTGGTTGCACTTCAGAGGTGATCAATGTGAAGTGACTAAGTGTAACAGTATACAAAAGACAGGTCCTGATCTACAGGATTTATGTCCTTTACTGATTTATCATCTCTCAAACAAAGAATCTGAGAAGAATTTGAGCTTTTTGGAACATTTGCTAGATAATATGCTGTACGAGACCCCTATCAAAAAATATGGCACCAGAAAAAGAAAAATACCACTGATTTCTGAATCTATAACTATTAAATGAACCTTAAAGGGAATGTCATACATGTTATCTACCGTTAACTACAGACACACAAGCTAAGCATTACAAACATCAGAAAAATCTACCAAGAGACGTGCGGAGGACGCAACTCAACAAACCTGCAATGCCATTCTTTTCTTGGAAGCAAGCTTATCATTAATGGACGTTGATACAGGGATGAAGTTGTTGCTGTTAAGAACAGTGACTCGTGTGTAAACTCACGTGCAGTCGACTACACAACATGAAATGCCTATCGAGTCGAGAATACACCTTTCTGTCTTGAAGTGGTTGACGTCGACTGAAATTGTAACTCGTCAGCGAGCTTGCTCACCACTGTCAGATCGCATTAGGTGCTGATTAGCTTAAAGGTACGACCGTGTCTCTAGATGGGGCTAGGTTAATTGCCTAGGAACCAACAACACATCGATTCACGTGACCACAGCGATTGTGTTAACATACTTCTAGTTGACCAAACTGTTCAACGTCTTTAAAAGGCGAATTAAATTCGTAGCTTTGTCGTACACAAATGTTGTAGGCTATGTCGCAGACAAACGTTATTGTTTAGCATCACCGGAATTAATTTGCCCCAACGTCACATATGGTGAAGGCACAGCGAATATGCAGAAACAAGCAACAAAAAAATACATAAACATTAGCTGTGTTTAGCTAGCGACGTTTACAGACTGGCACACAATAAGCCGTAGAACAGCTATGCAGCAACATATTTTGACTATCACAGACAGGGCCTTTCCACTATTCTAAAAAGTTAGCTTGCTAGCGATTTAGAACTCAGTCCATAACCAGGAAGGCTCCGCACAAACACTTTACATTGATCGAATAAATTCATAGAAGTAACACCAGGTCTCTTATAAAAGGAAAAATCTGCAACACGTCAAGGTGCCAATCCAATTCATTCTCTATAGATTTAATTGTTGAGGTCTGCACAGGCATTTTACCTGCGCCCAAAGGTCCCTGCTACAGTTCAAGAACACACTCCGCAAACGTCACAATCAACCATCAGGGTCATATGATGCATTTCTTCCAATAAGCTCTCGGTGTTAAAGGACACATCATAATTTGGTACTGAGATCCTAGGGTCACTTAGTGAACACAATTGTAACACTGTTTTTCCAAGTTCGACTTCAACGTAGCGTTACTCTTAATAGGTGCGCAAGGTTGCCTCACATACATACAGAGTAAGCCAACATTAATTCTGGCAAAGTTTACCGAGTATAACTCGTGATGCAAAACAGAAATAATACCCTTGAACAACAATGTGTTAGATTAAGGTTGCAATTAAAGTCTATAGGTTTGCGAGTTTCCAGGAGGAGGCCCTCTGTTGTAGGTCATGTGTTAAGTTACAATAGTAAAATGACTTTTGTGTGTCAGGCGATGGAAACAGTCCATCATTCCAAGAGGAACAGTCCAAGAAGAACATTTTAGGACTAACGTATGAAGAAACCATATGTATTATATGTGCAACTACAGACTCTTTAGTCTTAGATACATAAAAAGCATGAGCTTTCAAAATTAGTGTTTGTTGAGTGTTTAGAGCTATCAAAAGTAGCGTTTGTTGAGTGTTTATTAAAAAAAATGTGGTGATCACCACATTTATCGATAAAACTTACCACGCCTCTTACTCTCTTTACTGTTGTTTTATAATGAAGACTTCAATGTATTAAAACTATAAGCGTAAATAATACCGAAGATAAACCCTACTGTATGTTAGCTTGGTTTGGAAGATCAGTTTGGTTATTAAAAACAGCAGATTTTTTTACGGTTGCAGACTTATAGACGAACTGATCCCACATTAAACCATATCATAGACCACCTCCATGGGGAGGCATCATTCCCCTGTGGATGAAAATTTACCCTATTCCAGACCATTTTGGCCACACTTAGTAGGGGGTGCAGTGTCAATGACAGTTTTGAAGGAAACGCATGGACGCACTGTTGTTTACTCGAAGTCATTAATCGATAGGCGGCGCACTTCTTCGTCTATTGAGATCGACTTCCTCGGTTGTAACTCAAAACCTATGCTGGGAGGGGGCAGAGCTGTCCATTGCGTCGCCTTGCTACTACACATCGCGATTTGCTGAATCACACAAACTCTTCCGCATCGACAAAAGTTTGTAGACTGAAGGTTACAGTCTTTGGATGTGTGCTGATCTACTGGATAATTTAGAACTTTGCCAAAAACATGGGGAACTCTTGTCCTTGAGTGAAGCTCTCAATGGGGGAAAGTAACGTTTCCTCATACGTTGTGGAGTCTTTTGCTTCTCTATTCCTCTTAACGGAATCAACATCATTTTTCTTGAAACCGTGTGCCAAACATACTGATAAGTAGCCTACTGACAGGCTAAGCATTGTGTTTTCCCATTGTGCAGCGAAGGCTCAGTAACTAATTTAAACTGTTCCACCGGTTAGTCGAGGACGGGCAAGAATGAAGCTCAGCAGGCAATTTACAGTTTTTGGTAGTGCCATATTTTGCGTGGTGGTGTTCTCATTATACTTAATGTTGGATCACCTGCAGTTAGACCACACAAAAAACCCAGGCAACGGAGAAAGACTGCAAAACGTAAGTATTTATTGTTTCATATTGTCTCGGCAACTTCAGGAGCTCTAGTCATTTTACATGTAATAGACATTATCGACAAATTCACAGCGCTGACGCTGAGAATGTAGCGCAAATAATCCGAAAATATGTTGCTTAGCAAAGACATTGACCTTATCTTACATTTGACAGCGTGTCTTGTACATTAGTTTTGTCAGAAGGTACGGTAGCCTACTAAAGGGACAGCCTTTTAATTTCACGCACTCAGTCTTGCTCGGCTACCGTGTGCTTTTAATACACCGTTCCGTTTCAGTTTTCTTCAATCAAACGACGATAAAAGTAGCCCGTTATGGCAGGGAACATAATTACTTAACTGTCAACATGGAAATGAAGATGAAGAAATTCATTCTGATTTTGCGGTGAAATCATTATATCCCAGTCTCTGAACAGCTAGTTATTTGACATTGATTGACATAATATATGTAAAGCTTTGACCCAGAGGAAACAATTTATTTTCTATTTATGGAGGCCTGTATTACTTGGCGAAAGTCTGAGAAGACTTCTTCATGCTGTAGCCGTCGTTTCCTTTCCTATCCCAGTATATCTTTGCATTTTGTGCCTTTGAAGTTCACTGTCACAGGTACGACTTTTGTATGTCTCCCAGGTGTTACTCTAGGCCGGTGTAAAAATGCGATGGACAGCTCGCCACACTCACACTCGCTGTACTGTCGCGTTTGTGTGCACCTTCGCACTTCCTCTTTCCGCTAATGCCACATGTTTTGAAAGTTTGTGCTCTTCTATTCAGACATTCTAGGTGGGTTATTACCTGAGAGCCAAACTGAAGGATTCACTTATTTTACATCCTTTGTTTGTTCGGTTTTGTATACATTTTATTTCGTTTGAAGTTTATCTTTGTATGCAGACTTGGACCAAACTTGTTGAGAGACTGCTCACTCCTACCCAAATTCTTCTTGTGAGGCTAGAAATGTTTAGTTTAAGCAGTTAAATTTAAGCAAGTTTTGATCAAGTTATTACATATCTGTTACCCGCAGTGACAGTTAAGACTTATCTTTGTCAAAGAATTTATTAGTTGTTTACTGAACTGAAGTACGTGTGACGTGGTTGTACAATATGTTAATGTATTGTAATCTCAAAACCAGTTCGACAAGTGCCCTCTGGAATTGAGTATACCGAATGTGTAGGGATGATAGGGTCTATTCTACTCATATCACGCTTATCATAAGGCTCAGATTAACGTCTTCTGTTGATATTAACATTATGATGTATTTGTCAGCAAACCTCAACTCACAATGGGCACGTTTTAGAAGAAAAAAACAGTTGAGAAGCTACTTCCTGAAATGATGCTACATTGTAAATATACCCTCTCAAAACACAGTGAAAATGAAAGAGCACACAAACCAATGCTGAAAGCGATAATTGAACTTCAAGCTTCTGCATACACTGAGAATCTGTACCAAGTTTTTACTGTAACTTTTTAAAGTTATACATAAGTTATATAAGTCTGCTTGTGGACATGCTACACTTTTTGTCATTTTGATTACCTTGCTCACACTGAGCTATGTTAAGCCATAGATGAAGCGTCATATTTCAGAAAAAAATGTATAAAGTAAAATTGTTCATTTAAAATCAATGTTGATCATACAATACAACTTTCTTTTTAGTGTTTAGTGTAGGGTTTGTAGTGTTTAGTCACAAATAAACTTTGGAGGAGTTGGCTTTAGTGTCTGACTTTGAGCTTCATTAAATGTATGATCCTTCATTAAATTCTGAAATTAATTAAAACACTGAACACCTTGATTTTGAATTGTTACTGATTTTAGAAATATGAATGTTACTTAATCTCACAAAATAATAACATACCTGTAATTAATAGAAATAGTATACGGTGAGAGAAGTGTAAAGTAATTTATTCAAACAAGAAAAAAACAACAAGTTCACCACAGTTTTCTATAGTATTTCCATACTTATAAAAACCAATAAGGTTACACTCATGTGAACACAAACCTAATCACTCTTAAATAAGTCATTTTTCCAGCTATATGCTTGTTCCTCTAGTCATCTACACTCTGAATTGTTAGTCAAATGATGAAAATCCAGATCATCATTGACTGATGGAAGTTGGTCATCCAAAATGCAAATTGGAGTTTTGAAGTCTAGAGAACATTTCTCATACCATAATGACTGACTTTGTGATATGATAGCCTGCTGTGAATTTGCTGTGCTCCTTGTGATTATGCCTCAGTAATTAATGTTTCATTAAATTGTCTTCACTGAAAATTCTACTTAGCATAGTCCACCCCCTGAAACACTTGACTTGTAGATTTTGCAACAAATTACATTCTGCCTGCATATCGATGTCTGCCTCACAATGCACATGCGCTCCTCTTTGCTCTGACTTTGTGCTGTGCTGTCATTAATTCCTACTAAATATACTCAGCAGAGTGCTTTACAACTGTGTTTGGTCCCAGTACTGGTACTGGCATCACTCCATCACTAGGTGTTTGAGTTTATTCCAACTCACATAAATGCACTGGCTCCTTTTTTTTTCCCCCAACCATCTCACACTTTTCTGTGCTTCACCAGGGACAGCTGTTGCTTCTGCAGGACAAAATTGATCGTTTAGAAAGACTGCTTGCGGAGAACAATGAGATCATTGCCAATATCAGGGACTCCGTGATCAACCTCAGGGAGTCTGTGAAGGATGGCAGAGGAATGCCTGATTCCGGCAACTTCAGCCAGGGCGGCTCGGAGCTACTGCCTTCTGTGCCGCTGGTTCTTCCAATCGACAAGGGAGACTGCCAGTTCTCTGCACGACTGTATTCCAAGGTAGCAGATGGTGTGCAGGTAGGCCTTTTTTTTTTTTTTTTTCAAAAAAAAAAATTTGGAGGGGGATCTTTATAAAGAGTTCAACAGTTTTTACTTTGCTTATGCCGGTCAAACCCAGTATATATTGATGGTCCAGTCATATGATGTGTATTAGAGCAACACTCAAACCTGTCCATGATGAATACTGGAAATCTGTCATTCAGTCCATTAATTGTCCACCAACAACTTTATTTAGGGATTTTTTTTAAAACAATAGTGAAGGCTACCTAAAAAGATTCCTGAGTTAGTTACAAATAACTTCTATTTTTCTGTAACACCAGATGTCAGGCTCCAGTTGTGCTTATACATTTGTATTATTTTATTGGATTACAACTGAAAGCTTATATCCACGTTGCTGGAATGGTAGCCTTCTTCAGTCTGTTGAGCCATGCAGCAGGCCTTTACCTAAGATTGAGTAGATAATAGAATATCAAATGTGAGTACTTATTTGCCATTTGGTGATTTCATGCAAATAAGAAAGTTCACATGTTTTGCCTGGAGGTTGTATAAAAGGGAAGGAAGGTATTAGGAGGCAAAAAAAACTACATACGCCTGTAAGACCAATAGTTCTTGGAGTGACTGTATGTGGGAGTGGTTGGTTCTATGTGTGAAACAACCCCAGTTGATCTCAGTGGGCATGATTACACGGGTGACTGTGCATCTCTAAATGCAGCTTTCTTACACATGTTTCTGAAAGCACTCATGGCCTCATGAACCGAACAGAAAAAGAAGTGAAGGCATGTGAGCTAAAAAAAGAAAAAAGAACAATAAATTAAGTGTTCAATTAAGACTACCATGTCATTATGGAGAGCTGATGCTTTAGGTGGGTTAAACATACAGTTAGTTAGTGAAGTGCAATGCCGTTATTAAGGAAAGTGATCAGCTTTGAGTTCCCCCGTGGGTGCATTACTGCGGATGCATCTGTTTCCTTTTGCTTGAATATAGGTATAATCTATCTGAATATACTGTTAACTGCCAAAACGAAAGAAGCAACAATGAAAGTGTGTTCTGGTATAGATTTTCAAGCTGTCTGGAACTCATGAGGGATGCAATGTTGGTGTTCCACGAGAATCTTTGTCATTTGCTGTGGCTTTTTATGTTGGTGAAAAACACTGCCATTCCTGCTCCAGAATATCTCACAAGTGTTGAATGGCTTTGAGATCTGAGACTGACAGTTGCAGCATATGGCTTATGATGTTAATGTTCTCATGGTACTATCTAGCCATCGCTGTGCCCTGTGGACATGGGCATTGTTATCCTGGAAGAGACCACTCCTATCAGCTTATTGTCTTATAACCTACTAACAAAGAGGATTAAGTAAGTAGGTAGGTAAAGAGGATGGAGGTGATCAGTCAGAGTGGATTTGTATTTATTTGTGTCTACCTTGGCTGTTAAGGCATTGGATTTAGTTGACCTAAACCAGACTAGGGAAATACAACCCACACCATAACAGCTACCCAAACTTTCACTGAGGAGAACAGGGAATGTGCTTGTGGTGTGTGCCACACATTTACTCATATGCTGGTTTAGAACAAGCTGAAGGATGAACCCATCTGACCATAAGACTTTGCACTGCTTTGTAGAGAAATCAACAAAGATTCACTCCAAGGAATCATGTTTACACTATTTTTGCTGTAATTGTTTATTTTTCTTGGCAGTTAGTTTGTGACCTGGGCCATGTTTCGGAAATCGGGTTTAGAGTTAGTTAACTCAGAGTAAGTAGTAAATCTCCTGAGAGAAGAACCCTATTGCTTAGTTTTGCCAGGAAAATAAAGCCATAGGGCTCTTCTATTAGGTTTACTCTTTACTCTGAGTTAACTAACTCTCAGTTTTCACTAAACCCGCTTTCTGAAACGGGGCCCAATTTGTGCCCCTAGTTTGTTTGGTTTATGTGTAGCATGTGGAGTGGTATCATGAGAATAATCATGATCTTAAGTATTGCTTCACAAATCCTTGTGAAGCTTTTTAACTTCCCCTTATGATGAAGTAACTGTTACGATACAAAGGTAACTCCAACGTAAAGAGGTAATGCGAGGTCCATATTTGAATGTGCCATGACTGTGTGAGTGCTTTCAGATGAACTTCTTATATACATGATGTTCTAGACCCTGCATATTACATCACTTACCTTAACTACTGAACCACTTGTGCATTTAGAATCAAAATTTAGAGGAACTTCTGGAAGATTATCATAGCTGGCACCTCCGTTATAGCAGCACAGTTTAGAGGAGAATGACTTGACACGTTCTTTGTTTTCAGGTCAGAGGTCAAGAAAGGTGACTTTCATAATTAAGCTTGAGTCAAATGAATGGACTTAAACAGCAACCATACACCATATTTTCTGCTGTGTACAGTTAATGCCAGAGCACCACAGTCAGCCTTGAATAGAACATCTCAATTCTGATGAATAGTTGTCAGGGCAGTTGGAGACAGCATGGGGTAAACAGAAATAATAGCATGTTTCTCATTGATTCTTTTCAAGCTCAAAGGGATCAGCTTTGTCATTTCAGAAACAATCCATGAGCGCTTGTGTCAAGTGGAATGGCTTATGAGGAGAGAGAAATGCAATTCTCTGTGGGGTTCAGCAGGTTTGATAGCTCCAGTATGAGCATCTAACAGTAGGATGCAAGTAGGACGACTTTGCAGCAGTTTTAACTATAGTGATATAGACTGAAAAGACCAGAAAACTGAGGTTTTTTGGTTTGAGTCCTCACCCTTTTGTGCCCCTGTGCTTGACCCTTTCATGATGGAAATCTGTCTCCTCACATGCTGTACTGTAGTTGATTTTTTAGGAGAAAATCTCTGTTAGAGGTCGAGTTTAGTATTGTGACACAAAGGACCTCAGGTCTGTTTAATGTATTTATACTGTTGGAAAAAGAAGCATCTCTATTGCAAAACTGTCAGTGACATGATAAAGATTGCATTTGGTGCATTATTTATGTTAATTAAAAACTCATTGTGAAAGGGAGTATGTCCAAAAGCCTGTTTGTTTCTTTTAAGCACAATCACATGGGGGGGGGGGGGGGGGGGGGGCATTTCATTGGGTCACACCAGCTTACACGAGATTCACAGCCAGCTGAAGTGATGGTCATCCCTTCCATTGCCGTTTGTACTTTCAGATGTTGGACATTTATGACCTGCTTTCCTTTGATAATCCTGATGGAGGAGTGTGGAAGCAAGGCTATGACATCACCTATGATGAGAGTGAATGGGACAATGAACCATTGCAGGTGTTTGTGGTACCACATTCACACAATGACCCTGGTAAGTTACACAATACAACCTCTGTGTGGGTATATAAAGCTTATCAAAAATGATCATGCATGTATAGATCTTTCACAGGACTTTCTCAGGCATGGAGAGCAATAGTCAAGTAAAAAAACACAGTAACAACCCATGCAGTTCAAAGTCTCTTCGAATGAAAGAGCAATAGTATTACAAAAGCTATGTGATTGTTCAGGCTTGTGTTACCACATTGGTCAAGATAATTGTAGGCCATTGATCCACCCCGCTCACATTTAGGGTCCATTATCACACTGTGGTTAGTAATAGATCTTTATTTGTTCCTAATCCCTTTGACATTTAAAACCATTTGGGATTTTGGTTTTGGCACATCATCTGTGGTTAAAGGCATGGTAATTGTATGTAGTTTTTTCCACGTTTCAAGTTGTTATATTTTTGTTGAAAAAATACACGGAATGACTACATAAAATAAGAAAAATCATCCGATGAACCAGAAAACCAGCAAGTGCTGAGGAAAGCGTTATTAAGAGCCCACGTTTCAAAAAGAGTCAACTTTCCCTTTAACAAAACCTGTCTTTTCACATCTGAGCAAATATGGATCAGCAGTGTGTTAGCTTTAACAGAATTAGCTTTAAAGAAACAGACTTAGTCTCCACAGAGAAGGAAAATCTGCATTTGAGATGCTAAAGGATACCATGAGTAAATTTATTTGTATTTGACCAATATCAACGTGACAAAGACAGAAGAAATTTGTTGGAAACTTGTTAAAACTTCACGTTGGAAAATTGCAGAGTGTATTTTGCATCTCCTAAAAATTCCAAACGTCTCCAGCTGAATTCCGAGACCATGTTATTGTCATAGAAAAGCAGGAAGGTGCAGGAAACCTCTCTGACCTGCCAAATGCCCTGCATTCACCCCTGAGAAAGGGTGGTGTGTGCACACAGGAAGGAAGCCAAAGGAAGCTACTCAGCATACACTGCAGTTGGACTGTTTGTCTAAATGCCTCCTTTTTTCTCCCATTTAAGCACTGCAGTATAATTGTGTGTGCATGTGGTCATTTCTTTACAAATGTTCATGTGATACTCTGTCTGAAATATTAATTAGAGCACTTTCAGAAATCTGGTCTTGTGAATTTTTACCAGATTTTGAATAGATTCCAGGAAGAAGTAGTTTCTTCAACAGTCTTCTTCATTAACATATCAGCAGTTCATGATGAGGCCCCTTGTAGCATTAGAGTTCTGCAGGCCATAAACCATCAAGAGAGGTTTTGTTCCTGTTAATGCTACTAGATTGCTGCCCAACTGTGTAAGCATACATTGTTTTCACACATCCCTTACAAACAGTCCTCAAATGGCAGTCATGATCACCACTCAGTGTTCCCTGGATGCCACTGCTTGTATTTACAGTACTCAGAGCGGCCCTGCCAAAACCCCTCTAAGAGAAGCTATTAACAGGGATTTGGAGTAGACAGTGTCAGCTAATACATAAATGGCTGAAGATGTTTTGCCACTCTCTTCTCACTCAGACAACACTCATACGAGCCACATGACAAACGACTCCATAAATCGCTCTAATCCCTTGGCTTTTGCTGCTGGTGACAAAGGCGATTCAGTTAACAGGGTAATAATCCAGCCCTGGATCAGGCTTGCCAGAGGACAGAAATAACCTATGGCTTTTCAGTGCAGTGTGGTAATATTAATGTACTTGGAGATTAATGTAAATACTTCAGATTGTTTAGATGGTTTTACTCCACATACACCCTTATTAAGTAAGTGATCTTTTTACCTATTAAAATAAAGTACAAAGAAAAATCTTCTGAAAATACCACAATGTATTTTACTTGACAGTATCCCCACAATAAATGAATTTGTTTTAGATTGACTTAATTTGTTTGTTTGTTTGTTTGTTTTAATTCGATCAGTCACCAAAATGCCTGCTTCATGATGGACTGTAAGTTCTTTATTGGATTTAAGTCTGGCACATGTGGTACCCACTGGATCGGCTGCTTTTATGCCATGTTGTTTCAACCACTCTGGCCTGTAGCGGGATAAATGGGCAGGGGCGCCATCATGCATAAACATAAGACTTTTTCATGTCTTTGGTACATGTCTCCTCTACCATGAAATTACATTTTCTTCTAAGAAGCTGCAGTATCCACAAGACTTCATTTTTATACCATCTTTCACTTGGAATGGACCAATACGTTGGCCGTCAACAACCGCAGCCCGAAACGTAACATTTTC
The DNA here is from genome assembly GCF_902362185.1 of Chanos chanos. NCBI lineage: Eukaryota > Metazoa > Chordata > Actinopteri > Gonorynchiformes > Chanidae > Chanos > Chanos chanos. The sequence continues at coordinate 38,664,878 of NC_044497.1, forward strand.
ACCACGTTGTTGATGGTGAAAACTTATGGGTACTGACTGGCCACTTGGCACCCAGCCCAGCCCATCTAAAGTTGCTCTACATTTGCCTGTGAGGATCACTTGAAAAGTCATTCTTCATGTACTTTTCTGCCCATCTCACACATTTTTGTCCATACCAATGCTGTGAAGCACTTTATATCTGGTAGACCAAGGTGTGTCTGCCAGACTGCTGGCTTGGTGTCTTGCTGTTTACTATTGGACTCCTGGCTGCCTTTTGCTTGATTCTGGAAAGCTCCCTGTTGGAAATATTCCTAAATTTGGTTTCTTTACCCTTCTTCCTGCTCATCTCAATAGAACCTGCAAATTTCTTAATTGTTCAGTGATCTCGTTGAAGCTTTGCGATTTCAATGGTCATTACATTAACGTTATCCAGCAGTTTCACTTTTGCATCGTAAGTGTATGCATGGTATATGAACTTGTGTCCAGATTCCTCAGAGTGGCCTGATTTTAAATGTTGATTGTTTATCAAATTTAAAGATGCTTTCATGAGGACAACACTTTCAAATATTAATCATCCAAGATCCATAGATAGTGATACTGTTCGAGAGATGGACTTGCTTCTCTGAGACACCTTTTCACTAGACTTCAGATTGTTGTAAGACAGCCACACATTTTGTAAAATATTTATAGAAGCCGCTGCTATTCCACAGGAGAATGGTGATTTATGGTACTGGAGATGTGAAGTAGTTGGTCTATTTTGGTTTCACAGCAGTTGAACTTTCCCCAACTTTAGTTTTTAAACATACTTAACGATAAGTTATTATGGGTGACATTCTTGAATATTGTTGCTCATCAGGACCTGTGACCCATTGGAATTCCATTGTCATGTCTTTATACTGCTTTGGTCAGGTTGGATAAAGACGTTTGATGACTACTATCGTGACCAGACACAACATATCCTGAACAACATGGTGGTAAAACTGCATGAAGACAGCCGACGGAAGTTCATTTGGTCAGAGATCTCATACTTCTCCAAGTGGTGGGACAACATTGACGAACAAAAGAGAGATGCTGTCAGAAGGTAGGATCTCCTCTGCTGAGAAGTTCAAAATTAATATCCAGTTTGCACTTCCTAAATCATGATCATTTATTGCTGCATTAACTGTGTTGTTGACATGTGGGATTGTGACAGAAGCTGAGATGTCAGGTGCACTCAAGCGTCTGTTGTTCTGTCATCCCCCTTTTAATTAAAATCAAGAGTTATTTTTCATAGGCTCGTCTCAGGGGAGCTATTTGTGGGGCATTATATTAAAAAAGACACTATGAAATTAAAGTTGTGCCACTGGGAGATAATTTAAACCATTGTGCTTTCTCCTGGTTGGCATTCCCAGTCAGAATAATACATAATGTCATAGCAGCTTGAGGTTGTAGAGAACATTCACCTCATGTCACTCTGAGAATGAATAATTTATAATACTATAGCAGTGTGCAGCTCTGAAAGAGTTCATTGATTGAGTTCCCTTAACAAATGTAACAGAGCCCAAACTGTCCAGAGCCTCAAAATGAATGCCGCTGGTTCACAGCTGTTGATATCTGTGCTGTAATTGGTTATGTTTTTCTGTAAGGATGAACTTTTGCCAGGTTAAGTGTTTCAAAGGAGAAACTGTGCTGGTTTAGAATGCTGAGGTGAGGTGTCTGTGACACAAACACACAAGATTGTCTTTGCTCATGCGCAACTGCAACAGCAAGAGCCTTGAAAAAGCTACACAAACACTACTGGAAAATGCAATAACATTTCAGCTTGAGGTGAAAATTCCAATTAAGTTGCTCTCAAAAAAAACAGCCTCAGGTGAAGGCTGGAGTGAAATGAAAATTTCAGCCCCAATATTTATTCGCTATTGATTTGATGCACAGAAAGAGTTCAAAGCAAAACAAACTGCATTCTTTTTGAGCATATTCTCTCAGTTTAATACCAAGGTGGCCATGGCTCATTCTAAATCAACACTTTTGGCAGGCGTGGGCTTTATTTTATTTCACATCAGCAAATTCAAGGTCTCACATAATGATTCAGTTTCTCTCTCTGCCACCTATAGAAGCATAATTTGAGCATAAATCATATTGTTTACTCTGGGAAATCTTCTGAGTGCACTACAGAAAACAGTGAAATATTGATGATCCCATAATCTTCACCACCCTCTGAGTTATCCTAAATATTATGGTTGTTCATAAACTTCTTGTTTTTAGATCTTGCTTGTCAGTAATTTACATTTCCTGAAAAGCAAATTAACCTGAAATTGACAGTTTCTCAGCCTTGCCTAAGGGTAGTTTGACCATTACTGTTAATCCAGGTCACTTCAGTGTATGTCACAAGTGGATACATCATTGAAAGAAGGTTGAGTAAAATCATAATTCCCGGATGGTATGTTTTCTGCAATGTGGTATTAGATCTGTCTGCCTGGATATCAGATTCAGTCTCACTGCCATGATAACGCCAACTTAGTAATAACCAACAGAGACCAGTCAGCTCCCATTACATGACCAAAGCTGTGTTGACAGTTGATACAGGAACTGGCAAAGGCTGCTTAAACACATCAATTTCACTTGGAAACACACTGGCAGTGTGCAGTTGGGTTTTCTCTTCATCAATGAGAGCAATTTTGTCAAACTTACTTTGGGACAGATCTAACGCCAAATGATACAGCAACGTTTTTTTTTTTGTTTGTTTGTTTTTTTCTCTGGCCAGATGTAAGTGGAACAGCAGACAAACAGTGATTGATTTTGGATAAACAAACACATTTTTCAGATGTGCAATGAAGAGCAATTTTGAAGTTCTACCTGGAAAGTGCTGAGCTGGTCCACTTTGTTTTGCTACAACTGCTCTTAATGCTGGCCTCTAGAGGGCTGGGTTATACTAGTTGGCAATGGAAATATGCACAATAACAGAGAAAAGCTGCTGACTGGCAATCAGTGCAGGAACTCTCCTACACTAATAAGGAGATGTGGTATTACCCATGATGTCTACCTCTATTCTTTGGAGGACGTTAATTAGTTTTCAGCATCACTGCAGAAATGGATTTACTCATAGGTTCGATAAGCTACTTCCTTTGTGCTCTGCTGTTTGTGGTTGGAGAAAGTTTGATATATGTCTCAATAATGGGGTAGGAAAAGAAATTGGGTTGGTAGATAGTTGATAGCTCCGCTCAGTATTGTTTAACCTCAAATGAGTATTTGACCAAGGCTCAACGGCATGTTATAACGTGGATCAAGTACCGTGCTCCTTCCCTTAAATTCCTCTCTCTGACCGTGTTATTCATTTCTTTGTGCAGCTTTAGTTCTTGTAACACCGTGAGATTTATAAGTTATTGGTTGCCATCATTTCGGTTCATCCTAATTACATTCTTGATGACCTCTCTCTCTCTCCAGTCTTGTATCACGCGGCCAACTGGAGATTGCGACGGGAGGCTGGGTGATGCCCGATGAAGCAAGCACGCATTACTTTGCATTGATAGATCAGCTACTGGAGGGACACCAGTGGCTGGAAAGGAATTTGGGTATGTAAATATAGTTTACCTTCGAACCATATTGACTGGTCACTTTTAGGCTAAGCCAGCTGCAGTCATGTTCCTGTTGTTGATATTCTGTTTGCCTGGTGACCATTGCATGACAAGGTGTGCCCAGCCTCTGTATCGGCAGAATTCCTAATTTAATTGTTTATATATGTAGGAACGCTTTCATGTGATCACAAATGGCAAAAAAAGGAAGTTTGGTCAAGAAACTCTGAATGTGCTAATATCAAATCTCTGTGAGGGTGCTCATAGCCATGAAGCTTTGGGTACGGCACAGATGTCAGCTTTGGAGAAAGGACAGGTGATTTCCATACTGTATGTGAGTTTTCATCAGTCTGTTTTTTTTAAACTTGGTTCTTTCTTGTTTGTCTCCTCTTTCTGTCTCTTGCCTCCCCTGACCCTGGACAGGAGTAAAGCCCAAGACAGGCTGGGCTGTTGACCCATTTGGCCACTCCTCCACTCAGGCTTACCTATTAAAACAGGCCGGTTTCTCCAACATGCTCATACAGAGAGTGCACTACTCAGTGAAGAAGCATTTTTCAATTCAAAAGACTCTGGAGTTCTTTTGGAGACAAAACTGGGGTATGTCTACTCTAGCAAAAGAGTACTAAGCATTCATTTTTAGCAATTCACACAATGCAATTCAAGCTCAGATCAACAATGTGTTTAAAACATGAGTGACTTTGAATTTGTACACATTATTATGCATTAAAGTCTGCCACTCAGATCGTTTTACTGAGTTCGTTCAGATCTAGGAGATACTGGAGCTCTCTGTAAAAACATCATCGTGCTTTTTTTTTTTTTTTTTAAGTTCTTATGGTTAATGTGATGTGACATCCTGACAAAATCAGACTATTGATTGTGTTTCAGACCAAACAAAGCCTTTTCTGTTGTTCATTTGTTACGCTGTGGAGCCCGGACATGTCCGTGAAGGACCTCACTCTTATCACATGAGTGGAGCTGCCAAAGATAGCCCTTCTGTTAGTGATGACCACAAGCCTCTGCTAGCTGCCATTCTCGGCTCTCTCTAATTGAAATCATCTCTCTGTGATGTTGTATTTGGCCAATGAACTGATTATATCTGAAAAGGGGGGGGGGGGGGTTTGAGTGGGGTTGAGGGGTGCTTGTTCAGCTCTGTGATACAGAAATAGAGGTCAGAACGGGATAAATCCCCTTTTGCTGTAAGCCATGTGCAGCAGGGTGGCCTTGGAGTTGTTTGGTGACTGGGTCTGTTTGTTGGTGCATGCACTCAAGCCCTGCACCCCTCTGTGTGTGTCCAGCCAGATGTTCAGGGCAAGAACTGGAGGTCATTCAACTCATCACTATAATCATGAACTTTATGTAATGAACAAATGTGTATGTTAGTTTTTGTGCTGTTACATCAGTCTGCTTGCACTGTGCACGTCTTGTTTCAACACTAATTAATGTTCAGATATGGTTTATTTTAGTGCCTCATTGCCTTGTCACTGATGATCTGTCCATTTTATAGTGAAGGATTTTGAGGGATGCAGTATTCCAACAAGCACAACACCATAATGGCCAAAGGGTCTAGCACTGACTAATTATACAGACAGCAATGAAAACAGATTTAATTATAGCACATTATCCCCGTATGCTAAAAACAAGGTACAGCAATTTTTTTAAATAATCCAATAGTGTGCTCACCTCAGAAGTCTTGTTTGATTTGTACTGCCATCAGTGTGCCGTCTTTGTGTGGGCAAGAACATTGGCCAAGTTTGATCATGACACACATGGCATTTTGAAGGTTATCCAAAGACAGCTAGAAAACATCCAATGACCACTAACAAACCAAAAAAAAAAAAAACAGAATACAGCACACGTGTTCTTTGAAATACTGTGTTATTCACTCGCGTTTCTTTGTGCGGGTGGCTCAATATGAAGCCGAGACTTAAGTAAATGCCTGTGGAAGCAAACAACTGTAATAATGCCAGCTTATCTAAGACAGGCAAGGCAGAGTGAAATGTCAATATATATCCCAGCTTTTGTCTTACGGCTCTCTATTCTCTAACGGAGGACATCTGCTCACAATGCACAGTGTCACGCTGCCTTAATGCTGAAATGACTGGATAAAATGGACTTTAACACGGCTTTCTGACCGTCTCTCATTGCCTGATAAATGTAATTATGGTTCATTCAGCTGCTCTGGAGTACAGCCAGAGTCAGACCAAAATTAGGCCCCCGCTCCATATAAACCTGTATATATCGCCACCAAACAGGCAGCCAGGCTGCACTGGTTCTCACATCTGGCCTCCTGTTTTACAGTGTAGTTCAATTATTTTCTCATAATCTCATCCACCTTCCCATGGTTTTTCTGAAAGTCACTACAGTGTGGTGTAGTTGTTGTAGTGTGGTAAAGTGCAGTGAAGGGTAAACGTACCTTTGTCTTGCACAAGATAATTAGTTTAGGTTACATTGTGTTTGTCTCTGTTATTGTGCAGTCTCACTCAGGTAATGCTGAGAAGGACTGGGCATGACAGTCGGCATGTGAGCTAATATTTGTCTTGTCCAGGACAATAGCCTCTGTTGTCCTGGAGTGGTGTTTGGTTTTTTTTAAAAACTGAAAACAGCAAGCACACCATTTCTGCCACCACATTAGAGCTGTTTGGCCTGTGGGCTTTCCTGTTTGTTGATCTAAATCACTCAGGCAGAAATTTCCTGCTCTTGGTACGGTTCCTGCATGCTTCCTCGGAATAGTAACATGAGTCGGACTCTCTTTTTAAATGCAACAGGATTCCCTGGAACTGAGTGTGTGACAACTGTATAGACACACATACAGTCAATCAATCATGTGCTTTTCACATTTTCCTTCCCATCTTCTGCCTCCAGATCAGGACCAGAGCACAGACATCTTATGTCATATGATGCCCTTCTACAGTTATGATGTGCCTCACACCTGTGGTCCAGACCCAAAGATCTGCTGCCAGTTTGACTTCAAGAGACTCCCAGGGGGCCGCATCAGCTGCCCATGGAGAGTCCCCCCTCAACCAATCACTGACAGCAACATACAGCAGAGGTATATTTACGCACGCGCACACACGCACACGCACACACACACGCACACACACACACCACACACACACACACACACACACACACACACACACACACACACACTTTTTGAATTTTGCTTTTGAATGCTCCATATCTTTCATTTGCTGCTAGTGCTTTCAGAGGTACATCTGTATATTTCTCAGAGGGGGCACATTGCTGTTAAAGAGATTTGTCTCCAAGCTCCTTAGGAACTACACTGGTGTGAGGGGATGTCTGGAGGGAGTACATGTGAACCATATAAGGACGGCCATTATGCAGCATGTTGATAAGCCTTACTTTCATTGCCTTGAGCTGAGTGTTAAATGCTCAGTTTTACTATCAATAGAACTGATCTACAAGTGTATGTAACACAGCACCATGTTCTGGGTGGGTCTGGCTGGGTCACAGCAAATCTGGGTAATGCTTTAATAATGCATATGCGATTTCGCACATGTGATTTCACCTCCCTAGCCATAGATCATTGGTTTTATCGACAGAGACATAAGGAAGTGATTCATTGTGGTTTAAATGGATGTGTCCTTGCACAGAGCTGTGATGCTGCTGGACCAGTACCGGAAGAAATCCAAGCTCTTTAGGACCAAAGTGGTGCTGGCCCCATTGGGGGATGATTTCCGCTATACAGAGGCTTTGGAGTGGGACCAGCAGTTTCATAACTACCAAAGACTCTTTGACTACATGAACTCTCATCCAGAGCTACATGTCAAGGTCTGTGACACTCTCTCTTCCATCTTAACTTGTTTGATTTTGGGGCTCAAGGGCATGAGGCCATGAACTTAGGAGTCAGACCACTTTTGTCAGCTCTTGAATTTAAGAGGAAGTCTGAACTTTGAGAGCAAAATTGTCCACAACTGAAGTTCCTTAGAGAAATGTTGCCACAGTTGAGAGCTGGATAGCTTTCTTTTCAGTATATGTTCATGTTGGGGCTTGAGATACTTAGACATCAGCTGAAAAATTTTGAAGCTGAATACTTTAGCAGCACAGACCGACGGAACATCTGTAGTGCTACAAGTACATGTATCATTTTACAGCCTAGTACTATGCACAATATTTAAATATATTGAATAAAGACATGTTTTCCATCTCCCGACAATGATTTAAAGCTGCGAGCATTTTAAAATGCTTTCTTTTGAAGGCAGTTTATTTGTAAGTGTGGAAGCTTAACACATAATTATAAAGTATCATGACATTAGACTAACAATTTGCATGCAGTCTCAGGCATCCAAGCTCTCATCTTTCTTGATTCCAGGCCCAGTTTGGCACCATCTCAGACTATTTTGAAGCAATGCGTAAAGCGGCAGGCGTTGACCCCAGTGGCGCCAGCGCTGTAGCACCCTCTCTGCCCATTCTGAGTGGAGACTTTTTCACTTATGCAGACAGAGATGACCACTACTGGAGTGGCTTCTTCACCTCCCGGCCCTTCTACAAACGACTGGACAGAATGTTAGAGTCTTATCTCAGGTACAGGAATAAGTGGATGGATGGATGGATGGATGAATGGATAGACGTATATGTGCTGCACTGATGAGTCTGCATTAAGGCCTGTTTGGCGGGAAAGCACTTAAACAAGCCATTTCTGTGCGTATTCATGGGTCAGTATGGAACGTGGAAGTGAAACAACTGAAGTTAATGGCCCATCAGAATCCGGTGGTGTTAAATATAGAGGAACTTAGGCTGAAAATGGTAATCTGAATTGAATTTAGAGCTGTTTTTCGTAGAACTCCTGCATTAGACATCCAGCATCCTCTAACTCTTCAGCTTTAATTAAGAAGTAGAATCATTCGAGCAGATACTCTTCTCTCAACAAGCTTCTCTCAGAGCTCCAGAAGGGACAGCCTCTGAAACATTTATCTGGTTTCAGAGCTGAATAGACCGAGTCTCTGTTTTGAGCTCTCTGTGGCAGAGGGCCAACTAATTCCTGCTGCCCTCCCCAGCTGCTTGCTCTCTCTGTCCAACTCTCTTTCTCTCTCTCTCTCGCTCTCTCTGTCACTCGTTCTCTCTTTCTTTCTCTCTCTCTCTCTCTCTCTCTCTCGCTTTCTCTCATTCTCTCCTCCTCTCTCTTTCTGTCTCTCTCTCATCTCTCTGTTTTTAGAAAGTCAGTAAGAGAAATGGAGGGTGTAATTACTGTCATCAGAGTCTCTCCTTCCCTCTCCTCTCGGCCTGAGGGGTGAGGGGGCTCATTGTTGTTGCCTTTGTCAGATTGAGGCCATGTATCTGGGGCTGAGCCAAATCAAAGGTATTGGATGAGTCTGTCCAGCGGGCATAAAGCCCCACTCCTACACTGGAACCTGTTGGTTTGAATTCCTGTTTGTTGACTCGCTGATGTCTAATTGCTGTACATGCACTCTGTCCGTTGGCCTAATGAGAGGTCTTTGGGAAGAGATGCACTGGATCTGTTTTCGCCCACAGTGTTTTTGTTTCAATTAGTCACTGTTCATGCAAGGAATCCTTTTATGTATGGAATAATTTAAGCCATTTGTGATTAAAATAAAAAACTAGATGTTTGATGAGAAATCAGATGTTATTTCACAAAATACCAATTCTGAGTCCATATTTCTGAAAAGCAATTTATTTAGTTTTTGGAGCTGGTATGAAATTGTGACCATTTCATTTGTCCATAACTGAAGGGAAGAGACAACTCCACTGCAGTAGCCTTGTGCCAGATAATGAGTCTTTTTTGGACTGTGTTGATTTTCTATGCTGTATTCTTTGAAGTGGTTCTCCAGTCACACAGAACCCCCTGGTATTTCACACTCATATTTGTAAGACCAGCACCTCATTGTGTCTCTGTGTGAGGGAGGATGAATGAACAGAACAGAACAGCATAAAAATAATGAATCTCTCACTACCCCCCACCCCAACCTTTTCTCTCTATGGCAGCTGAGAATCTCTCCTCACGTCTCTCTAAGGAGCACACACATTGCTCTTGCTTCTCCTTCCTCCCTCTTTCCTTCTTTCTTTCTCTCTCTCTCATACACATATACATGACACACACACATCACATGTATTTCTCAGCTCACGCTCACTCACACACCCTCTCTCTTTTCTTTTTTTTTTACCTTTCTCCCAATGGCAGCTGAGACTCTCTCATCGTGTCTCTCTAAGGAGCACACACATTGCTCTTGTTTCTCCATTTGCCCTTTTTCTTTCTTTCTTTCTTTATTTCTCTCTCTCTCTCTCTCTCTCTCTCTCTCTCTCACACACACACACACACACACACACACACACATATACGTGACAAACACACGTCTTTCTCAGTTCATGCTCACTCATACACCCTCTCTCTTTCTTTATCTCTTGCACGAGTGTCACTGATACACAAGACGGATTCACGTACACCATTGTTCAATATGGAAATATGATATTGATCTGAATCGCCCTCATTTTAAAGTTGCATTGTATAACTGCCCTCCCTTTTTGTCCTCATACCCATACCTGATTACACATATGAAAGGACGGCTACACCCGCATGCAGCCATCAAAGGATACCCAAGCTCACACACTATGATTTACTGCTTTCAGGACTAATCAGAGTCGCTAAGGCACTATCTACAGGGTCAGTTCATTTTGTTTGAAGTCAGTATCTGATCTGTTCTCACTTTGTTTGTTTCCTCCTGTCATGGGGTTGAACAACAGCATTTTTTTGTTCCAATGGATATGACATACATATGTGATATTTGCTTTTGTGCAGTTACTTGTGTTTTTGTGTATTTTGTGCTTTAAGGGATTTCTGAGGCCAAACTGAAGTGATGAGATCATGAAAGAGAGAGATTGTCTTGAACTTTTGAGCAATGTTGAGTGGATTTGAAGGAGTTAAAAAGTAAAATACAATTTCCACAACAATTCTTATGGCTCGTCATGTGGGTAGTATCTAGCCCTCGTGTTTACCCAATCGATTCCTCAGCTAGCCAGCATATTATCATCTTTCATTTGCCTGTTTACAGTAAAATATGAAAGACAGACACTCTTTTACTAGACACAGTATGAAGAATAGACTGCGACCTTGAGTCCTACAAAGTTTCTTGTGTTTTGAACAGCTGCGCATAATAAACTAGATGGGTTCCGTGCGCCTGCGGTTCAGTACAGTGCACTCATCAGTTATCATTAAAAATAATCTTCACTCCTCATTCTCATACAGCTCCTTTGAGTTTCTTTTTTTTTTTGGTATGGTTTGGTTTGGGAGTTTTCCCTGTTCGAATTGAAGTGAGTTGAAAAAAAGCTCCATCTCCAGTCCAAGAACAGCTTCAGTTCTAATCTAACACAACTGATAGTGTTCTTCAGAGACCTCTTGAGCTTGCAGCTGAAGCAGATGCGGTAGTGTGGCCGTAAAGCTAAGAGCTTGCATGTACTGTGGTTGTGTGAAAAATTGCTGTACTTGAATGAATTCTGAAGCCGTCTTTCTGCCGTTAGTGTATGATTAAGCATTGTTAGCTGATGAGCATTGGGGTTTTTTTCTCCATAAAATGTGGCTTTCAGACATTGAATCCTGAGTTCCAGTAAATCCTTAAGGTTAAGAGGCATAACTTCTCTCTTCCTGGAATGAGAACAACATGAAAATTATTGATCTCTCTCTCTTTCTCTCCTTTACTCTCTTTCTCTAGGGCCGCTGAGATCCTTTACTCTCTTGCCTTGGCTCACATCCAGAAGGCTGGCGATAAACCGAGCGATTTTCCTGCTGTGGAGAATTATAAGTTACTGACAGCAGCCAGGCGCAACCTGGGCCTCTTCCAACACCACGATGCCATTACTGGCACTGGCAAAGACTGGGTGGTGGTCGACTATGGGACCAGGTAAGGCATACCCAACTCATACTGACCCAAAGTCTCCAATGCTGCTGCTCTTTATTCGATTTATCCTGTTAAAACAGTGTGCTGTGTTTTACACATAACACAGAGTAGGTTAATGCTGGAACATACATTGCTGGAGCAGATGTCAATGACATAATACTGTGCTTTGAAGGTTGTTCCACTCCATTCTGAATGTGAAGAGAGTGATTGTGGATTCGGCCCATTGGTTGGTGCTCGGCAACAAAAAAGCATATAACCATGATCCTTCAAACCCTTTCCTTCAGATGGTGAGTGCTTCTCGTTCATTGCTTATATACTTCATGGGTACCATTACAAATGCAACATACATGCTAGTACATAACATGTGGAAAATATGTACTGTTCTTTAATCGATATGTCAAAGCAATACTGATATTATACACGTGTAGCAGTGAAGTAGGGATCTTTCAGTTTAGCACAAACATTTTATGAAATTAAATTATAAATTAAATTATAATTTGTAGGATGATGTCCAACCTGCACAAGATTCCCTGCCCCGCAAGACTGTTCTGAAAGTTGGTGCACAGCCCAGGTAAATAAAACAAGTTTTTCTTTTTTTTTTCTTATTTTTTTACTGTTCCAGCCTTATAGCTACTGCATTTTTGCCCAGGAAAGTCTATTCCATTTTTGCTCAGACAGATCAGTGCAACTACATTCTTTCTATACAATTTACAGTGCACTTAGAGTTTGTGTTTGGTAATGTTCACAAGGTAACTCCATTTGATTGGTTAAGGTTGGGAATTCCCATCTTTCCATTTTAATGGACCCATATTTGACTATATAAATATTTTTTCCCACATTGCTTAAAAAGACACACATAGCTATACACTCAACCAGATGGCACTTGTATGACAGCCAGCCGTTTTGGCACCTCTCCAGAATGGCTTTGACTGAATGAATTTCGCCTGCTGTCTGCTTCAGGCCTGTCGTCGTACACAACCCCACTGATCAGATCAGGGTATCGGCAGTAACGGTGTACGTGAACACCCCTCGTGTGCGCGTTCTCACAGCTCAGGGGCAATCAGTGAGTGCTCAGATCAGCGCTGTGTGGGAAGGCACGACTCAGGCTTCCACTGAGGCCTATCAGGTAAGGAGTCCAGTTTCAGTTGTGTTACGAGGATGAAGACGTTAAAGGTTCATCAGTCTTCTCAAATGGATGAGCCTTTGTCTGTTTTAGCTCTTTTTGATCACCTGTGAAAGATCACTTGTATGTTTAATCAATGTAATAAAGAGCGTTAAGGCACTCTGATCTGTTGCCTAGATCTGTTTGATATCGACTACTGTTACTGAATGGGGTGTTGAGCCACAATGACTGTCTGCATTTTAGATTTAGAACTAGAATCAAATTTGAATTCAGTGATATAGTATCTTGTTTGGCCTGTCTTTCCTGAATTGTTGCCCTGCCCATTATTTGACCACATATGTGCTTTGTGTGTGTTTACAGCTTACGTTCTTCGCCCAAGTGCCCTCTCTTGGTCTCGCTGTGTACCAGCTTGTTGAGGGGGCGGAGCTGAGGACATCCGAAGCAAAGTACGTCTTTTTAAAGCAAGGTGGCGGCTTGTCTGTCAGCGGGGCGGAGCATTTTAGTGTGTCCATCCCACAGGAGCCAGTGTCTGTTTCCATTGAAAACCCTCATCTGCAGCTGTGGATCTCCCCCTCCACAGGTCTATTGGAGGTCAGATATCACTCTCTGTCTCCAATCAAGTCACTTACACACACATTAGATTGCACAGATACTTCAAATACTCCAAACATGGAAACCCACCTTGAAGCCCTGGAATGTGAAAGGAAGAGGTGATTTAATTCCTCAACCCTGGTTATTTGTACTAGGGGCTGATATAAAAACATAGGGGGAAAAAATGAAAAGAATATATCATCCTGAATCCATCTAGTGCTATGCCACTGTTTCTTCAGGTCTCTCTCTCTCCTCTACTCTCTTTGTTCTGAGTCACTCATATGAGCGCAGACATTTTTCCAGTCATGCATTTTTTCTCTCTACTTGAACCTCAAAATCACTATTCCTGATCTAATGGCCTTTTGTGATGAGTGGGGTCAAACTGTGCTGTGATGAAGTGAAGTTTATGTTTGCATATTTCACATTTGCAGAGACTGAAACTAAAGGAGGATGGCTCTGAACACCAGGTGAAAGTGGAGTTTATGTGGTACGGCACCACCAGCAGCAAAGACAAGAGCGGAGCCTATTTGTTCCTTCCCGATGGAGAAGCTACAGTAATTTGACTTCATTTATTTAACACACCTAAGTAACAAAGCTACACTGATGACCCCCTCACTGTGAGAAGTGCACTAGAACTTGAGTCCAACACACTTCTTCATGTAGTCACAGTGAAAGTGCTTAGTCAAAGCCCAAGGTAATGGTAGTCTTGATGTAGGAAATGACCTTAACTGAAGGGCATTGATGCAAAGAGTTGGACTAAATGTTGGGATGTCTGAACACTGAAAATTATATAAATTTAGTGAATTGTAATTTTAGAGTGCTGTTGTAGTATGTGCCTCCTGGCAACCTACAGACAGTAAATAAGATCGAATTCTGTCAGTAACTGGTTGTAAATAAACCACCAAATAAGGGCTATTAGACAGCAATGGCCTGGTTATAGCCAACATAAATACTGTTTTTTTCCTTGTTCTCAAGTTATGCTGTATAAATGAAGTAGGTCTGTCGGTCAGTCTGATAGCGGTGTGTTTTTTTAACGCAGTGTGAAGCAGCCTGTGCATTCCTTGTCATTGAAAGCATAGACTCTAAGGTCATTTTAAAAGTATGTTTTGATTTCATGTGATTTTCTTTTCGCCTTTCCCAGAGGTATTCTTCCTCTCAGCCTCCTGTGATTCGTGTAACCAAGGGACCAGTGTACTCTGAAGTCACCACCACCTTCACACACGTCACACACACTGTGCGGCTCTACAATATAAAGGGTAAAAAGCAGTGCTTCTCTCTAATAGTTTTTGAAAGTATTTCCATCAATCCACATTCATCCATATTAAAAACTTTTAAAGAAAATAAATCCAAAATGAAGCAGTTATCAGTGCGTCATCTAAGTAACCGAGTAAGTGAAAAGCCTCACCGACCGAAATGTAGCAGGCCTTTTTTTTTTTTTTTTTTAAACACATGAGTGCAAACACGTCATGTAGATTGTTTTTAAGTTGGCACGAGAGGATGCGTGGCTCTAAAGATGTACTGTTTAATCCTACGGGGTGTTTTTCTAATTTGAAAAGAAGTAGGGCATATTTGTCCTCAATCTGATTTATTCCCATAGCATTAATTAAGATAGTCAGGAATGTGTGTCAGACAAAGTGAGATATCCGGATTTCAGAACTATCTTGAGTTTATTTTCTATCCCCACAATACTACAGCTAATTGCTTCAGCCTAATATTGAATTCTGGCAGGAACAGAGCATCTGACAACACCCCTCAAAACAAGATGAGTTCTGTGGGGACTAATAAAATGGCTCAATACGTCTGTCCGCTGATACTGCTGCATTTCTTTTTGTTTACAGCAGTTGTGCATTTAATATTAAAATATTCCACAGTTGGAGAAATACTTGGGTACTGTTATATACCTTCAGGGTGGAGTCACCTCTTTTAATAAGTTTGAATGCAAATTGTTTTCCTGGGTGCCCAGCAGTAATGCTCTCACGTTTTGCCATCCAGTAAAAACACAGCATTTATGTGTGATGCTTAAACCTATTAATAAACCATGATCTTTCTTAGTGTCACATTAGTTCAAGAGTTTATTGCAACCCCCCCCCCCCTCTCTCCCTCTCTCTCCTCTCTCTCTCTCTCTCTCTCTCCCTCTCTCTCTCAGGCACAGATGGCCAGGCTGTTGAGATCTTTAACACTGTAGATATAAGAGGGGAGATCAACCATGAAATTGCTATGAGGATAACATCAGATCTGAACAGCCAGGATCGATTCTTTACCGACCTAAATGGTTTCCAGGTAGCCTTCAGTAAATCTGTCTCCATCACACACATACACACACACACACACTCTCACCCCTTGAACTTTTATTTTACATTTTTTCATGGAATTAATGGCATGTTTTTTTTTAATGACAGTGCATGATTTGAACCATTTTTTGAGTCTATTTATAGTGTTACCAAGACATGGGAATTTGAGAGAAATACAATCAAAGATATGAAGGCATCCTTCAAAACAGTTAAAAAAAAAAAATATTTAAAGAATTTTTTCAAGGATTTTGTATTCTAACATTCTGGGGGCGGGGGGGGGGGGGCGTGTGGTTACCAAGCAACAGCACAGCACTGTTTTTGATGTGGATATAGTTTTGTCAGAGGTAACACCATGTTATAAGCGACATTTAAGCAGTAAACGTTCATCTCTCACATCACAAGACTTGTGTTATGGATATGGCAGGGATATTTGAAAAACTTAATTGCCAGGTTAATTCATACATGTCTGGCTCTTTGACAAACTGCCTGAATTATACTCCTCATTACATCACTCACTGAGGAACATGGGGCGTTAGGATTAAAAAAAAAATCAATAATTATTTACAAAATGTATTTACGCAATTTACTCTGCCAGAACACGACCACAGTCACCACAACAGTTAAATATCTAAATCTCAACTCTATTTAACTTACCACGCCATACCAACAACTCAAACACTTGCCTACATAAGCCCAACACAGTAACCAAGGTCTCAACAGATAAATACTAACTACAGTTTACCTCTTGCTCTTGCCTAGTGCCTTAATGCAGTCTAACGGACCATATCACTACTGGTCTTGTGTACTAAGTATCTCATTGGTCAGGCATATTGTCCATCACACCTAGCAGAATAGGCACAATTCATGCAGTGGAGACAATTCACAGTGTTTAGCCCTGTTTTGCCAGTGGTGTGTGAACTGTCCAGTCTAAGTCTTTTAACAGGTCTAATACTGGATTGCAATTGTCAGCTTATTTTATTGTACTGATTCCTCTGAAACACGATCTTGCTGCGGTTCAATTTATTCCTTTTTGCAGCCAGTAGACGATGGCGTCACGCAAACTAATGAGAATCGCGAAGCATGGCACAGCAGATCCAGCAATTCAGTTTTTTTTTATATGAAGAAGCAATTTAGGACTACGCTTAAATTGATCTATTGATTTGATTTTTTTAAAATTAACAACAAAACAGTGATTCCTGTATTTCTTTTGGGGAACTGTTCTTGGTGGATAGGTGAATCACATTTCAAATTAGACAAATTCATACTTCTGAAGACCTTGGTTTGTATTTACAGTGAGTCAGTTCACTGAGTGTTTACTAGTTGAGGAACATTTGGAAATCGGACTGAAGAAACACTTCATTTGGACACAGTCATACTCATATACATATCTCAACTGTCTCACTGACCTTTTGCCTTGAAGTAAGAAATCTTCTTCTGTGTTGTCTTGCCAAACTTTTGGAACTTCGTTTCCAACGGCTTTTATTGTACCTTGGGTGTGAATGTTGTTACAGGTGCAGCCCAGGAGAACTCTGGCCAGACTTCCCTTACAGGCCAACTTCTACCCCATAAGCACAATGATGTACCTGCAGGACTCCAGCAGAAGACTGACCCTGCTTACTGCCCAGTCTCTGGGTGCTGCCAGCCTTAAGAGTGGTGAGTAGTTAACCTTGATATGCACAATCTGTTATTTATTTGACTTACTTACCACAGTGACTTGGTATGGAAACATCTGGAGTCCTTTGTCAGACTTGACTCAACCACATCATATTTGATTGCTGTGAATTCATGCACTGTGGTGTGAATTCTTGTGCTGAATGTGTCATTCTTTAGATTCTTACAGATCTTGGTTAGGACAGTAACAAATCTGAATTATGACCTGTCAACTTCTCGCCTAAGCTTTTTATGGGTCTTTCTAAGGGTCTCAAAAGATACTAAAGAGAGTGTGCACAACCTTAATAGGCCATGTTACAATCTCAGTATTGAAAATCTAAATCTTCAGGGATCCTTACAGGATCTGCAAAGAACGTGGTTCCTGACCAGTTTTTTTTTGTATAACAACACAGGTTGGAACTATTCATGTGACAAATCACATACATATACAGATGCTCCTTGACTTATAATGGGGTTACGTCTTGATAAACCCGTCATAAGTTGAAAATACCGTAAGTCGAAAATGCATTTACATCTAACCTACCGAACGTCATAGCTTAGCATAGCCTACCATAAACATGCTCAGAACACTTACATTAGCCTACATTCGTGCAAAATCATCTAATACAAAGCCAATTTTATAATAAAGCGTTGAATATCTCATGTAATTCAGTGAATAATGTGCTGAATGTGAAAAACGGTTGTAAAGGTACTCACCATTAATGTAAACAAACAGCTGTTTTGTAGACATGATGGGATGCGAAAACACAAAACATAATATGCAATTAAAGCCACAACCAGCGATGGCGGGCCCTCGCCCCTCCGGTAAATCGTGACCCGTGACATTTCGTCATCAAACAGTGCACTCACATCTGATGTGCCAAATTTCATGAGTGTTTAGACATTGGAAGCACTATCTGCCTGTTTCCAGATGGTGGCGTTGTAACATAGGCACACTTTTAACATGCAGATGGTATTATGCTCAATGCAGAAATAATCCTTTGAAGGTTGAATGTCATCATTTGATGCAGCAGCAGCATAACTACCACACCTATCTTGTGTGCTGCAGCACACAAATTAATTACACCAGTGCACATCTGGAAAGTTTAGATTCTGGATTGTGCTTACATCAAGCAGGTGAAATTTGTATAGATGTGTTAATGTGAAGTTGCATAAGCTGTGAATTTGGGGGCCATATCAGGCAATGCATGGTGAATTTATGACACATTCCTGTTTGCGTGGTGAGACATATAAATTCATCATTTCGCCATTTCAACACCTTGCAAGATATCAAAAATCCCTTCGCAGTTTAAAATCAGCAACATCTTGACGTCATATATAGCATGACATAAATCCAATGAACCATCTATGAGGAGTATTTCAAAATGTAACACATGTCAAAATGCACAAAATCCAAAATAACCCACTTCATGTTGGGAATGGCTAATACAATGTACTGCAAATTTGTTCATCTTGGGGAGACCAACATTCATTCATTCATTTTCAAGCCACTAATCCTAATATGGATCACGGGGGAGATCCACATGCCTACCAAATCTGGTGCGTGTAGGTGAAACTACATGCCAGGCACAGGACTCAATGTCATATGGGGGCGCTATGGAGTCCCCAGACCACACCTGGGGCCAAGCCTCTGTCCCTTATTAACTGTCACAAGCACTTGTGCACTTAATTGTATGTACCAAATTTCATGAGTTTTCGTCCATGGGAACCACCTCAAAAATGGCCAAGTCTTGAAGAAAAAGAATGAAGAATCCTTATGGAAACAACAGAACCTTGCCCTCCAGTGGACACTGGAGGCGTAGCACCTCCGGTGCTTGAGCCCTAAAAAACACTGGCAACACAGTACACTGTAGAGTGTCAGTTGTTTACCCCCATGATCGTGTAGCTGATTGGGAGCTGCGGCTCGCTGCCGCTGCCCAGCATAACAAGAGAGTATCGTACTGCATTTTACTTGCCCAGGAAAAGATCAAAATACAAAGTATGGTTTCTACTGAAAGAGCATCACTTTCGCATCACCGTAAAGTTGAAAAATTGTAAGTTGAATCATCGCAAGTTGAGGACCATCTGTATATCTGGATTGCTCTGAGGAATGCAAGGGCTTTGGAAGGTCATACACTTCATGTCATGTAGCTTGGCTTTAAACCAGTGTTTACACCAGTGACCTTGAAACTGGTTTGCAGAGACATTAGCTGCAAGTCCTGAGTAACAAAAGCACAAAAAACTCTATTTATTACTTTATCAAACTGGTAGGAATCAAACCCAATTTCAGCAAAAGTAACTTGATGTTATCAACAACCTGAAATGTAGCAAACCAATGCCATTTTTACGGTTCCTCTAAAACAGGAAGCGAATTAAATGCTGGAGCACAATGTAAAAAAAAAAAAATCTGAGCCTCTTGAGGAGATCACATGAAATCAGCAAAGCTGTGTTGTTTGTTCTGAGTGAAGGAGTGAGAGAAGAAAGTAACCATAGGCAACTTGAATTGTCTCCGTAATTATAATTCAGGACAAGTTTTATCTTCGTATCCTCAAGCAACATTTTTTTCTATCTGTACAGAAAAGGTTTATTATTTGTGTCTGAACCTTATAAACAGGTGCATGTTGCCCTTTTCATGATTGTGAAATAAAAAGATGATGTGACAAACCCAGTATTTTTGCACAATCTTTTGAGACTTGAGAATATGCCTTGGAGGAACCCATTTTGCCCCTAACAATCCTCTAGCTGAGACAAATAGTGAAACAGTATAATTGACAGGGAGATTTACTCCCTGACTGTTTACACCAACACATCTTCAGGAAACAATTAGTGTGTTATTTGAAAAATGTCTCTGGTTAAAAAAGGACTTCATATTCCACAAGCTCAATTTCTTGTTTCATGCAATGGAAAATTGGCCCAGCAAAGCACATATTTACAATTCTAAAGAGACATCTGACAGCCGGTGACATTTATCCTTACAGTCCTAATAGATACTTTATTTAGCAAAGAAGGAGAAGACAAAGGCTTGTTTGGACTGTTCAGATAGAGGGAATTTATTTATGTCTTAATGGTAGCTAATTTAAAGCCATTATCGTTAGTACAGTAAATGGTCCTTAGAGGTGTATGTTTGACTTTAGATTAAAAAAGATATTTGGTGCAGTTTACTTGTTAGGTGAAGTTGTGTATTGTGTGGGCTGATCTCTCACTACAATTTAGTTTTTAACATTATAGTTTACTACAATGATCAGATCAACTTGTTAGAGTGTCACAAAATCTTTTTTGAGATGAATGATGCAGCTACCTGTGATTTTCTCCACAGGTCAGATGGAGGTTATTTTGGATCGACGACTCAACCAGGATGATAACCGTGGGCTGGGCCAAGGAGTCCTGGACAACAAGCTCACCGCTAACTCTTTCCGTCTTCTCCTGGAGAAGAGGCTGCCAGCTGTGGAGGTGTGCACTATGTTATTTGAAGTATTTTAATGAGAGTTATATTTATTTATAAAATCAAATGGACACCTCTAAGGAGCACATCCTGCGATAACAGTAATTCCTCCAGTATGAGCAATCAAAAAACCATTAGGATTGCAGTGCTAAATGGCACTGGTGTCAGAGGTCTCCTTACAATTGAATGTCTCCTTACAAAACCTTTGCTCTAGAACTCTGTGTGGGTGAGTCTGTGTGAAATTTGATTTTATGTGTTGCCGAGTTATGATGATGTTGTGTGTTAAAGTGAATACTGCCTTTAGGTAGTATATTCATGTTAATGAAAATGCTTCATAACTGTTGTTATATCTAACCTCACTTTTGAAGGACCCTAGCTTTTAGTTCCCTGCTAACTGTAATGTTTTCCAAATTCAGAATGAGAAGATTTCTCCTGTCAGCTACCCATCACTGCTGAGTCATACTTCTGAAATGTACCTGAACCACCCCCTCATCCCTATGGCGATGAGTTTGGGCTCAGCAACTATGCCCCTGGTCCCTTTCAGTCCACTGACATCCTCGGTACCCTGTGACATTCATATAGTTAACCTGCGCACCATCCAGTCCAAGGTAGGTCCCAGAGTTCTTACAGAGGCTCTCATAAGAGACTGTTTTTTAATAACTGGAACATGTTTTGATGATTCTCAAATTCTTCTCAAACTTCTCAAATTCCCTAATGAGACCTTGTGACACTTTGTATCACTGTCTTGTCCTCCTTTTGATAAAACTGTGTACATGTGTGCAAGTAAATGTTCTTAATAATTCAGATATATATTGATACTTCAAGTCATTTTGAAAACATTTCATACAAATAAATCTTAAGTAACACAATATGCCTTTAGAAGATCTGAGGTTGACATACAGACCTTTCTTGTTGAAGACAGCTATCAAACTTTTAGGATAATGCATGAAGTCTACTAAAGTGCTCACGTGTGTGGTAGGGGGAGTAAACTGGAAGCCACCCTTGATCTTCCAAGAGGCATATTTTGCACCTACCTGTAAATTATAGATGACCATTTGCTGGATGCACATTTTATACTGCATAATATTTATGCACAAATCTTTTGAATTTAATTAAAGAAGTTCACATGTTGAAGTTGGATGCACCTCACACTTAAAATGGAAGATATAGCAATGACTTATCAGTGAATTAACAGACGACTTGAAAACCATGTTCAGGTGGTGGGGAGATAGTGCAGTAATAAATACGGTGTACGTAGTCTCTTTTGCAACCTTCGGATCTGTCCAGGATTCTTTGATTGGATTGAATTGATCAACCGACACGCAACCATTTGAACTTAGAGTTTTTCTTTGCTTTTAAGGCAAAAAAGGCATTGCTTAGATGCCTCGGGTTGTCTTTGCCCTAAATGATGACATCATATGTAACAATGTCACTTGGCTCATTAACTGCGATAGATGTACCACTGAAGCTTTCCAGAAAACCCTCTAATTGCTCCAAGGGGAAAGGGACTCTGCACACCAATTTGTGCAATTATTAATTGAAAAGATCTGCCAGGACATTCAGTTTGACTGCAGAGAAGTTGGCAATGCAGGCAGAGAATGAAATGAATAAAGTCATGAAACAACAGCTAGAAGATTCATTTTATTCTTTTCTGGTATATATAGGAAAGGATACTCAGTCTATGTGTGAAATAAAAGTTTTTACAAAATCCTGCTATGCTTTATATTTTCCTCCCAAGAACAAATATAGTCACTTTGCATTTGATTTCCCCAATTTGTGCCTTCCTCTGTGATGATATATGAGAGTATTACAAACTTGTAGTAATTACAAGAGTTGCTATAAAGATCTTTTAATCTTTTCATGGATGTAGGCATTACCTTCTTTTGTGTACCTACCACAGGGTAAATAAACCGAAGAGAAGTGAGTGATCTGATTTCCTCAGACTTTTGAATATGGGACATTGTCAGGGAACCAGTCAGTGCTGGGTAATTAAATATTACAAAAGAACGTTTGGACTTTCATCATATGATGTTTCAGCATCTGTGAAACTCCTTCCAAAATTCCATAATTCATTTGTAAAATGTTAAGTCAAACTCACTTTTCTTCCATTCTCAATTTATTCTCACTCACTCATTGAGACGGATGGCCTAGAAAATCCATTTTGAAACTCATCAGAAATCATCAGGTCAGCAAACTAGCACGATCCATATATATTAGGCATTAATAATGACTAATGAAGGGGCATGCTGATAGAACAGTCCAAATTCTGTGTCCGTTACTGCAAACGTACTGGGTAACACTGTTAACAGAATCATAGAGTTCTTCTTTTTTTTTCCTAGTATCTTTTTGGTCTTTGTATTTTTGGTCTGTTGAAGGTCAGAATGTTGCCATTTTTGCATGCATGTTTCTCATCAACTTGTTTGAACTGCAATAACCCCTAAGATCTGGATAAGGAAAGGATCAGCAGCTGATGAGTGAGATAGGGAGGTGGTCCATAATTGGCCCAGTGTTGTGGTGTTGCTGGGTTAGGAACAGTGGTGTGTTTATAGGACCCTGAAACTGTGTCTCACTGCTTTCACAGGAGGAAGGGGGAGGACCGTCGGACCAAGCTGCTTTGATTCTACACAGAAAAGGCTTTGACTGTGGCTTCTCCAATATGAACACTGGCCTTCTATGTACCACCACACGTGGCAAGGTGAACCTCAGTGCTCACGCACATATCCACACCCTCAAAGGTCTTAAGGAGCTCCAGTTTCGTATAGAAAAAATAACAGTTACACCACAGTTGAATACTAAAAAATACCACTGCCGACTTTATGGCAGAGCAATAAGAGCACGAATGTGAATAAAATTAAATTTTTAAGACTGCTGCAGAAAAAAATCTTCTTTGAAATACATGTAAGGCATGTATTTTTAAAAAACTGTCTAAGGTGTACAATACTTATAAAAATGCGATATAATAGTGCAATAATATCTACACTAAATGTTTTAGTGTTCCGTACTTTGCTTTTGGTGAAGGAGCTAAAGAAATCTGTAGGGTTTTCTGTGCTTGAAAGATTCATTGAAAAATAATGTGATATTGATACGAAAATCAAAGCTGTCTCGGATGCCATCTGAATTTAATTTCCACTAAATCTATTTCTGCATATTGTTTAATTTGGAGTAAGGTTGGTCAATATTGACTGGAATGCTCAGATACATTCATTTAGTATAGCCTGAGCAGCGTTGATGATTCTGAAGTACAAGAGCACTAAAAAATGTCCAAACAGTGCACAGCCATAGCGTGAGAGATACTTTGGTAGAGTAATAAAACTTGGTAGAGAACTATACCCGTGTGTAAACATTAGGCAACGAGAATGTATTAACCTAAGTCTTATGAAGGACATTTCTGCAATAGTCTGAGAACTGGTCTTTTTGCTTTGAATAAGCTAAGCTAACATTTGACATGTGCTTTATTTTTGTCTCACAGATCCATTTAGGAAAGCTGTTTGCTGAACTAACAGTTCGGGGGATGACACCTGTGTCCCTGACTTTGATGCATACACCTCAGAGTGGACAAATTCAACAGGAGATCAGTCTTAAACCAATGGAAATTAGTACATATCGTCTACAGCTAAGCTGAGCCAAGCCAATGCCTGAGCCATTTGACAAACCAGAGTCTTGACTCCAGTCTGGAGCAAATCAAAGACCACCCCCCTGTCGCCTTCAGTTAAGGAATTGCAGGGTGAACTGCTAAAACTGAACTCTTAAGCCTAATAGGAAAGTGCAATATGAAATTGATAAAGAGTCCCTATCCAGCCCACTCAGGTTCTGTCTTCTTTCTTATTTGGAAAACAATGTTGTATATTCACTGTGATGAGGGGTGATGCTCTTCTCGTAATATAATTTTTCTGTTGTGTTAGATTCAGAAATAGCTGGAGCTCAAGTGGATACTTCTAAGTCTCTCCCTATTTGAGGAACAAATTAAGACCGAGTTTCATTGTAAGGTAGATACACCATATGACTGAAACTTGGTGGTACTTGGACAGGGATTTTTTTTTTTAAATTAATTATTGTGAAACCCATTTGATTTAAAGAGATTTTTTTATTCTAATCCAAAGTGATTTTGTGAAAATGTGCCTTATTTTTCAGCATCATAAGAAGTTCATCATGTCTTTGTTTTGAGTTCAGCAGCAGAAACGTATGATGTCAGTTAACTGACAGCCAGTATAACAGCATTTGCTAAAGATGTTACATTCATTTTTAAAGCTCTCTACAAAATACCATGTAGATTTGGAACAAAACTGATCTGTCACGCCTTCATACGTTTTACCACATTTGTCTTGTTATAAATTTTAACAAGGCTTCAAAGAGCTGGGCACATTAAATGTAGATGATAATTAGAAGTTATTTTTTTTTGTCCTGTTGGTTGTTTAATTTAAATGTCTTGCAGAATTTGATGCAAATGACTGCAGCAGATGTGATAATCACATGACTTGATATGGGTCTATTATTGTGACCTTATGTATCAGAGTGGTTTTAGCTTTACACAGCCGGTGACATGTTTTTGTTTGCTTAGTCATGACATAAGGCCCTTGTCCTAATCTCTTTTAATTTTGAGAATGACATGGCGCATGTAAGAAATTCACCATCACATCAAATGTCAAGTTACAGGAAAAATATTATTTAACTGAAAACAATAATTGCCTTGTCATTTGTTGTAATAATATGATAAAGATAGCAGAGTAAACCAGCCATACAATACAAACAGTAATGAAACAAAACTCTTCAGGTGCTAATTCACAAGTTAGATTTTTTCCAGAGGTTTTGAGTTTAAAAAACAAAACAAAAACAAAACAATAGATCATCTCGGTTTACTGTTACCTTCCAACACAATATGAAAGCAATGTGCCAAGAGTCAATAGTTCTGTAAACATCAGTGCATGATGTTCATGATGCATTTGTAGATGCACTGGCAATCCAACTATGCAACACCTGTGGCAGTGTTGTATCTAGTCTTACTTATACCTATGATATACATAAGCTGAAATGGATCAAGCAGCATCACTGAACTGTATTAGCTAATTTCCTTATCATGATTTCAATGTAATAGTCAGCTAGTCCTTCCTAGCATCACCCAAACATGATCAATTGTGGAAATATACTGTAATCATTTGTTGTCTTTTTTAGAAGTAGTTGTCAAGGTAGGGAGTATACTAACCACATTTGCCTTGAGGAAAATGAAGGTTGTCTAGGTTATTCTGGCAGTGACTTGTTAGAATGTGGTAATTGTGATTCGAGAACTGTTTTTGTTTTCATGCTGTGTGGTCTTCTAGAATGTAAATGGGAGTGTCAAAAATGGTTTACTACCTGCACATGCAAAACTCTACTGTCTTTTGTTATCTTTTGATAATTGTTGAATTCATGCTTTTTTCAGTTCAATCAGAGGATGGTCTGTATCAGTGATTATCAGTTTCTCTCACTTTTTTATGCTTATGTGAACTCCGGCCCTTTGTACTGTTTGGAAAGCTGGCAAAAGGTGGAAATGCTGATTTGTTAGTCTTTTTACCAGGTTGCTGATTTCAGTTCTGTCAAAAAAATCTGTTTTTCCTTAAATGTAATATAATGCAAGAATAAAGAAAAATGAGTTCATACAGCTCTTGTCTGTGGGTTTAATTTGAACAGTGTTATGAAATTTAAAAGAGCAAAAATACCTCTTTTTTCAAGAACTGCATACTGTTTCTCCGAAACCTCGGTACAATTATGAGTTGACTTCTTTGATTGAAAAAAGAAAAAATTCACAAAGATCCAATAGTTCTTCATGCATCTATATTTAAAGATTTTCAGGTGACAATATTTCATTTTTGGTTGCCTGATCTTGTATTATTGCTCTCAGTATTAAACTAAAATGTCACACACTAGTTTTGTAATTTAGAGCTGGTTTTTCATATCTGGACAACTCATAAGGTTTGGTGTCCTTTTTGAGCTTCTCCATTCGTTTTCTCATGATCTCCTGAAATTTGTCTTCTTCTTCTTTCATTGCTTTTGCCAATTCCTCTTTTTCAATTGCTTCTTCTTCAGCCATTTTTATTTGTAATTCTTTTTGCCACTAAAACAAAGAATTAAAATGGTTCAGTGCCTTTTTCTCCCTTAAGATCATACAAAATCCATAACAGTAAATATTTGGAAAAGAGCAGGCTTACCTTTTACGTGTGCTGTAGTCTAATTCTAACCAAATTAGCCTTATACCTGAGTGTCTGCTTAGCCTGTAGCTGCTCAAGGTCTATGAATTTAAGTATGGAGTGGTGTTCTGTTTTCTGTCTGCTTCACAGTGCCTCTCATTGAAACCCTCAGTGAGCCAACTGTTTGAATATCTCTCACCTGGTCCTGCACAATTTTCATCAGCTCAGTGTCTGCTCGGGTCTTAAAGTCAGTGTAAGCATTCTGTTTTGTAGCCTCACTGTAAGACAGTCATAGTAACAGAAAAATGAGAAACATGTTATGGATATACCCCCCAAAATTACATTTTTATTCAAATAAATGTAATAATGTTTTTGTCTCTGTACTGCCAAATTCAGAGAGAGGGAAAGTAATTAACCTTTGTGTGGTGACAAATCTGCAGTGCCCGTTGACTCCTGTGGAGGTTTGTGCCCTAAAGGTGCTTAAAGGGCTCTTACTCTTTAGCTTCACAGGGGAGGGGACCTGCTGGCTTGGTTTGGTTTGACCTGCAGCCTTCCCTCTGGACCAGGGGCATGACACTGTAAGAGAGCTGACAGATCTCAGATAGAGCTGAGAGAGTGCATGAGCAAGATGTCGTGTGATGGAGTGGTTGGACACACACACAGTTTGTCTGTGTGAATCATTACGCCCCTCATCATGGACCATTCCTCCTGGAACGCTGAATTCAATCTGGAATACAAAATACACAACATAAGTGATCACGCCTTAAGTGCATGTCAGAGATTTTTCATTGAGATCGTTTTAAGAAATTACCTGAATTTAAGTCAACAAGTCCATCTTGAAAGAGTAATGTAATGGCAAAATGAACAAAATAGATCTGTACTGGTATTTAAAGGTTACATGTATATCTTAAGTGAGGGCATATTTCTCTGAAACATTGTATTAGTCTATCACACAAACCATTTATAATTACATATTCTCTTTTTGTCCTCTTTGCTTTAGTTAAACTAAAATGAAAGGATAAAAAATCATTGTGACTCACTAAAGATGGTTCACATGGATTCACATCAGAGGGATATGCTGAAAATTTTAATTTCTCACTAGACCATTTATACTTTTTTAACTGCTATTGTTTTTTGTTGTTGTTGTTGTTGTTTTTTGTTTTTGACGGAAAAAAAACCCTATTAGCTAAGAAAACTGCAATCAGCAATAAATGTAGTCTTTCATAAGATAAAGTACATTCTGTTGAAAGTGAGCTTTATGAAGAGTTATTGGCATGTCAAATGCCTTGAGACTAATGAGGATATGTGTTCAGTGCACTGAAAACCACACATATTTTATACATGGTAAGTGATTGGTCTGTGATGCCTGTTACCTACTGCGGTGTATTTATTTATTTATTTTCTTTACTAGGGTAGACACACTGGGATTTCA
This sequence comes from Chanos chanos, assembly GCF_902362185.1. Classification (NCBI taxonomy): domain Eukaryota; kingdom Metazoa; phylum Chordata; class Actinopteri; order Gonorynchiformes; family Chanidae; genus Chanos; species Chanos chanos. The sequence continues at coordinate 38,692,969 of NC_044497.1, forward strand.
ATATTCTCTTCAAGTGAGCCCTGACCAATAAAGCAGCAGCAAAGTCCAACTGAGAAGGTAACTTCAAACAGACAAAGAAGCCAGTGGCATACAACAAAACACACTGAAGACCATATGCAAATAAAGTTGTAAATAATTAAGCAGTCCATACACATCCCTATAATTCTAACAGCCATTTACAGCACATGCATTGATTATCTAAGAGCTCAGTGGCCTGATTTTATTGAATTGTCCCATATTTACAAGTTATTTTAAAATATTCCACATTAATGTAACATCGTGATTAAAAAAGTAGCCTTACTCCAGCTGAAAATGAAGGTCCATTGAATAAAATCTGATCATTCCATAATCAGATTGAATCCCCTATTACCAGTCAGGGAGAAGAGAAACAATTACAAGGTTCAGCAATATCACAGAAGTATACTAGTGTTACTGTCTTTTAAATGTAAAGAGAGTACTACACAGGCATCTGATTCAGTGTACAGTGATGGGCTGTTAACACTGTACTGGTGGCATATATTGGAGTCACATGAGATATGGAGTGTGATCTGAGATGTTAAGACCTAGGGCACACATATGCATAACCTGTCCTTTTCTTGCTTGATATGAAACACCTGGTTCTAAAACAAAATCTGAGTTACAGTTGTCTGATAATCTGTTCAAAGTCTTTCATCAGGGGGAAAAAAAAATGCACGTATTTGTAGGACGCCAACACCTCTTTACTTTTCAGTGCATTGAAGATCAGTTTCAGCTAAATAAGACCCTGTTTCACTACAATTTTAAAGCCCTTTATATTTTAATGAGCTTGATTCTGAGTTGCAGTAATAACATGATCACAGTCTGTGGACTTTAGTCAGTGAAGAGCAATGGAAAAGAATTGATCCTAGTGGCACCCCAGCATTACAACAAGCTTATCTGAGTAAAAGCCATCAATCAGTGGGATCTGTAAGTTACATAAACTCTCAGTCACGTAATATGAGCGAGTCTTTTAACAATACATTATGGCCCATAGAAAAATCAATGAACAAAATTCTGTTACAAACTCACACAAAGCTGTAATTTGGGAGAACGTGTATGTGCTTTTGAACATCTGCATTCTCTCCCTTCCTGTCTCTCTCTCTTGTTGGATTCAAGGTTTGGATTTCCAGAGCAAAAGATACATCTGTTCCCTATTAGCTCAGTGTCCGTGTTTGACCTAAGAGTGGATCTTGCCATAGAAGAAAACCACCATGCCTTTTCCCCCCATCTTTTTCTGATAGAGCAGAGAGATTTTCAGTTTTGTGTTTTTGTTTGGGATTAATTTCAGGGCATTTAGTTCAATTTTTCCCTTTTTAGGATTGTTTTGTTTATTACGTTAGACATTTTGCTCCACTCATATAGATCTACAATAAATTCAGTGTCATCATCCTCAACAACTGTTGAATACAAACACACTAATATAAAAACTTCAAAACACTTTCAATATACGCATAGGATAGAGTCAGCCACGCTGTAGATTCATAATCACCCACCCAGAGTACAGTTTAATGTAAATGAATTAATGAGGCAAAGAGATGAAGCTTCCTCAGAGAACCAGGGCCGGGCTTGAGTCTTGAATGTGCAGGATGTACACAGTAATATTTGACATTTTATAGCATCACAACTCACATTCTCTTAGTGAACCTGAGCAGCTTATCTTCATTCACTTAGTCATTCCTTTCACTTTTATCTTGACTGTTGACAGTAAAACATTAAGACTAACCCTCAGGAGAGATGGCTTTAATGAGTGTATATTCCCTTGTGTCTTCCCATGCAAGCACTTGATCTGCAATGTACAGCCATTCGCAGGATGATCACTCAAGCCAATACTGTAGCTACTTGATGTTCATGACCTTTAAGCAATATTAATATACACATTTCTGAGTTTAAGAAAAACAGAGTAGAATAGGGTAGAGTCTCTAGCAACCAGTAACCTGACTAGCAACCAGTAACCTCATAGTGGATACGGAGAAAAACTTAAAAGTGCTCCAGTACCTCAGTGAGTCTCACCGCGTCTACCACACGCCGGTCGGTCTCTTGGTGAAGACTGTCCTGCAGGGCCAACCAGGCTGCGTTCCTCAGGCCGTCCTGATGGATGGGACCACGACAGACATGCACAAGGGCCTGCATCGCACTGCACCGCACCCGCCAGTCCCCTCTGCCCTTAAGCGCCGCGAGCATGAGACGAGTTCCGTTAGATCCCGGTGGAGCTGCACAAATAAAGTCCGGTAAAGAAAAGACTCTTAATACTCTCAGTTAAAATGACTGACTGAGTAGACTTCAAATGCATTCACTGAAATGCTCTTCAAACACTCACTTTGCCTCAGTACAGACAGTAGACCACCAGAGGAACCTAGCCCACTGGAGTTTGGTTTCCCCACCAGGGCTTTTTTCTTTATTTCAGCATTGCTGCTACTCTGGCAGATGTTGGCTAACACCATACAGTATAAGTGTTCTAACTGCCAAGGCCAGGAGGTCCCATGTGATACCAATCTCTAAAAAACAACAGGCATACAGTTTTTAACCATCACATAACAAGTACAGATCACTAAACTATATAGTCAGGCTGAGAATTTTAGAATCTTCTTAACTTCCCCAAAAGATTGGGCACTATGCTCACATGCATATTAAATGTATTTTTTACAAGTTTGAAATAAATAGAACCACAACATCACAAAAACAAATGCACTCTTGAAGCAATTTCCAACGCAGTAAAATTTATACATAATTAGTGGAAGTCATATACTCAACAAGAATGACTGGAGAGGTGCAATTGAACAGTTGTACAATATGTCATTTGAAGAAAGCTGTTGCGACCTCTTAGTGTTGGAGGACCGCATTACACATATTAAAAAAACAAGTTGCATAAAAGCACCCTCACAACATAGATGAAATGTGAAACAAAGTAAAAAAATGAGCAAATTGTTGTGCTCTTTGTTTTGAGCTAAGAAATGTTGCACCAACTTAACTTGTGGACCCTGTTCAAAATGAACGTAGGTACATTTAAATGGCCGGAAGGAGGGTTTCTCCACCTTTTCATCCAGTCCCTCAGTCTCCTGTCCCTGGGCCATGTGAAAGTTCATTAAAATGTCAAGGCACACCATGCTTGATTTTGCAGCCTCACCAAGAATCATGAGGCCCAGTCCAGTCTCAACCCTGGAAACATAAGTGTGGAAAAGCTTTGGAAATTTTGAACAAACCCGGCACTGTAAATGATTTCTTCAGCCAGTGTAATCAATATGCAAATTACTTCCATGTTTTAAAAGGTGAGAACAGAGGTGAACCTGGTATACAATGGTACATATAACTTGGTATACATCCATGTCAACTTGATCTGAAAACCTTTATGTGAAGTTTCCAAATTAACATTGTTATGAAAACCTTTGTGTGAAATTTGCACACTGGAAAAGTAATTCATATTTGATTTCATGTATGTTTAGCAGGAAGGCCATCAATATGTTCACTATGCACTAAACATTTCTGCAGTAACAGAACCAAACAGTGACACACCTAATTTGACTTAATTTCACTTATCAGATGATCCACAAGCCCTTGATGAGTTGAATCAGCTGTATTTGTGCTGGTCTAAAACTGTTATGGTTAGTTTTCTTAGACAAAGGCTAGGTCCAGTCCTGAACAACATTCCAAACTGAAATTCTTCATTTAAAAAGCCATTCAGCCCATGTGTCGTTTGAATCTTAGCCTGTGAAAGCCATTATTAAAGGCTCGGAGGGGGAATGTGTGTGGAAACACTAGTGTAGTGAAAAATCTTAAGAGGAGATCCCAGGGGGATGAACACACCAGTTGTCCTGCTGGAGTGAATCTTTCAGAGAGATGAGATGATTTACCACCTGCGAGGGCTGACTAATGCTGTTGTCCACACAATACCAGCTCAGGAGACAGTGCCAAAGCAACGGGCTCACTTCATACCCCTGGACATCCATCTGAATCTGTCAATCCCCGACAGTCAATGAAACAACTCACAAGCTTGTCTGCACATGGAACAGCCCAAACTCAAGCGATGCCTAGATGATTTTGCATCTTTTACAACATGAAGATTCTGACTTATTCTTTTTAATCATTTTCATAATAGCCTGAGAAATAAATATCAGTCATGATTTCTTACAAAAGATTTCAGCATGTTTGTTTCAACATTATACAACAGTGGCACTGGCTGTATGTGGAAATCTAAAACACAATCACATCATGCAACCCTCATTTCCACCGTATTGCCAATAAACATTAGGATTACATAAGATATAATCTTTTATATTTTCAGCAATACAGCTATGTACCTTCTTCATTCTTCCATTTTTGCAACTATTGGGTTTTCTCCAGGTTTTTGTTTGTCTCTCTCTCTCTCTCTCTCTCTCTCTCTCTGTGTGTATGAGTGTGTGTGTGTGTGTGAATTGATCCTAAGTGATGAAACACTTACCTCAAAAGAACCCTCGTTACTAGTTTTGAGACCAAACACTATTTCTCCTACTTGTAGCATGAAGTGAACAGCAAACGACAAGTCGGGAAAAGGCTGATAGCATGCCTCACACTCTGAAAGCACTAAAAGGCAGGGAAAGTTTTACATCTGTTAGAGTTACACTGGTAACTTAAGGTGCACTGGACTTATGTTCTATTTTTTTCCTCTGACCAGTTTTGCATTGTTTGCAGCACAGAAAGTTGTTACAAACTCCACCCTTCTTTTTTTGCAATTCCAACATTTAATCTGACTTTACAATCGACTTTATGCAGTTATGTTACATAATATCCAATACAATCTGAGGATCTATATCATAAGGTCTATGAGAGTTTAAAAAAAAAACCTTTTAGGAGGTTACAAATAAAACATCTGCTGCTCTGCAGCAAGCCCTTCAGGTTTCCCAACATGTGAAAGAGAAACAGTCTCAAAAAGACCATGTAGCCAATCTATAAAAGAACAAAAGGGGAGAGGTTAAAAAAACAAAAACATTATTCCTTAGTGCAGTCAAATGTATCACTGGGGCAAAATGAAATGCAGACCTAACATTGTTTCTTTACTTTAAACATTTTTCACAGTAACTCAGAGTAGAAACCCACATGCACTGTACCTTCAGTATTTTAATGTCATGGTACAGCCTGGACTTTCGCGAGGTGTCATTGCACATCTGCAGGAGGACCGACTCTGCCAAAAAGAATAACGCTGGAATCTGATCCTCAAGTACTGGAGCCTGGTCCAGCGACATCAGCAGCGCATCCAAGGATTCTAGACACAGCCATGTTCATTGTAATGGGACTCAATTCATTTACATTACAGCAGTAACTAAAAGCATGGTATAATATGGTAAAAATATCAACTGATGCTTCATTTTGCTACGGGGAAGAGTCACCTATGCTGTGCCTTTAATTGACCCACCATTTTGAATTTTATCACAAGACAAGCCCAGCGAAAGAAGATCTATCCAGGCACGAGGAAGCTCAACGTTGGGGCCCACACCCATAGACCGAAGTCCAGCTCGGCGCTGTTGTTTCAAATGGTTAAAAAAGTTATGTGACACACTGAACTGATATCTGTCTCCACCTAGTGGTTGATATGGGCAGCAAGCAGTACTCTTCACATTCTTCACTTCACTGTTAGTCAAGTGCTCAAATTAGTTTAAGTTAACGCAGACAGTGCCAAACATTTACATCTACAAATATCTAAACCAAGTCATTTGTCTGAAGAGGTCTTGACCCACTGGGTTATATGAACATAATTACCCACAAAACAGACCAAAATAAGTAAGAGAAAATAGAGCAAAACAGAATTTACTACCTTGCTTTGACTAACAAGCTGCTTTGCCAGACTGATATAGTGCTTTTGTTCTCCAGAGCCTTGTGCATGATATAACTCCCAAAGATACTGCTCTGTTGTTTCAAAAGGGTTTCTGCAACACAAAAAAAACCCTGTTTTTTGTCACATACTTCCTGGCACCTGAGGGTAAAATACAAAATATGGTTTCTCTGTGGTCTGGGCAGTCTTGAATTTGGCTTAATGCTATTTAGCTTACAGAGAAAATGTTGCTTTGTAATGATCCCCTCAGGCACACGCAATTCCAGGAACTACAAATGATCAGGGTATTTTGTTGTAGCCGAATAATGCCAGGTTCAGACTACACAATTTCAGCCCGATTTTGACACGATTTTGTCGTTGTATACAAACTTCCAGCGTCGGGCCCGAATATGAACGTCTGGAACGACGAACGGTTGTCTTTACCCCCTGTAGTGTGACACAGGCTAATCTAAGAAGAGTCTGACATCTCCTACGACATGCTCCTTGACGTTGACCAAGAGGATGAACCACAGTCATCCTAGCCTGACGATCTATGAACTTGCGCAAGGTTGTGAGAGGCAGAATACGATGATTGGTCGGGGGCGTACTTGTAGTGTTGCCAGTGTCCAGGCCAAGACGCGGCAATAGTTTATGGCAATATGATTGCCTGATTTGACATGGTGACCATTGTGAAAGACAAAAATATTGTGTAGTCTGATCCCGGCATAAGTATGACCCTTTCCAACTGCACCATTAACCAAAGCTGCGTCCATCTAAACTAGCTGGACCCATGCCATAGAAACCAGTGTTGCAGCTGCCAGTCCCAATAAGGTATTGCTCATCGACCTAGTGGCATTCTAAATCTTGTTCACTGAGTGAAAAGAGCTAATGAGAAAAGAGAGGACATACTGAAGATGTATAGATTATCCAGGAAATTGGCTTCTGATGCCAGATTCATATACTAGTTCTTTAGTTTTTGAGTTCATTAAAGAACTAAAGCATTCTGTTCAAATGTTTCAGTTTATAGTGTCTGTTTTTCATACTGTATTTTTGCTGAGTGATTTCTGCGTTTTAACATTTTTTGGAATTTTTACAGATCTCCCAGTCCCCTGTAACTTGGGATATGCAATATAACTGCATATGACATTATAAAAGTTCACATGATAATCAAGGTGATCATGTAAACAGTTACACATGCTTGAGAATGCAACTTTACAGCATTCTCAAATGATGTCAGTGATGTAGTAGCTTTCATCTGTTATCATTTTAATGTGCGACGTGTATGGGTACACTATCAAATGTTAATTTCATTCGTTCAAATTATTATTTGGGGGTTCTGAACCAATAAAATCAAAATCTGTTTATATGAGTTTTGCTTAAGCAGCTGTTGTTCATTGTAGACTTGTAGAATGCTGAAAATGGTGCCTGTTTGATCACGTGAAAGATCCTGATTGGGTACATTTGTGAGTAATCTGGCGGCTACCTTTAAAACCTTCAAAAGTTGTCTTATAAGGAGAGGTGAAAAAACTTGTCTGATGAAAAATGTAGCATTTTGCACTGAGAGATGTATGGAGACAAAATCTATTTATTTCAGTATATCCAACTATGAATTAAATTTTGGGAAGGACTCTGGCCAGTACTTCTATTTGATGACTAAGCACTTTCTGCCCACCCTTGTTAATATTCAAAAATATAAAACTTCTTCTCTGTTCATGCCTGACTAGTAAGCTTATAAAATCAGAGACAGCAAAGAAAGTACCTGCAATGTGCTTCACTTAAAAGGGATTTGTTGAGTTTAAATTAATCTAGCATCAAATTATTTCCGTAAAGATCCATAAGTATTTTTGCTATATCATTTTTTTGGTGCACTGGTCCCTTATCAGTGTCTTACTACTGTGCATCATACTGTCTATCAATTATCCCTTTGGATTGGCTAAGTATTAATAAGATTATCAGTTCCCCTCTTGAGGAAATACAAGATGAAATAACCATGTTTTGGACTCAGAAACGGCTACCAGTGCACCAAAGGACGACGCTGACTACATTCTAATCTAAACCTTTACAATCCGCTAAAGATGGAATTGTTTCTCGCATCGTTCCATGCCATCTCCAAAGAAGCACGATAGCAAATCGTATTTCCTGTAATATGTGTATTTCCTTAGCCTACCTTGCGATAACAGTTTTCTTTTGAGCCATTTCATTTCGGCCTTCCTTTCTCTCAAAGAGTCTTTTTTGTAGATCTCTCTGGCATGTTTGAGAAATTATTCCCAGGCAGTGGGTAACTGGAACGTTAAATATAGGCATTTTTATTTTAAAGCTATTAGTAGCCACCCATACACCAGCGTAGTGTAAGGTGTTGCTATGGATACAGAAGTGGCAACAATCATAATAGCACACTTCAAAGTACTGAGACGAAGCTTGAGCCGATATATAGATACTCCAAAACCCGAACTTATTTGAGCCTCCTAAGAGATGCCAGCCATGACAAAAATTCACTGAGACGGGAAAAGTTTTCATTACAGTTTAAAAAAATAGAACTACATATTAAAAAGGCAGCCAGTTTTCAGTTTTTAAGCGTCTACTCTAATCAAACAGCCCACAAAGATGCATAAACATCTGCCAGCTACAATTGCTATTAGGCGACTATGTATTAAGTGACCGGTGTTGGGGGATAACGAGTTACAAAGTAACGTGTTACTGTAATTATATTACTTTCCTCCGTTACGAAGTTCCAGTTAGTTACTGTGAAAGTTACAGTTCACATTTCAGTAGTCACATCACAGTTACTGGATTATTAAAATGTCCTGTCCTGTGCTACACGCTTTTTCAAAAGAATGTTCTTCGTGCTGAATATTTAAATTTAACGTCCAAAACGGATAATTCCGGTCCTGTTTGCTAATTGGTCAATACAATGTTAAAGCGATGTTAAAATACATGATTGTAGAAGCAGCTATGACGCGACACGCACCTGTGCCCCATAATTGTGCATCTATAATACAGTAACCACTGCCACTAAGGAGAGATTGGGTCCTTGACAGTAGCCCCCATTAAATGGGTAAATGGGACAAGACTGAGGTTTGTTAGCTAGCTAGCAAGATCTGCTACATTCGAGAAAACCCGAAAATACGGTGTAGCCAACCAGGACAATAATATCGAGAGGTTTAATGTTACTTTTAATCACAAAATACGGATAACGCAGCTGTCGGCTGATGATACCAAAACGTATTTCTAGCTACCTCAGAAAATGGTGGTTAACCATTCAATCTGAATGACAACATCGTGATTAATGTAGCTAGCAATGCAACGTTGGTTATCGTTAGATAGCTACGGTCGTGTGTTTCTATTTTTTATCACTGGTCAAAAATGTGAACGCATGAATGAGGCCGCGCTTTACGGTTATTTTAGAACAGATAACGGGTGTTCTTGGTAGAATTTGTAGCTCTAGAGAGTAATTCAAAAATAAAGTAATGAGTAGTGTAATTACTTTTTAAAAGGAGTAACGAGTAAAGTAATACCCTTACAATTTAATTGGTAACTTGTAACTAATTACTTTTTTTGATTAACTACCCCAACACTGTAAATGACTAAATGAACGGATGAATGGATGGACTTAAATGAAAAATACAAAAGGGTTCAGGTTTTGTCAAAAAAGACAAAAATTACTATTACAGATAATAAAAGAATAATAAATTAACATCAATGACCACTGTCCTTCTTTTTAGCATTTTGGTTAATTGTGATAGTTATGATTAAGGCAGCGTCATCGTGACAGATCAGAACAAGGAAAACTTTTCCTATTACTTATTAAGATGAATTTCATTTACTGATTACAGTTTAGCCTGATGGGCCTAATCCAAAGGTGACTCCCCATATCTGCCTACTTGAGAAAGACTGATAGTACGCGTTCTTAAATTGGTGAGAGTGCTGTCAGAAATCTGGTAATTCGGATAGAGACTGAAATAATTTCATCCTACATGGTAGTACATAGTAATGGTGAACACTCATCTAGGCATGAAGCCTTTCGATATGCAAAACAATTTATTAATTAGTCTTAATTGTATCTTTCATTCTTGCTTCAGGTATGTCATCTATGAGTTCTTCATTTTGCTCTTGTGTTATTTAGAATAGATCAATATCCAAGTAACTTAATGTATATTTATGATTTTTTTTAAAGTAGTGGGGTGGGGGTTTAAATGTGATTTTTTTTCCTATGTCTGTCTGCGGCATAAGTAAAGTCTTCCTTGAAATTCCCTGAAATCAATTGTGCTAGCAGGTGAAGCATCTACTGAGGGGTATATTTCATCAATAAAGGTCAAGCTTGTAGCTGGTATGTATGATGATACCGGTATATATCTTTCTCCAAACATACAGCTGTCCATAATGAAGTATCTTCCTTTGTCTGCATGCTTTGAAATTAAGAGAGAGGGACATTTTTAAATTTATGCAGACACTAACTTCTTGGCTATTAGTTCAACTGTATTATATTCTTCACCAACTCATTTTTTCTCTAAGAGCTGAATATGCCTTTTTGGAAAATGTAATTCCTGTAAGCGTAAAAGTAAGTATAATAAACAAATCTTGTTTGGTGATGCCTAGCCAGTTCTAAGACATGGATGTAACATAATTCATACAGAAAGCCACAGTCCTGTAAAAAACTGTGGAGCTGTGCAAAATAAAAGAATGAATGAATCCATACATACATACATATGTAAATATATACATACATAGGCTGCATACATACATACATACTGTACATACATAAATGTTGAATAGTCCTCTCGCATACTGACGAAAACTAATTTCAAACAATATGAGAGGATGTATTTGATTATGTTGGGTCATTCATAATTAAAATGAAAAAACAGAATCGCGTTTGAGTGAAGTCAAGGAAATGGAAAGTGCTGACAATCTCAGTCAAATCGTTCGTTTAGATATTCAATGTTCTCGTCTATAAAATGTTTAAAAGTAAGATATCCAGTCAGTCCATTGAGCGCAGAAAATTAGTGCGTCTGAGAGAAAATGACTACAACTCCCAGAACGCCCGCTCGACTTCGGAAATGGAATGAAATTTCTTCCTGGAGTCAAACGATATCTCTGTTAGCGAATTTGGCTATGTTGTCTTTGCTAATTCGCCTAAAAGACTTGTGAACTCGGAATTTAGACAGTGGCAACCCGATACTTCTAAGTTTAAATGAATTCTTTGAGCTCACAATAGATTCTAAAGGGGTGTTAAATATACTGGACTTGTAGCTAATTTCAGAGCAGTGTCACTTTCACTCTTCAATCATGACATCTCGGCGACCCGATAGCTTTGATGGCTTAGGTTACAGGGGAAGGGAGGATCCGTCATTTGCTGGGGGATATTCGGGAAGGTCATTTAATAATTTGTCCAGTGCTGATTTACAGAATTGGGTCACGACTCCCCCAGACATCCCAGGCAGCAGAAATCTGCATTTTGGTGATCGCACCCCGCAGTTCGAAACGTTCTCTGCCCCATCCGGCTCCGGAGAGGACACCCACGTATCGGCTCCACCATCCGGTATGTTCGCTTGTTAAAACTCCCTGACGTCATTGTCCTGCTGAACAAATTCTTTTGAATGTGGTCAACATTACGTGTTCACTGATAATGATTTTGCGTTGGTGGTATGAGCACACTGCTATCATATGGAGTGGTATCCCGATGCATTGTCTGTTGTCATGTAAGGCCCCTGAGTGAAGACTCTAGAATACCGTTGCCTGCTAAAACAACCTGGTATCGCATGCTGAATTTGGAAACCTCTCGTAGGGATCTCGCATTTGCAATAATTTAACTCGGGCACTGTGGTGCAGATAGGCAGATGTATTACGGGATAAGGGTGTACCGATTCACCACTTCGAATCGTTGCAGCGGGTCAAATGTTTCCGAATGTTTTCAGAATGTTTCGAGCGAAAGTTGGAAGGGAATCGAGACTGAATCGATGCAGACATCTCTGTAAGATTATTATTAAGATACGTTATTGAGTTAATCTCCTCTCGTATTGTGCGTTCTTTCCCCTTGGCTCCTTCTCCTCCTCTATTATTTCTGCCTGCCAGTCCATGTGACGGAGGCATGTCCTTCCACTCCTCAAAACAAAGCCCCCCCACCAGCCACCACCCCAAACCCAGTTGTTGAACTATTTGGAGAATGTAACCTCAAATATGGAGTGACAGAGAACACGTTTACGATACACCGGCAAACGTCCGTAAGACTCAAGCGTAGACCTAGTTCAGATTGACTGATTTTTAATTATTTGTACTTTCCTCAATCTCTCTCTATCACTACTGGCTTTTGTTTTATACGTGCTTAGTATTTTTTTCCTTGCAAATATTGTCAAAAATATAGCAGAATTAATTCGCGACGCATCATGTTGCATCGAAACTATGTTTAATTGTGTCGTGGCAAACCTTTGGCATTTTGAAAGTGCTTAAAGTTATCCATGCATCGAATGTTGACCTTGCATCGAGATGCGCCCCTGTTGTATGATCATGACTTTCTACTGCAGCAGCGAAGCACACCGAAATGCGGCCATCGCAATCAGGGACGTCATCCAATACTGTCTTGTGAAGAACATTAAAAACGCAAAACAACGTCATTACTTCAGCAATACCATTAAGTTTTCATAGGTTGAGGAAGTGTCACTCAAACTTTTATAGCCACTGTCATGGGAGACATGATGGTTGTACTTCAGTGAAGGTATCCGCACACTATGTTAACTGTTGTCAAGTATACATTTTATTAACAGCACAGTCTGGCAAAGGCCCCCTTTGTTTTTGTCAGATTACAAAGTTACAAATAATGTGAGGAAAAGACAGTATATATGTGGGTGTGGAGTTCAACAGGTTTTGGGCCTCTAAAGGAGTGTTAATTTTGACAGGATTTTTTAGTCCTAGTCTTTCCATGAAAAAATACGTGTACATTTTATTTCATTTATTTTACCACGGTTAGACGTGAAATAGGCTCTCACAATAGCCAGCCTTAATTAATCAAGTTTTGCTTAGGGGTCTAGTTTTACAGATTCAGAGATGTTTTAGTCACCGTTAAGTCAGGTGACTTAATTCTGTCATTTGAATGTCATTTATGGTGTTTGCTCTTGGCTCTAGTGGAAGTAATAATGATAATAATAATAATAACAATAATGAGCACCATTAACTATATATTAATTTCTCTACATAAAACACTCAAAAGAAGAAAACATGTCATGTCTCACATATTAAGCAGAAAAGCATCTGGATTCACATTGCTGAAGACAACACATTCATGTCACTGAGATAATATTGTCAGCTGTTTCAGTATGTAAGTCTCTGACTGAAACACAGCTCTGAATATATTAAACAACAAAATGACAAATGCTTGATTTTTTTTAAGCAGCAAAGAAAAGGCTTGTACCAGTTGAAGTTATGTTCACAGTTTCATGCAAACGCAGTGTTGTTTGAATATAATCCCTGATTTACACAAGTGCAATTTTTTCACTCCCAGTGTGCGACTGGCATTTGTTTTCTGCGGACTACAATGGAGGGAAAACAAAGATAGATTTTGTTATAGTTTTTATTTTTAAAGAGCTACTCATTTACATCATCATCCTGAAAGAAAGGGTTGCCAATAAGCGCTTATTCACCAAACTCTGCTAAGCTTAGACTATTTCAGTGTACTTCATATTTATTAAGTGATATGACAGTGACCTTGAATTGGCTCAGGGTAGTTGGAAATCACAAGTATAGCTCCTGTTCCTTAATTGTCTGGTCAGTTAGTGATTAGACCTGTCCACATGATTTTGAATGCCAATAACGACTCTAAAACGTCCAGTGCAATATGTACAGTCAATGCACTGGCTGTTTGAAATGTCTGGTGGACCTAATATATCGTTTGATTTAACACTGGACAAAATTTATCAAAAAAAAAAAAAGATACATCTACGGGGTAATTACACTTGTAATTGTTAGATATTAAATCACAATTATTAGACTGATGTGGTTGGTTGTAATTTGTTTGAAATAACTAATGTGTCATTCCAAGATATTTGGTCAAATTTCAAGTTGCTAAGTCAGAACTCCTTCTTATTCAATCATGACCACACAATACTTGATTTGAAAAGTCAACTATTTCTATTTGAAAAGTATCAACGGTTGGAACAACTGTTGTGTTTAAGTACAATAAGGATATGATAAATGAGAATGGTGGGCCTGACTTAAATAAAAGACTGAAGAAAATAGTAGATTTCAAAAACCTGAAAATGCATGAAACCTCAAAAATGTTTACCATAGGCATCATCTTCACCTGTGCATCAAGAATATAGTACATATGATACACCAGATAGATATTTGTTGGTAGACTTCCCAAGTTTACTGGAGGTTGACCAACAGGAGTGATCCATGAGAGAAAGACACCCACCCACCTGTGATTTTTTCATAGGACACCTCCAGAATCATTTTTTTTGTAGTTGAGATGTCTGTGTTGGTCACTGACTATACACATTTGAATTGCAAGCAGCTATGATAATTAAATGTAAACCAGAATGTAATTAAGTATTTTAATTCCTTTAATTTTACAACAGTCAATAAACAATTGTAAAGTACGTGATCTGAAGAAGGATGCAGGCTAAACAAAACTTTTGAGAAAAGCATAGAGTTTTCAGGTACTCTATCTCAGACTTAAGTCTTCCTGCGACTCTCAGTAAAGCCCACAGATCCTTACAAAATTCCCAAATAACACTGTTCCTACACCAGAACAACCACTGACAACCACTCAACCTCTGACAACCACTCAACTAAATTTAATGGATGTAAGATGTGTAATTTTACTTTTGAATTTGTGCTTTGCAATTCAGTAAGTGGAGTAATTAGGAGTTACCAGAAATTAGCATAACATTTTGTCGTTTCTGCTGTTTTTAGATTTCACACATCATATTTGATTGGATTAGTTACTACTCTCTCAAGTTCCAATGAATTTGATTTCATTAGACGTCAGACCAAAACACAAGATTTCATGTTCTTTGGTATCCTTATGAATAAAGGTCATTTTGTTCTGGATCGGTTAGGCCTATTATCTACATTGTGAAATAATTCATGAGGAAACTAGTGACACACTAGTAACACGGAAGTACTACAAACTTATAGAAACTCAAGTCATAAGTATTCACAAGAATGCACGTCAGAAGTTTAAAACATGTCAACAAGGACCTTCGTAGGCAAAATACTATGTTTATAGTGAGTAAGCTGAGCTACTCTGAGATGTTAAGATAGTTTTGGCTCACATCTTCAGACATCTTTTTTTGCATTAAATGGAAGAAAAATTACTACAAAACCTATTGTGACAGAATGAATAAACATGTCCTCTAGTGTGTTGTTCTCAAGCTTCCCCATGCAAACACAAATGTCAGCAACTCCTTACTCTAACACTACTAATCTTTGTCTTTCAGAGCAGTTAAACAGATTTGCTGGATTTGGCATTGGGCTTGCAAGGTAAAATATGATATTTATGTTTTCAAATGTGTGGTACAAATAGGCCATGTGAAGACATAATGAAACTATATCTTTGTTCTTCTGGGTCAGTCTCTTCACAGAAAATGTCCTCGCCCATCCATGCATCGTGTTTCGGCGACAGTGCCAGGTGAAGATAAATACAACAAAGCGTAATATCATATTATACTGCCATTGCTTAAATTGACAGAGTAAAAACTGCTAGCAATAAAGAGCTGTGTTTAGGAGCCAGTGTTATTGTGAGGTAAGGTATTTTTTATTTTTCAGATACCACACATTGTGATCCACTAGAACATAGGAACTGTAATAAAAACATCCCTGAATATTTCTAAATACTATCCTTCTAAGTGGAAAATGTCATCAAGTGCCATAAATTCTTATGTGTTCCTAGTGCTCCCTATGCATTTTTTGATCAGCCAAGCTTTGATGACAGCGGGGTTTCATGCAGAAAACTGTCCATCTTTATTGAGGGTGGTAGATACTGAATCATTTAAACTCAAGTTTAAGATAACACAGACTATGGCCCTTTTTGACTATTGGTTTCCAGGTGAATTACCATGCCAGGAACTACCACTTGTCACCACTGACTGCCATCAGTGTGATGTACAATATCACAAAAACTCAGGTAATAACAGCTCTTCACGCAAAGTCTTGAAAGATCTCGCTGAAAGATCTCATGAGTGTAAACATTGCAGTCTTTCGTTCTTGAACAAGTTTTTATTCAAGTTTTATTTGAATTTATACAAGTATTGTGTGAATTGTGCTCCTTTTTTTGTAATTGCAAATGAAAAATCAAAAAATATGTCTGGTAGTTTACTGTCCCTTCCTCCCTATAGACTTGTGTGTTCTATTACTTTACAGGGACCAAAGGCTCTATGGAAGGGAATGGGCAGCACATTTGTGGTACAAGGCGTGACCCTAGGAACGGAGGGCATCATCAGTGAATGCACACCGCTGCCGCGGTAGATACATCTGATCTTCCTTTTCTTGCATTGCGGAAATATTCTGCCATACTATGTATTTATCTGGTTGTCTGTCCGCCGGCAGCGCTTAGCTAATGACTCAAGTTCATCATGACTCAGCATCGCGTAGTCGTTTAGCAGAAAGCACGTTTTGACTGACTGTTTATCATACGGCTTTAGTAGAAGGAGTTTATTGATGGGTGGGGGTGTAACTTGCACAAATAAGGGTTTTGAATCATCTTCACCACCTTGGTCCAGTTATGTTTCCATTGACAAAGCAGACTTTTCAAAAAGAATATTTGCTGATGTCACAGAGCATCTGATTAGGTATTTCTAATGGCTTAAAAATCTTACACTTTTGGAGTGTTTTATCTGTTTGAGGTTAAATATGATAAGGACTTCAAAGGCTTGGTGCTGACCACATTTATTCCCAGGGACTAGATTTAGTCAGTACTGATTTTCCTACTGACGGGGGTGGTGAACTGTATTTGATTACATTTGATTATTTGTTTTTTTTTCCAGGGAATTATCGCACAAATGGAACCCGAAGCAGGTTATCGGCCACTTGATGCTCAAAGGGTAACGGTTATGTCTGCCCTTCTATTGTTAATAAATGACTACATAACTGAAACTTTCCATCACAAAGCCTCCATGATTGACAGTCTTGTGTTAAACATAGCATCAGGATTTTTTTTGCCAGCTGAACCTTTCAGTGGCTCTTAATTTAGCATCATTACTTTTAATATGTTACTCCAGAGTATCATTACAAAATAATTATCTCAGCACTAATACTGTCATCAGTCTTTGTGTTAGACATGCAATATGTTTATGATGTGCTGCTCAAAAATGAAAGCTTACTATGTCATTTCACTCACAACAGTATAATACAGGTATCAGCTCTTTCTTCAATTCAATAAATTGAGGTTTGTTTTTATGTGTGTGTGTGTGTGTGTTTTCCAGTTTGACATATGTGGTTGCAATGCCGTTTTACTCAGCAAGTTTGATTGAAACGGTACAGGTCAGTGTTTGTGAGAACCTTACCAGTGAGCCAACACATAAACATTTGTGTTCTGTATTGATGGTATTATGTTAAATGTTGTTATGAAAAGTCCATATGACCATATTATACAGCTTTATTACGTAATTAAGCAGTGACATTAAATCTTTTGAATGGAAAACCATTCTTTTACAAATTCTTTGAGGAAGATCTTTACTGCAGTTTTAACAAGTTTATTTGAATGATCAGGTCTGCCGTAATAGTCTAACATGCTCCCCTTTCATTGTAATAGAAACTTGAATGGAATCAAATGGAACTATGGAAATTTAGGTTGAATCTTTCATGGGGGTTCTATAAAGTTTTTGATCAGATACGCTTATGTTATCAAGAGAGCCATGACTCCAGGGAAGGGTAGCATTGAAGCTTCTTAGAACAGGGCCATTCATTCAGAAAACTCGTTTGAAATTTATTTAAATCATTTTCATCGAGGAGATAACTTCCAGTGTTGTTTTTAATCGTGGCGTCATGGTTCACGAGTTCACCTGCATGTCTGTTTTGCCTTCAGAGCGAGATCATCCGGGACAATCCAGGCATCCTGGATTGCGTGAAGGAGGGTGTTGGACGAGTTATCGGCATGGGCGTGCCCCATAGCAAACGACTGCTACCCCTTTGGAGCTTAGTCTTCCCCACTGTACTCCATGGTGTACTGCACTATGTGGTCAGCTCCAGCGTGCAGAAACTGGTGCTCTTCGTACTGCGTTGCCGCAACCAGTCAAAGCAGTCGGCCTCTGAGTCCTCCTCTTTGTCATCAGGCCAGGAGACAGTGCAGAGCATGCTGGACGCTTACTTCCCTGAGCTCATGGCCAGCTTTGCTGCCAGCCTGGTGGCCGACGTTCTTCTCTTCCCCTTAGAGACGGTGCTTCATCGTCTGCACATCCAGGGCACCCGCACCATCATCGACAACACGGATCTAGGGTTTGAGGTGCTTCCCATTAACACACAGTACGAGGGCATGAGGGACTGCATCAGCGCCATTCGCCAGGAGGAGGGAGCCCTGGGGTTCTACAAGGGCTTTGGCTCCGTGCTGGTGCAGTACTCGTTGCACGCCGCCGTATTGCAGATCACCAAAATGATCTATTCAACGCTGCTGCAGAACGCTTGAGAAATGAGAAACAGGGATGGATTCCTACATGTTTGTTTTGCAGGTCCCGTATGTATGTTTCTCTCATTCCAGAAAGTGTGACCTACTCACGTGAGCAGCTGCCCCAAAAATTAATCTATTTTGTGTCAAAAGTTACATCATGCATTATGGGCTAGTGATGTTTCCTCATTGTCTGCTGAGTGTACAGTGTTTATCCAAGCACTTGTTGCCTAGTAGCTTGCATGGCGTCTTGGAACCTACCCATCTGTTAAAACAGAAAAAGAATACAATCCTCATGACAAAAAGATTCAGTTCACTTTTAAAAATGATGCATACCAGAGCCAAAATTCACCAGAGTAAAATGTCACAAGAAACATGATAGTACTCACTGAAAACCATATAAACATGCTTTCTTCTTTAGGTTACTTTGATGTCTGTCCGCAGTGAACATACTCTTTTTTTTATTATTATTATTTTGTGGTGGCACTCGGTGCTCTTTAGCCACAGAGAGCACTTACTGAAGATTGACGGTGCCAGTATCTCCAGAGATTTACTCACACCTTGTACATTAAAAAAATCTAAAATGTCTTTAAATTATTCTGATTTGCACTTTAGTGAATGTTTGTGGTGACGTGTGAAGTAGTTGAAATGTGCACTTCCACAGGTTCAGAGCAAATGTTTATGAAAATGTGTTTTTTTTTGGGGGGGGGGGGGGGGGGGGTTTGTTTTGTTTTTTTTAAACAGACAACAAAAATGTGGTATGAACAGAGCTGACGCACTTGTGGTTGTTAGGTGATTTGGGGACTTCAGGGATTCCGGTGACAGACTTCATCCTCTCTAATGAAATCGCTTGTTTTAGCTAATTCAACACTGGCAACTGGCCATCACATTTCTGATCATTTTGGTTACCATGCTGGTAAAATAAATGTCTGAAATCTGTATATGTGTTGGAAAATAATTTGCAGTTGGGCATTCAAGTAAAACTCATACTGGAAGTGAAAACGATCACAATGAATTATATATTCAGAATGAAAACACAGTGGATAAGAAAACATGTAACTGGAGGCGAGAAGTCTAACACTTTATCATGATATCTGAGTTACACTTAATGTAATATAAGTGCAGTTAAACACATTACCAGTGTTTCTCTGTGGTGATTGACCTGAACCCATACATTATCTCGACTATAATCTCAATCTTTTTTTTTTCTGAGAAAGTGAATTTTAAGTGCATTGAATGTATAGGTATATAACAGTAGGGATACAACATGTTAAAAGAACCATCAAAATAAACTGACTTTAGAGCACTCTCCTAACAAAGGTATTTAGGACATACTGCCTGAATGTTCTGGTGGAGTCATGAATGATTGGATACAAACAATAGAATGTCCATCTGATTAGTTTCGTGAGTAAGCAGGCAGAGAAAAATCATTTATCGCCACCTATTCATCTAGTGTAAGCCACATTTTAACTAGAGTTTCAACTGTCTCAAAGGACAGGTGATAAAAAGAAAACCACAGGCTGCATTTTCATACCTCAGCAAAGCAGCCTCCCAAGATGCGAAATGCTTTCAGAAGTAATCTTTGCTAAACACAGTCATGTCCTACCCTTATCATATTTCCCATAACTTTTAACACTTTTACTACAAATCGGTCGATTAGCAATAGATTAGGTTGAATCCCAGATGAAATTATGAACATCGGACAAGAGGGCTTAGTTTAGAGCATAAACTGAACTGTTGGAGTTGATGTTGATCTAATTTGTATCATCTCATGGTGCTCTTAAAACCTTAAAGGTTGCCGATTAAAAGATGCTGATAAGGACCCATTAAACATCAGAAGTAATTGACCACTTGGCTTGTTAAATGATAATGACAGATATAGAAGGACCACTGTGGATTAGTGTATAAGCTTTGTTTTACTGCTTAACAGGTAGGTCCTTGTCCTTGCTGATTCTAAAGACATAGCTAAAGTGTAACCACACATATGGATCATCCTGGTGTAATAAAGGACATTCTTTCTTTGTATCAGAATGCCATACGACAGCTATAACTAACAACATGCATTGTTTCTCAGCCCATCAGAAAATACTGTTAATGATACCCAGGATGAAACTTAATAGTCAAAGAGAATTAAGTATTTGAGCTCAGGGTTTGATCTGACAAATCAGCAATCATGTCTCAGCTATTTTATATTTCTGACATAATCTATCATGGGATGTTGGCATCTCTATAATACATATAAAGGAAACTAACTCACTTGAAATCTGCTATACAAACAGAATTTTGGTACTATTAGAGAGCTTACATCTTAACAATGTACAGTTCTCTGAACCTAAGTGACTGGTTTTGGTCAAGCCAGTAACATTGGCAGAATTACTGAGGATGGCCTTCTGAATATGGAAAACCCACTTTGAAGCCCTGGAGTATAATAGGGTGAGATGAGTTGATTTCAGCACGAAACCACAGTTATTTGTAGCTACAAGTGGCCATAAACTTTTAACAGATGTTTTTCTACATGTCCAATCTCTCAGTTCATTCTAACACAGAGACTCCTCTGTTGCTAGACATTTTGACCAGTTGTGGGTCTCCATCTAGATGTCACTAGACCAGTGGTTCTCAGCTCCAGTCCTGGGGGGGCACTGTCCTGCATCTCTTTGTTTTAACTCTTCATTATCACAGTTAATTGAACTAATCAAGGGCTTGATGATTAACTGATCAGTGGAATCGGGTGTGTCAGTACTGAGCTCAGGAGAGTTCAGCTCAAACAAAGACATGCAGGACAGTGGCCCCCCAGGACTGGAGTTAAGAACCACTACACTAGACTATTTTATTCAATGAGGATCTTGAAGGAGATGACATGAGGAACTCAGATAATTCTGTTTCTAGTAATTCTTCAAGCTTTACTGACATGAATGTTGCACATGCAACATTGTTCTCCTTGGTCCTTGGTTTACAAATATATCATAACAATAACCTGGCCAAATGATGAATTCACCCTCATGATTAACGATCTTTAATTTTCCCAATGTTTCATAACATGTTCACACATATTTCATGAGTGTCTGTGATTTACCTTAGTAACCTTAGTAACTTACCTTAGTAGAAATGTCTAAAATGGCCTGACAATGTGTGGAGCATTTTATATTGTGAAATCAGTAACTTTGACTGTAACTGAAGGAGCAGGTATTCAATCAACATCAGTCGAACAAGACTGTGATAAAGAGGTCAACACACTGAACGCTTTAAGGACTGGCAAATGGATCTAATATTGAAACAAGTAATTTGTGACTGACCATATGTTCCCAAGCCCTTCCAAGCCCTTTGTGTGGTTTTCCATATAAAAAATAAAGTAAGAAATCATCTGTTGTTGTCTTTTATGTTTGTAATTTTAGTGACAGAATTCTGATAGACATATACAGTCATTGGCCATTTTATTCTGCTTTTCAAATAGCAGTTAGGCTGAGATAGAGCACTGCACACTGGTAACAATTATCTAATGATGAATACATGTTCATCTGTAAAGTTATAGTGGAAAATGTAAACATTAAGCATGGTCTACAAACTATAAAAACATTTAAAAGTGATTTATATTCCCCACAAAAGATACCTGTACTTATGATCCCTTTGTGTGAATACATGTGGTGACGTGGTTTGATAAGATACTTGATTATTTCTGGATGAACTAATTCACTTTTCTCACATTATTAGTCTTCGACACAAAGATAACATGCAAGTCCTGATGTTTCTTCAAATCAGTCAGTCAGCAGTAGCTTATATATGTCACACCTGCCATGAAATATCACGCAACCAGCTCACTAATGTACCTGTGATACAGAGTCAGCAACAGGTGATGAATATAACAAGAGACCCTAAGCAATGGAGAGACATATTTAAGCAATCCTTTAGTTCAGGTATCAACATAGGCTACCTAAATAAAAATTAAAACTGAAGTGAGGTCTGAGAATCTAAAGCTCTCTTAAAAGTACAATTCCTCAGAAAATGTGTGGTTTGTAGATTTTGTTTGACTCATTCACAACCTTCTTCCGGCCTCTCGAAAAAAAAAAAAACCTTTTGACAAGTAGACAAGATAAGTCAACCTCAGGTAGTATATATAAGATGGCTTAGCCACATCAGCACACCAATCACTTTAAGTATGGCCATGACAAATTTCATTGGTACATCCTACATCCTCTTCACAGTTGTTCAACTATACTGAATACTAGTAATTTATTGTCTCATATTTACATGAAAATTTAAACTCAATTTTTTCTTTTATTTTTGCATCAGGGCTCTTACTTCTGACTGTTGGAATACACCTGGCCAAAACATATGCCTATGTTCCTCCAAATTGGACAGAAGGACAGGTAAACGCATGTCTGCAGTCAATTCAGAGGGATGCCAATTACTATATTAAATACCGCGTGCTGGTGAGTTTGATTGCAGCTTGTTCCACTGATAGCTTTTTGTTTGAATGAATATTTGAAATGTTTTACCTTTTAATCCAGCTTGTTTCGGTGGTATTTTGAGGTTTGCCTTGCATTGATAGGATATTGTCTCCCCTAGGACCTCTATGGGGAAAAGCCATATTTTAAAAGCAATCAATCAGAGGTAAATAAAAAGGACTTGTGTAAATTGAAAATGTACTATGTTCATGATATAGAACATACTGTGGTGTGAATTGTGCTTTGGAACTTTTTAGTGTTATATGAAGTAATTCAAATTATTTCACAGACATCTAAACAACATATTCTTATGAAAAACAAATATATAATTAAAAAATAATAACGCATTTAACCAGCAGCTAACATTTCAAATTTCCCTCAGCCACCACCTAGTTGCATTTTCATGTGGCACTGTACAGCTAATCTCACACGAAATTCCTCGGAACTAAAATTTATACAGAAGGAGCTTGGAAACAGCATAAAGGTATGGAGCAAACACTATTTTTTTTTTACATTTGGTATAAATGGGTGTCGTAAGATCATTATAAACTAATTACGCCTCATAATTTGTCTGTTCTGATTTCGCAGAGAAGCAAGAACTGTGCTGGCCTTCCACCTATACGCAGCTGCAAAAACAGTGAAACGAGGTTCTTGAACTGTTGGAATAGTTTTATTTCAAAACAGTTATAAGCAACATACCACTGTTAGTTGTTTTGTGTATTACAGGCCTGTCCTTTATCTAGATGCATAATATTCTCTTATTCACATGTGTATTTATACAATATTAAATAGGGATGTGTTAATAAACTGAGGTTTGTTTTGTTATTAATCGTGTTATCCCAATTTCCCCTTTTTGTCTACCCTCTCGTCAATTATTTACTGTTCATACGCTTATCCGTGAACTGTAAAAAATGACTAAGGAATGTTTATGGGCTTAAGATGTTTCTATATATGAATTAAACCGTTACTTTTAAAAACCCGTGCTCAACTGTGTCTTTAATACACTTTTCTGATGGATACTGACTCAATACAGTGTCGCAAAATCTTGAGAATTCTTTTACATTCATTTAATTTTACATTCATTTGCTTTACTCATAAGATCTCTCGAAATTCGGAAAGTCTGTCAATGTAATGTCGTTAAATGAATGGGATCGTTTGTTTACATTAAACTGTAACTTACGCTTAGAGTTAATGAATTCTGGTCAGTTGTGCCACGAAACTGGGGTCTTCACGCTCCGTTAAGGGTAAAGGCTGTTGAAAAGTACTGTCACAATTATGGGACTGTAACTGATACGAACCCAAGACTTTATCGCCAGCACGTCTTTGGAGGGAGGGAGGGTTATCCACCACGGTACTACCCCCGACTGGCTCGTCTCCTCTACATTACCCGAACACATTTTAGTGTAACACAGAAACGTTACCGTCAATAATAGTTGTATGCACCGGGTGTTTCAACGTGATTCGGCGATAGCAACTTTTGTACACTTATTAAATGCGGCACTTTTGTGCGTTCGAGGCTTATACATCACAGGTTGAAAATGTCTGCTGGTGGTAAAAAAGGAAGCGCGATTTTCTCTGGATTTAGGGCACTCGGACTTTACTCCAGCCATCTGCCCCACGTGGTGCGTTTTCACAAGAAACATCGAGAGTTTTACATCGTGACAGCGGTTGGAAAATGTTTCCATACATATAACGTAAGTAACAAAGAGAAAATATGATTGCAGATCGATACATATATCTAATAGTTAATCTTACCCGCACAGTCGAATGTTGTGCGAACAATCTTGATAGCTTAATATGGCTAGAAGCCTGAGGTGGACCGTGAGGGTCAGATAGTGAAACGTTCACTAGCAATGTGTGACATGATTTAATGAAGCTAGAAAAACACTCGTGGCAAGTTTAGCGGAATGTACCATTATCTCACTCCTTTGTAGACAATCTTGCACGGCGTTGCGCGTGCGCTAAATCGTACAGTACATCATACAGATGGTCGAGTAAACTGTAAGGTAGATGGGGAAATCCTCGATGATGTAGAGCTTGTGAGAAACACTGTGATCTTTCACGACCTGTAGATTTTTATGTGGAGCTTTTGCATTTCATTTGCGTACTTTAGACAGAAATATAGTTCACTGACATAATGAATGACGGATGTGGCAAACAGGGGAAGAGATTGTAACCGAAAGTCGGCCGATCTTTTGCCTCTACCACTGTCTGATGGACTTAATTTGAACCTTGGTGAATTGCTTAAAGTGGCACACAGTTTACCTGAGAAGAATAGCTAGTTTGCCTTTCTAACAAGCTCTGTTGCTTCTTTGTTATTGGAGGGCTACCACTGGTTGACACTAGGGGAAACCACATTGTCGTTCTCACACTTTTTGATTGTTTATGAACAATGTGGCTAGATTTCAGCATTTCTTCAGAGGCAGGGCCATGAATGCACTCTTGCTGTTGATCATGCAGCTATGACTGCAAGGAAGTGATGCAGCTGTCAGGAGAATCTCATGATCTACTCTGAATCTCTAAAATACTGCCAGGGTTTAGTTGTGGGCTGCATGTGTAATAAGCATAAGGTGAACGCCCAACTCCCCGTCGTCATGTGTGGAAACATCGAAACAGTTATTTTGCTTCACCCAATTCAACATAACAGAAAGCAACAGGACAAAGAACTGACAATTACTGAGGCATAGGCAATATGTGGTAATTTTACCAACCCAAAAACAATAAATTCTGGAAATTGCACAGCCCCATAATCCTTTTGGACTACTTTTGAATTGTGCACCGTTCTTGGCTGTAAAATGATGTGGTAATCATATTGAAACAGGATAATACAGACGTGTTGTGATAGTTTACCGACATATACCCTTCCATCTGCAAAATTCATGTGAAACGTGAAAAAGATGATATGTTGAGTATAACAGAGGGTAATGGCAATATGTAGAAGTAAGGAGTACAGGTGATTCATGAATATTAGTTGATAAATCATTTTTCTTTGCAAAGTCTGTTTGTGTGGGAACTGCATTCCAAAAATGCATATTAGGCCTGCACGATATGAGGAAAATCCGCGATGTGCAATAACATTGTGCAATATTGCAATGACGATATGACTGGCGATAAATAAACAAATATTATAGTGTGCATATTAGCTATACAGTTCCTATGTCTTTCTGCTTTAAAAGGTACACTGCTAACATAGACCCCAAACATTGAATAGCCTATGCCCACTCAATGAAGAAATTAAATCAATTATTTCGTACGACGGAGTATTAGGGCCACACTGAGGGACAAAAATTCTGAACAGGCGTCATTTCAGGCTTCGTGTTATTTCAGAGGGGAAATATCAGAGGAGCAAGCAACCTGTCGGCCGCATTAATGAGGATCGTGGAGCATCTTGTGAAGTTATACTTAAGTATAGGGTTCACAAACACCGAAATACTTAATCTTTTGGCACATCAGCACCAAATTATCATAAGTATCAGGACCTTGAAAAGATTCTGCAAGAAACTGTGATTGTGCAACAGTGCAAAAGACAAACAGCAGTTGTCAGAGGCAGGCTCAAACTGCCATTGACTGTCCTCTTGCCCGTTGTGTTGGTTGCTGGTAATATATTTTGCTAAAAATTATGGGTTTTTTTCCTCGAAATTTCACGATTTTATTCTCATTAAATTACGATTTTATTCTCGTAATATTATGGCTTTTCTTCTAATTTACGGCTTTATTCTCGTAATATTGCGACCTTATTCTCGAAATCTCCAGAATGTTTTTTCCTAAGTGTGACTCTAATGCTCCGTCGTAATTTCGAACATGCTTTTTTTAAACAAATAGTTCGGCATGTTTTACACAGTATCTAACACGTCAAAATAATTCCAAATAGCAGAGGTGCTGCTCTTTTTCACCACAAGGTCTTCGTCAACCACGTTATCCTCGCTTCTCTCTCCTTCCTCAGCCATCGTGATCGCTAACCTCACAGTCGCCACCAAATTGACACCAGTTAATCTCAGGTTAGTTGACGGCTAGCTGGGCCTTCATCTGATTGGCCAAATGGTGTGAATGCATGGCCCGTGTATCCAGGGCTCCATCTGATAGGTGAAATGTTCGCATGCTGAGTGTGAACGCATGGCGCGTGTAAACAAAATGAGCTTTCTTATTCATCACGTTTCAGGCAGTCTTTTGCGATGTGTTCATCGCGCATATTCATATCTAGATGATAATGAAAATACGATTTATCGGTCAGCACTAATGCATATGTTATGACAACATAGCAGTGGCTCATCACTTAGCTGTGTGTGAACTTTGTGAGGTAATTGTATATTTTAGTGTCAGTGGCCACTCCAGCATTACTTGTGAACACACCACATTGAGGTTTTGTCGGGTTTAAGTAGTTTAGTCATGGCCTGTGACTGCACCCATTTAGAAGTTTGTCAGAATTCTTTGCACATCAGATGGTTAAACTTCCTGACACTGCGAATATACCCTTGAAAGAGCTTAATTTCACATTGCTTCAGGAATGCTATACGTTGGCCTGTCCTTTAATCTCTGACACACAACCCACCGGTCTCTTCACAGATACAGCCAGATAACTGCAGTGACAGATTTGAAGCTCAAGACTAATAAACAGTAAACAGCGTTGTGCTTAGTATCTCTGTTCTTTCTTATAGCATCATTCTCTCTTTCTCCTGCAGGTGAAGAAACTTGGAATTGTGGCTGTCAGTAAGTTTTGTCAGATTTTTTTCCTAGTCAGTGGATGTTGCGATGTTTTCCTTTTTTTTTTTTGTGAATTTCTTACATAATAAAATAAAACTATTGAACACTTATTGGATTGTGCATTTTAATGATTTAACTTTAAGGATGATTTATTCTGAATCATTATTCAGGTAATGCCCTGCCAGCAGACATCTCATGCCTGGCTGCTGATCGCATGCTTGTCTTCACCTCTCACGGGAGAGTCATCACAGCTTTTGCAAAGAACAAAGAAGTAAAAGATCTTAATCAGAACATTCATATGACTCACTAGATCTATATTTTACCAGTGGAATAAGTAATATTCCTGTACCATTTTTGTTTAACTGTTAACTGATGATTGATATTCATTTGCTCTTTCTCATGTTTGGATTTATCTTTGCGTTAAAAGCACATGAGATGTAGTATTTCATGTTTCTGTTGTTCAGGTGGTGCACACGTATAACGGCCATTCAGCTGATGTACACATTCTCTTGCCATTTGGAGATCATCTGATATCTGTCGATAGAGATAATGTTGTCATCATCTGGGATGTGGAGGCAGAAGGTTACCTTTGTTATTACTTTTTTGAATACACTCAATTACACTGTAATAAATTAGTGTCTCATAAATGCATATCTTATAAATCTTGTTTTTTGTTGTTGTTGTTTTTTTAATTTGGAAATTTGGGACATTTCGAAACAAACCGTACAAAGTAACTAGTAACTGTACAAAGACATCTGTCGATAGTCAGTCTGACCTCGCTGTATACTTGTCCTTTGTCTCTCTTTGGATTTCTGTTTGTAATCTTTCCTGAATTTTTTTGTTCGTTTTTACACCACAGAGGAATATTTGCAGATCTCTTTTGACAAAATGTCATTTGAGGTTTCTGCTCTTCTGCACCCCAGCACGTACTTGAACAAAATCCTGCTTGGAAGCAGTCAAGGTGGTCTCCAACTATGGAATGTCAAATCAAAGTATGAACCTTAAAAATATCTATGGATATTTTTATGGACCTCATGTTTAGCTGTTCCTGAAATCAAGAAATTAGCAAGATCAGAAACAATTGAAAAATGTTGTTGCAGGAAAATGCTTTTTTTTATTGTTCAAAGATAAAACCTGTCAACTGTGAATGAATCAAAAAATGAACATCTTTTGGTTGTATTATATTTTAAATTAGAAAAAAAAAAATCTTTTTCCCCTCAGCAAACTGCTGTACACCTTTTCTGGATGGGAATCAGCAGTAACTGTTCTCCAGCAGGTCAGTGTGTGGCCATAAGGGGAAATCTTCTCGACCCTAGAGACAAATGTCCTGCCTTTTCTTTATATAAACCGACAATGCATGCAGTTGACGCCAGTTTATTTACATTTACATTGACGTTTATTCATTTAGTAGATGCTTTTCATCAAAGCGACTTCTAAGACAGACAGAAAACAGACCCAGCATATAGCCATTAAGGAGCTGTCTGTTACATAAGTGCCACTGCTAATTTCAGTATTAGAACAGATACAAATGCGAATTTACTATTTCTATCCTATATTTACTATTTTCTAGTTTAAATGTAAACATGTTTCCAGTCTTGAATGGTCTGAAATATTGTGATCTTAGTTTGCTGAAAACAAAAAGACCTTTACCATTAATCATCAATATATTTTGGCTGTTTTCACTGTGTGTTGGTTTGAAGCTGCCCAAATCCAATCCTGGATAGCTAAAGTACTGCTGGCTTTCATATCAGTCAGCTCATGTGATATCTAATTGGCTGAGGAGTTCAAATTTGCAAAAATGTGTTTTACAGACTAATTGAAATAGATGTATTAGTAGATCTTTCAAAGAGCCCAGTGGTGTAGGACTACACAGAAATACATGATTTCACAGTCATTAAACATGGTCTCACAGGAGAGGGTGAATCAAGCTTTCACCCACTTTTGCATAAAGCTTATAAGTTCAGATATTTCTGGTTTGTGTAAATAAATGTACCAGTGGATGATAACAGTTGATATCAAGTTGTCGGATTTGTGGAACTGGAGAGAGGGATAGCTAGTAAGTCACATGGCAATGAACATTTGTTAGAACTGACATATAACTAAATTTTCAGTTTTCACTGAAATGAACTATGAGTATATTAAACTCATGTACTGCCTTAGTGAAGACCAGCATTTTTGCCAAAGATTTCAGCATGCATTTTTTGAAACAGCCTCTTTCCCTTTTAGTGTCTTTTAGTACTGATGTGAATGCTTGTTATTGCGTTTGCTTCCAAATTTAGCGCTGACTGACACATCCCCCTGTTCTCTGCTGTAAATCTGTTCTTCTTAGAGCCCAGCTGTGGATGTTGTGGGAGTGGGTTTGGCATCTGGTCAGATTATTTTACACAACATCAAATTTGATGAAACTCTTATGAAGTTCCAGCAAGACTGGGGTCCAATTACCTGCTTGTCCTTCAGAACAGGTGACATCACAATTATTATCATAACGGTCATCATTAAAACATTATATAACATTATATACATTTTTTTTCTGCATCTAACACATTTTAGCAGAATGTCTTAAAATTATACAGACTCTAAAACTCAGCTTGTTGTCTTATACATGGAACAGTGACTTTGTTGTGTTGAATGCCAAACAGATGGCCACCCTGTCATGGCTGCCGGTAGTCCTGTTGGTCACATTGGACTGTGGGACTTGGAGCAAAAGAAGCTGATTGGACAAATGCGTGAAGCTCACAGCACAGCCATCGCAGGTCTCACCTTCCTCCATGGCGAGCCATTGCTCATCACCAATGCAGCCGACAATGCCATTCGGGTACTTTCCCCTGTGCCGTTCTTTTCTTATTACGGTTTGAATTTAATGAACTGTAAAGTACTGCCCTAAACAGCTTATCTTTGATTCCACTGCTTGGAATCCTTCTGTGTCACATAGTAATCACTCCATCTCTTACATTATAGCCTGAAGGTTATCTTAAGCTTTCCATATGTTAAGATTTTTAACAACTCTTCAGTTTACTTTTTTCTCCCAGTAAATGTGGCATGTCCATTATCGTGCTAGAATTGTATATGTCAGTATCTGATGGTTTGCCTCTTGTTCAAGTAGAATCATTTTTAAGAATCTGCAGAATAAGCATAGTATATTGTTATTTGCCGATGAATTTATTAGTTTAACTTATGTGATAAAGGTCATATTTTTTTTTTTTTTAATTTATGTGCAGGTCTGGATTTTTGATACAGCAGGCGGTGAGGGGCGTCTGTTGCGCCATCGGCTTGGACACAGTGCCCCCCCCACAAAGATTAAACACCATGACCAAAATGGGCAGCACATTCTCAGTGCAGGTAAGTTCCTAATAGTTAAAACAAGCAGAAATCTCCAAGTTTGTGTTGACTGTATTTCTAAAAATACATGATGGTACATATACAAATGTAAAACTGATTTTAATATTTCTTTTCCTTAAGGTCAAGATGGAACTTTGCAGTCGTTCTCTACAGTTCATGAGCGATTTAATAAGAGTTTGGGTCACGGTAAGACGCAGTGCTGCTTTTGCCCTCTGAATGGGTTATCGCCTGAACACTAGAGATATTTTATATCTTATCATCTTACCAGAGCTTTTCGCTTTTCATTTCCAGTTAATGTAACTGGTTTAAAACAATCCTTGGACTAAACCTTGAAGTCCTCGCAAATTTTGAATGTTCCTGTAATGGAACACTATTTAGAATAAATTGCTGACAGCGTTTGTTTGTTCAGGCACCCTCAACAAGAAGAAAGTCAAAAAGCAAGGCCTGAAGTATGACACAGCTCAGCTGCCAGCCATAACCACTTTTGCATCAGGTACCAACATTTTTGTTTTGGAAATGTCTGATGAATCCACTTATATTTGAGGTTCAGTCATTTTTTTTTCTCAAAATGGAATTTAGTGTAAATCTTACTGAATACTCAAGCTATGGCTGTACCACACTTGAGATGACCCCCCCAAAAATTAAGACACATAGCATATTGTTTGTATAGTATCAGTAATAATATTGACAATACCGTCACCCAGAGACTGCCAGACAGAGTGACTGGGATGGCATCGCGGCCTGTCACCATGGTTATCTCCTTGCTACTACGTGGAACTATCAGAAAGGTTCGATGGGCGCTCACAAACTGGAGCCGGAGCGTTTTAACAAGAACCGCGCTCTCAATGTTCATGCCACGGTCTGTACTCTCATACTGCCATATGCCTGTTCAGACTGTCTGTGTGTTTGCAAGAGGTTGCGTTTGTAAAGATATGCTTCTACCTGATCTATACCTTCAGGCAGTGGACATCTCCTCATGTGGTAACTTTGTGGTGGTCGCGCTCTCGTCCGGACACATCGATTTGTACAATATGCAGTCAGGTCTCCATAGAGGTCAATATGGAGCAGACAGAGGCAAGTTTTTTTTTTTTTTTTTTTGTATATTTGTCCAAGGTGAGATTGTGTTGGGGAGTTTCCATAAATATGCATAGCTTTTTTCAGTAAAAAAAAAAATCTACTAGCTTAGTGTTTCCTTTAGTAGTTTCTAAATGGTGTCAAGCGCTTTAAAAAAAAAAAAAATCCCCGCACCAAACACTTGACCTTTTATTAGTGTTCATACACTTGAACTCTTCTGCATTAGCTCAAGGCTACAACTGATCAAATTTATGCCACTCATAAGCCTGTAGCTTAATGCATGGTTTTCCTGCTCCTCTATACTGCAGGTTCAAGGGAACATACATTGTATTTGAACTATTTTATAATTTTCACCTAGATAAGTTAAACAGTTGAGAAAGGCTGCTTCTAAAACCTTATAATCTATGAGCAATTTAAAATTCTGAATCTTTGCGAATTTTTATTTTTTTTTTTTTAATTATCAGAATTTCTTGACTTAGTCAGTATTATCTGAATGGAAAAGAGACGGTACCACCTCGCCTTTGTTTAGCAGGTGGACTAAAATTCACTTCTTCTCTCTTTGCACTAAGAAGAGAGAATTGAAAGTCCGTTTTTCCCTGTCTTGCTGTGTAGCACACGCAGGGCCTGTTAGAGGGGTTGCCGTGGATGGACTGAACCAGGTGATGGTTAGTGTTGGAGCAGACGGGCTATTGAAGATGTGGAAGTTCAAATCCAAAGAGCTCATCCACACAGACATCCTGGCTGCCTGTCCGGCCGCCGTTCTCTTACATAGGGACAGGTATGAAACTGAAAGCGCAGGGGCTATCTAAACAAAAATAGTAGCTATCTAAACAAAATTCTCTTTCTCTTTTTTTTTTTTTTTTTTTTGAGTTTGCCTGTAGATGTCCTGCTTAGAAAAATGTCTGTCATTGAATAGGCCATGGAGATTGTCAGCAGTCTCTTGAGAGAAATTGTACAACTAAGAGCTCACTCTATTTTTAAAGTGTATATATTTTATTATTCATGAGTACTTGAATTTTTGAGTACATGAAGTGAAGGCTAAGCTTCCTGTTCTGATTTTTTAGTATTGATGAAACTTAAGGACTGTGAAAGGTTTTTCAGTGTGACTTGTGAAATATGAATGGGACTGATTGAGAGCTTGTGGATGAGTGAGGCTTAGTTTTCTATCAGCTTTGTTTGTTACTGAGGTTAATTTTGAACCACAGCTTGTTTTAAATGGTCGGTTGCTGTCACATCAGTGTAAAACCTTTGGTCTTCATCAGATAACAGTGGACTGTTGTGATGGTCTCATACTTCATGATTCTGCTCCACAGTGGGATGCTAGCTGTCTCTTTGGACGACTTCACCCTCAACGTCTTTGACCTGGAGACGAAGAGGACAGTTCGCCGATTCTCTGGACATCGGGGGAAGATAAACGATATGGTGCGTTTAAGCGTTTGATTTGGCTTCCTCTCACTTTCTCCCTCTCTCTTCCTTTCTTGTACAAATTAGTAATTTATCAACTGTTCCGAAAGAGTTACTCTCTGTGGTTTGTCCATACAGACTTTCAGTCCAGATGGGCGATGGTTGATAACGGCCTCTATGGACTGCACTGTCAGGACCTGGGACCTCCCCTCTGGCTGGTAAAGAACTTTGCTATCTCAGAACACGCACACAGTTTGTTCAGAATTAAACTGACCTCCTCACACATGCACTCTCACAGGTAAATTCACTCAAAGCTTCAAGAGAAGCTTTATCCAGTAATCTTCGGTCTTCATTACCACGACTTCCTAGTCAGGTCTCGAAGCTTATCTTTACTGACAGGAAAAATCATCAAGCTGTAATTTGGTCACTTCTTTCACTCTCTGAATTATTCTCTCTCCTCCAGAATAGATCACAGAGATGACCTTTTATCCAACAAGTCAGACAACTCTTTTGAAGGGAGCCAGTCAAATCAATTTTCAAGATAATTTTTATCTTTTTCTGTCAGTGACACTTCAGGAATATGTTTTTTTTTTTTTTCACTGTTATCGCTCGAAGTTTGTCGGAGCAGAGAAATCCCCAGGTTAGCCTTGTGGCAAAACACTCATTCTTTTACTGACTCTCTCTCACTCTTTCTCTCTTTCTTCCTTTCCAGTTTGGTAGATTGCTTCTTGGTAGATAATGCAGTGGTCAGCCTCAGTATGTCCCCAACAGGGAACTTCCTGGCGTCCGCCCATGTGGATACTCTGGGTATTTACCTATGGTAAGAGTCTCTCTCTCTCTCTGAATGGATAATACGGCTCACACCAATACCTGTGGAAAGCCATCATTACTGTCTGTTATTTGAGTCACGGTGTTGCCCTAATGGAAGATAATCAGATAGTTAAAGGCATGTTACCGCATCACAGAAACTGAGGTATATCCCCAGTGCAAACTTATGTTTTCTTGTTTCAGTATTTGATGTTCACAGTCAGCAGGAAATATGTGTTGAAAGTATTTGTTGTAAATTTGCTAGTTGGGGGGTGTGTGTTTTTTTTTTTTTTTCCAGTTCTGTGTTCTTAGAATTTCATTTAGCTCTAGCTAATCTCTGGCTTACTGACTGACTGACTGAATTAACGCAAATAAACAAGTACGAGTAACAAATAAACAAATAACCCAATTAAATTATCCTCCAATGTTGCCCAAGTTGCTCATTTTTCCATATTGCGGAGCCATGTACACAAACGCGTGTTTCTGTGCAGTTAATTATGAACTAGTGCAGGACGGTATTTTGTTGTTTCACAGGAGCCTTTTTTATGTATTGTCAACAGTCATGGACGCACTATAAAAGGCAAGCGTCTTACAAGTAGAGTATACTAGATATTGCGTAATAATTTGAATGACTTCTCCTGTTAGTCACACCTACTGTATTTTACAGTCAGTGACACTGTCTTAGTCAACTATTTGTTTTTCAGACATAAAATGACAGCAACTTCTTTTTCTCCCCAAACTGCAACATCCAATATCAGTGATCATTAAGAGGTCTCACCAGATTGCACAATTGCTTCCTCTGATATTCTGATAAATGTAAACCCAGCTGCTGCATCTTATCACATTATGAGAATATGTAGCACTGTTCTTGTCATGTGAAGGGGAAGATAATCATGGCCAATGTATTTGCGTGAAAGAACACGACCAGTTGCGTTGCCTTGGACCACTGTCTGCAGTGACTAAAGCCCAGGTTAAAGCCATTAGCCCTATTTCAGGATGGGGAGAGGCCTAGTTGTTACTACATGCAGGAGTGCTGAGCCTTTGTGATTGGTTCTTGTGTGTGTATGTTTGTGTAGATTTTGCTGGAACAGCACTAAAGGAATTTGGAATAATGAAGTGATAGTGTTGTTGAGTCCAGCCAGTGGGTTCAATAGTGTTAACCTTGTCTAAACCATGTCGTCCCCTGTGCTGTAGGTCCAATAACGCCCTCTGCAGTGTAGTGTCATTGCGCCCTCTACCTGCGGACCACGTGCCAACGGTCGTCATGCTGCCGGGAACCTGCCCCAGTCAAGGTGCATATACACACACTGGACTTTTTTAGATGCCATAAGAGTAATGTACTTTGACAATGAAGTTTAGTCGTACTCGTAACAGATGAATAATAGAGACTGCTGGTGCATTGGCTTAATATGTTATAACAGGATCATTTTCTAAACCGGATGTATCCGAAAAGTGTGTAATAAGATGTATCTGAAACAGCACAGCACCCAAACATTGTAACTCAGACGTGCTGAGGTGTGTGTGTGTCTTCTGAGCAGATGAGGAAGAAGACAAAGAAATAGACGAAGCAGACAGCTCTGAGATGGCTGAGTACATCTCTCCAGAGCAGCTGAACAAACAGCTAGTCACTCTGTCTTTGCTGCCAGAGTCTCGCTGGAAGAACCTTCTCCACTTGGATGTTATCAAGGTTTGTGAGTGTGTTTCTGTGTCTGTGTTTGTGTGCTAGCCTGCATGCATGTACATTTGGATGCATTTAGGTGTACACAAGTACTTTGTACATTTTTTGCTGGGCTTTGATTAAACAGTGAAGGGTCTGTGTACTAGTCATGATGGATTATTTTGCATTGAATTATATTGTGTTTAATGTAGTGTTTGTATGTGTGGAAATGACTGTTTCCACTTCTCAATGGTTGTACTATGTATTTCAAGGTAACATTACTTCAGTAATTTATGCTATGCCTATGACAGTGTGTGCTTCAATGTGAATGCTGGGCTTTGTTTCCCACAGAAACGGAACAAACCAAAGGAACCACCCAAAGTTCCCAAGGCTGCCCCATTCTTCATCCCTACCATTCCAGGGCTGGTGCCGCAGTTTGCCCTTCCTGAAACAAACACTGAGGAACAGGTGAAAGAATATCTGCTTATTTCAGAACATGACTCAACAGTAATAATAAGAATAACAGAAATACTTTCGAGACGGTCTCTGGGAATCGTCATATGTATTGTATGGAATTATGAAGGAAAATGGATTGTTCTTCTACAGTAACTCCATGCTGCAGAGCTATCATTGTGTCATGCCGTTTGTTTGTTGAATTTACAACACTTTTTCCCCCCCTTGTATTTCT
Source organism: Chanos chanos (assembly GCF_902362185.1). Taxonomy (NCBI): domain Eukaryota; kingdom Metazoa; phylum Chordata; class Actinopteri; order Gonorynchiformes; family Chanidae; genus Chanos; species Chanos chanos. The sequence continues at coordinate 38,729,476 of NC_044497.1, forward strand.
TTTCCACAGTCCAAAGTTGTCAATTTGGGAGTGCTGGCACAGAAGTCCAGTTTTTACTTACAGCTGGAGGATGCTTTAGTCAGCAAAAACTGTGAGTCTTATGGGCGTTGTGTTTCCCCCTCTTAGCCAAGCTGGAGGAAACTGACAACCTGAATGCTTCTTAGTGGGTTGGAATTACGTCATTATGCTGTGTATCATAGTCTATTTACCCACTTTGGAATGTTCCTTCTCTGTGGTTTTGATGGAAAACAGGGGATGTCAACAACTTATTGATATCATTTCTACATAGTTTGGTAATGGAACTCATTCCAGTTGTATCTTACAGACGAGCGTCCGCTGATGCTGCTGAAGGAGCTGGGACCCTCTGCCATTGACACAGAGCTGAGGGGCCTGGCCCCGGAAATGGGAGGAGACGTGCAGGTCATGCAGAGTTTTCTGAGGATGATTGGAAGCATGCTCCAGTCTAAGAAAGACTTTGACCTATCACAGGCCTACCTGGCCCTCTTCCTGAAGGTATGGAGGAGGACCCCCTCCTGTAGTCTCATGGACTTCCTCTCACTTGAAACGCACTGTAAAGGCTGTTGACTGTGAAAGGAATTGTCCTTGTCGACTTTGCTTTGTCCAGCAGATGGCGGCAGATGTAACACTGAGATTGGATGAATTTGATTTAGCTTGTCTTTACCAAGGGTCATCCTAACTGTGTTGAAGGAAAAATAATTTGACAGAGGCAATGGCTTTTCGACCTTAGCAGTTGTTAAAGCCATCAGAATTCCTTTTGAACTGTAGATGCGTGGAAGTATAATTCCACTGATATAAAAAAAGTCTTCTTTCTCACCTTTGACTGACAGAACCATTTTTTTCTTCTTCTTCTTCTTTTTTTTTTAGCTGCACCTCCGCCTGATCGCCCAGGAGCCAGAGCTGATGACTGAAGCATTGACAGTCTCCACACAGCTGGAGGAGACATGGATCTCTATGCAGACACTCTTAAACCAAAGCCTGTGTCTTCTCACATACATCAAAAGTGCTCTGTTGTGAAATCAATGTCCTTCTCTATCTTTTCTCTGTTTTGTTATGTTACCATAGCATGAAGCCTAACAGTCTTCACATGTACAATGTTTGTAAATGGTCTGTTTTGTATGCAGTAACAAAACATAAAATTTCGAATTATTTGAAGTTTTTTGATGAGATGTTGCTGATGATGTCTTCATTTTGAATTAAAAAAAAGGAAATGTTTAGTAATGTAACCAGCCAATAGAGATGCAACGATGCCAAACTTGTCAGAGTGATTTACTGTTTGATACAAAAACAATACTCATCACACTGTCTAGGTGAGAAGGAATTCTATGAATGCCTGATTTCTTTAAAACAATTTGCTGCTGGTAATATGGCTCAACAGCCTCCCTCAGTCACTCATTACTGTCATGTCAGCTGATACACGAGGCAGAAACAAAAATCCCTTCATTTCTGGTCTTCGTGAGCCATTTTGCTTGCCATACATCATATTGTCTGTACAGTCCAGCCTCTGTGATCCTTTGGCGTATAATTTTTGGCTCTCTTAGTTGAGCTGATTTTCAGACAATCTGTGATAATTACCAAGTTGACTGTAAAAAAAAAAACAAAAAAAAGAGTAGGTGTCCATTTTGAACTGGAATGAGATTACAAATGTATCCTGTGATCCTGAACATGTTAAGCAATCAGATTTATATATGATTTCAAATTATATTTGACACCTTTATGATTATGTCGGTTTCATCATTGTCCGATTGAGAGAGCAGACAAGCTAAATAATTCAGAATCATGATATTATGCCACATTCAAAGACTTCAGATGGCAGCGTGATTTTGACATCAGATTAGTCATAAGTTTCAACCTGTGATTTTACCAGTGACACAAATGCAAAATAAAATATCACGAGTTTTAATGAGACTCATACAGGCTTGTTAACGTTGCAAAGATGCGTCATTCATTATAAATTTCTTTCCCAAATGGTTTGAAGATTTTGGTAACAAATGGTTCACACTGTATAGGAACTTGTCAGACACAAATGTAGCTCAGTCTACCTAGTTCACTCACTACATATATGCAAAAGGAGTGGGTTTCTTTAGAGCACTGACTTGTAGACACTCAGGGCAAAATTATCATTATAGGTCCCTACATGAACATGATCATGACACTCTCCAAAATCATGAAATACTTCGAAACACTTTACCTCGAACGTTTTTTATAACACAAAGTGATGTCAGCAACTGTGTAATAGCTGCCCTTCACCAATGGAATAGGACTCCAGGCTTAAGGAAGACGTGAATGAGGCATTTTGGTATTGTACAGTATTGGTGTTAAGGGTTGGTACATGATGGGTTTGTGCTGTTCTGAGCAGGTACAGAACAGATGGCATCCCTGTGTGAGAGCTCCACTGCAACCGTTCTCTGCTTGAGCTGTGAAATATCAAAGTCATGCAGGCTTGAGTGAAGGCCCAAAGCAAACATGACTGGATTGGTTTTTTTGTTTGTTTGTTTGTTTGTTTTTTAAATCGCGATTAAGACAAAAAGAAAAATGAAACTTACCCTCTGTCACTTAGGAATTAGAAAAGAAAGGGAAAGAACAAAGACATTTACTGCATGTTCATCAATGTGATGCATGCTGGGATGCATCCTGGTTAGACAGAAGGCTGTTGTAGACTGTCTTGAATCAGTTGACAAACATTTGAAATACTGGATGGCAGAGGTAATTTAGACTTTGTTTTTAAAAGATTCCATTACACGTATCAAGATATGGTATTGTCGAATGGCACTCAGTGGATGATAGATGCAATTCAAACTGGCAAAAGGAATCGGGGGGAAAAAAAAACATTTTCTTTGTTAATTGGGACTTAACCAAACCAGATCAAAGATACATTTCATTAGGTGTCAATTATTTATTAATGTGCTTGGGCGTGTCTGTTTACTTGCCAGGGGAACGAAAACTGACCTGCATAGCGTATTCAAATATCTGTTTCTAGCCTGAAGAATTTAAGCACAGATTCTTGAAAAAATAATGGAATACAGTGTTATGTAATTCTAGTTTTGTGACGTCCATTGACTTCGGGCGAACGCATCTCCATTACATTGGTGACAGTAAGACCCGGTGAAAACGAGGCTCCAAAGCTGCCCAAGCGCCACACACCCGCTTTTCCCTTATTGAACGGTAATGTTCTTGAGCCGACAGCTGACGTTTGCGTTCAGTGAGGTCTGGCTCCACTCGGTACATATTGTGATATAAATTACAGGTAAGTCGCCTACTACTCAATCCCATTGCCTGTGGCAAAGGATTTGATTCTGTCTTGAGAATGGAGCTGTATGTTTCCAATTCTTTTGTTCGAATTCTAGATTTTAGGTTGGCAGCTGAGGCTCTTCAACAACATCGCCTCGGTAACCGAATTAAAAACCGTGTATTGCCACGGGGCTGACAGCTCGTAGGATAATAGCATTCTAGACAAGACGCTGGAGATGCTTAAAATCACTATGCTCGCACCTAACCCAGGGACTGCCCCAGAGTACTGGATTGATGATTCGAAGAAGGAGACGCTAGCAGACTTCTATGAGCTGGAGTCCGAACTGGGACGGTAAGTCTACGGACGACATAGGACATAGGACTATAGTTCTGTTGAGCCTATCACTTCTCGTCCAAGCAGCTTGATCCTGTGTATCGTTTTCATAGTTCGAACTGTGCTGGTTTAGTGTGTCCCCAAAGGTTGTTCAGCTGATTAGATGCAGTAGTACACAGAAAGTCACTGAATAGCATTTGAATGGGACGGTTTCAGTATTTTATGTTTCAAATTTTGCTATGTGATGGAATAATTGTGCCTAGTTTTATTTTAGACCGACATGTCTTGATCGAAATCCACATAATTAGGCTACCAAAATAGACTTGTGCTGGCTTGTGTGTTCATACGGAGGACAGAGATTCGGAAACCGCAAACTCAAGTTTTTAGTGGAGTATATTATTATTATTATTATTATTATTATTATTATTTTTATTTTTATTATTATTTTTATTATTATTATTGTTGTTGTTGTTGTTATCATTATATTTTTGTCCTCTCCTCTTTGATGTCTTGTTGTCTAGTGCAATAGCACGTCTTTATAAGAGCACTTAATTACTGTCCACTGCCAGGTAGCCACAGATGACACATGCTGAAATACTCTCAATCGACTTGCACTCACAAGGAATCATAGTGACACAGTAAATCAATGTGTATGGTGTTACATATTAATTTGTCACGTGGCAATGGGGCTTTGTAATTTGGGAATCAAATATCAGAAACCAGTTACATGAGACCATCTGTTGTGCAGGTTATAACAGTCCATTTGTAACTGTCTCTGTCAGTAACTCAGAATGACTCATAATGGCTGAATGTCACACTAGACGCACAATTTATTAATATCTTCAGCTGAAAAGTATGATGTATGCCTAAGGAAATCCCTAGCCACTTGTGTTATCTAAATGTAATACTTAGTGTCCTTACTGAGTTATATTTGCAACAATGTTTCAGTCTTTTTTGCACAGAAGTGCAGTAATCATTTATAGAAAACAGGCACATTCTGTTTCAAGTTTTCTACTCCTATCTTATTTGGGATTGGCACTCTTTTCAGGTGTAGTATGTGATCAAGGTATGCTGTGAAGCTTGAGAGCTCAATAAAGCCAATGATCTTAATGTGGAAGTAAAAATACAACTTTAAGATCTCACATGATCATTATGGAAAAAAGATGTTTTGAAGCAGTGGTTGTGAGGTCAATTTTTTTGATCGTCCTATGAATTCAAACAAGGCACATGAATCTTGTATTGCATAAATCTATAAATTTCTGCCTCAGTGTAATTTTGTATGTGGTGCTCCCTTGAATTGTACAGGCATAAATTTCACCTCTGACATTATTTAATACACCTGGATTACCTTTGGTTGCTGATCAGGAGCTTTTTGGGGGTAATGGTGCAGCTCAAGCAGTGAAGGCACCATGCTACTGCGTGGGAGGGCTAGCTAGCCTCCTCAATTGATCTGTTGCTGGCAGGGGCCATGAATTGTTGCTGAGAGGTCATAAATTGATGCCCTTTCCTGAAACAGCTCACACTACTACATCTGCAGTGTGACAAGAGCTGACTGTGTACAAATGTCAGTCAAGACATTCAAGGGAAACTGTCGAAAAGTCCTTTATTGTAAAAATGATTGTAGTTTACATGTAACTGCTAAAATAAAGGAAACAGATAAGCAAGTTAGGTTTGTAAAATAAGTTAAAAACAAGTACTTCTGTATAGTTGTGGTCCCTGAGCTCATTACACAGCTAAAACCAACCAGTTCTCATGCTTCCACCATTCTCAACAAGCAGTGCATTTATGGTACATACCAAAAGAAAGTTAGAGGCCCAAAGGCTTACTTTCCAAGGGGAAGAGGTCTCTCAGTGTGGGGTGCATTTTTTGTCACATTATTTAAGTCAGCTTAAGCCCTTAGAGGAGAAGGTAAACACCAGCACAGATAAAACCATTCCGAGTGATCAACTTTATCCCATGGTGTCGTATTTCTGTCCTGATGAGAGTCGTCTCTTTCAGGAGGATTTCTTCCTCACTCACAGGGCACAAATGGTTTGATGAGTGTGAAAAGATATAAACCATATTCCCTGGTGGTCTCAGTCACCAGATCTCAACCCAGTTGAACACTTAGAGGAGATAAGGAATTTTCCATCTTGAACCAAATACCAACCAAATGATGGAATTTATCACAGAAGAAGGGTGTTTCATACCTCCAACAGATTTCCAAATACTTGCAGAATCTGTGCCAAAGTACACTGAATCTGTTCTGGTGGTTTATGCTGGCCCAGGTGTCGGTGTTTTTTTAATTTTGTCAGTTCATTCTATGTTCTCTGCTATGCAGTCAAGATGCCCTCATGCATTTAAAACTTAACAGAACTCAGTGGGGAGGCATATCGTCTAGAAGGAACATTTGGAACAACTGTGGCTGGGGCCTTTTTACTGAAATTTTAATTGAATGAGCAAGTTTAATTAAATTTGAAATATGAATTAAAATACGTATTACATATGTGAATGGAACTAAATTTCACTCAGCATGGTGTCAGATTACAGACATCCAGGCAATTAGGATTCAATAAGTGAAGGAAGAAAATTCAACGTGAGCAAACCATTCCCATTTGAAGCTAAAGAGTTGCTGACAGAAATAAATAAAAATTTGCCATTGGTCTAGGCAGGAGTGATTTATGTCCAATGAACTTGAGTTTACTTAAGATTAGAATGAACCTATACAAAAAATAGTACACATTTCATAAAATGTTGTCCATCATTAATGGTGTGTCCTGGTAGAGATATGACCATATCTGCTGTTACCACACACACCAATACCACCTAAATCCTCTGCATTCTTTACCCAGCCTACAGCTAACACATGTGATGCAGAGACATAATGATCAGTTGTGCGACTGTATCTGGTGTGATGGCACTGAGCTAGACCTGAAATGGAAAGGGCAGGGAGGCCTTCAGGAACAGAGTGTGAAAAAAATGTTCTATATCAGTGGTTGCTCTTGATGTGGATTTTATGCAACCTGCAAAATTAAACTGATCGGCTCAGTACAGTGGTTGATGAATCACTATGAGCAAGTATGGGACTCTAAAGAGAGTGCCTGCAAGCCAAGGCAAACCTAAAACAACTAGGTCCTGAGGACAGCACAACAAGCTGCTGCATATGTAATGAAGCTAGCTATACTCATGAGAACTGCTTTTCTCTCACTCTCTCTTTCTCTCACTCAGCTGTGATTATATAATGCTGGCCATGTACAAAACAGAAACAGGAAGCAGCTTGTGTAACACAGGCTCTTGCAACCATCGTGCCAGCTGCGTTTAAAACATGCAGAAATGCTACAGTTGACAATCTATTTTGTTCAAGAAGCCACTACCACCGAGACAAATTTGCTTGGTGCTGCTAATTACAGTGAGAGTCACAGGCTGCAGTGAACAGCATAGAGGAACCAGATTTTGATGGATAGAAAACATTTACTTCAGCTCATGAATTTAGATCATTGGGCTTCTTAAACATTATGGACTGGATGAACTGATGTTTCCAAGTGGTTTAGTATTTATAAAGGTGTGAGCATAAACAAGACATCACAGGAACTCATCTACTAAGATGGCACACAGAGGTTGGCTGATCTTAAAGCGCTGACCTGCTTTAGTTCTGTAATGTGGATGCTTGTGTAAGTAGGCTACCCAAATTGATGTGCAAGTGTGGGTATTACAGTGGAGGTGCCACCCCCCCCATCCTTCCCCTTTCTAAAAATCATTTGGTCAAACTCAAATACCTGCTCTAGTCATGCTTACAGCTGCTAGACAAATCACTGGAGAACCTACACAACACTTCAGTATAGTGATTATAATTATTGTGCTTTTGCAGACCTAATGACTTTAAGGGTGGGCTTTCATTTAAGGTGAATCCACTTGGTTGCCCTGTTTGCTGAGCTTGTCATGAATTGAAGTATCATTTACAAACATGTCATTTAAAAAGCGTGTCAGTCATTTAAATGATAAATATCAAATTTTATGTCATTTGTTGTAGATCACTCACAAATTGGAAACTATTTGTTCATGCATTTTATTTTTCTGCACAGGCAAATTAGTTGCTATTGCTGGTGGTCCTAGTGAACTCAGCCCTAATTATAAGTACATTATATCGCATGTTAGGTTGCCTGTATTTTACTGTCTGAGGTCATATCTTGGGGTCAAGTATATAAATGATTAGAAACCAGTTATTTTCATTCCCTGTAGTTCACATGACATGCAAGATTAATCAACTAAGTATGAATGTTGTGGGATAAGTATCTATTTTAGTTTCAGTTACTCATTTACATCTACTGATCGTTCTCATGTTGAATATAGACCAGTTTTATCATTAGATTACGGACCTCTCTTTCTCTGAAAACTTCATGGGTAAGAAATCACATGATATTTCTGAAAACAGCAAATGACTGAACATTTGTATACTTTGACTGTTGTCCAAAATTTCGTTTCTTCAAGAAAAATCACATTGGATGCCCCAGAAAGTTTTGAAACCTCAAGTTAAAATGTGTATAGCCCTCTCTTTTCGTGCTCCAAGAATAATTGTATATAAAAAAAACTCTTGAAGAAATGTGAAGATTAATCTTTAATTTAAAATTTATCAAGAAATGTCACTGACTACGTATTGATAGCACGTAACAATGGAAATATTCCTATACTTCTTCACAATGGTGTATTTATGTTTATTTATCTATAGTTACATCGTCTCTTAATCCTACTAACACCTTGCTAATTCAAAAACATTTTCTTACTTTCATATGTTTTAGCATACTTGTGTTTTGATTGCTTTTCCCTGTATATCATAGAATCCAAACATATACCACTTTCTTCACCTTCCCAATGACTAACAGTTAGCATTGTGTTTTAAATGCCATGTTTGCTCACTGTGGCTCTAGTAGATCCTTGATAGTGTGTGTGATGTGTATTGTATGTGGTGTGTGTGTGTTTGTGTGTGTGTGTGTGTGTGGGGGGGGGGGTCCATTTGGAAAGTAGCTGGGAGCTATGACATCTCTTGTATCACCCTCTGTTGGCATCAGACATAAATTTATACATGTTTGATGCACTGTCAGTTGATGATATCTAGCAAATATCAAATCCATAAATTTTTATGTCCTCCTAAGCAGCATTACTGCCCACAGCCTGTTACATACAACAACTATTGGGTACAATATATCATCTGATCTGTGGCTACTTTCAGTTTGATTGTGAATGAAAGATACATCATAAAATCATAGTTACAGTGTGTAAGGATTGCTGAGTTATGTGTTCTCCTTGAACAAAAATATTAGTTATTGGTACATAAAATATACAAAACGTTTTCTGTCACTTACTGATGTACATGTTGTATGTATTTATTATTTAAGTCATTTTTAATCAAAGTGTTCACCAACTGAATAAATGTAAATTATATTATTGGCTACTACTATTCTGAAATACTACGAATCTTCAGAACTGCTGTTAACCTTTAAACAAAATCATAATTATTTGTAATGTTGAAAACATCTTAAGTGATTTGGATTTCAGCATATGATTGGAGGAAGACCAAAAACAGACAAACCGGAAGAAGACCAACAATTTTCAGTCTTCTAGTTAAGATGTAGCTTAAGTGACACAGGCCCCAAAAAAGGAAAGAACATAAATGAGACCACAGGGAGCAACTGCAGAGCTGCTAATGGGGCCCTCTCATGTTTATTAGAGAACATTGTCCACTAATTGTATGTCTCTGTCACACCAAACAGCATTTGTCTTACATAGGTGGACCACACTGTAGTCTCTGTGTATGACAGTGTGTCTCCCTGCTGGAATGTAACATTATTAGCTTGATGAATATTGATTGGATTTTCTGGTCATTAGTGGGGATTGCAGCTAATGACGACGTCCTGGGCCAGTGATCTAGCTTTGATGAGGAGGTCCCATCTGTTACAGCATTAACTCACTGTGAGATGAAGACCCTTCCCTGTGCCATAGCAGCTGACTGCTGTCCTGTACTTTAAATGTACAGATTCCAGTCAGTCCCACTGGGCACTGGCTTTAGCACAGTAGCACTGACAATGGATAGTTTCTTTGTCTTTGTGTTGGCTCTCATGCCTCTGAGGCAAATGAGCTCCAACTCTGATCATCTTTTAAGCTGTCTAAATTACTCCACAATGAATTTACTCTACCCCCCCCCCCCCCCCCCCACACACACACACACACACACACACAAGGACTCATCACAGTGGAATGTTAAATAGTCCACCAAAGGGGACTATTTAGTGGAGATTTCCGCCAAACAACATTGTCAGAGATGGCAGAGGATATGACTGCCTCTGCAAATGGTGAATCAGTGACTTACCAGAGTGTACTGTGTGTGACTACTGTGCGGCACAGCAAAAAACTGAAAGATTTCATGTCAAAGTTTAATATTCATGTGTGAAATCAGTGTCATCACCAAAAAAACGAAAAGTTCCTAATTAGTCCACAAGAGATAAGGAATGACATAAATAAGACTGTCTCTCAGATGAGAATGTTTTCTCCCGCACTCTCACTTGGTGATTTAGATGTTCTGATTTGGGTGCATCTACTTTTGAAGGAGTGTAGCTGAGAATCCAGAGGGACCGTAGCCTTTCCATTTCCTCTTATACATCATTCTGCAAGCGGAGAGTCCTCATTAATATAGAGCCTTCTGCCCGGCCCCGAATGAAGATTTAATGATCTAATGAAATGAGGCTCTCTGGCTGGGAATGACACAAAAAAGGGGGAGAGGAGGAGAGACACCTTCCTAGAGAAGAAGAGATTTCCCGCTAACATCTGAGTCCTAGCCCGGGATTCCCTAATGAGAGTCCAGATGGTAGTCCAAGAGCTCAGGAGTGGCCTCTTCCCCTTAATTGTGTTAGCCAGGCTGTGTACCCAAAATTCATTTATTTTCATTCTGAATGCATTAAAACTGGATGTACTGACCAGTGACACCACAGTTTTTAGTTTTTCACGGTATGTCATATTCTGTGCCAATTCAAATTCCTGGCTTAACGTGGTTACACTGTGCTCTAGGGTTTTGGACAGCTTAATCTGAAATTGTTGCTACAATTTCAATGAACATGTGTCCAATTTAACGCCCTTTGATCTATTTAAAAGCCACATTACCTGTGTGGCATTAGAGGCAACAGCATGATAGGTGGTTAAGTGCTTTAATAGTGTTGAGTCCTGTAGTAAATTAGGAACACAGGGCTGAAGGTCTCAGGCCCAGGTGTATGGTCTGCTCATGGTCTGCCTCACTGTTTAAGTCCAGAGACATGTTCAAGTTTTCTGGGGCACACCACACAACTGCAGTAATACATACATGCAGTTAGGGTAAAAGAATACTTTTGCGAACATTTTTGGCATGTGTCCAAACAGACCTTCTTCACTTGATGCTCACAGATACCAGCTTTCAAATCTCCTTTAGCTTGATCTCCTACAATTAAGACATATTCACTCTATGAACTAATTACAGTGTCTCCTCCATTACACCACCATGTGCATCCTGACATCACATCATGTAAGTACTGAACAAAGGTCACAGCCTGGTGCACAATATTTGTATTGATTCGCCGCTTTGTGGAGACATTTATTATGGCACTTTACCACAGTCATAGCGTACCACGTTAGAGCCTTTCCACATTTTTTTTTTTTTTTAAATTTATAATTCTAGTTTTTTTTCCTCCCTGTGTTCTATTGATCCTTATGGTTTTACTGAGAGAGCCAGTCATTTGTGTTCCAGTAAATGGTGATCTTCTTTGTCTCTGTGTAGGGGAGCAACATCAGTGGTGTACCGATGCAGACAGAAGGGCACCCAGAAGCCCTATGCCGTGAAAATGCTGAAGAAAACAGTAAGACCTGTGACAGTTTGCACCACCTATTCAAACTTCCTTCTTTTACCTTTTGTTACCTTTTGTGCCGTGTGCTGATAAGCAGTCTTTGAAACAAAACTGAGTACTGAATGCTGAAAGACCTTTACTGCTGGTTATCTTTGTGCTTGATGCTAAGGGTTCTTTTCATGATGGTTAGTAATTACTGTTGTTGACATGGGCTTTTATATCCTTACAACAAGATCCCTTTCTCCAATATGCCAATCCCTTTCACCAATGCAATACTTTTTTCATCTTTTAAGATGAACCATAGAACATGTAGAGGACTTTTAATAAATCCAGTAACATGAGCAATGATGTGAACCCTTAGGAACTGTATGGATTTCTGCATGAATAGCTTCTAAAATATGGTCTGATCTTCACCCAAGTCAAAACGAATGAAGGGCAACACATACAAAATATTACATTGCTATATCTTTGTTGAACAATTCGTTTGAACAAGCAAGATCATAGATGGAAAAAATGTGTAAACCTCTAGGATAATGAAATCTGGAAGAGAGGGTAATTGGAATCAGTTATTCCACTCATTTAGTCAGGTATGCCAGTCAGTCAAGGTGTTAGTTTGACCTGCCTTGCCATATAATTAAACACAAACACACACAGTTTTGTGCACCTGCTCTTTACAACAGAATTCTGTTGAACTGCAATATGTTCAGAACAAAAGAGGTGTCAGAGGACCTCAGAAGTAGTGTTGTTGAAGCTCATAAGACTGTAAAGGGTTAAAAAGGACATCTAAAGACTTGACCCTTCATCAGTCCACCGACAGGCAGGTAATTCACAGATGGAAGCAGTTCTCCCTAGGGGTGGGCATCCTACAAAAATCAGTACAAGAGTAAGCGGTACAATCCTCGGACAGGTGACAAAGAACCCTACGGTGAGAGCTTGGGATCCGCAGGCGTCTTTCGCACTTCCATGTTCATGAGTCTACCATAAGAAAAACACAGAACTGTTCCACAGTGGTGGAAATCACTGCTCAAAAAATAAAGAAAGAAATAGACAGATAAGTAAACATTGCTGCCCATCTCAAGCATGCTGAAGACCACCTAGGTGTCCCACAGTACCACTGGATCATGGAACATGCTCTGTGAACAGATGAGACATAAGTTGAACTTTTCAGTAAATGGATACATCATTATGCTTGGAGAAAATAAAAAACTGCATACTAGCACTAAACCTCATCCCAGCTGTGAAACATGGTGGGCGGTGTACAATGGTAGTGGGCTGCTTTGCTGCCTCAGGGCCTGGATGGCATGATGTGAAACATGCTGTTCAAGCAAGACAAAAAGACGAAAAATATACAAGACCTTAAACAGTTTTATATTACGGCTGGACTGAGACCCACTTGGGAATGTAAGACTGGACATATGAGTTTAAGTGACAAATGCTCTTCACAAGACAAGACCATTTGAAAGGGTGGAGGACCCAGCTGCAGATGGACTGAGGAGGTCAAGGCTGGGAAAAAAAAATCCACAAACACTTCACTCAAACTTTCCAATACCAAAACACAGGTAGACAATTCAGTTAGAAGAAGTTTACAGTCCAAACAAATTGGCAGCAAGAGCTGAAGCCACGGGCAAGATCAAAGGGAACACACATGACTTACTCTGAGCTGGCTCAAGGACACGGGCCCAAACAGAACTCAGGACAGAATGTATAGCAACAAACATAGGTGCACAAAGGTTAACACAGGTGAGAGCAAATTAATTAACAAAGGTGGGGAACTTAACCAAAACAAACTACCAAACACAAAACACTTCACTGCCCCCTGGCAAATAGCAGGGGAGTCAGCCGAGACCATTGTAGGTTTATAGAGAGGAATGGGCCAAAATACCTCCCAACCTTCGCACAGGTCTGAACAGCAGCTGCAGAAAGCATTTGGTTGAAGTTGTTGCTAGTAAAAGAGGTTCTGCTTATTACTAAATTTAAGGGTTTACATACTCGTTCTGTCAATGATCTTGATTGTTTAAACTGTTCAATAAAGATACAGCAATGTTAGTTTTTTTGTGTTTATAAAATAAGACTTTATTTACTATTATGATTTAGATGAAGACCAGATCGTACTTTAGGAGCCACTCATGCAGAAATCCAGATCATTCCCAAGAATTCACAAACTTTTTCTCACAGCTGTACTGGCTATGCCACCAGTTTTGCATGTTTGGTATGTCCAAAGACTGGCCAGCTGTTTGTTCTCAGTAACTCCTCTGCTCTGTACAGGTGGATAAGAAGATTGTGCGGACAGAGATAGGAGTCTTGCTTCGTCTCTCTCATCCAAATATTGTGAGTCTCATCTGCATGTCATGTTTTTTGTGATTTGTCATGTACTCAGAGTATAAAAGGTGAACGCCAATTTACTACAAGAGTTAAATCCAAACGACACAGAATGAAATCTACTGTTTAGTAAGACAGAATTTAGATGGAGGCAAAGGAATATTCCCTACAATCACAAAAACTAACTTAAAAACAGGAACTAACAACTTGAAATGGACTGTAAAATAATTTTGTGACCTGTAGTATACCAGAATGGTAACCATACGTATGTGTTAATTGTTACTCAGGAAGAGACATATTTAACCAAAAGAAGCTGTCAGAGTGATATGCTTAAGTGGGATTGCTTAGACTAATGGCTGTGAGGGAAAGGACAGGGAACAGAAAAGGAAAGCAGGCCCAGCCACAACTGGGTGCAAGAGCCTGGAGTTGTTAGAGTGTCGACGATGACTCAGTCTTGAGTCTTCAGCCAATTGTTCTCAGGGATGAGGAGGAGGGCATGGGTTGAGGACGACATAGACGCACACACTCGCTGAACACTTTGTGAATGCAAAGAATTGTGGCAAGGTGTGTTGTGATCCCTAGGGGCTGCCTCTGCTTAGAGGGAGGGGATGCCCATCTACTTTTAGGAAGTGTCAATCAGTACTCATCCAAAGTGTTTTTAAATAACCTTTTCCAGCCAAGAGGTCATCTAATAACACAAGCCTAATCGTGTCCATGACATTCTATGCTTTTTATAGACACTATACATAATTACTCTTGCGTTATGAATGAATTTGGAACTTTTGAACTCGAAGTCGTTACATTACAAAGCTACATAGCACATATGTGGTTACAGGGTTTGTTGTACTGTATTTGATAATGTCGTGTGAGGTCCTTTTCCTTTTATGATAGTTGGTTTGTATGTGAATGGAGGAATATGAAATTGGAATTATGGCAACCTTTGAGTTCAGTTTGCCGTGTGATGCTACCCTCTGAGGCGATCTGGCCTGAGTGATAATTAATTCCTATCAACATGAGACCAGATGGTACAGATGCTGCTGTGATAACTCGTCAAACCTGGTCTGCATACGAGTGGTTCAGGCTGTGGTGTGAATTGGTTTCAGACCGAACGAAGCTAAGTTTGGGCAATAAAACAGAGCATTTAGGATCAAAGGGATAGGAACAGAGAGAGTGAGAGCTTCAGACAGGGGAAAGGAGAAGGGGGTGAGTTTTCACAGTTACAGAATTACAGTCACTAATGGAGATGTAAAATCTCAATAAATGTCTCTCTGCTGGTAACCACTCGACACTTGGTAGCTGTTATCCTGCTATGTAAATATGTAGTTGTCTAGCAGCGCATATGTTGGTATGTTAGCATCATGGTGCAAGCAACAGAGGCCCCAGAAATGTATTATAGCTGGTTGTATCCTCACTGATAACACTCCAGGTGGTAAAACTGTCATTTTTTGACAATCCCGTCCTGTCTCAGATCAAGCTGAAAGAGATCTTTGAGACTCCAGCCGAGATCAGTTTGGTTCTTGAGCTCGTCACTGGAGGGGAGCTATTCGACAGGTCAGTTCACTGGTCATCTTGGTACTCCAACTCTATTTAAATATATGATGTTACACGTCTTAAATATCACTGGTCATCTTGGTATTGAACTCAGTTGAAATATATGATGTTACACAGGTCTTAAATATCACTGGTTATCTTGATACTCCAACTCTATTTAAATATATGATGTTACACAGGTCTTAAATATCACTGGTTATCTTGATACTCCAACTCTAAATATATAATGTTACACGTCTTAAATATCACTGGTTATCTTGGTACTCCAACATTAGTTAAATATATGATGTTACACGTCTTAAATATCACTGGTTATCTTGGTACTCCAACTCTATTTAAATATATGATGCTACACATGTCTTGTCCAGTGTCTTAAAGCTAGCCAGAGGCTGAATGTTAAACTGTGTAAAAGAGCAAGTAAACTTTGCGTCTCTGTGGAATTTAGAAAGAGTGACTTTTTACCCCATACTTAATGAGATGTGTTTCAGTACTGACCTAGACTTATAAACTCCAGTTTAACTACCATTTTCCAGGTTTGCTTTCTTCAAGATTACATCATATCCTAAAGGCTACTTTATACTTCCACCAAACTCCATATCTCTATTCAGTATTCATTATGGGTTTTCTTAGGCTACTGCAAAAAATTTACCTGCTTATAGCTGTATGTAATTTGAACCTGTCCACTAAAAATAGAAGTGCCTATCTGTATCTCTTATGGTGAGGTGAGTTGTAGTTGACTCTTGGGCTCACACTAATGCCGGAAAATGATGAAGGGGAGACCGAAAACAACCACAAAAAAATCCTTTCCCTTTCATCGTTGCACCATGTCCATCACCAAATGGTGAACTGGTGTCCTCCCTGTTACAGAGTGGTTGAAAAGGGCTACTACAGTGAACGGGATGCTGCGGACGCCATCAAGCAAGTGCTGGAGGCTGTTGCAGTGAGTCTTAACTTTCCTGTCTCTGAAAATCATCAAAGTACTGTTACAGATGGATAGATTTTACAGTCCAAATCCAACAGTTCAGACCAGGTAGCCTTTAAAGTTCTTAACATTACTCACCCATCAAGGCCAATGATTATTTTCTCTATATATTCATATTTAAATAAATGTGTTCTTCCACTTCAAAACGTACATAATGAAGTCAAACTCTTGTTCGCATGGATTAAATCCAAAGACTGTAAGACAGATCTTGACAGAGTAACAAAGAGCCAGACCCCATTCAGGTGTCACATCCACCCACTTATACCTCTCATATCCCTCATAGTGCCTGTTGGTTTATCGTTAGCACTGTAACAAGACTCGTCCCTGTCCTTTGTCAACCTGAGTTTTGTTTTTGTTTTGTTTTTTTCATCCACATCTGCGGCACACAAGCACACATCATCTCTTATTTAAAATGATGCCTGTGAGTCTTACTATTGCTATTCATTGGTCACCTAAGTAACCTGGATGGGAGGGCTGACATTCTCTGTGTTTTTGACATGAAGCATATTTTACATGCATTGCATTTGACATCTAATTCAGTAGCCCACAGTTTTTTTTTTCCCCGAAAGACTGCTGTTGCCAAGGAGATGAGACAGATTGTAAGACAAAGGGCAAATTTTCATACATTGAATTCAGCTCAGAGTTGATGACATACGATAATGTAATGTCAGCTTCAGTGTGGATTCTAAAGTGGTGCTTTGCCTTGACAATGACATAGGTAATGCCTTGGTTTTCCCAGCATTAAAGATTTTTTCTGTTTCTGTCACACCAAATCCATATGGTCTGTATTGTATCAAAGTTGACCTTATCTGTTGAGACTTGCACCATCCTTTTATACTTACTCTATACTTACTCCTTTTATATCTACTCTAACTAGCTGCTTTTTGGATGTCTGAGAGAATGTGGTTTTATTGTTTTCCCATTAATTAATTGCAATATTCTTTAATATATTTCCATGGAATAATGATACTGAGGTATATGTCATGATGAGGCTGTATCCCACTTAAGATTAGAATGTTGGACTGGAATATATATATACCTACTGTACATATCTATCTATCTATGTATCTATCTATATGTGTGTGTGTGTGTGTATATAATATATATATATGTATATATATATATAACTCTAATATTTTGATCAACTCTTTTTACTATTAAAATTATGAAAATGTTTGTGATAATGACATCTATTTTAACTGTGTTGTTGAGGCTTAGCCATTTAAAGATGTATTAGAAGTCACTGTTGAGTTAGTGGGTTCTGCTGGCCTATTTGCCAAAATAAATATTGAATAGTGGCAAGATGGCAGCAGAGCTAGCTTAAGAACTCCTACACTCCACCAAGGGGGGAGGAGGGGGGAGCATCTTATGTGTGTCAGCTCCGCTGAGCATTACACTGGAAGCCACAAATCCCTTCGGACTTTAAAAAAGATAACACTCCTGGATGTCATAATAATTGGTGTGGAGAGAATGCTCCTTATAGAAAACTCCTGTTTTTCAGAGACAACACTGTGACCACATCAGCTCACATCACATGATGCATACTCTACTTAACGGACATGAAAATGTATTACGCTCTCTCCATTAATTTTAACAACTGTGTGACATTAATTATGACAGGTAGATATCACAATGCTATATATTTATATATACTTAATATCCAAATGAAATACTTAATAAATGAGCAAACTTAAACACTGTGGGTTTATCATAGTGCACTATTTGGTTTAGATGCCTAAATATCTGCACTGATCAGTGAAGCATTTTTCCATGAATTACTAAATGAACAACACAGTGAAAGAACAATCAGAAAATAACAGTGATATTTCAGTATACAAAACAGCCATATGACTTGGGAGTGTTTCTATCCCAACCTTCTCACTTTGTCTCATGATTAACATCTTTCCAGGGCCAGCCACGTGCTGTTCTCTGTAACCAGGCAGACTTTTATGGCCCACGTTGCTCTGTTTAATGAGTTACCGTGGTAACATTCTTACAGAGGCACTGGTGAGCATAGCTAGCCCATCTCCATGTAATAAAATGCATATTTGATGGCACCTGCGCTGAATAATCATCCATATCACTCTTAATTTCAATTTAACGTACCTGGTTACAAGAGTGAGGCAGGAGAGTAGTGTTATTCTCTACGAAAAAAGGCTTTACTTAGAAGACATGTGACCAATACTAGATAAGGATATATATCAGAATGATCGCTGGAGTAGTAGGCGAATCAGGCAGAGCACCAGCTCAGTCTGCAGTTGCACTCAAATTCCATTTGACTGGACAGGAGTATAGAGATCGTTTACCTGCCACATTGTATGAGAGCAGATGGCAACTGAAAGTGTCAGTTCCAGCTACTCAGAGATGTGGGCTGTGTGTAGCTTGGATATCTTATGGCTTCCACAAATCTCAAGCTATTTTCTTAATCATTTTGTTTTTGCTAGCTATGCTTGGCATCAGTGACTCAGGAAGTTTCATATTGACTTGACGCCTCAACAAACAAATCACATTTGTCCTAATGTATGGAAATAAACTATGTACTTTTTTTTATTAAAAGGGATAATGCACCAGTTCATTATTTCATTAGTGTTGTCTTTACCTAGAGAATTTGCCTTACACATATTCATTTCAGATACATTTTCAGACACATCTTTTTTCTCTGATCTTTTTATTTACTTGGCTCTTGACGGTCTAATGTTAGTATAGCAAGAGGAGTGTGAGAGGCAATACTGTGATTTTTGTAATCAAATTATAACGGCATTGTTTGGATGAAAGCCAATATATATAATTAGAATTATCTAAGAAATTTTAAGTGATGCGTCGACTGTTCAGATAGCTTGTTTAAACAACTGAACCATCTGTTCAGGGCTCAGGGTCTTCACACTTAAGCAGTCCTTGTATATTTTATGTCCATTATTCATCTCTCGCCTCTTGTGCATCTGTCAAAACCTTACTCAACATAGATGAGCTTTAATGAAGGCTCTGCTCATACATTTTAATGATTTGTTCACTGAAGTCATTAGAGGCTGTTAATAAATGGAAGCCTCTTTTAAATGCGTTATGCAGGGCTCTCTGGACCTCCCTGGTGAGCCGCCCTGTTAAGATGCTTGAGATTATTAACAAACATGCCACCTGCATGATTCCACCTTTTTCTGTATCCTCAGTATCTCCATGAGAATGGTGTGGTACACCGGGATCTGAAACCAGAGAACCTCCTGTACGCCACCTCAGCGCCAGATGCCCCTCTTAAAATAGGTGAGATACCCAGACCTATTAGAGTGAGTTTGTATGTTACTGGACTGCTCCTGATTGGTTAGTTAGACTCCAGGCATGGGCAATACAGCAAAAGCTTAATACAAAGTGAAAGGCAGGTATATAGGGGGAACAAATGGATGGGCAGTGAATTACGCAACATCCTCTAAAAGCATGCAGAAACAACTCAAAAGTGTCTAAGACATGTCCGCTTCTGTTCACCTTTTGTTATTCCAGCTGATTTTGGACTGTCGAAAATTGTAGACGATCAGGTCACAATGAAGACGGTGTGTGGGACACCAGGTTATTGTGGTGAGCTTGCTTCAAATGCATCTGTATTCAGTAGTTTCTTTTACTCAGCCCATGACTATACATTATTCCTATCCTTACGGGTGTGATGGTAAAGTGATGAGAAGTATCTGGTATGGAAGTTCTCCATTAAAACAAAACTACGAAAAACTAAACCGCGGCAGCACGCGGCCGCTCTTTTCACAAAACATGAACAAACCCGTTGAAAAGTCTCAATCTTTTTTGGCTTCAGCTTCACTCGCTCTTCTCTTTTATCTCCCTCTCTCTTTCTCTGCTCACTCTGTCTGTTCCCTGTCATCCACTAGCCCCTGAGATCTTACGGGGCTGTGCGTACGGGCCTGAAGTTGACATGTGGTCTGTGGGAGTTATCACGTACATCTTGTAAGTACCATGAGCAAAGTTATTTTCTCTGCAGTGATGTGGTTAGTGAAGCTCAAACCAAGCACATCAGTTCTGCAGCTTTCAGACAGGGTCAGTTTCATAGGATGTGCCCTCAGTCCCTTCAGTCTCTACTGTCTTTCTTATGTTCACCGTATACAGAGTCAGGGAATGTTGTTGTATCACTGTTACAGTATTTTCTTGTCTGGACACTTGGGGGATAGCACTAATTATCATGAAGACTTTTCTAATGCTGATTTCAGTGCCAATATTTATGAATGAAAACAATACCTTAAAATATTGAAAACAAACTTTCCACCTTGACAAAATTTAGAGTGAGGAACCAAAACTGCTCAGGTGCCTGTGATGCTCTGTGCTATGTAGCTTTTGAACTCATTTTTCAAAGGAACTCAGTGACCACTGAGGCTCCTAAGAGTAGATTTATTTAAACGAAGGAGTTTTGTTGCAGAAATTTGCGTTTTATGAACTCATCCTCTGTCCGTATTCTAACCTCAACATCTTACCTTGTTATAGGCTTATTTTCAGACTACAGTTACAATTTACAAACAGTCTTTGGCACCCTTTAAGGGTATCATTAGTCAGGCTACTAATTAACACAGCTCTTTTAAACAAGGACCTGGTTCAGCATCTGTAACGATAGCTGGTATCTAACTCTACATTGGGTTTAGGGGGTACTTTTATGAGCAAGTGTAAAGTACCAGTACTTGTAGTCATGGAATAGAAACCATGTTACAATGTAATTACATATGTAATTACATCTATATATACCATATGCATACATGTCATACACCACTAAACTTTATCTACATGCTACAGAACTCTATTCTGATTTCTTAAATATATTACAGGTAAAAAGCCATCTAGCATAACTCTCAACAAAATGTGGCCTTATATAATTATTTGATTTTAAATAAAACATTTTTTTTTTCAAATTAATATCACCCTTAAACAGTGTTTCATCAGCCTTTAGTATATGAATATGACAGTGTGAGAAAAACTAGCACCAGTTAACTTCAAATTACTTATTTAATGGAGAATGCATGCTGGCAAGCACAAGTCGAAGTTGATCATATCTGTGTTAATGGGAACTCACTCATTTAAATGTAAAAATAGCTCCAAATGATATATGCGCAATTGAGTTAAGACCTTTGGTTAGAAGCTATCTGTTTGGGTAAATATGTACGTATTGGGTAAATGCTAATTGACATTAATGTGTCACCACTGTGAAAACTCAGAAATCATACTTACACAATTACAAAAATGCCAGTGATGTGATAATCCATACTATAGTTTATTTCACCCTCATTAAAACAGCAATAACACCCCCCCCCCCCCCCCCCCATATCAGTTGCAGTCATAACTTGGTGCTGTTACAGTCATTTTGAGGGTTCTACTGAGACATTTTCTTTCACTGTGGTCATGTTTAAAGAAACTGAACCGGAAAAAGAGAATCCCTTAAGATTTTATAGTTATAAGTCACAAAAAATGTGCTGACTGTCCTCTAATTCATTATTGCCCAATGTATTTATTTTTTCCTGAACAGATTGTGTGGCTTTGAGCCCTTCTTTGATGACAGGGGAGACCAATACATGTTTAAGAGGATCCTGAATTGTGAATATGAGTTTGTCTCCCCCTGGTGGGACAACGTATCTCTCAACGCCAAAGACCTCGTAAGCTGACTTCCAGTAACAAAGACTTGAACTGTAGGCATTTCTTAGCACAGTGACACAAACAGCAGTATTTTTCAGGTATAGCCCTGGAGACCAATGGACAGGAAGTCTTTGCCCAAGTGTACCACTAACACAAATAACATTGTGGTCTTTTTAAAATGTGACTTGTACTTGAATCAGCACCCCTTTTATTAGTTACACAAGGAATGTTAGCACATGGCTACATACTGAATTTCTGTACATTAGTGAGAATGTGTCTGCTCCCTTAACACCTCCCATATGGTGTGATTCAGTTTTTCATGACTTTACCTTCATATTGGAAAATGATAATATCAATTTTATTCACATCTTTCATTTACATCTTAGTATTGTACAATGCAAATATCAGAGATGTAAACTGTGTCGTTGGATTGAGGTCTTAGTGACATACAGCATGCAGTTGCTACAATGTAATTACAGCAACAAAGTTACCTCTGACAGGTAGTATGTAGTAGTTATAATGAACAAACAGCATTTGTTGTTCCTTATCCCTCAATGCCACTATCGATTCTTGGTCTGTAGGTGAAGAAGTTGATTGTCCTGGATCCAAAGAAACGGCTGACTACTCTGCAGGCTTTGCATCACCCCTGGGTGACTGGGAAGGCCGTTAACTTTACACACATGGACACCGCTCAGAAGAAGCTTCAAGAGTTTAATGCACGAAGGAAACTTAAGGTATATTGTCATTTCAAAACTCATGAAACTCTGTCCTATAAAGGAGGTTTCAGTGTTCGATATCACAGAGCTAAGTGTAATGTGGGAGCCAAATTTATGTTATCTGATATAATTTTAAATAATGAATATTTGTATAAATATTAACACACAATTTCATCACAGTATTGTTAAGTGATAATGTTCAATTATAAACATATATGTCTGCGGTTTAGACAATTAGTGTGTGTCTCTTTAAGAAATATGTGGCTCTGTAACTATGGTCAGGTAGTTGTTTTTTTTTTCGTTTTTCGTTATAGAGCAGAGCCGCACGGTTTTTCGACCATGTGTCGAGTCATTAGTTGATAAGAAAATTGTGAAGGAAAGTCTACACTTAGTTTTCAGTTATTTATTTCATCTACATCTTTGTTTTGGATGCTGACAATAACGAAGATTTGTTTTAACTCGTACGCGCGTCAGCCAAAGGCTCCTATGGATAAAAACGGAACTTACATGTAATAAAAACACACTGAATACCCAGCTCCCTGCAGTGTGCACTGCTCTGAATATTTAAATACTAGACCTGCAATAGTGGCCTTGAAACAGGTTTGTAAAGGCCCAAAATGTGTAAAGGTCCAAGATGTAATAATGCCCAAAATGTGGTGATATGGGCAGATTATTACATTTTGGGCTTGGTAAAATAACTTACTACATTTTGGGCAGGTTAATACATTATGGGCTTGGCGTAGGATGTAAATCACTGGAACTTTTGATAGAGTTTGCAATTTTTTCTGTGACCTTCAAAGCCCTTTTCTCTCCTTAATTTACATCTGAGATCCTTTAGCTGCATGTCTAAATGTTGACAAGAATCTCAACTGCTCCACATCATGTAAAGCACTTATACAAGCATGTGTAAAAAACCTTTTCACCCAGTGTTAGTTTTCTTTATTAAACTTGAAGCATTTTACTGGTTTTTACAAAAGTGATATTACATTACAGAGTTCATATTATTACATTGTTCATTAAAAACTGGTTACCAAGCAAATAATGCAGATGATGTTGTTATAATATTACAGACAAAGATGTTATTACATTATTGGCTTCTGACTTTATTGTGTTATTGGCCAATTAGTACACTACTGGCTTTAATATGTTATGTTTTAATACATTATTTGCAGTTATTACATTATCGGTCATTATTACATTTCAGGGCTGCACACCAAGCCCAAAATTTAATAACCTGCCTATAAAACAATAAGTTATTACACCAAGCCCTAAATATAATAACTTGACCAAAACTTGCCCAAACTAATAAGTTATTACATTTTTGTGTCTTTACAAGGTTTAGCAGTTTTAGATGGAGGTTTTTGAACACTAGGATGTGAATTTTGAGAGGTCTTTACTTACAATAAAGATAATTAAGGCTCATCTGTAAGGTTTAACTGGAAGACAAACAAACCCAAATCCTGGTACAGATAGGGGTGCAAAAACAAATGGCTCAAGATTGTGTGTCTATAATCAGTAGTGTGCATGTCTTTACAAACAGACTATAAACAGTAGTATCCATGACTTTGCAGGCAGCTGTCAAAGCTGTGGTGGCCTCATCTCGACTGGGCAGTGCTGGCAACCATGGCAACGCTGATGGCAACAAAACTAACTGCAACCACTCCTCCAACAAAGGAGGGCCAGCGGCTGAGCAGATGCAGAGCGAACAGCCACAGACTGAAAAAGATGGCTCTTAGATCTACTCACTTTTCCCCTGGAACTGAGACATCGTCCTCCCTGTCAGTTTAGGATAAATGTCGCATTCCACTGCTGACCAGAATTAAGACAGAACAGTCACCTACCACAAGGAATGAGGAAGATGGAGTTTGTTTAGTACTACTGCATGTGACTGTTTATCTTCTGAAAACATGGCAAAAAAAAAAACACTGTACCATGCCAACATTTGAAATACAATGTAAATCTACTTTTGTATGTGTACTTCATCACCCAGAGCAACTAGATCTGAGTATTACTGATTTTTTTCTTATTTGGAGAGGTTTTATGTGGCATTCACTCTTGAGTGCATTTGAATGTTTTTTATTTTAATTTTTAAATGAACAGAATTCAAGTACATTTTTATGCAATATTTAAACAATTTAAGATAAAGACATCAAAATAACAGATCAGTCAACAACAACATTAGTCTGCAAGTGATTGTTAAACTTTACCTTTACTAGAAAGTAAAAAAAAGGAATGTTTTATTCTATTATATGAAAGGTCTTTATTTTTATTTGATACAAATACTTCATATCTGGTTGTAAACATGTATGTGCTTGAAAAAACATTGTTACACATCAGGGGACCCTGTGATAAGGACTTAATGAAAGGTTTGGTTTTGTGGAACAGAGAAAAGATGGGATCTTTTTACTTTGTAAAAATTCAAAAATGTTCAGTATTTATCTGAGGGTTAGTGTCAGAAATGTACACTTTCCCAATGGAAATGTTCTGTGCACACAAATCTGTAACAATTATCACTGGTGCCAAAATCCATATCTACTAGAGCTGTCATACTGGCAATACCCAGTCTCTGCCATATGCTGCAGTTGCTTCTTTTATAATGATTTGCTAAAATCTATTAGCTTATTTTGGGCCCATTGCAGTTTTTCCAAAAGACTGCTAGTTTCCCATGACTGAATGATTGTGAAATACAGAAACCCATCAAAGAGCTATGTTTCAATCTTACAAAATACTTTATAAGCATGCTTTTATGTACAGTATCAGGGAATGCCATTTTAAAAATATTTGATAGACATGCAAGAGATGTGTTATGAACATAACAAGGATTTGGTGCATTGCATGTTGGAATGTTCAACTTAACTGCTGCGATTGTCTTTTTAAAATGCACTGTATTTTACTATTTCATGTATATGAAATGTATTCCATGTTAAACAGTATAATACAGGCCATTTGAGAGCCGTGTTGTATGAGACAATGATGCGTCTCACCCTTGTTTATCTGCTTGTTTTTATGTCAAAGGACTGATTTTGAATGAAGGCGCATTGCTATATTAGTTGCAAAAATTAAAAAAAAAAATGGAAATATTTCTGTGTGAGCAGCCTGTTAAATGAATCAAACCCAATTATCATTTAAAAAAATAATTTTAGTGTATTGTTGCACCTGCTCACGAGCCTAGAATATTTGATTATTTAAAAACAAGAAATTTCATTTTGAAGAACTTTTAGCACATTTTGCCATCTATTTTCATGCTCTACTAAATCAGTACAGTAAACATTCGATCACGTTCAGTCATCAGCATAGCTTACTTGAAAATATGTTAGTCAAAGTTCCACGTGAAACAGTTATACAACTAAAAGTAACAACTCTCCAACCTTGAAAGTAGCTTTACCGTTATCATCCTTGATGTTGACTGGCACACTGACAGTGAGACACCAGATTGGGATTAATGACCCTCTGGTTACTCTTTCATTTTCCTCATCATAACGTCCCTCCCACACATACAATTACAAGTCCTGTCATGATTGTACGCCTGACCCAGAAGATCGCATACACATTGCAATTTCACATAGTTTGTCAAAATAGCAAGGAAACACATCTCACCGTGCTCGTTTTCCATCTAGATCAGTAGATGGCGATGTAGGCTTTCATCCCAGCGCAATTTGCCGCCGTCTAATAACTAAAGAAGAAGAGATGAGTCTTGACGCACGCCCCCTAGTGGTCAGTCGCTTTGCCCGAACGGTGTATCTGTATTGCTATATGACAGACGGGGAGGGGGAAACGAACTGTAAGCCCCGGATCCATCTTTAAGAGAAAATAGGAAAGAGAGACCGCATCCTAGTTTTATTTCGTTTTTAGCGGTATCTTTCCGTGTCATATTTGTTAGGGAGCCCGAGGAGGGGGCTGTGTCATTGTCTGTAGGATGTCCCGACATGAAGGTAAGTGTAAAATGGTCGATTATTGCGTCGTTGGGTAAGACTTTTAGCACACAAGCTATTCCTGAGCCGTGGGTTGCCATGTTTGTATTGAAATGCATTGGAAAAGACCCATGATGGCACCCGCCATGAATTTTGCAACCTTTCTTCAACCGTTTCTTGACGTTAGCTCATTTGCAATTTTACCTCGAAGTATTACTTAGAATATGAAGAACGACCTTTGGAGAGCTTTTGCGGAGATTCCTATAGGGAAGCTGTTATATGTAGTGGGCCGCAATGGTAGGACATTGGTCAGCTAAGTTAACTAGCTAGCGCCCTGGTTTCGGCCTGGCGCAAAGGGCGAATGGAGAGCTGCCACGGGATTGAATTTTAAGCTATTCCGAGCTCTCAGGCTCCTGGCCACTTGCGAGGTGAATGCACTGTCATCAAGGTGGCCATTGAGAGGTCAAGGCCTTGTAGGGCCTTAACAAAAGTTGCTTTTGCCAAGTAATGAGGGAATGTTAGTTAGCAAGGTGATCTATGAACACTTCTAATACTGTCTGCGTCCATTTAACTAAATATTCAAGCAGTCATGGGTAGCCGGTAAGCTAGCTGGTCAGATCAGCTCAGCTGCTTTTCTTGTCAGGTAGCGATAATTAGCTAGTTAGCTAACGTTAGCTCGCAAGCTATCTATCTACTTGAGTCATGGTGTGGATCGCCTTTCCAAGACATAGAGCTAAGCCTCCAAAAGTGAATGACTTGCATGTCTGGACTCGAGACAGTAATGTTAAGTTATAGATTACTAATTTAAGTTAGATGCCTCCCTAAAACCGACATGTTTGGGGAGATTCAGTACCCGACATGTTGTAACTTAAATGTACTAACTAGCAAGGTTAGCTGACTCAAAAGCTTGGTTCCGTTTAGCATGGTCCTCTGATAAGACAACCAACCGAACGTTACAAGTCTAACGATTAGTGTTTAGATCGACTTAAAAATGTAAACCGAAAGCTGCTCAAATAAATTTATCGTCAGCACAGCGTTATTTAGGCTAAATTCACGTTCTGTAAAAACTTTCGTCAATTTCATATAACTCAATAGAGGTGACTCGTTAACGTATGTTAAAACGATACGACCTGCTTGCATCGAAACAGGAGAGCCAGCATGAGCAAACTGCTACGATAGAGAAAAACAAACTTTAAACAATCATAGCCCACAATGTTAACTAGAATCAGGGGAAAACTGCTGATTAATTGGCGTGGCTTGACTCGAGCAAACCAGACTCGTCTACAGACATATTTTAATTTTGCTTAACTGTAATAGTCAGTTAATTAAATCCATCATTTTAATAAGGTTACGTTTCCATGTAGCAGTGACAGACAGTGCACAAAGGAAATCTAGGCCATTTTGGAAAGACAGGATCCTGGTGGCTTCATCTGCTGTATGAGTGCAGAACGTTTCATAAATTTACAAATTTAACATGTAATGGATCCACAGTAGGGAAGGCCTTTTAAGTGAGGCCTTGCGCTATTGCCCACCCCCTGTCATCTAAACTTTACAGCTGTTGACAGACCAGTGTCTGCTACTTTGTCAGTATGGCAGCTTACATGTCACCAATGCTGCACATATTCTCTTGCTGCCCCAACACAGTGCAGATTGTGGTTGGGGGTGAGTTTCAAGCTGTGAGATTAAGGGTTATGATAAGTAAACTGTGCTCTATTGGAACAAATGTGTCAGTCTCGGAGTATATTCATTATTTAGCACAGTATTGGAAATGTTGTTCTCGCAAAAATGCATCGAAGTAAATTATTTCAAACTATAACACTTCTCATTTCTTTTATTTGGGATATTACAAGGGTCATCGTTTTCTGCAGTGTAAAAAGTAGCCATGGTTTTTAACCCAGTGAAGTCCTCTGATACGAGGAGTTGGCGTTCTGCCGCCTCTCAAATGGGTTCATGTGATTACAGTTTTACATTGTAATGCAGCTTTTACTGGCCAATTCAACTTCAGAACCTGACAATGCTGGGGAGTTTCCCGTGCTGGCAGAAGTGTTGAATTTATGATATGGATAATTGTCTTTCTCTCTCTTTTTATTTTTAACAACCTATTGTGTAGGTCACGTAACTAAGATCAGTTAGGCCATTCAGGTGTTTCATCATATTGAAATACGGTCATTCATATCCTGGCATATTTTGTATGGAAGAACTGAGGTTATTGGTTGAATGTGGAGTCCATTGATTACAGGAATTTCCTCACTCATGTTACACTGACTCAAAGAGAATCCTCTATGTAGGTTCTATATATGTAGGTCTGTAGGTTTGTGTGTTACTTTGATATATAAAATATGATCCACAGTTGACAGCATAGAAGTACACATAGTTGGCCCAGGAGGAGTGTCTGTCATTCCTTTGTTTCTCTTCCTGTCATTTCTTTCCCTCTGTCCTCTCACTTTCCTTTTCTTTCTCTGTGAAATTCCTTATTCATACCCCACTGAATTCACTATCTTGGGCAATCTTGTGTTGCGGTCAGCAGAAATATTTTTGCTCAGATGATCAAAACAGCCTTCATTGGACCGATAAGAAACATCCTTTGCATTCATTGCAATCCACGTTTTGCAGAATTTGGAGTCATCAACTCTTAATAAGCCCAATCGTTCTGAATACTGTGGATGTCTTGGAAGTTTTAATTCCTACCCTCTCTCTTTTTTTTTTTTTTTCTTTTTTTTAAATGGATTGAGGGTCTACTGATAGAGTTCCAATAATAAACCCACGTACTTTAGAAGCCATTAAATATTAATCAAATTAGTTTTTAAACCAGAGTACCACTAATGGCCTATCAAGATAAAACATTTGTTGTAGAGAGGTCATGTTTTTGTTAAACTGACAGTACATTCATCTAAAATTGATTTGATTTGACTATCTTGGCATCCAAATTGGATGTTTCTTAAAGGTGAGGTGAACTTGAGGCTTAGGTTCACTTATCTTTACAATACCGTGACGATCAGCATGTTTACTCAGACTGATGCTGTAAATAAGGCTGGTTTGCTGCAGGGCCTAAGAATGCCGGAGGGTCTAGGCAAGCGAGATTTTCAGGAAGGGACACCTACAACAGGCCAAACTGACACACGCGGTGTGATGTTTCCAAGACAGATTCTCCAGCGTGTCCTTAAAACGTCATTCACAGGAAACAAAGAGAATGGACTTCCTTTATTTAACGCAGCATTACAAAGCCATTTGGGAGCTATGTAAATCTGCTCATTCAAATGGTCATTTTGGTAAAGTTAAACACAGATCTGCGTTTTAGACCTTACTGGTTCAGTTGATTTGATAGAGGAGGTGTGACTGCAACTCATCATACAAGAATGTCAAGTGGGAAACCTGTTGATTTTTAAAAGGCTTGTAACGGGGGTGATAACCTAGCTATGAAAGGGATTTGTCAAAAGGATGGGTAAACTGATTTGGAGGTAATACGCACTCCAGTATTCAGAGAGACAAAAAAAGGAAGCCAAAAATCATAGTAAGCCAGTAAACAAATGTGTTCGTCAGACTGTTAACAGATAAGCAATGCTCTTGAGCCCAAATGAATAGTTTCATTAAATAGTTTAAATTTTAGTTTAATTTTTTTTTTGTTCTACATTAAAGTCTGTGTTCTGTTTTAATTATATCAGTTTAATAAATGGACCAAAATACTTTTGCAGGCACAGCAACGGAAAATCGGCATTAATAGATGTTCATGTGTTCAGAGAGCAGTTTCACTGGATTGACCAGAGAAAAAACAACAACTTATGATTGAATCCCCCACGTCCAAAGTTAAGACTATAGCGTTGTTTTGTTCCATAAAGATTTTTTTTACATTTTGTGGTGTTTGTAGCTTTATTGAGAACGGTTAGCGTCCTGTAGCCTATCTGTTAAAACACTGATTTGTTTGGAATTTGATTTTCTTTGGCATTATTTAGCAGTTGTTGGGCACTGCGGTTTGACAGTTTGTTTTGTTGGACTTGTTTAGGAATGTGTGAAAGCTTGAGTCTGGCAGTTTGAGTCTCTCTCACAGGTCCTGTGCCATAGTTCAGTACATTGTGGTAGCAGTGTGTGTTAGTCATGGGAAGTCTGGGAAGACAAGATTTCTCTTCCTCTGGGTTGTCGCTTAAACAGTTTGCTATGCAGTATGGTGATTCATTCCACATGTTTCTGCAAAGATTACGGCCTTTTCTTTGGATTGGTAAAGGCAAAAAGATTTAATCAGAGAGATTCACATGTAACCATCTTTCCCTTAAATTACAATTATTCCTGAATACACCTCTCAGTGTGACATTGTTTGTGGAATTGCTCATCATTGCCGAATTTATTTCTATATTAAACACAAGAATGTGACTGGTATCTGTCTGGTGTTGTTTAGCACAGGTTTGTGGTTTTGTCCAAAACAGTTAGGATGACAGGGACTACAGATATGATATTTTGGGGGGGGGGGGGGTGTTTCTGGGCTGAGATTATATTACCATTACTGTGTGACGTAGCTTGAGTGATTGCTACTTTGGTCTTTGACCCTCCTTCATTTCTGGGGGTTGTCCTGCAGCTGTTTGGACCACAGCGAGCGCTGTTGTCTTCCTTTTTTATTAAGTGGGTTATCCCAGGTCAAATGGTGGTGTTAGCAAAGGGACCATTGACCAAAAAGTGATAGTAGTTTCATTAAATTCACAAATGAAGCACAAACCAAATATATATATACACTTTACAGACATTCTTAGTGAAAATTCTTACTAGATGTGTGCAGGTTTAAATTTAGTGGACATTCTCCCAGAGTTGTCAGAGAGGCAAGGTTGCACACAGTCTTGTTGGAAATCTTTCACGGCACATTCTGTTTAGTAGTGGTTGGATGGGAGTGTCAGCCTTTTGTTGTCTTGGAACTGTTATTCGTCGTACTAGCCAAAAACACAGAACACTGAGCTTCTCAGCATTTTTAGAGAGGTTCACTTCAAAAGATCTTGTTTGGATGGTGATAAGGACACTTTTTGATGAATGAATCCATGAATCCTGGTCCACTTCCCCTTTAAGAGAATGTTGTCATTTGCTCATGTCCAAACTTTTCTGTAGGCTGTGACATACAGTTTATTTATTCATTTATTTTTTACTTTCATGTATGGTGCTTGGTCCCTGGAGCGACAGCTGTGGATGGGGGGTGTAGTTGACTGGGTTGGGTTATCGTGGGGGTGGATCCTCATTGAATTCCAGTCATACTGGATTGTTGTGGAGACATTCTGCCTGAAACAGCAACCCATAGAAATCCAAGTGTTTGTATTTAAGATATTTTACAGATGTAGGCAGATACATCCAGTGTGTTTTATGTAGCTTTTTACTGATGTTGTTTTGTTCTCTTCCCCATAAAAATGAGCAGACAGAGTGAATGTGTGACTTGACAGTTCCTGTGCTGTTGCTTGGCAGGTGTGAGCTGTGATGCATGTTTAAAAGGGAACTTCAGAGGACGCAGATATAAGTGCTTAATTTGCTACGACTACGACCTGTGTGCGTCGTGCTACGAAAGCGGAGCTACCACAACCAGACACACCACGGAGCACCCGATGCAGTGCATATTAACCAGGGTAGACTTTGGTAAGTACTTACCCATAATTACATAATCTAAAAGTTTTTGTTTGTTTTTTTTTTTATTCCAATAGCAATTTAATTTGGTTGGTTGGAAGAATAACATTGGCCATAGTGCATGACTGGAAATTCTCTGCATCTCAGGGAGCCATATTTTTCTTATGCTCTGATGACAGAATCTACTTTGCATTGAAATGTAAAAGACTGAAAGAGAACATGGATGATGATGATGATGATGATGATGATGCCTGTATCTTCACAGACCTGTATTATGGTGGGGAGGCATTCTCAGTAGAGCAGCCCCAGTCGTTTACCTGTCCCTACTGTGGCAAGATGGGTTACACAGAAACATCTCTACAGGAGCATGTCACCTCAGAGCATGCAGAAACCTCCACAGAGGTGGTGAGTGCACCTCCCAAACAGGACACGGTTTTGACGCATTACACCATCTTGTAGTAATTGTCCTTCAAGAATATTTAGTGTTGGGCTAGAGCAAAAATGCACAGTTTTATTCATTCTCCAGGAAGAGACCAGGGAAAAGACTATGATGTATTTGAAGCCAAGAGCTTTTCACATCAGACTGTAGTTTCGGCTGGTTGGTCCCTTGCTTTCTTGATAAATACGGTTTTGCTTGGGAGATTTCAGTGTTTATCCCCTAATAGGACAATCACCAGCAGTGTGAGAATGTTTCATTTTTTGAAGTGAGCAGTTGATGACGGTACAGATCTGAATGACACTGTATACAGTGGTGTAACCCAGGCCAAAATGATCATTTCTCTTTCAGATCTGCCCCATATGTGCAGCTTTGCCTGGAGGTGACCCCAACCACGTCACAGACGACTTTGCTGCTCATCTCACACTTGAACACAGAGCACCTAGAGATTTAATATCCTTTCTTCTCACCTTTGTGTTTGTGTGTGCTTTTGTGTTTGCGTGCTTGAGGGCACACAAGGGTGTGTGTGTGTGTGCGCTCCTCTCCTTTGTGCCTGGGGCCGAGAGACCCCTGACTCTGTTCTAGGCAGTGTTTTGAACTGTCCAGATCTATCACTGCTTGTCTTCAAAAATGTGTGAATTCAACCTGCACATAGTATATGTATATGTGAGAGAGAAGGCAAGAGAGAGTGAGAGATGAATAACCCTAACTTGTTACATGGTGATCCCTGCGTTGGCTAAATTAGTGTTCTGTGTCTGTGTTAATCGGAACAAATGTTAATTCTTCATCTCTACTGGTCCTTAACCACTGTTTTCACGACGAGACCAGTGGCGTGCGACACGTACGCCGGATGTTTCACCCTGGGCGGGGACTAGGTGGTCCACGAGCACGTAGAACCAACATGCACTTTACCAGCAGCTCCACAGGTGGTCTGTCCTCCTCACAGAGCTCCTCCTACTCTCCAAGCAATAGGGAAGCCATGGATCCCATAGCAGGTGTGTTAGTGCTCACACGCTCACTCAGACTGCATTCACCGCCTGCAGTTTGGCTTACATCATGCCTTCCTTGTTATATGGATAGACTTGAGTAGGTGGTCTGTAAATGTTTTTCTAAAAAGTTTGCCAGACGTACACATTTTGTCCTAAAATAAATATGATTTGTGTAACTTCCCATTTGCTTACTTCACCTGTGCAATCTCAAATCTTACTTTTACTTTTACAATATCAAACTTAATGTTTACTCGACTTGGGCAAAGTCATGATAGTGTACAGCGTTTTCCTGTATATTTAACAAATTCGATTTTTTGGCAGTCATTATACTTAGATAATGTTCTTCTTGATTCCTCCTGTTTCTGTGACTGACGCATATGTGCTATTTGGGCATTAACTCTCAGACCCCTTTCAAGATCTAGATCTCAAATGCTACTTTACCAACTCAAACGTGAAGCATTAGGTTGATTAGAGGGGGTCTTTTTATGCAGACCTGTATAGGTAGTTGGTGTGGAAATAAGGAACATCTAGAAAACTTCGATTACAAATTAGTTACTTAAAGACGCGAGTCCTTTTTCTGGAGTGTTTACATTGCCATATCTACCTCCTGTAGCTAGCCAGTTCAGCTGTCTGGTTTATAGATTCACTGGAAACATTATCTTGCTCCAGCATTTCTAGCTAGTTAACCAACCAAAGTGAGGAATGGTAACGTGAATGACTGTGCTAATTCCTACACCTGTGTGTATTCAGAGAGAGGTGAGAAGTGATTCCAGCCAAACAAAACAAGTTGATCAGTAGTTTGTACATAGAGCCAAATTACACTTGGGTGAAGTTGAGGGGTCAGCGGGTGGGTTTAGGTCACTACAGGTCATTGTCTAGTCTTAAGGCCTGTTTATGGTAACTCCATGATAACAGGCTGTAGCTGGTCACACCACACAACACCTTGTTGTCCTGTCTGTGGGAATGGGTAATGCCTGTTTCACTCGTGTGGGAATGGGTAATGCCTGTTTGGCTCATGTGGGAATGGGTAATGCCTGTTTCAATCATGTGGGAATGGATAATGCCTGTTTGGCTCTTGTGGGAATGGGTAATGCCTGTTTCACTCATGTGGGAATGGATAATGCCTGTTTGGCTCATGTGGGAATGGATAATGCCTGTTTGGCTCATGTGGGAACGGGTAATGCCTGTTTCACTCATGAGGAGTAAGCAGGACGCAGAGACTATGTGAAAGTATCTCTTTATTCTGGTCACTATTCGGCATGACAAAATACAAACACATCATACAGCTATAATAATGCTACAGGACTTTAAAATAAGACACAATGTTATATCATTTCAAATTCTTTAACAGCTGTGCATTCACAACCACTTTGAATCCTGGCTGGTTTATTTTTCTCTGGTTTTTACATTTATTGTGAAGAGTTCAATGATTTGCATTGCTAGGTAAGAGCTGAAACGGGTTATTACGATATTAAAATAGCATTATAGAGGAAATTATGGTGGAACAGTCCAGTCAGTGAAGTAATGTCTGTCTTTCAAGTGGTCTTAGGCAGGTTGAGAATCATCCCATCATAGAGCACTTACCAGCCATCTAACATGTCAAAATCAGTCCCATTTCCCATAAATATGAATTTATCTAACATGTCAAAATCAGTCCCATTTCCCATAAATATGAATTTATCTAACATGTCAAAATCAGTCGCATTTCCCATAAATATGAATTTATCTAACATGTCAAAATCAGCCGCATTTCCCAGTCCTCATATATGTGAATTCATGTATGGAGATCAGGACACTCGTAGGATCACAGTTATCTGTGGAAGAACTGTGCACATCAAGTTATTGTTTGCATTCTTTCTCTATTATAAAGTTTGTTGTCCCCATTTTTTAAATACCAGGAATTCCATTTGAAATTCCAATTTTATTATTTAGTCAAATTGTCTTTCTTTTTTTTTTTTTTATTCGGTGGACATACTACCTGTCTTATAAATTAACAGGAAATGTGTCATTTTGTGTTTCACAGCCTATGTTCTAGGACAAATGGTTGAAAACAGATTTATAAATGAAATCAACATCAGAGCCCAGTTATTAACAAACAGTAAATGATAACAGGTGGATGAGCTGGTATATGAAGTTGTTTGCAGATTGACTAGTAGTAAAATCACAAATGCACATTAAGTCCCTTCCTTCTTCAGAGAGAAAAAATAGTTGATGTGCACCAGTGTAAGAAAAACCAAACAAATGTACGTCTGATACAAATCATTTTGTATACAGAATATCAAAAATCTGGGCCATCTGCAAGTGCTATGGAACCTTGTCATTTGATCCAGGGTTCATGTCCCGATGTTCAGTGATGTTCTCTACTTAGAGTGTTTTGTTTGTCTTCACCTACATTAACCAATGATGCAAAAGACTTAAAAATTCAAATTTTTAGTCAAAAGTCAAAATTTTAAATAAATATAATTATTTGTAGTTTCTAAATAATATATAAGCATTTAGCATTTAACAGATTGGAGTATCCATTTGAGAAGTTATAGCATACATCTTTTAGGGCTGGAGCTATGTGCAAAGTTGTGTGTACAGCTAAAAAACTGTAGGAGGAGCTACTGTATTCTGAGAATAAGACAGTGAAGAGGAGAAGAGAGAGCCCAGGGTGAAAGAACACAGTATCTTGGCTTCTCAAGCCATCTTAATCATTTGAGAACAACAAGTTTGCTTTTTTAAGCCAACTTAAAATTGAAGTCCTGACTGGCAGAAGACAGCACGATGCTTCTCTAGAAAGCTAAGAGTCACACTCTCCACTGAACAATTATGCTCAGATTATGTGTATTATGTACATTTTCAAATATTTCTGCTTAGAGTGTAATGTTCCACAAAACACTTGGTATCTAGTTTAGATTTTGGCATCATGGTTTATTTTCAGCACAGTTGGGGGAAAAAAAAAGACAATGACAGATGTCAATGTTATGACTGACAGACAACTGCCTGGGCTTTGCCTAACTGATACAAATCTGTTGATCAGAATTTTCAAAATGACATTAAGCAGATAGAGTAATAACCAAGCAAATGGGTCTGTTTTTCTTAATTTGGAATAACAAAGCCATCTGCTTTTTCTCATGTGATTGTCTTAGAAAAAAAAAATTATATCACAGCTGTGATGTGGATTTATAATTAGAGTTTGCAATTTATGAAAAAAAAAAAAAAAAAAACAGGCTATTTCCTGGACTTTTGTGTGGCTGTGTACTTACACAGCATTTCTTTAACTGGGTTCTCATATAGCTATACACCTTACTGTGCTCTTCCTCTGTGCCTCTTGAGTACCCTGCGGGACTTTTTCTTTACGTTTGTATACTTGAATCTTCCAGAGGTTCTGTAGTGATATGGTTGGGGTTTTTTTTTTTCTCTTTCCCTTTCCTGTAGAGTTGCTATCCCAGCTGTCAGGTGTTCGCCGTTCAGCCGGCGGCCAGCTCAACTCGTCAGGCCCTTCAGCCTCACAGCTGCAGCAGTTGCAGATGCAGCTGCAGTTGGAGCGTCAGCAGGCGCAGGCAGCACGCCAGCAACTGGAGACAGCGCGCAATGCCACACGGCGCAGCAATCCCAACAATATCAGCGCCAGCATCCCACCCCCTAGCACTGCTACAAACACAACCATGGTGGAAAGCAACCCACTGGCTTCCCATAGCTCCCAATTTCTCCTCACACGGTGAGAACTTAAACACACAACAAGTTTTCGCATTTTACAGCCCGGTTATCGTGCCACAAATTGTGAATATCCTTTTACCGTAATGTGAAATATAATAAATGAAACTACTTTCTGTTCTTATTCATGTGCATGTTAGTCTCAGTTCTTAGTTCATTCAAAACCAAATTCAGACTTGACACTGTCTTCCTCCAGCAACTGACTAGTGTAGTTATTATGTTATTGCGACACAATCATATATTGCTCTTCCAGATCTAGTGGTGAGACGAGGTATTGCACCCCATTGAAAATGAATGGAGGAGATTTTGCATTTTCAGTCGTTTTTCTCACCATAACTACGATATCAATTCCATTGCAGCAGTAACAGGTCCATCCTAATGCTGTGTAGTGTGCTTGTATACAGATAATTGATCGATTCACTTGTTTGTTAGTTTTTTTAATTGCTTAGTTTCCCGTTGAAAAGGAATGGGGAAAGTTTTAGGTCTCTAATGATACGACGAGGCAGCTGATAGTTGGATTCAACGGTCTTTTGCTCTGCGAAGTAATTGATCATATTTAGACTTACAGCACGAGCCAGTTATGAAATCTCATTCAAAAACTGATGCTGCGGCGCAGTCACATTGGCGTTTTCTGGCGGAAATGCGTGTCTAGTGTCTTTAGTTATTTTACATAAATAAAAGTCAGGCTCCTGACTCTCAGCATTTACTTAGTTATATCAGTATCCCATCAGTCCACTTTAATATCTCCACCACTTCTCTTCTTCTCCAGGTTGAATGAGCCAAAGATGTGTGAGGTGGAGCGACAGGCGCTGGAGAGTGAGCGAGCAGACCGCAGCCTCTTTGTGCAGGAGCTGCTGCTGTCCACACTGATGAGAGAGGAGAGTTCCTCCTCTGACGAGGACGAGCGCCGAGAGTTTGCCGACTTTGGAGCCATGGGCTGTGTGGACATCATGCCTTTAGATGTGGCTCTGGAGAGCCTGAACCTGAAGGAAAGCTCCACAGGCAAGGAGCCTCCACCTCCTCCTCTTTGATGATATCCCACCACGCAGACAATGTCCCCTGTGCTGTAACTGCCAATGACGGTGGGGCAAAACACAGCGCTTTTTTCTCCCCCTTGAGTTTTTTTTCTTTTCTTTTCTTTTTTTTTTTTTTTTTTTTTCTTTCTTTTTTTGGTGATTGTAATTTCAGGTCTGTCACCTTTGTTACATTGTATAAATCCATAAATGGAGAGCGTGCTTGAGATGAAAGACAACAAAAGTGAGAGAGGACAAGTGTGTGCGAGCGAGCGAGAAAATTTAAAAATATATATATATATATATAAAAAATATATATATAAGTTGATAATCAATTCCACATAACTAATTTTTTCCTTTAGCAGGTGAGCGTAGGTAGCTGTGGCAGACCTGTGCTTCCTGTGTCATGCAAAAGGCTCTCCTTATAAATACTCCACATTCAAAAACTGAAGAGGAAACCAAGACCTTCTCTAATGAAGCTGCTGTGTGTATTTATGAATATTAATGAATAAAAAGTGCTTGGATGGTTTACCATAACTACTGCATGAGGTTATTTGCAGCGTGCATGATTTTTAATGACCTTGTCATTAAAAAGGGAAAATCCCAAAGCTTTCTTTAACTTTTCTTAAAGGGTTACTTGAAAAGAAATAAGTTTAAAATCCAAAATTTTAATTTTGTTTCTTTTTTTTGTTTGTTTGATTTTTTTGCTTTGTTTTTAAATTCTTTTTAGTTTTATAAGGAAACATAAACTTTAATTTGGAATCTGGATTAGCTTCTCAAACAAATAATGTAATGTTTTTTTGACTCTTAACTGTTTGCCTCTCACTGTCAAGACACCATTGGTTGAGCAGACTAGACGCCTGCTCTGATTGGTCCACATAACCAGTACAGCTAAAGGCAAACACAACAGAACTCAAACTGAGCATAATTTTACTAAGTTAACAGTACAGGATATTTCTCTTTTTGCCAAGGAAAAAAAAAAAACAGCAAAAAGAAAAACTCCAGTTCTTCTTTCCCCCCACACACCTGATGTTTCTGTAAGAGCTGTGGAGCCAGCAGATGTAGTTCCTAAGTTATGCACCTGTTCAGAGAACTGTTCCTTGCGCTTTACTTGTTCACTTCTCTGCCTCAGTAAACCAGGGCCCACCTCTTTCAAGCCTTATATGTCCACGCCCCTCGTAGTCTCTCTTCAGTAAAGGAGAGCTCAAAACTTGCCACATTGCAAGCATTGGTTTTGTCCTACTTTATAAAGAAAGATATTCTAATTAACTCTGCTAAAGATAGCACCTTCTATTTATTTAGTTTTTTCCTCTTTCTCTTTTGATTCTTTTTAAGCCTTGTGATTAATTCATGCCACCTCCATGCCTATACTCTTATCCTCTATGTAAATTACAATGAGATGTATATTGACTTTGTGCGTTAACTTTCATAATGGTTCTAGGACATGGGCAGACTTTCTTTTTTAATGTAAATTTAGAATACTACAATAAAAACTGCGCACAGCTTTTGATGAAAATGAAATACCATCCTCTTACTCTTTGTGGCTCTGTCCTCAGTACATAGCTGTGTAAACAACTTTGGGCCTGATTTATGAGGCCAGAAGCCAATGTTTTAGTCTTTTGCAAACCCAGTAACAAGGTCAGTGATTGGACATTGGATTTGTAATGCACTGGTCACTGATCATGTTATTGATTTTGCAAATGCAAAACTGTTAACCTGTACAAATGCAATTAGTAAATCTGCTGTGGTAAATGTGCCATAAACGTTATTTCATCCATACACCAAAATCCATAATTATATTCCATATTTACAAGAGATGAAATTACTGGTTATGTCAATCTACACATACAAAAATAATCCAAAATTAACTAAATGAATACAATTATTCTGTACTAAAACCAGGCTACCTCTGCTGCATGTACAATTTCAAAGATGGTCTTTGTGTCGTTATATACCACAAAACCCCACTTCCACATTAAGAACTGTGACGTCTGTTTCTTCTTTCAATTAATAACGCCTTGTGGCGTAAAAAAAAAAAAATACTAACGAACTTGAATAGGCAATTCATTGTGGTCTATGGTCTGTGTGTCATTTACTTTGCTGCCAAATCGAGCGTTGGCGTTATTATAGATGCGTCTTATGGCCACCAGTCCGTGATGTCGATGCAGCTGTTTCTGTCATTTGATCGTGTCGACTATTGTTAGCCACAAATGTTGCCCGTTGCCCTTGGGATGCCTTTCGCGTCTGTATGTCCGCCACTTCTAACCATACCACCATAAACAGTCCCCTGACGAATGACCACGTATGCGGGCCCCTTTCTGCCAATCGCGGCTGCGTGGAGGAGAGGAGGGATCGCTGGAGCTAATTGGTAGGACTTGAGGTAGGGGTCGAATGAATTGGGCAGGCGAATCTTCGTACCGCGAAATACGATCCAGTGGCCTGGCACATGGTACGTGAGGGGATATTCAAATTCGGTGGTGCTGGTGGCACGTTTTCGCTTCATTTTTTAAGTGTGATAGATGCACATAAACCGCTCGAACTATAAACTACTCTTTAAAATTAATTAACGTTATGGTTGGACACACTGTTTTACCAATATAGTTTAATATAAATGTATTGCTTCTCTCTAACGCATCACACGACCGGTTTGCGTTGCCGCTGATCAGCTAGTGGTAGCCTATTATGTGAAGGAGAGTGGACCGGCCTTGTTGTCGACCGACTTGGCGCCATACTGCTGCTGTAGAGAGAAAGGAGTAGTTCTCTTTTTTGCAGACGCTGGAAACATAAAGCCAGTTAAAGCAAT
Organism: Chanos chanos; assembly: GCF_902362185.1. Lineage (NCBI taxonomy): Eukaryota > Metazoa > Chordata > Actinopteri > Gonorynchiformes > Chanidae > Chanos > Chanos chanos. Next base: position 38,770,521 of record NC_044497.1, read on the forward strand.
ACTTTCCCAAAGCTGTACTATACAGAGATAGAACTGTGAGCGCTGATTTACAAGCAGTAATAGTAGACTCGGTGGGGTGTGCCTTACGTGACTGATGTATCCTTTTTCTGAGCTCTGTGATGCGACACCAAAACCATACAGAAATTCGGACTGAACAGTCTGGACAAACACATTCAGACGGTTCGGAATGCCCGGTATGTGTAATTGTAGATATATGAAATGTAATGTTGAATTGCTAGTATTTCAGCTGGTTAAAGAGTTATCAACGCAGTGTTATCAGCAGTAGTTCTGTTTTGGTAATGTACAGCTACGCATATGTAGTCAAAATTATTAAGCTTGTGTAGTTGAGATTCTTGTCATGTAGTGCTGAGCAACAACATCTTCACTGGTCAGTAAAAAGCAATACAGTGAACATCTCTGTTTCATTGCATATCATAAGCCTGTTTCCCTTATCTGGAATTGTCAGTTCTGTTCTATTGACATGGCCCTTGTGCAAGTACTTGGGGTGGGGGTGTGGACTAGCACGTGCATCCTCTTGTAGATGCAAATTACCTGCTTGCAATGATAAGTTTATATGATATATGGATGTTTGGATGGGACTTGTTTTGCTGACACAACATTTTGTAGACTGTGGTTGACTCATGTTAGAGTGTGGAAGACATGTACACATACAGTTGCTCTCCCTCAATGTACCACAATGCAAAGGTGACACTATCCCATGTTCATGGACGGCCAAATAAACCTACTATGGCACTACTCATGTTTGCAGACAAGTTATTTGCAATTCATTTAAATAGATTTGTAAAACTCAAAGGTTTTTTGTTTTCCTAATGCTTTAGAAGATTTACCTGTGTTGTGCTTTCATTAGCTGGCAGGCAGCAGCTACTATTTTAGGTAGTCTGCAATATAGGCTACCTCTGAATTTGTTAGCAGGATTTACCAGTCAGTGAGATAAACAGTTTCAAATTATATTCTCTCTTCTCACTTAGCTGTTCCCTCAGTATAGCTGACATAGTCAACATGTTTATCACCATGTTTATTTTCTGATTGTGAATCATTTTCTCTAAGGTTGGTTTCTCTATGGCTGGTTGTCCCTTTAAGCACCTGTAATTTTTCACCAGCTTTCAACTGACAGATAATTCTTTTCCAATTTTCTTTAACTGAGGTAGCATACTCGAGCACACCAGATAACTTTGTTGTAAAATTAGTAAGATAATGTTTCCTATGCTCATTGCCAGCAGTTGTATACAGAGGCAGTCACAGCATCAATGACAGTGTACAGTGTGCTGCTTGCAAATCCATTGTTTCCTATTGAATGGGCTGCCTACCATTTTTTTTTTTTTATCTCCAATAACGTACTGTTAGTCTTTCAATTATAACTAGCTGTGGCACTGAGTGCAAGCAAGTAAAATATATTTCAACTGAAAGAGTGCTGCACATTAAAGTCTATTTTGGTTCAGCTAGCCAATCAAAAAATGGAGTAGGAGAGCTTTACCATGTCTATAGTGCTGGGTTTTGAAAGCATAGTTGAAACATGCACAGAGTGTTGGTAGATAAAATAATTATGGTGGTGAATGAATTTGAAGGCCTTAATAAACACTTTATAACTTGAGATCAAAACTCTACTACAACACCAGTGTAAAGGAATGGGCTTGAAAGTTTTTCGTATTTGTCTTAGAAACATCCTAGCTTGCAAATATAACAAAAAACACCAAATTTTGGAGAGGACCATTACGGTAGCCACATAGCTAAGACAATGCACAACTCTGCTCTTTCCTCTTTCTTAGGATTATCACATCATAGATTGCCAATTATTTTCTGAAGACTCCTAAAACATTACTCTTGGTGTCATTGCCCCCTTGTGGATCATGTCCCATAACTGAATCAGTGTCTTTGTTTCCTGACTTTGTCATTATGTTGGTATAATCTACAGTTTTTTGAAGTGAGCTACTGTGGACAGACCATCTATTTGAAACCACCAATGTTTGTGGATTAGGATGAGATGACAGTGTTGACATGTTCATGTTTGTGTTCTAAAAGATCCTCAGTAGTCTGCTAGAAGACTCTGCTAGAAGTTTCCGTAAGTTGTGCTACATGTCTAAAACTGCAGAAAAGGACATTTAGTAACCACGAATTTGGTTGTGAGGACGACCAGACCTCTGCCTACAGTGGTCCTACCACTTCTGAACTGATAACCAACTACCCTCTGATCAGGAATATGAATCCATACCAAACAGGATGAGTGGTAATGGCCGCTTCAGATGATTCTCTGTCAGGGATCTTAGTAATCATGGACAGACTCTCAGCCATTAGAGTGTTGCAGTTTTCTTGGTTTAACAAGTGCTTCTCCTTGACATTGATGCATTACAAGTAACTGAATATGTCTGCTTGGTAGCTTAAAGATGAAGGCTACTCCAAGTATCAGTATTGTGTTAGGCAGTAGTATTAGTTTTATAAACTGTAGATGCGTCAAAACCTTTAAAGGCCATGATACTGTAAGACATACCACCTTTATTAAATGCACAGTATTACAAGGAACATTTCCACTGACTGCAGAGAAGCTGCTCACATGATGCACAAAGCATAGAGTACTGATATCTAAGCAGTGAGAGATTCAGTCTGCCAGGAGCAAAGTAAATTGAGTCAAATCACCCACACAACACACTCACACACATACGTACTGTACACATTTTTAGTTAACAAGCATCAAGACACACAAACATACACACACTCAACCAGTGCCTGGGCAAAGCATTATTTTTCGAATGAAAATGATTATTTAAGTTTCTGAAATAGAAAAAAGAATCAGTGAACCCAGGGTGGGTTACATTCAAAAAAAGTTCCCATCCCATCTAAGTACATTCAAAATAATACAGTCTTCCAATGCCCAGCACACAGTTCTTCACACAGAAATAAAAAGAGTTAGGAGTATGGGCATTGACTCCAAGCAGTGGCTCATAGCCTTCAATTTGTTGGTGACACAGACAGTGTCAAAACGGAGACCTGTCTTTCCAAATCTCAACAGGGAGGGCATAGTGTTTACATCATAATCAATGAATCAGGTGAATCTGGTCATTTCTGAAGGAAAAGCTCAGTGCACAAAAATGTGGGTGGGGGGAAGAGAGGGCTGGATTCAAAACTGGGATTATATTCTCACTGATATTGTGAACAAGCACAGAGAGAAAAAAGATAAATTGTCACACAAAATAAACTATTTACATATACATATTGCCTATGGCCCATGAGATTTTTTCCCTTTATAATGTCGTATTTGACATGACTCCCGTCTTAAACAGTGTATATATACTGTTTAAAACAAGCCTCATGTATAAAGGTATATACATAACAGCTGTTTTAAACTATAGACAAGTATTTAAATTGTACAAAATGAACTATGAAGTACAGGCTGGCTGTTCAGAGCAGACATAGATCTATAGAGTACAAAAGCTTGAACATGTGCTAAAACTTCAATAAAGTTATGATTATTTGAACTTTTTGCCAAACAATTATCTCATTTGTTAAATAATGTAAGACACAAAAAAAGCATGTAAGGTTTGGAAATGACAATATGATTAGATTTCTGGATCCTGCCCGTCACCGTCAAAGGAATATAGTTTGGCCTATCTCAGACAGTAGTGGACCAAACTTGGCAAAGTTGACAAACCTGTGAGCATTAGCATTGGGTGCTCGCTTAAGCCCAGAAAAATACTGTAGGGTTGTCTTGATGCCCTAAGGGTAAGGACATTGTGATGATTTAATTCAGGCTGGTGATGGTCTTTTCAGAGCCATCTACTTTCTAATTTGAGTAGTACTTGTTATGGGAATACTACAAAATACTACACAGAGGGCAAGAAAAATGGTACACTCTAAAAAGTGTAAATTTACACTCTAAACTCTAACTTTGGTGTTCTCTTCCAGGCCAACCTTTAACATGTCAGGGCATGTCCACTATGTCAAAACAGTGTGAGAGAGAGCCAGCACATAGAAATGTGTGCTGCAGTTATGTTAAGAACCATTAGAAAGCTTTGACATCAGGGTACAGATGACAGTAGATGCTGCTGATGTATATTTACAGCTCGACTGCAAACACACACACACTCACACACACACACACATATACACATACACATACACACAAACACACACACACAGCAAAACATTTCACAACTTTTCCCTTCTTCAAAGGCCTAAGTCACAGGTTTAAAAGAGTCAAAACCTGTCCATGTTTGCACTGGATCAGTAACTCCTGTGAAGTCAGTGTAATTAGTCATTGTTAGCAGATCCAGCTAGCAGTGATAAACAACTGAGTGAATTAGTAATTGGCTATCGCTGGTTCTGTTGGTTATGTCTGAAAGATGCACTGATTTTAGGAGAGTTGGGATTGAATCAGTGACCAGAGGTGCCAGTAATAAAGGTCAGTGACAATACACACAGCCACTACGGAGAGTCCATAACGGCAGCAGTCAGTGGTTATCTATCAGTGGTTTGGTCAGTGAATCTGATTGTGCATATGCTGTCTATTATTAAGGGGTATTCGATGCTTACTCATTTTACAGTCAGCAGGTCATGCATAGGCCCTTTAGTTCATCTTCCATACTTCCTCCTTGTTGATTTACGTCCATTCTCGTAGGAGGATTATGGGTATTCTGGCAGGGTTTGAAGCACAGAAATGCAGAGTCGTCCCGTCCCTTCATATGGGGGCATAGCTTGCCATTGTCATTACCTCAGGGGCGGTGCGACTTGTAGCAATCTCTCACTTAAACACACACAACTTCACAGTGCCCACCAAATCCATTGCTTTGCAACTGCCCACAGCACACCAAAACGAGTTCACCACAGATTATCACTTAACATGTCTTGTTAGTCAGTTACTCCATAGAAGATATAGAAACAAATTAATGAATAATCCAAGTGCTGATAAAGCCCAACTGTTGGAATGGCAGGTTCACTTCATAGTTTTCATCTACAGCTCTCCAACTCAAGAACATATTAAGAAAAAAAATGTCCTCAAAGGCAGAGTCCACTGAAGAACAACACAGGACACAACAATAGTAGTAGAACAGCCTTTGATGACACACAAATCTGGTTTCTTGCTGCCCTTGACTGATTCGGGATCAGTGTGGAGTTTACCACAGCACTGAAAATAACCATTACAAGCAAGACAACAAAACTGGCCCTTGGATCCACCCTGACGAGCATATTTTGACAAAAAAAGAAAGAAGAGGGCCACCATTTAAGTGACAAGTTCAACGGACTTATTGAATGTCACTGCTGGTGATTTTGCTCTCTCCAAAGCAAATAAATGAATAAACCCATAAATCTATGAATTTATTCCCTCATCCCCACCCCACATCCCAGTATAACTGCTTTAATGTCGCAGTCAAGTCCCACCAGACCTCCAGTCCAGTCAGCATGATACCAAAATGCTTGTTTGTCTCTGTGCTTCTGTTGTCCAGTAAATACTGTGTTAAGATATAGTGCATTGTCACCACAGTCAAAAACACTTAGCATCTCCACCCCAAAACCTGGCATTGAAAACCCCACTAAAAATAAAGAGTCCAAAAGAACTGTTCAAATCACTAAATCTGTACAAAAAGGAAACAATAAATGAATGAGTGAAATGGACAAATAAAAGCTTGTTTCTCTACACTGTAGATTGTATTGCAGTCTGTATCAGCACATCGAGATCTGTGGCTACAGCATTAACAATGTTATGTTAATGGCCAGGGCTCACGAAGGTTCGAAACAGAAACTCGACAGCCTTGTGTGTCTGTCCCAAAAGAACAATATGATCAAAAATATGGCACCGTGGTGACAGAAAAAAAATGACTGTGCGAGAAACATTGACTTCTCCAATAACCCAAAAGTCCATGTTGTGGTCTCACGAAAAAAGCAAAATGCAGAGATGCAAAGGAAAAAACAGGCTTTGTTTCATTAATTGGGTTTCTCTTCACTTGCCTTTTTTTTTTTCTTTTTACAATTTTTTTTTTTTTTGCTTTCGGTTTTGCACATTTCTCCACACAAAAATGCAAAATGCTCTCCTTTTTTGGAAAGGAGCAAAAGAAGTCAAAAGCATTAAAATGGTCCATGAAGGAGATTATTTACAGCAGTTCAGTTTCCCTTTGTTCATCCCCGGCATATACACAATTCAAAAGTATGCTGTTAATGCTGGACAAATATGGAGGGCTCCAGAGGAAAAACCAGAAATGTACACAATCAACTTTAAGGCCTTTTGTCTATACGGCGGTGAGGCAAAAGCACAGTCAAGAACACACACAAGTCACTCTTGCACTCTTTCACAGGCTCACTATTTCACTCATTTTGCTTGTCATTCATTTCTCTCTCTCTCTCTCTCTCTCTCTCTCTCACACACACACACACACACACATGCACGCACACAAACACTCTTTCTAGGCCTCTTACACCCTCACAGACGGTCACCCCAGGATGTCCAGATAGACAGGCGAGGCCTTGGCCAGGCTCTGGAGCAGGTTGTGGATCTCCTTGATGTTAAGTCTCATGTAGGGTTCACGCTGCCAGCAGCCCAGCATCAGGTCATACACCTCTTTAGGGCAGGTGCGTGGTCGCTGCAGCACACGGCCCTGGGTTATACACTCGATCACCTGCAGGGGGCAGAAGAGGCGACGCTGGCCATTAGCTATTCCAAACATCAACAAAAATCCTCTGCGCATTAAACCACTGGATTCTTGTAGCTCCACAAGCACATGCTCTTCTCTAATTTTAAATATCTGACAAGCATTGAAAATGTCCATGGCATAGACTGTATTCTACTACAGAGATTAAACAGTGGTGGAACTGAATCTTTGTGCTCGGAGATAAAACGATAAAATGTTTTCATAAGTTCAGAGTTACATTTATGAACTATACATGAAGGAGCACAGGTAAAAGTTTAAGATGCCCCTTGTATTCAGAACGAGGGAGAGGATAGGTAACAATAGCCACAGAAGCTAAAGACAAATCAAGTATGTTCCGATAGGATTACAGCTAAATCCTCTCATTCTGCAACACTCTTAAGAGAGGGAGGGCTGCCATTCACTGTGTGCCAACTGGGTTAGAGGCATACTGGTGTTACATCTTGGGACTTTAATGTTAGGAAGTACTCAAGAGGGTTTTGGGCAGGTATAACTCTCACCTCATTGTTGGAGAGCTGGTACCAGGGCTGTTTGCCATAGGTGAAGATCTCCCAGAGTACAACACCCAAGCTCCATACATCGCTCTCTGTGGTGAATCTCCGATACATAATGCTCTCAGGCGGCATCCATCGAATGGGGAGCATAGTGTGACCGCCCACCTGTATAAACAAGCCCACTTTACTCCTCAGACACAAACCGTCTCACACACAGACAGGCTAATGGAATATCTGCGGGTTGGTCACTGTCTGGTGGAGTGCTACTGTCAGCATCAAGGGAAAATCAAATATGATACGATGAGCATCACAAATGAAGCCGGGGAATAAAACTGAGGTTTTTGTTTTAAAACTTAACTGTCCTAGATGGAACACCAATTGACGTTTTGAGATTAAAATAATAAACACTAATCTCCCTAAAGTAAAGTCAGCAAATACACGCAGCAGACCTTAGAATAGTTTGTCTGCATCATAAAATTCCAGTCATTCCTATTCATAGGATAACTGACAAGGACAACTGTCTTTCACTATATTACTAATCCAGGCCATTTAATAATTTATTTTTTTTCAAGTCAATAACTGAGTTGTTCATTGAAAACACTGTCATTAAACATTGTCACAGAACAGATGAACAAAGAAATAACAAGTTGTTTAAAATAAGCCTGTATTTGTCACATTTGTAGCGTGCCTCAGGGTCTGAACTAAACATACAGAATTACTCTGACATAGGGAAAAAGGCTGCTTTTCTGTTTGCTGCAGATGATCCCTCTGTCCACAGAAACACTAGTTTGAACTTGAGGATTAGAGAATTTGCATTTAAATAGTATTAAGAGGAGATAAACACAACGGCTAAATTATTTTCCCTGTAACTTCACTGCCATTTTACAGACACATACTAAGAAAACTCCAAATCACAGTTTTGCATTCATGAAACCAAAGGTTTGAGGCCCTATTTTTTCTTTTTGGCAAAAGTTGCATTTTGGAATAATTCATAATTTGACATTTTAAAGATTATAATTTGTAAAAATGTACTGTAATTTATTGAAACTTAAGGACTGTTGTTTTTGACACTTTCACTGATTTATTCATAGTAGAAACTATTCAGAACAGATACAAATTTTCAGAAATCTAAATAGCTCAACTACATTTATACAGTTATTTACTATTGTATTCTAACTTTTCACCTGCAGCGAACAGTGTGACAATATAATTTTTTTCCACCAATTGACTCTGTTTAAAGCCGGGCTAAAGATTTTTACAGTGCTCAAGAAGAGCAGTGTCAAAGTGAAGTTGATCAAACATATTAGAGCTTATCTCAGATTATAAACAGACAGTGACAGTGTTACTGTTTAAGCAAGTTCATTTTATCAGGCTTGAGATGCCATAATCTAGATCTGTTGCTTATCACAATAACTGAAAAAGAATCTTGCAAATAATCAAAGATCTTTTTACTATTTTTGTGATTGTTTTTTGAGGTACGAGAAAACATTTTTGCTAAACATTTCCATTTACTCAACAGTTTGCATCATTAACTAGTCTCAGAATGCAGCTGCTTTCAGGTTGAGAATATAGCTGCATATCCATGGTGGAATCTACTGTTTTCATGTAGTTAGTTCAATCTGAGCAAAGTTTCCTGGAATTTGAGTCTAAGTGATCCCTGTCTTTTTATTGATATTACTGGTTATGAGAGCACTTAGGTAAAGTGATATTTGGTTTAAAGAGTCAACGATTTCATCTTGTAATGGGCCATACTACAGATATTAAAGTATTACTGGATTACAGAGAGCATCTGACATTTCCACTGCATTGTTCATTTTCCTATTTGCTCTTTTTATCTCTTCTTTCCTTTATTTTCTAAACCTGGACAAGCAGAATCACACTGAGAGAGTGGGCTGTAAATTTTACCTTTGGGAGGTTATGCATTTGTCTCATAATGAGCTAAATGGAGTTGGGTTTCGTTTTTCGTTGTGAGACTCTCCTTTCAAAACTGCTGTACACCTTAACCAAGCACAGAAACAAAAACACACAAACTTACTCTGTAGTAGTCTGTACTGTAGACGTCTCGGGACATCCCAAAGTCACCAATTTTGACAAGCAGGTTTTCTCCCACCAGGCAGTTCCGTGTGGCCAGGTCACGGTGCACAAAGTGCTGGGAGGCCAAATACACCATGCCTGCTGCGATCTGCTGGGCAATGTGCAGCATCTTCGACTGGGTCAGCTCTACCAGCAGACTCTGCTGCCCATCTGCCATCAGTACCGCATCCGGCCCGTGAGCCCTGCACACACAGAGACAAACATGTGAAAGCACAAACATCCAAAAACAGGACTTGAGAGAAGGAAAGAGTCATTCATAAAAGCAGAAACATTTGTACTTTAACCATGAAAGGTGAGCAAGCAGAGGGTTGATGAAAAATAGACCTCCCCCACCTCCATCAAACACATGCACACACACACATACGCGGCCACACACACACACACACACACACACACATTTAGGATTATCAACACAGACCCACACTCCACATTACAAATTTGACTATTAAATTCTTAAGAGAGTGAATATTTCATAGCACAAATGTACTCTCTGACAGCACTGACATCGTAGTCACTACTGGCTGATTTGAGGAGAAAATGGACATGCAGACTCACACACATACCTGAGGAACTTGTTGAGGTCTCCATGTTTCATGTATTCAAACACCATGATGAGGGGGTCACTTTCCACACATACTCCATAGAAGGTGACAATGTGTTCATGTTGCAGGTTGGTCAGTAGCTCCGCCTCTCGATGGAAATCAGCCCGCCCACTTTCGCTAGCCTCTTTCAGTGTCTGTACATAGTAATACAGTAGCTATTTATTAGCATTCTGATAGAGACAACAGCAGCTGCTGTAATGCAAATATCTTTCCCTGTTCTTTTTTGTTCAACCCTTAAAATGAAGTGTTTTGAATTTGTTTTGGTGTGACATCATACCTTAACTGCTACAAGAATCTTCTCCTGGTCTGGCGTCAGGTTGTAGCACTCTGCCAGGAAGACTTTCCCAAACGCTCCCTCTCCCAGCTCCCTCTTCAGCACTATGTTGTGACGCTTGATGTGTTGGACAACTATAAAACAAGGGACAGTCACGGTTCCCTCTACTCACTCAGTGACAGATGCAGAACTTTGCCTCTGTTGTGAACTAAAGTAAGAAAATGTGAGACCTAAATGGACAATAGTTACATTAGCTACCAGACTGACAGGGACAATGATATCTGTTTTTGGAGAGTCAGTCAGAGCGATATCTTTGTTTGAAAACTCGGTGACCATGATCTGTGCAGATGTGATATTGTCCTTGTTACCATAATATCTAATCAAACGGCGATTTGGTTACCGCAGTAGCAGCCACCTCAATGCCATTGCCATAGAAATAGCAGGGAGGTCACTATGACAACAGGCGCCAGTGGGTGCGTAAGGCACTAATCCATTTCAGAACTAGTAGGAATGGCTGGAAGACACTTTCCGTTCCCTCCCCTCAAGATGGCAACTCACAAGTGTCCGATTTCAGCATGCTGCCTGGGTTGCGGAAGTACTGTGGGTTCTCGATGACTGGGATCTTTGTCATTCCGATAATGACAGCATCAGGGCCCATCTCTGAGGATGATGGTGTGTTGTTGCCATTGGAGACATGGTGGAGGGGGCTAGCAGAATCATCATCATTGCTGATGACAGATGAGGAGCCTGGAGGAGAGGACAATTACATGGCTCTGAATGCATGTTTGCATACAATAATGCATTTATACTGACACAGGAAAAAAAACTTCACATGACAGTGAGTAATAAGAACTAAAGCACAGGATAATCAATCAACCCGATCAATGTGTCCATTAGATCATGGAGGTCAATTTCATATGCAGAAAATAAAATAGTATTTAAATGAAATATATTTATAGAAAAGATTCATCTAGTTGAAGGGTTTTCTCATAGATAAATGACTGTGATATGCATAAACACAAGGCAAACTCACCCTTCATCCCAAACTTAGGACTTCTTCCATATTTGAGAATGATCAACATGAGGATACATCCAGTCAGTGCAACACCAGCAATACCGACAACAACATACACCTGTGGTGAAAGGTTACTCTGTACATGAGTGCTGCAAACAGTTATACTAAAAAATATTTTTAAAAAATCCTCACAACAGTGTTGTGCTTGGCACATAATGTCAAATATTTGGTATTTAAAGCGCTTGTAATGGCTTGTATTTATTTGTCAAAACCAGCGATACATTCACAGGCAGCAAGTGTTTTGTATGCTCCTTTCCATAACTATGCAAAGGAACATTTCTATAGCATGGGCTGTTGATGTGTTAATTGCCAAACCTTTGACTGGGTGAAGCAGGTGTGTTAGAACATGGTGAAACCTAAAGTAGGCAGAACTGCAGGCCTCTATAAGCAAGACTGGAAAACTACATGAGGCTATATCACATTTACGGTGTTCAAAAAGTTGTAGTCTGACAACAATTTAGAAATAATTTGTTTCACAACATATCATTAATGTCATTCTGTATCATGGTTATTCAGGTCTTATAACAGAAATCAAGATTCCAAAGTAATAGTCACATATGGTTGAAAAAAATTACAAGTAACTGTGTAATTAAGCTACAGCAATACAACACATTCTGAGTGTAACAAAGTTTACTTATGTCACAAGACAGCTTAAATATACTACAGGATGCACTTGACTCTATCAGTTCCACCAGTTTATCAAAGCTCTAAGACTTACTGCAACTTTATCGTCCAGCGGTGGGGGTTCTAAACAAGAAGAGAAAAACAATCACAGTATAACAATGACATTCAGTAAAATCAGAATAAGCACCAACATTGTTAGTACAAAATTATCAGCAGATTTTTGCAGTACGTCATTAAAGTGTGTGTGTGTGTGTGTGTGTGTGTGTGTGTGTGTGTGTGAGAGAGAGAGAGAGAGAGAGAGAGAGAGAGAGATGTACCTGGAGTGTCGGTGGTGTCTCCAGGCCACACATCAGAACCAACAGGGTGCGAAATACAAAAGAGAGTAGGTGTAAATGACATTTAAAATGCAAAGAGTAAAAGAAATTGTATATAAATAGTATGTAATAGTATATATACATACATACATACATACACACACACACACACACACACACACACACACACATATATATATATGTTAGTACGTTATTATATACTATTTATATATATATATAAATAATTTTATGGTGCCATGCAAAAATTAAAAAGCATGTCTTTTACACAGAACCAGGTTTAGAGGTAGTTTCATGCATTCTACTGACTGAGAAGACTTACCATTGTAATACCACTCTGAAAAAGAAAACATTTGCTTAATTAGAATCTGCCTTTTAAACACACAAGTCTCAATAAAAGAGCAATTCTGCTGCTTTATCTCTGGTAGCAAATGATACAACTGCCTGACTACAGCAAAAAACAAACACACATGTAGTACGCCCCCCAACACATATTCCCAAACATCCTGCACCTGCGCCAGTATGGTCCGGTTCAGGGGGGTGCATGAAGTGGGCAGAGATATTCTTCTGGTCCTCGCCAAACTGGTTTCGGGCCACGAGTGTGTACTGGCCATTGTGGATGTGTGTGGGTATGACCAACTGCAGACACCCATCATATACACTCTCTGTGGCCAGATGGATTTTAGTCTTAATGTAGTCCTGCTCCTGCAAGGGTTTCCCCTCGTGGTACCACTGCAGCTCAGGTCTGGGATTCCCTGTCACACTGAATGGGATGCACCAGTCCTGGTTTCTCTCTGGTTCCTGTAGGAGCAGGATAGTCGGGGGAACTGACCGGGAAAAAAGAGAGGAAAGGAGAGGAGAGGAGAGGAGTGGAAGAGTGATCACAGGACAGCCGGGAACAGCACAAGAGGAGAGCATGAGGCAAGGTGTCGGAAAGCTATTACTATGGCAACACAAAGGGAAGAGTACGACACTACACAGAGGGGGAGTGATGCTAGGACGAAGAGTGTGGCAGATGAAAAATGAACGGGCTTTACTACAATGTTAGGAACAAGCACACAATGAAACCCATACCAGAAACAAAAAGGAAATGACAAATAACATATAGTCTAGGGCTGGGTCCGAAACGGCATACTACACACTAGTTGTATACTGATCTGGACGTAAATGCAGTAAGTAGCATGCAGTACATGAAAAGTAAATATTTTTGCAGTACACGACAGTTACCCGGACGATGAAAATTTGGAGTATACAGCCAGAGCTCACTTTGTCTGCCACTGCATCCCATGATGCAACACGGCAAAAAAAACATGGCGGACAACAACAGCGACAGCTTCAATTCCAGGTGCAGTTCCGAACATAAATGCATCAGTTGCATATTTTGGTGTAATTAGTCTTCATATACTTTCTTATAGGGCTACTTTTGATAGATATTTGTTGTAGTTGTGTGTTGTTCGTTTTTAATAGATCAAATAGCCCAACCGATAGCAAATATGTAGTGCACTACACAAAAGTTCTCATACTTGCATACCACACTGTACACTAGGGGAGAGAGTAGTGTGCAGTACACAGTGTATACTAGGCCAGTATCCAGTATGCAGTACACTAGTATGGCATTTCGGACACAGCCCATGCCATGACCACTCGCACAATTCTCATTTGTGCCACTGGAGAACCAATCCAAATCCAATGTCAGAATGTAGTCAGCACACAAAATCAGAGAAAAGCCAAAAAGTTTGATTTAACATGTTATATATTTGTTTTAAAAAAATTTTTTACTAAAAATAACCCAAATGAAGACAAAGAATGTCAGATCCTTGTCATGCTGGACACAAGCATAACTTAACAAACTAATCCCATTTGACAGTGAGTAGGTCCTTACAAAGAATGCTGAGCAGGACAGATGCCTCAGATTGACCAACAATGTTCTCAGCATTACAGGTGATCTCTCTGCCGTTGTCCAATGGGGAGAGGCCACTCAGGGTTAACTTGGACTCCAGCTCAGATGAATTCAACTGAAAAACAAAACATTAGAATAGCTGTCACCAAACCCAACAAAGATCAGCACACAGGAATGACTGAGTTTTATGAAACTGCATTGGAGGGGAATGATGATTATTTGTTCGAAGATTAAATATCAGTGAAGTTTTTAAATCTCAGGAATTACAGCTTAAACTTGGGTTTACCAGTGTTAAATATTACAAACACCAGAATATTCAGGCCTACTTCAAATTTACGCTTTGCTGCAAGTCACTGGATATGAAAAGGTCTAAATAACCTTAATAAATACACAGTACTGTACACATATACACATGCATGCTCTCACACAAAATATTGACAAAATGACTCTTTGGAGACCTAGCAAGGCATTTTCTCTGTTCTGAATTCAAATTGAGAAGAAAGATTCTTGTAACTAAGTTAAAAAAAATAACGCGTGTCCCTGTGCAATCATGCTCAAGCAGATGTATTTGTTAAGTTGCTCTTAAGCAAATATTCTTCGCGCTATGGGACGCTTTGCAATGATAGCCAAAAAAGCCATTAAGCTCCTCTTTTCTTTTAATTCTAGGATATGCAGCCTGGAAACATACACCACACAGTTTACTGATTGCAAACTACAGGGATGACCCTATGGTAAACATATGTGTGGGGAATAAATTGCATAAAAAAGTTCTAATCATACATGCCAACCTAATAGTGATAATAATAAGAAGAACTATTATTATTATTATTATTATTATTAATAATAATAATAATAATAATAATAATAATAATAATAATATTACTGTTGTTGTTGTTATTATTAACAATGATAATAATAATTGTTGTTGTTATGTTATTATCATTATTAATAATAATAATAATAATAATAATAATAATAAAAATAATAATAATAATAATAGCCAGTTCAAAGGAACTGTGTTACCTCATAGTTTGTTGCAAGTGGTGGATGATCGATGGTGTTGAAGTTCCAGAAGAGCATTGGGGGTGGTGCTCCAGAAGCAAAACACAGCACGTCAGCATCACTTCCTGCCATCTGGGTCACAACAGCAGGTTTGACCTCTACTGTGGGAGGTTCTGAAAAGGGTCAAAGGAGAATAGTTGTAAAAATATTGATGATTTGTCACGGACATAGCACTTGTCCTGTAGAATCTCTATCTCTCTATCTATCTATCTATCTATCTATCTATCTATCTATCTATCTATCTATCTTTACACACACACACACACAGATGTCTTGTTTTTCCAAAGTATGACAGGAAGTGCACACTGTTACTGCTTTGCTTCCTCAGAGGGTCACTTAAGAGTACTAAACCACTGTGGAAACTTCAGCAAAGAACTTTAAAACCTTGTATTGGCATCGCCCTGATGTCAAAATGAACTGCAGTTCTCTACAATTTGTAAATGTATCAAGAGTATAATGTGATGATATGATATTACAAAGGTAAATACATTGTATGTACACACATATTTATACAGAAACAGCATTCTATACAACAAAATGACACCATTTACTCCCATTTACCAAGCCTGCAGGAACACCATACATAGCAACTCAAGCTATAATAGGTTTGAATAACCATTTTTTTGTGTATTCAGCTGCTATGTCCAGAGCTAGCATCAAACCAAGTTGAAGCTATAGGGAATTTTCTGTCACTGATTCCCCTGATTGAAATAGAAGGAATGGCAAGCAGACTCCATGTTGACATTACCACATGCAGGGAGTGAGATTTTGGAGATAGGTCTGGGCCTCCCTTCCTCCTCAAAGCACTGCAGCTCCTGGAACTCTGTTTCATCCAGCCAGGGCTTTATCCATAAGTTCTCACAGGAACACTGCAGAGGATTACCAGATAGCAGCCTGGTGGACATGTCAACAGGGTGAAAATACATAAATATCAATATTTAGATATATTAAAATGGACAAGACA
The DNA here is from genome assembly GCF_902362185.1 of Chanos chanos. Taxonomy (NCBI): domain Eukaryota; kingdom Metazoa; phylum Chordata; class Actinopteri; order Gonorynchiformes; family Chanidae; genus Chanos; species Chanos chanos. Next base: position 38,786,595 of record NC_044497.1, read on the forward strand.
TATGCAACATGGACACATGACAAGCGCCTATGTGAAGTGCACATATCTTCACACATTTATATGTAGATGACAATGTACAGGCAGTGAGACACATAGACAGATAGAAACACAGATGCGATATTCCAATATTTGTTAAAGCATATTCTCACATGCAAAATGCATACATGGACACACACAGACAATACTCACATACATACCCATAAATTCTAAAAAAAAAAATTGCTATTTAATTTTTCAACTCTGTAATTGATTTAAATTGATAAAGGATTACTTACAGATATGACATGTTTGAATTTCTAAACGCTGTCCATGACAATGTTGATAAATTGTTGTCTCTGAGATTCCTGAAAGTCAATAGGGAGATGGGAAAAAAACCACATTAACATTCTACTTACTGTATGTCATCTAAGATGATTTCACAATAAATCAGTGTAAGTTTTACATATATGGGTGAACCAATGATAACAATGCTGTGTGTTATCACCATGCCTGGTTTTACATCACTACAACAGCCTTTACAGTTCAAATGCCACTCAAGTGCAAGAAACAGTGTGAATTTTTCAGTGTCATGATAAAATTTTTCAGTGTCATGACAATTTGATTCTTCCTTGCAAAAAAGAGATGTTTTGTCACTAGTTTTAATTCACTCTGAAAAACAAAGGAGAAATGAAGAAGAAAAAAAAAGCCAAAGGAAGCTGACAACAGTTTAAGTTATGTAGAAAGAGCAGGAAAAGGGATGGGGAAGGAGAAGCAATATGACTTACAGATACTCAAGTTTGGCATTGTTGACAAATGCTGTAGTAGATATAGACATCAGACGCGTGTTGGTCACAGTTCTGTGAAAGTTGAAAGTTGATATCCAGGTTATGGATGCATATTGAAGCTTGAAATGTACTGAACAATCAAATCAGGCTCTAGCAGCCTACGACACAGACAAAATCTGAGTCAGGCCTACTCACAAATTCCTGAGATTGGTGTAGAACCTCATATTGTCCTCGGTGATTACAAGCAATTTGTTTTGATTCGTTATATATCTGTTGAAATTGAAAAAGGTAACGTTATATCATGTGTAGGCTACAGCCTGCAGTGCCTAGTGTAATACCGTGACAGGTTTATCTAGAATGTGGCTGGGGAATTGCTTGGTCATAACTATAACGCAAAACGGATTCCTTAACGGCGTGGCAGCTGAATAGCTCTTTTAGGTTATCATATGACAAATTATCGTGAGACGCAATTATTTGCGTCCACGATCAAAATTTGGTGGTGTATGAGCAAATTTTAATAAAGGCATTCATCACTTCCACATGATTTCACTATGTAGAAAGGGTCCGCCTGAACCGTTGTCGTGGAAACGAAGTGACATATTTGCGTAGGCGCAGATGCCTATTGCTGCGGACACGTCCTGCTCCCTAACTCACCAACTAACCCGTGGCCGTGGATTAATTAAGCGCCAGTCAACCAGGTCAATAACGCTTCACACATATTTACATCATAATACCATTTTGTTCACTACTGACAGGAGTCTGTGGGTGACTCGGTCTCGCTGCCTTCGAGATTCAAGCGCACGTCATGAACATGTTTTGAACATTGCATTTCATGTCACAGTCGCACGATTCTGTCTCAGTGGTATAATCTGCTCCAGACACATCTACTCCAAGACTTTTATTTAATATTACTGTAAAAATCACTTTAAGACCAAATAACGTTCTCTGCTGATCCCTCTCGAATGGCGTTTATGTGTGGGAGAAGATTTTCATCAGGCATGGTTCTCCCCACCATCTTCTACGTTCCAATCTGGGTCTGTGATATTTTCTGACATGGATAAAAGGCCATAGTCATGTTTGCATGAAGTTTTGGACCACCTCTAAAACAGTATAGCATTTTAGGAGAAGAGATTGCCATACATATCTATTTACCACGACCCCCCCCCCCCCCCCCCCCCGCGCGCACGCACGCACACACACACACACACACACACACACACACACACACACACACACACACACACACACACGTCGAGGACGCTATTGAAAGGACCCGTGAATGTCGAGTGAGCTTTTTCGTTCAAAATGCTTTGTCTTTTACATATGTCGTATATATATTTATTAAATTTAACATATATGGCAAACTCTGCTGCATGCTTGCTTCTCGGTATAATGGAGGATATGGGAAGGTTATGAATGTCATGGACCACCAGATAGTAGTTTGCCCTTTTTTTTTTTTTGCAATAAGCTACCTGATGATATATTTAGCAAGGCAGTCCTTACTAAAGATTCTTGCATTCAACTGAATAAAATCACTGGTCATATATCTACTATTCCTTACTCTCTCTATTTGTCTTTATTCATCTTGAGTATACGAACAAAACGTCTTTCTCGCCATTTACATCTCACGGATACTCTGACTCAGTTACAGTCTACTTACATATCAGTGATGTTTTCCATGTCAGTCTCCGGTACCAAAACCGGGAAATCCTCGATCCCTGGTTCTTGATCGATACACGAAATCCTTGAGGCATTGCAAGAACAGGGTGCAGGACAAGCCGCGCTGAGCCCCAAAAGCCCCATCAAAACCCCAAAGAATCCCCAGCAAGCCATCCCACTTCCCTCTCCGTCCATAGTAGGTCCCGGAATATTCCACCTAAAACTCGACTGATGTATCAGTTTTTGGTATTATTATTATTACTACTACTCGTATATAAGTAATTCCGTTCAGCAGAGCGAAGGGAGGACACGGTTGCTGATGTTGGATGCGCAAAGCCGTACAGTGCGAGGCTAGACTGTCATGGAATGGCCTTTCCCTGTCTCCGCAGAATGGTGGTATCACACCATTACATGTCGAAACAAGCCGTGAATCAAGACTTCGGTCTCACCGCTCTCTGCTGTCCTGGTTCCACAAACTGACGCTGTGTGGTGAAGCGTGGCGCCGTAGGCACTGTCCAAGGGACTACGGTGCTGACGCCTCATCCAGCACGGTGGAAGAAAACAAGACCAAGTCTGCGAGTGTGTGGTGGTGTGGCGACAGAGTGCGTATGCGAGGAGGCAGCGTGCCTGCAAGTGCCTATTGATTACCGCGGCAGACGAGCGCATCTCCCGTAGCCATCGCTATAATTGCATTTAGTCGAGAATGTTTAGGATGCTCCCCGCCTTGTGAAGTCGGCAATTTATCACCAGTGTTGTCAACAAGACGATTTGTGTAAGAAATAGATTATCTGAAAATGTTACTGTAATAGAGGAGCTGTATATTCCATTTAGACTTCCACGAGGGTTTTACAATTTGAAGCGTGGTTATGGTTATTTTTAATCTCATTGTATATTTTGATGACAATATTTTTGTCGTGCATGATCAAATTAACATAACTCAATTCTGCATACCAACAACCTGGGCGCGCTTCGAACCTTGAGCGTCGTGCGCATGCATCGCGCTATTTCAACAATACCACAACTTCATGGATAGCCATTACCGGAGTGTGACGTGCGGTTTGACGCACAAGATGGGCTGCATCTAAGAAAAATAATTACTTAACAAAAATGTTGGGCTTTGCCCCTGCTCAGTCTTGCATTCCAGCCGAAGGTATAGAGCGCGGGAACAGAAGGAAACACTCCACAATAAAAACTGAACGAAGAAAATGAAATTACTGTGGCACATGTCATCTAATTAATAACAGTGTCTTATAATGTGTGTATAGTTGATTGGATGAAGGAGATTGTTGAGAGAATTCATCTCGATGAACTGCAGGTGTCAACACCATTAATAAGAAATGCAAGGTTAAAGAATATGTAATACTGCAAAAATACATATGTTTTTAAGATTGTACTGGGAAATAATCGAGGCAGGATTTTCCCCATAGCCTTTAATTGACAGTTGCAATATGTAAAGACGAGTGCAGGATCACCAAAGAATGATTGTTGGCTGTTACACCACAACCAGCAGATGGCGTTAAAGATTTTACGCCTCAGCCGCGAAAGACACTTGCTAGGCAGGAACACATCTGGACTGACATTAGAATGAGGACTCAGTACTTGACACTAAAAACACAGGAACAGGACAGTTCTACTCAAAGTATGTTTCCAGTAATCATTACTTTCTATTCATTAGAGCTACAAGAACTTTGTCAGTGTGCAAGACACTGGCACTATCTGTTATTTTAAATCACTGTTCAAGTCACCTACTAGGTTAGCTAAGAGGGTTGATTTGTTAAGTACATATGATTGAAAAAGAAAATAAACATTTGTGAGCGCCACAATGTCTGAAAACAACATAGAACGGAAAAGCATTTGTTGACAGTCAGTCTTGCACAGTCCAACCAGCAGGCAGTTTGCACTTGAGTGCTGATGTGTTCAGTTACATCTGAGATAACTGGCCAGAGAAATTGACCAGATGCCCAAATTATATTATCTTGAGCACATTTTAAGGAAAGTTATGTGACAATGCAATAGCACAGAACTGATTTTTCAGTGTATGCAATAACAGCTGATTTGAAAGTCATGGAGTATGGTTCAAATGTGATATTTGGCAGTGAACAAGTAAGGCTGTGTACACTAACCTGACTTCTGAACATATTTGTTCACTTGGTACATTCTGATGTATGTGTTAAACACATTATTAGGGTGTGTATTGTTAGTCTGTTATGGCATGGTTTACTCGAGCAGATCAACTCTAGATTCTGTGAGGTGGTGACTGTTCAAGCACCAAAGCATTAGTGATCTTTTCATTGCTTTGTTTTATCCAAACCATCTATCTATCTATCTATCTATCTATCTATCTATCTATCTATCTATCTATCTATCTATCTATCTATCTATCTATCTATCTATCTATCTATCTATCTATCTATCTATCAATCAAGGCAGTTGAAGTAGCAGGTGGTGGCAAGGCCAAATTGAATCCAGTGAAAAGTAGGGAATGTGAACTCTAATATCATGGGAGCTGTAAAGGTGTCTGGATCCAGTAGTAAAACAAGGTCAGCTCTAATACGTATTTTTGTCTCAGTCAAAAATAATTTACAGTCACTGACATGGAAAAAATCTGCTAAACTTTTTTTTTTTTTTTTACTTTTTAACCAAATACATTTCTGCTGACAACTATCATCGTTACTTGTTTCATCTTACACGGTCAGTCAAGAGCCATTGCTTATTTTATTTTATTTTTTGTTTGTTTTGTTTATTTGTTTTCATTATGCGGTAGCTGATCAAACGCGTGCGGTTCCAACTGATGCACAAACAGGTTCAAGATCGTGAGTATTTGTGTGCCTAGCCCCCAGGCCTGGCTATGGTACTTGCCTCTTGCTTTTACTCTTCATAGCCAAAATGAGGGCATCGGCTGGTGAAGTAGTTCCTGTTCTGGAAAGGTCCGGAACTCTTTAGTTTCTGAAAAAGTTTCTGAATCTCATTTTGAAAGGATCTTTAGCAACAAATGGTACAAGGAATCATGAGCATCCATGGACTTATTTAATAGAAATATTTATTTTTCTTGGTGGCCAAAGCATGGATTAAGTGCCTGCCTACTTTGTTTACTGCAGGAAAGGGAAATAAGTGTCTTAAAGAATCCGCCATCAGTTCTCAAGAAGGTCGTGCTTTGTCGTGCTTCACTGATTGCGGCCTGTTGTTTTTCATCTTGCTCTTTTGAAAACCTGAGTACATTAAAACCTGATACTTTAGGACCTTGTTTAAGCTTGTTTTTCATGGGAGATTTGCCCTTTTACTAGAGTCATTATTTTGTAATTTTATCTTTACCATGACCCAAGGATGATATCTGAATACTTTTACCACTCCTGGTTATTATTTGTGTGTGTGTGTGTGTGTGTGTGTGTGTGTGTGTGTGTGTTTAATTAATAACATGGGGTGGGTTGGGGGGGGTCCAAGGCAAGCCACACGAGCCTTTCTTCAACAAATGTCCAAAACCATTTTTTCTTCCTGTGTATAGCAGGATGTTTAATTTTTAAATTAATTTAATTTAACCTTCATTATCCAAGTTATGTTTATTATATGGGAAAAGAGTGTCCAAATGTCTTATTTTTGCAGTAAGGTAAGTGTGGAAAGTAAGAACAGGAATGAATGCATTATCTTCAACTTCTTGATGTGCAAAGAAAATAGATGTTTACTCTTCCCTTATAGCTGCATATCTGTGTGAGGTCAGCATATAGGAAACAAGAATTAGAAGTGTTTCTTCAGAATTTCCCTTTAGTGGAGGTTTTTTTTTTTTTTTTTTTTTTTTTACTGTAAGCAGTACAAAAAATCTGCCTAGTATTTTACTTCACAGTTCACACCAACAGAAACTGATACAGATATATCTATAAACATTCGTATAAACACATACTGCCTAGCATGTGTACAACAGCAGGCTCTATTAAAGAAATGTTTGAGCGTGAGCTACAACAATCAGTTAATACAGAAATGTTTTAGTGTGAGCTGCAACAATCATTTAATACAAAGTTTCTTAGCACTTAAAAAATACAAAACAGTTTTAGTCTGTAGGATTCTACTTACAAAGACATGTTTTCTCCAAGGCTTAGAATGGGAACAGGAGAACCTGACTGCTGTGAGATGGTTGCAACTGTACAAAATTTTTATTGAACTGAAGTGAAATTACAGCTACAAAAACAATACTAAACAGAAGCTTAAATGGCCACTAGGTGACAGTGACACCACACAGAACAGGGGTCAGATATGTAGTTACAACCAGTAGGTGATTTGTAGGGGGATGAGGGGGATGCCATCCCCCTTGTTAGCAAAATGACCAAAATGCATCCCCTTGTTAACCTGCCATCCCCCCTGTTAAAAAATAACAAATCACCTACTGGTTACAGCAGTGGTTATAGTTTGGGCTACATATACAGTATATAATTTTACTTACAACCATCTTTCTGTAAAACAACAGAAAAGAAATTTAAAAGCTGTGATTTAGATGGAAGGGTGGAAAAATTATGTAAAAAAGGTTGGACAGATTGATGAACGAAGGGATGGTTGGAAGAACAGAAAATAGAATGACAGGAAAGACATGTAGCTGGAGGATGCAGAGGGTATAGTAATGGGAACCATTGTAACAAGTGAGACTGTGTTGAACAGGCAGTGTAGAGTTTTTTTAAATAAGGTTGCAGAGGTGCTATGTGGTCATGTGTTGAGCTTGTAATGTTCATAACAACTGTATTTATAGATTATAGATAGAGGAGACTGTTGAAAAGAGAGTTTATGAAAATTACATGAAAATACTGATGAAAATTGTAATAGTATGAATGGATAGATAGAGAAATGACAGGACATAGGGAGGAAAGGAGAGGGAGCTAGAGCAATGGAGCTAATGAATGGATGGGACTGTGGTTTTGGAGTAAAACAAAACAAGAGCGCTCAGTTAGAGCACTGTATTGATACAGTCTAACCACAGAATAAGAAGTAGGTGATGTGGTGACATCATCAGCTGTAGGTGTTGGAATATTGAGGAAGTTTGACTATCTGATAATTCTACCAAGATAGGTCCTTGAGAGAAAATGATATGACATAATTTTATCTAGGAATACATATGAAATAGGAATATGAGAAAACCATAAGTTACTAGTTGAACCTCCACTGTTAGTGGACGCTTCTTGCCAAGTTTTCAGAATCTAGCTTAAAACTGTAGAAGGAGAAGACAAAGAAGACGGAGAAAAGGAAGAAGAAGAAGAAGCAGAAGAAGAAGAAGAAGAAGGAAAGATAGAAGAAATAATTGAAAGAATCTCTTCACTTTCATAACCTTTACATTGCTTAGACGTAGTAATAAGACACACTGACTCTGTCTACACGCACATGCTATAAACACACCCTAACAAAAACTATACAAACTACGCTGTAGTACACAACAGACACATTACACAGTTTAAAAGTAGTCCACACACTAAACACATCCCACACACACTGAACAGACGACCTGGACACATACATACACTCACATACATTGGTGCATCCACAGAAGTAAACCCTATACAGTAACATATGTCTATGGTTATCTCAAACCTCTGTTTTTATTGAATTTCCATTCAAGAATGTTGTCATAGTAACTATTCAGCCATTCAAAAACTGTCAAAAGACTGACACTCTCCATTGTCAGATGCCGACACAGTCATTCAGACATATTACATATACTACAAACACTATAGACACTCACCAAAAGTGCCCCTCCCAACACACAAATGCACACACTCTTAAAAAGTAGCTTACTATTAACATGATCACAACTAGTCTCTATTGCAAGTCTTGCAAGAAGAAGAAGAAGAAGAAGAAGAAGAAGAAGAAGAAGAAGAAGAAGAATCGGTATGAAGCATGTAACAAACAACACGTAATTTTCTGTGTAGATTTGGGCATCCTCACTAAATTGCATGAAGAAAACAAATGAAATCAGACATTAACTTTTAGAAATATATGTGAGGACAACAAAACGTTATAATTCATGAATCCTTTTATTTCTCTTCTTTGTCAAAAAATATTTTTGAGAACACTGTTTTTTCTTCTTGTCAGTGAAAGACCAATGGCCATTGACGGACAACACCAAGTGTTGCATTGGATACATGTGGCAGTTCTGTGAATGTGTTAGTACACTCTCCAACAGAAACATCAAGAACTGAATTATATCAGTCTCCATGGCAACCTCTGACTTCAAGAGAAGAGAATTTTTTTTTCTTTTTGCCTTTAGTACAAAAATGCCTATCTGAAAGGGCTTTTTGATCACAGGAAAAAATTAACATTGGGTAGCCTTTAAATGTTATCTGGACTGAACAGAATTCATCATTAACAAATATATAGGCCACGTACGCCCAAAGATCCTCGCAACTGACCTTGCAGTCTTTGAGGTATATTTTTCACCAGTGTACTCACCCAAGAGGGAAAGTATGACAAAATGCTGTCTGGTATTGTCTGTGTAAATACCTTCTTTTTTAATTCTTGCCATTTGCAACTCTAGTCACTTAAGTAAAATTTAATTAAACTGAAGTAAAATGTAATTTAAGTAAAATTTTACTACCCTGTAAAACATGCAACCATTCCACTCTACTGTGGAATTTCCTGAAATGTGATTTTGATGCCACAAACTGTTTTGCAGATCGGAATCAGATTTTTTAATTCACCACACTACGTCTAAAGATGCACAAGGAGTTTCTGGGTGCTGCTGCATACACAAAAACATATCAAATAGAAAAACAGAAATAAAAAGAAAAAATAAAATAGGACAAAAATGGTATAAAAATGTACAAATTCAGATAACTGAAATACATGACATAAATTTTGAAGACATTTGCAATTTTACAATATATGGTTATATTACAATTTTGGATGTGGGTACTTACGAACAGTTTGGGTAAGTGTGGTAAAATATGTAAAGGATAAACAGATAATGTAAGAACAGAAGTGAGTTCTATCCAGGGTCTACTAACTGCTCATGACCAAGGGTAACTGCTGAATCCACAATGTTGCTACTCTACTATAGTAAGTGAAACTTAGAGTGGAATTCTGCTATGCTGGTCACGCAGACCATGTGTCACAGAGAGGTCGCTGAGAGTGATGTTTAGACTAATGTGTCTCTATACGCAGTTAGTATATCATGGTTATTTTGCAAGTGAGCCTGCTGAGTATTCACTTCTTATTCCCTTGTTCCACTTGCACCCCAGAGAAACTAACAGTCAAAAACTGGAGTCTAAAAGGACACTATCTGAGTCAGGATTTTGTGGAAACATTTTGTGACATTCATCAAAAATGATATAATTTGACATTTACAAATGTACACTCAAAAACTCAAAAAGATGCATGACATAACATCAGCCAAAAGGTGAAATTCAGGTTGTCAGACTGATACTGTAAACTTTAATATTAAGATTAATCCATGTCTTAATTACTGTGTGTATTTCAATGTAATTTTTCTGGATTATTTCAACATTTATTTGCTGTTTATTAATTTTTTACTTCTCAGACTCTGTCCTCTTAAGTCTCTACAGTCTCTGCAGTAATCTCTCTGTCTATCTACATACCTCATTCATGTCAGTCCATCTATGAAATTTTGCACTGTTTGCTCCAGTGTGGAACTACCACGTTTGAATGAAAGAATCACATATTCTCTGGTGTATGCATGTAGTAGAATAGAGGGAAAGGGTCTGGGTAAAAAACTCCCAGTAACAGAAATTCAGAGACATTGAAGAAAAGGAGCGATTACAACGTTTTGTTTAATATCACTAGTTAGCCTCTCGACTGCACCTTTGGGAATACATGTTCTGTATCCCCTCTGATCAGAACTCTCAGGCCTGTAATACACAAATCCCTCCTAGTTGCTATGACGATGGCCGATCGTGGCTGGTGCAAAAAGATGAGGAGGGGCAGGGCATACTGACTGACAATTACTGTGACCAATCATATATCTGCTTGTTTGAGCCTTCGAAATGGCACTTCTTCTGTCCAATACATATCTAAGAAAAAAAGCAATCCGTTGCCACATTGCCCAATCACCTAATAGAAATGTCGCTCACCTAAAAGTGGAGCAAAACCAGGGACGTATGCTCTGAATTCTGGATTGGATGTCGAAGTGACGAACGGGGGCGTCTGCAGGTTTGTGGGGATTTCATGTTATTTTGACGAATTTAAACAATGAGAATTCTTTAATTTTACTCACTGCTGGAATGAAAATGCACTGATACGGGAAATGTATCGTATAACATGAAGATACGTCGACTGACAACAACGATATTCACAAGGGTGCTGCTTTTCACCCCTTAGCGTTAGCTAACTGAGTTCGCTAAGCGTGATGGCCACAAAATGGAGTGCGCGATCTGCTCATTTACTCTGGTTCCAACCATTTGTAAATTCACACAACTCTTTGCTAACTTAGTTAGCTATATATGTAGATTATAACTCAGTTTCCTGTGGTCAGCTAAATATTCATTTATCTGACGAAAGTAACAAACATTCTCTATAAACTCCGAAGCTTTATTTTGATATGTTTTAATGCTCTAAATTGCTGTACTACCTAGCAGATATCCACCGGAACAGCAGCACAATGATTTTGTCGCGCTCTTGCAAGAGGTGTAGCAATGTTGAAAATGCAAAGTTTTTTTCGGCTAATGTTGAGTTCACTTTTGACGACACGTTTTGTCATCTGATCCGTTATGATGATGGCCTTAGCTGGTGTCATGTAGCATTAGCATCACAGTCGCTCCGTGTTGGCAGCCTAGCTTGTCAGGCTATGTGGTCAATTTCTCTTGCTAGCTACGCACCATTTTGAGTTGGGCCTTGTCCGACAGAAATTTTATTAAGCATAAAGAATGTAGGGCAGTGTAGTCAGGATACAAATGTTTCTGCAGCATTTTATTTGTTCAGCATTTAAAGGCATAAATAGAGCTTTTAGATAGAATGAAAAAAATATCTGACCGATAGCACTTATAACTTAGCCGATAAGTCTTAGCATGCTTTCAAACTGTGGAACGGTAGAGGCAAAAACCTTTTTGCATTTATGAGAATTTGTTTTTTACTCAGCTTTGACAAAGTAATATGTCCTAGGTTTACTCTTCTAAAAGTAGTGTCTAACAGTTATCACGTTGTCACTTTGTTTTGACTTCAGAATAGCATTAAATAACATGTCAGTCGCTAACGAGTTACATGTCTGCTTTAAAAGTATTCTTATATCTTTCTCTTGTTGCACCGTCAGACTCTGTAATGAGCTACTTTATGGTATACTTCATGGTGTATGATATGCATTATTTTAAATAATATTTCCAAATTTTGGAGAGACTCTATGTTGAACCTAGTATCCACAGTTGGAGCATGTGTGATTTGCTGAATAGATAGGCTGGATGGTTTGTGATGTTCTCAGTATAGTACTTTCAGTGGTTTACTCTGCTTCTGTGTACTTCGTAGAATCTACAGACGGAGAGGAGAGCCCGTTCGCATTTCATCTTTGGTTGAAGACAATGGAGACAGAAATCAAACAGGAGGAGGAAGAGACTACGTTCAGCAACACAGACACTAACGGTAAAGTCTGATGTACTGAATTAAGAGAAGAGGATAAATGTCTGTATTTGACAGCTTAAATGTCCTGTTAATTTGGAGAATAATTATGGTAGCTCTTTACGGGTTGGTTTGATGGAGGACTGTTTTTAGACCCGCCATTGTGTGAGAAGTGAAGCAAGTTTGTTGATTTTCAGCTTAGATAGTTATATTTCTCTGGTGTATTTAATAGTAATAGAACTATATGTTGCTAGGAGAGGATGCAATCCTATCCCCTCCCCTATTCTATCCTACCCTTGTATATCCTCCTCTGTTATAAGAAGATCAAGACATCCTAGTTTATCGCAGTTTGTGACTCCAGTTATTTTGTCCCTTAGGCAAGCGCCCAGCTGAGGACATGGATGAGGAGCAGGCTTTCAAGCGCTCCCGCAACACAGATGAGATGGTGGAGCTGCGTGTGTTGCTCCAGAGCAAAGTGAGCCTCACTGCAGTCACTGTGCATGATACACAACCAACCAATCAGTTGTCACACTTCACTGACTGTTTTGAACCATTATATCCTACATCTTAGTAGACAGTGAGTCAGTATGCAGTCAGCAAGTGTTTTTGGTCACATTGCATTTTGTGAAGTAAATGTGAATTTTGCTTGTCCTCAGAATGCAGGTGCTGTGATTGGAAAGGGCGGCAAGAACATCAAAGCCCTACGTACAGACGTGAGTACCCCAGCATTGGGAGAGGGTGCTTGATATGACCTTAAGAGCAGTATTTTCTTATGGGCAGGACTTTTGATAAAGCTTGTGATCACCAAATCACACCCACACTGTTGTTTGTCAACATTTTAATGTAGCGTGCTATGTGTACCTCCTTACATTGAAAGAACTAATGGATCCGTGCTGGATGCCCCTCTAGACCCTGCTTGCCCATTTTAACAGTTAGATCATTAAAATGCCAGTAAGTAAACAACCAACCAAATGCCTCTGAATGGCAAAGAGAAATATTATTGCATGCTTGTGGAAGCTAAGGGGGACAGTGCCACTCCTTAGATGGCACAGGCATGCAGGCATAATTGGCCGAGTGCTGTACCTATAAGCTAGCTCATTTGGACAGACATGCTCTCTCTGTTGGGCCAGATTGAGGGTGGCAGGTGGGGTTGGACGTGTCATGCACTGTTTAAAAAAAAAAAACAAAAACAAAGGGAAGTGACCTCATCCTCCAGTTCTGAAGAGGGTTCTCATGCCATCCCCAGGACTGACATCATGACTAACAGTGAGCTAATGCTAACAGTCAAAAAAGATTTGACTCTTGTCTTTGACTCTTGAGCTGTCCAGTAGTCATGTGTTAACTGCTGTTGTTCAGTAGTTCATTGAAATGGTGTCTTCAGTCCAGCCCTGTTCTTGTGCACTCATATCCAAGTCTCTCTTCAACATTTTTTGGACAATAGAGTGATGAGTATAGCCTGTATTCACTTAAAATGTATTCCTTCTCCCCCTCTTCCCTCTCCTTTACTTTTTTTGTTTTTGGCCACCTTCCTCCGTTGCCCATGTACTGGATCGACATGCCCCTCCTGCGTTGCCCACCTTGATGTTGGCCCAACCTCCGCCCCTGAACGCCCGCCCACCTGACACCCTGGTTGGCCCCGCCCATAAACGTGCCCCTCCTTAAACGGGCACCTTACTTGACATCTTGTGATTGAATGCCCTTGCCCAATGCCAACCTCCACGACCAATGCAGTACAATGCCAGTGTATCAGTCCCAGACAGCAGTGGCCCAGAGCGGTATGTCCCACCAGTTATTGCCTCACTGCCTGATTAGAACAGAGAACACATGTCTTTGATAATCTGCCTTCTGTTTCATTTGAACATTATTACACATATAGTAATCCCCTGCCCCTCTTTTAAGAAACGTGTATTGTTCCATTTTTTTTGTGTCTCCCTCCCCACCCCCCCATTAAATATTTGAATTTAATTTGGACCTATTTTACTTTGTCACTTAAGTGTTTATTTATGAAATCAGTTCTACTGCACAGAAGGAGAGAGTCCCACTTTTAGTCATTCATTTTGAATGGAAGAAGCACTGCTTGAAGTGTTTTTTTGTTTGTTTTTTTCTTTTTCTTTTAATTTGGTTGTTGTTGTTGTTGTTGTTATTGTTGTTCCTTGCTCTGGTATTTACCATGAGTTGTGGAAAGCCAATCTTTCTTGCTGTCCTTGTGGCCCACCTTGCTCCCTCTCCTTCCCCTTTCCCCTGAGCCCCCACTTCACTGTTCTCAACATCACTCTTCATGATTCTGGCCTAGGGCTGTGGCCCCACCCACTCTGTCACTCATCACTGTTGTCTTTTTTTTTCCTGGTGCTGCATCTCCCTCTATTTGATTTTTCTCTCAGGCCACATCAGTTCAGACTCTCTATGTGCCAGAGCTCTCATCCTCTTGCTCCTATCCTCAGCCATCACTTGCACCCCCCCCCCCCCCCCACCCTCTGCTTCCTTTGGGTTTTGTTCATGTTTTCTTTTTTTCTCCCCCTCCACCTGTCACTAAGAGAAGGTGTGCTGATGACAGACAGATTTTTTTGATGGCTAGAGTAATTTTCTCTTATCCTCCCAAATTGCTGGTGGTGGGGTGGTTAAAGCAGGCTTCTCTATCTCTCATGACCTGTGGTGCGATTCTGTGCCCACTGAATCTGAGCCCTTCCACAGTTGCCCATTCCTCAAGGCCTCTGTCTTTGTTTCCTTGAATGTGCAAGAGCGAATGCATGTCAGTTGCTCGTATTTCAGTCCAGTGTTGGGAAACTTAAACATGTGTTCAAGAGTCATTTTTTTCTTTTGATTTCAAACTTTTAATGATTTGTCATGAATCGCCAAAATGTTCCAGATCTAAAGGTCTGTATCCATTCTTTTTTTTTCTTTTTTGCTCTTGTCTTCTGTTTTTCTTGAATGCAAATTGGCTGTACTGCCACAGTATCCTGAGTGTAAGTGCAGATATTGAAACAATTGGAGAGATCCTTTTGAAGATCATCCCCACACTCGAAGAGGTAAGAGTAGCAAAACACACATTCACATTACTGTAGGCCCTTGAGGAGTGCTGTGTTAAATTATTAGGATGAAAAATTAACACTTGTTGGATAGCAATATGACACTCTAATTAATGCCATATTTATTTCCAATTTAATGGAATAATGCTAATGTAGGTAGGGTTTAAGTAGTTTGATTATTATAAACATTGTTTGTTTTGTGTTTGCCAGTACCAGCATTACAATGGAATCGACTTTGATTGTGAGCTCCGCCTCCTCATTCATCAGAGTTTAGCTGGAGGGATCATAGGGGTGAAAGGTGCCAAGATTAAAGAGCTGAGAGAGGTAAGACATGTCCCCAACACTACACATGAGAGAAATGAAAGACTTGTTATTCACTGCTGGGGTAGAGTGGTTTGTGGAGTACATGGTCTTCACAAGGTTTTGAGGGATCAGGGTAGTATGTGATAACGTTTAGCAAATTTGTGAAATATCAAATACGGCATCCCCTTTTCCCTTTCGAACATGAAATCAGATGACTTTAACAAGGCTAGTGATATGAGGAATGTACTTTCCAGTGGCACTTTAGAGGCTTAGTTTCTGGTAGAGATCAAAATAAATACAGTTTTGTTCAGTTTTGTACCCGAAACCAATAATTATTTTTTCAGGCTTGTCCAGTGTTTGATTTAATGAAATATGGCACAATGTGTGTGCAATTCTAATTCTCATCCTCATCCTTAAGAGTAACATGACATAAATAGCAACATGTCAGTGGGAAAGTAACAGGAGATGTGCATATGCATATTAAAATGTTGCTTGTATACGGAGAGCAAGGCTTGCTCGGCTTTCTCTTCATTCGCGTACACATCTTTCACCTTTTACTAAAGATTTCCGTGGAGAGGAAGTTTGAAGAGTTCTCTGTCCTCAAAAATGGTCCGCATTTCAGTTCATTCATCTCTGATGACTGAAGCACATGTGTCAATAGCTGTCTACTTCCAGCAGTAGTGGAGACCATAAAATGTGGATCACTGAAAACATAAATAATATCTGAGACATGCAGTATTAGTTAGCTGTGAACATAATATGTAGTTATATTTGTATGTAATAAACAGTTACGTTCCCAAACACTTCAAGTTTGTTGTGCTTATGTGACCATCCGTCATTTTTGTTCCTTGAAAATACTTGTTGGTTTCAGGGTTTACTTTCAATCTTTGAATCAGTTTTATCCTTGCTTCAAACTGCATAAAAATCTCTGATTTCATAATGTCACCATATTTTATATTGTCTGTCTTAATGCATACTCAGATAGCTTTATTTTGGTCTGTTATAGAACACACAGACCACCATCAAGCTCTTCCAGGAGTGCTGCCCTCATTCAACAGACCGTGTTGTGTTGGTGGGCGGAAAACCTGAACGAGTTGTGGAGTGCATTAAGGTTATCCTTGAACTCATCTCTGAGGTGAGAACCAATTCAGTTTGGACTCCAGTGAAATGCTTTAATGCTGAACATTGACTTTGCATTACAGCTGTTTTGCTGTAGTTCCCATATTGCATTTGGTATAGCTTTTCGCACAGATTCACAGATTGAGTTTGAACATAAGAGTGTCCTGTTGAGCTAGGCAAAAAGTAAATGTGTCCAGGCACTTTAAAATTAAGTCATTTTGGGACCATAGATGTGGGCTGTCACAGACATGGTTAGGTGCCACTTCCTGCTTAGAGAGTACTGCATGATGCAAATGAGTTTGTGCTCTCTCACCAGTCATTGCAAACTAACTAACCTGTCAGATGATGAGAATTCTTTGGTCAAGAATAAGTCGGACTTTCAAAATTATGTTCACACAGTGGGGGTTATCTTACCTTGTGGGGCCCATTTTTTAAAAACTTATACTTGCATGGCAGTGTAAGATTCTGTAATTGGAGAAGTTAATACAGACTTCTGCATGATAAATGAAAACTGGCATTAAAAGGGGAGGTTCACCATCTTTGACACACAGGCTCATTTGGACAGTTGCCTTCTCTTAATTAAATTGTTGATATGATTGTTTGGATGTGTTGTTTCTGTAAATCCACTTTCTGTTGGTTACATTAAATCCAGTAAGTATGTTAATACGAAGCTTTAGTTGGATGACCAAGCCAAATAAATAGAGGCAGACTCTGAGAGACACGAGATGGAGTTTTACCTGTTGTCTTTATTCATATTAGTAGCCTGATTGTTGAGTCCAAAGGTTTCAAGAATCAGTAATCGTCTCTTCCTTGATGCTTTTAATTGGGAGTTCTTTGATTTAGATGTATTTTGGTGGGGTTTTTTTTGCAGACACTGAAACATTGTCTTGGAACAGTTCATTCCAATTCATAATCTTTTTTTTTTTTCAAGATTGTATACAGTGTGGTGTCTTTTCACACCCATGTAGTGTGTTTGAAATTTGAATAAATTCAAGACCTGTACTCATCTCCAGGCTCCCATTAAAGGACGTGCCCAACCATACGACCCAAACTTCTATGATGAGACATATGACTATGGTGGCTTCACTATGATGTTTGAAGAACGGGGCCGCAGGCCAATGGGTGGTTTTCCTATGCGTGGGCGTGGCGGCTTTGATCGTATGCCCCCAGGTCGTGCAGGGCGCCCAATGCCCCCCTCTAGACGAGACTATGATGACATGAGCCCCAGGCGTGGACCACCTCCACCCCCACCTGGCAGAGGAGGACGTGGAGGTAGCAGGGCACGAAATCTGCCGCTGCCCCCACCACCGCCTCCTAGAGGAGGGTAGGATAATGTCCATGTTAAAGCTTGATCACATGACTGCTGATCAGGCCTGGGTCAAAGGCATAGCATGAACTGTTTCAGGTTGATGTAATGTTGATTGTGCTCTGTTAACTGTGAATTTCAGTATTTTAGCTTTTGGAGTATAATCAGTCCCTTTTTAAATCTCACTGGTCTATTAGCTTGGCCCAGGTCTTGTCAGCGCGTATCAAAGGTTTTTCTGCATATTTGGTGATGATTTGTGGTGTGCTTAGTGCAGTCCATGGAGTTGAGTGGAACAATTTAAGATTTTTATAACCTGGGTCCTACTGGTGCACTGGTCAGTCTTCTGTTCACCTCGTTTTTACTGGCTCACGTGGACCCTGTTTTATCATTGTTTGCAGAGGTGACCGGTTTTCCCACCAGAGCTATCATGGCAATATAGACGACAGACCAAAGTAAGTACGTGTATCAACAGCAAGCGTGACAGTGGTCTACTTGTATCACATTTGTATTTAAACAGAGGAAAGGCTGTTTAGAAAGAAAATGGTTATGCAATTGTCAGATAGAATTTGGTGGTTTGATGTCTCAATTTTGCTTATGTGTTTACGTATTTTATATCACATACTCTTGGAATTGACAGTCAAGGACACTTAATTTGATTTAATAAATCAGACTGTGTTTCCCATTCCATGTAATGCTAAGTCTGTCTCTCCTGGCTCTGTGCAGCGATAGAAGAGGAAGACCAGGAGACCGGTATGACAGCATGGTAAGTGTGGGTCATGCCAAACCCATTGTGTAACAGTGCATTAGTTTTGTCACATGTAATTCTTTGAACGGATGCTGATGACAGACATTTCTGTTCAGCTCCTTTCTGCGTGCTGTTATGGAACTGCTTGTTCAGACGTAGGGATATGACATAGTACTGGATGCATATGTGCAGCACTTATCCCTAGTGCACTGGTTTGCTCTGCTGTTGCTAGGCAACAGGTTTTTGACTCACTTGTTGCCTTGGTTACCAAGGAGCAGTTAAATACGCAGGTGAAAGCCATTACATTCGCTACTGAACTGAGGGCAAAGCTGTTCCTGGCACTTTGTGGGATACAACCAGTCTGTCATTAAAATGTGCTTAAAAGGTCTAAAAATGCAACAGTTGTATTACTTGAAGATGCTCATATTGAATTAACAAAGTTAAAGCACTATCTGTGAAATATTGTTTCTGACATCATCTGTACCCTACAGCTGACCTTTTTTTCCCGCCTTCTCTCTGTCTCCCCCCTTCTCCTCTTTTTATACTGAAAACAGAGTGGAGGTGGCTATGGTGAGTGACCTTCAGCTTTACCCATAGGGGTGAACATGACTGTGTCTTGTCAGTCTGACCCACTGCACTTCCTCTTAGTATATGTAGTATGTCCTCTTTGTGCTGTTTCATTGGTCTCTGTCATAGCTCTAATACTTTTATTGCTATGTGTTTCCTTCCATATTCTCCTTCTGTCCTATCTCCATAAAGACAATAATTCCTCTTGGGAGCCCTTCCAGTCTGGTGAGTGTTTATTATAAGTTAGCAGGATGATAACTGATGATTTTGTGTTTTTGTGTAGACAGTTGGTTGCTGTGTTCAGGTCATTTATAATACGTATTTTTTTCACCAGGCGGAAGAGGATCATATAGTGATATTGGTGGTCCGGTCATTACGACTCAAGTGACCATCCCCAAAGATGTGAGTTTTGGTTGCATGTGAATAACAACAGAACCAGTTGCACATGCATTTCTCACACACTGCTTCACCCAGTACAGACACACAGACAGTCAGGATACCTGACGGGTTATTGCTTGTTGTAGTTGGCAGGCTCCATCATCGGCAAGGGTGGGCAGCGCATCAAGCAGATCCGTCACGAGTCAGGAGCATCCATTAAAATTGATGAGCCACTGGAGGGCTCTGAAGACCGCATTATAACCATCACAGGAACACAGGACCAGATTCAGAATGCCCAGTACCTGCTGCAGAACAGGTGAGTACAGCATCACACCCCCTCAGCTCACTCTCACTCTCTTACTAACATCATGTGAATAATTGTTATAGTGGAAAAACTCTAATGCTGTGCAGATTATTCATAAACCTTAACCACATCTGTGAAATGACTGCCCATGTTTTCCCCCAAAGACTGAGGAAAACATAGATGTTTCTTTAATATCCGTGAAAATTTATTCCTAAAGCTGATTTTTCTTTTCCCCTTCGTGTTGTGGATATAAATAATACATAATAAAAGAGATGTAAAATGTACTGTGGCATCAATAACTACTATTTGCCTCATTCTTCTCCTTCAACTATCACACCGTATACATCTTTTTTTTTTTTGGCTGTCGCTATTTGGGGCATTTCATTTTTGGAGAGAAGAAAGTTTGTGGGGTTGAGTGAAGCAAAAAGCAAAAAGAGACCTTGTTCTACAGCATTCATGTTTTCAAATGACCATTCAGAGCAAGGGGGCACCACTCGGGACCAAAGCGAAGTCTCTGCTTGTCTGCCTTTCTAAGCTTCAAATGTGCATGTGAAGGAAATCTCAGGTGTTTCTTCTCTTCCCACTAACCTGTGACTGCTGCATGGGGAAAAGGCGGTGTCCTCTCTCCTTTTACAAAATATCAACTGGGTTTAATTGGTTTTGAATCCAATCCAAATGAAATTGAACAAGGGACAGATGACTGGGTACTCAGGAGAGTGGGGAAAGCTGGCTTGCTTCTGTGTGGAAGACTTGTGATTTTGTTGTTGTTAGCTAGATGAAGTGACAACAAAGCGCAGTCTACCCTACAGCACAGGCCTAGCCTCATCTGGCTCCCTAACACACAAAGCATTGCACACGCCAACCCAACCTGCCTGTAATGTGTTAATCTAACCCTAACATTACCTGCGATATGATGCTCTAACCCCCACATGCTTGTAACATGGTAGTTTACTCTTCAGCATTCTTGTACCGTGTTGGCCTAACCTCAGTCTGTCAGCAACACTGTAGTATGCTCCACACATATTACCGTAACCCTGCCTCAACTGTGACATGACGCTCCAACCAGCACTAGTCTGCAACATATTAACCTGCATGCCTACATGTCAGCCCACACCTTCTCACACTACTAACACGTTAACCTCCAGCATGCTGGTAACACCCTCACATGCTGGTAATGCACACCTCTGCACTCAAAGTGATCATCCATTAAAGCTGTGACATGTCAAAACACATTAGCCAAGTTTTGGCTATGATTGTGACACTGCTAACTGCCTGTAACTTTGGCATGTCTGCAACATGCTTTGTAAACCTAGCACATCAGTATCACCTGAGCCATAACCCAGACATGGAATATGTGGCATTATGCTTAACATGCCTGGAACATGTTTCTCTAATTCAACTACACTGAATCCTGCAAGTCGTGAAATGTAAAGCACACCAGTTAACAAAGACAAAAACAGTCCCATACATGCTGTCCTTTTACAAACTGCTCTGTACAGTGTTGCATTGATCCCACTCTGGCTTGTAAAGTTGCACCTCAGAACCCTTTTCCTAGCCTTGTTTGTAACTGGTTAACCTGACCTCAGATTCTCTCGTTGCCTTATTCCAGATCGTGTTGCTCTGATCCCAGCGTAACTGTGTTAGTTAAAGCTTTATACCAGTTTGGTCTGGATGTTTTTCAGTACCATTTTTGAACTGCCAAAATTGTGTATGAGTTGATAGTGGGATACTGGAAAGAAAAGTTCAACTTTTATTATTCATGGAATATACCTTTTTCTGAAGTGCTGTCTTTTTATTACCTTTAGCGGTTGTTTGAAGGCCAGTTTTTATGAACACTGACTTTCTTCCATAAAGATCTACTGAATTTTTCACTGGCATGGGGATGATTGATGATCAAAACTACAGATTTACAGATATGCACTCTCATATTTATCACACAGTTGACAGATGTCACACCACTAACAGGCTAATGTCAGCCCAAAAGGAGAACACCAGCTCTAAACCAGCTGTCCCCTGAGACCTGCTGATGTACTGGCCAGACGTTGCCTGTCTCCAACAGCTGTCTGGCTAAACTGTCGCTTTTGGTCTTTTTAACCAGACACACCAGCCCTTTCTCACTCTACCCAATCTCCTTTTTCAGCGTGAAGCAGTACTCTGGTAGGTTCTTCTAGAGGATGAAGAATGAAGCCAAACTGCCATACCCGTTTACTCCTGCTAATTTTCAGAGTCTACATTCCTCCGCTATGGGTAGACGTGCTCCCCACCACCTCTCCTGATGTCCTTTTTTTTTCCTGAAGATTTGAGGAAAAAAAGTTCTGGAATTTCTCAAAGGCAGCAGAATAAGTTGATTCTTTTTTTTTTTTTCTCTCTCTCTTTCTTGCACTTTTTTTTTTTTTTTTTTTTGCGCTGCTGTGTAATTTTGGGGGCTCATCTTTATGTCCACATTTGGCCTTACAGGAACTGCATGCCCAGTCAGTAGTACATGCAGAATGTAATCTTGTTTTGTAAGGAACATTTTATTATTTTTAAAAAGTAGAACCAACAGAATCATTCTCCTTTGCCATTTTCTTTTCTTTCATAATTTAGAAGTTGTCTAAAAATGTAAATATGCAGTTATTATTTGGGGACAGTTTTAATATCCGTACAATCATATTTTAGTTCTGCTACGATTTGAAGTAAGGGGACGTTTAAGATGTGATATGGTCTAACACTTTCTTTCTATTTGTCATTTTTATAAACCATGAAATTTCAAATGTGCATAATAACAAGCAACCCCCAGGGGATGAACTGATCATTTGTACTTCACTGACGTTGGGATCCATTTAGTCTTGCCGATGCTTGTTTTGTACGTCTATTTATAAGCATTTTTAAGATTTTAGATGGGATCTTTCTAGACACCAGTCAGTTGGAGGGAAACAAAGCTTTTCTGGTTAGATTTATGGCAAGTGTCCCCTCTTTTTGTTGTCCTCTCTCTCTTTCTCTCTCTCTCTTCCCCTCCCTCTCCGGTGTCTCTGTAGAATGTGCTGCAAGTCTGAGTAATAAAGTCTGTGCCACCTTTTACTAAAAATGTTTGTTTTTGTTGTATGTTTTAGACAGAACAGGTGTTTATGTACCCTTGGGCCCTTTGAGATTGAAATTCAGTCAGTACTGGACTGGATCTCCAGTGTCACTACTGATGGTTCGTATCTGCAGTGGTATATTGTACAGACATTCCCTACTTAAGGCAATACTTTCCTCCCCATCAGGAAGCAAATAGATTCTTCCTTCACATGCAAATACCAGACACTGGGACTACATAAATTGTATGCTAGCCTCATAATACATAAGAGGGAGACCCCTTTTCCCTCCTACTTAAATATTTTACATTTGTATTTATCAGATATGTCGACAGCTGAAGTGTTTTGATAATGAAATACCAGTTCTTAACTCGTTACAAAGAGTGTAGAAGGTCATTTACATGCTTTTATAACTGACGGCAGAATCTCTGCCTCTCCTCTAAGTATTACAAAAAGATTGAAGCTTAGATAAAATGTCTGAAATCTGTAAGAAAGAAAAAGTTGATTTGTACTGAAATTCGGTGAAGAGCAGACAGATGTCCAAAACACGGGCATGTCGTATGAAATTCCAGACATTCGTGTAAACGTGTTAAATTCTCAAAAACGGGTAATGGTCCTATGCTTTTCGGCAAGAGTGAGCAGCGAATTCTAATAGACTGGGTGTGCTCTGAAGCTATTGACTACCATATATCTCAATGAATGAAAGGTCCTTATGAAGTCGGTAGATGGCAGCACTGCCACACATGCAAACAAACTTAACAGTACAGCTAAACTCGCCGCGGTCGCGAAAGCAGCTCTTCCTTGAATTCTTGCTCCCTTTCTAAACAAGGAAAACGCCACAAACGGAAGAGTGTTCACATGTAGGTTTATAGTGTTACTGTGAATATTATCCACTGTGTCACTGCTCAAATCACGTTCAATCACTTTGCATTTGCTTCAAGAAATTAAATGTCAAAAGACAAAAATCTTATCCACATTGCAGCTTGCCCTCTGACACTTTATAAGTAAACAACATTTGAACGGTTCCACAAAATTATGAGCACCCAGTGAGTAACGTGTACATGGGAACAACAGCATCACCTACAGAAATAAAGTGTAATGTCAAACAATGAGCCCTCATAGTTCAGTTTCTCTTATATGTACGTTTTCGAGAAGTTAGCAAACTGCAAGTGGCGTCACAGAAAGCCATTTAAATTGGTTTGATACGTACTGGCGCAACAAACTGACAAACCATTCCTCCAGATTTATCAAGCGGGAACGAGTATTGTTGCAAAACAAACGTTACGAGAACGAAGCAGTATTTAAAAGAGAAAGGCTTACTTTGTAATCGTGGATTATGTCTTTTCGTTTGCTTCCGTTTTGGGTAGGCAACGCAAATAAGTCAGTGTAACAGTGAACCTGAGCGGCTGATATGTTGTATTTCCCACACGTTGAATCAAGCCGCCCCCTCGTGAACTTCCCCTCAACCGAACACACCCCTCCTTATTCTCTAAACGTCACATGGCTGGGAGTGGATGGTGCCTTTAATGAAATTACATATGGAATAGCCGAAAGAGGGAATTGAAGGCACTTCAGTTGGAATTTACTTTTCCCCCAAAATGCCTGAGCTTGTTTTTCGGATATATAATCCAAACGTTCGGTCTTATGTTTTGGATGGTATGTGAACCTGAGGATTTCGTATTTTTTCACTGGATTTCCACCAGATAACTGTATTCCAGTCTAGTGGTTCGAAGGGAATTGGAGTGAAAGTCCGCCATATTCAGCTTTACCACGCCCGGAGTCGAGCAACTGGGGAGAGAGACTTGAATACTGTTGCTTTATTCATGGTAATATTTTTTTTTATCTCCGATACCCTTTAGTCGCAAATAAGGCAAAAGGATCGGCGTGGTTTGCCCGGGAAAAAACGCAGATTATTAAGAAAGGACCTGACAAGATTGAAACCCCTTAGTCTTCATAACAAGAACGACTAGCTATGGAGTCACTCTCCCAAAAGGAGCTGTTGCTAGAGTGAGAGAAATACAAGCACTCATCAACCTTGATAGGATTTTAGTCCTTGCTTGCTCTAAGTTCAGGGGGGAAGCTGAGACGACTGAAAAGATTCACAAATAAAAACTTGAATTACGTGGACATTTTATGAGTCGAGTTCCCTCTTTACAAACTATAAAACCTGGTCCTTATTTACTAACAAATATCTACACCCATGCTTTGTTTGATTTTTTCCTCAATGGGATCACTGGGAAACTCATAGAATAAAAAGTGCTATCCTTGGGTTTTCTTTTGGAGAATCATGACTCTGGACTCCATAATGGCGTGTTGCCTCAGCGAAGAGGCTAAAGAAGCGAGGCGGATCAACGACGAAATAGAGAGACAGCTTCGTCGGGACAAGAAAGACTCCCGTCGGGAGCTCAAGCTACTGCTACTCGGTAAGAGAGCAAAATGACGTGGAAAACAACTTCATTTTCCTCCACTTCCAGCCTCTGGAAGTGATTGCAGCGTTTATGCTGAACTTATATGTACGCAAATAAGGTGGTTACAGATGCAAATAACCGTTGTTTCTTTAATGGGATTGACAGTGCAGTAACTTTGTATATCGGTACACCGTGTGCGTTCACATTTAACATAATCGCCGCAAATATATATATATATAACGCACAAATATACATTTATTTGGAAATGTGTGGGTGTCAACAACCAGCAGCTGAATGTGGACCTTCAAATGTAGTAAATGGTTAAAAAAAATGCTATTTTGAATTCCCTCAACGCTGGCGTTACACCGATCCACAGTATTTTGACAAGTGCTTATTGAGGGAGTATGGGTATCAGATAATTGTTTGCGGAAAATGGAAAATGTTGACCGCTTCCTCAAACTGTCAGATGAACCAATGGCATGTCACGTTTCTTGCAAACCTCAGTCTCACACTCATAAACCATCCAAACGCAGATTTTCTTCAGATATCCCCATCGAATGAATACTCTGATTGTCACCTATAAGCAGATGTCATGAATATTCACTCAAAATAGGCCACTGTGTCGTGCAATGTAAAAGGGAAGCAGTGACGCTGGGTCGTTTTATGGCCGAAGGCACGCCTATTTCAATTCTTAGAAATTATCGACTCTCCTCATAGACCACCGTCCATTTGTTTTGGCCGTTCGGAAATCAGCCTGATTTAAAGAGCCTAGTAATCTATGCCATGTGGGCAGGTAGGATGGAATAGTTGGCTGAAGCTGTTGCATGTTGTGTGATTTTAGAGAGTTGCAGACAGCACGCACATTGTTGCTACCTATGCTAACATTTCTCGCAATTATTTTGACGTTTGTCCTCTCTCTCATCCTCTGTACTGAAGGGACTGGAGAGAGTGGGAAGAGCACCTTCATCAAACAGATGAAAATCATTCATGGCACAGGGTACTCAGAAGAGGACAAGAAAGGCTTCACTAAGCTGGTCTACCAGAACATCTTCACATCTGTCCAGGCCATGATCCGAGCCATGGATACTCTCCAGATCCCCTACAAATATGAACACAACAAGGTACAAACATCAATCACTATATGATAATACCAGATGTTTGGGGCCAGACAGTCTTATATACCACTATTAAGATGGTTTTTGTAAATATTTTTTTGGAACATTTTTGTGTTGTTTGGTGAAAGCCTTCTACACCTTGGCTACACCTTGGCTGTGAAGTAGGTCAACTCATGGAACAAATACTATGTCAGAAGCGGAATCACTTTGGTTAATCACGCAGTACAGCCTAACGAGATTATTCCTCCAAGCTATGAAATTAATTATCTAAATTCACTGCCTTGTAGAAATGGGTTTGCTCATCTTTTTCATTTCTAGATGGACCTGAAGGCAAGCCCATTTCTCTTCTTTAAGCTCAATTGACTGAAACTGCAGAACATTGCAACCTCAATATAGTAAAGTATTAGTGGGTCACATTTTGATACTTCTGAAATGGAGAACATTCATAAAGTTTAGAATAGAAGTGGGGCAATTAGCTACTGACCAAAATCAAAACTTTGGAGGGTTGAAAAACAATGATATCCGTAAGTACAACTTGGTGCAGGACTAGCTTTTGGAGAGGTCAGAGAAACTGATTTTGTGCTTTCCAGCAGTGCTGAGACATCTTATTTTTTTGCAAATGTTAGTCACCTATACAAGAGGATGATTTTTTTTTTCTTTTTCTCCCTCCATTCTGTAGGGCAATGCAAATATCGTCCGAGAAGTGGACGTAGAGAAGGTAACAACGTTTGTCAACCCTTACGTAGACGCCATCAAGAGTTTATGGAATGACCCAGGAATCCAGGAATGTTATGACCGAAGGAGAGAGTACCAGCTCTCAGACTCTACCAAATAGTGAGTACACAAATTCCTCATCATTTCTGTTCTGAGAGTGTCAACTGGTGAGTCTGCACCATCTGTAAAGGTAAAAAGATGAAATGAAAGTGGCCAAAGGGAACTAGATACGTAGACTACTCGTTTGTACTAAACATCTTTGATGTATTTCCCCTTTAACTACAGCATCCAAGTTACCAGAAGAAGTTGATTGTTTGCCCCTATTACTGCATAGAAACATTTTATCCAGATCACTAACCATCTGTGACTTGTTTCTGTTTATCCCCAGCTACCTGAATGCACTGGATCGTATAGCTGACTCTGCGTACGTACCCACTCAGCAAGACGTACTCAGAGTCAGGGTCCCCACCACGGGTATCATTGAATATACCTTTGACCTTCAGAGTGTCATTTTCAGGTAAATCCTTTCTGTTCTGCTCTGATCCTCTGTTAGGTATGGTCCTCTACGCTTTGCTTGTGTGCTCTTTCAAATAGTGTGTTCAGATAAACCAAGACACATTCTATTCTTTCTGTTCTATTCTATTCTATTCTACTCTACTCTATTCTATTCTATTCTATTCTGTATTTTTCTGAGCTGACTCTCATTTACTAGACTTTTTGTTGGTTATATTTTGATTTCTAGTTGATATATCAGTGTCTGACTTTCCCAAGTTGACAAAGTGAAGTGAAATAGTTTTGCAGTCTGTATAAAAGACATATAGTGAAAGGTGCCACTTGTGTATTTCCTGTGTGAGTGAATATGAGTGATGTCAGTAAGATTACACATCACACAGTACATGTTACCCTGTTCTTTTTGAAAAGTTTTTATTTGAAAAATAAGTGGCAAAAGCTACTGTCATCAATGCAGCAGTAAAGCATTGTAGTTTTGAGTGCTTTTTAGGTTGTTGTGTAAAACATAAAAAAACAAAACAAAATTGTTTTATCGAAAAAGTAACAGGAGTACTGACAAATGGCAAGGTAGGGGTTCTGCTGAACCCAAATGTAAGAGCAAGAGGAATGAATAAACCTCAGCTCTGAACCTCCTGGGTTCCAGCTGAACATGTCTGTCTGTCTCCATGAAGTTTATGAACCCTCCACAGGGTGGTGGCGTCATGAAGTAACCTTTGACCCTCTTATCTCTCTTACCCGTCCAGAATGGTGGATGTGGGTGGACAGCGATCAGAGAGGCGGAAATGGATCCACTGTTTTGAGAATGTAACATCCATCATGTTCTTGGTGGCTCTCAGTGAATATGATCAAGTCTTGGTGGAATCTGACAATGAAGTGAGTGTATTTCCAAAAGTCACCATAGGGGGGAGCTGAACACTTTCTCCAAAATGAACATCTGTAAAGTGGGAAGGTTTTGAAAGGAGTTTAAGGTCTGACCTTTGGTTTAGAATTTTTATATGGAACTAGGAATTACTTGGTATTTGGAAATATAGCGTTTATTTATTGCTGACGTATTTGTGGTACAACAAGTCTTGCTTTTATGCTGGTGCAACACAAGGCAGGACAAAATCTGGTAAATGGCATCTCTTTAATTTAAGGCTGAGTAAGACTCCCATTAGACATGTTTTATGTGTCTTTGTTTTGCTGTATCCCAGTAGTAGTGAAATCTTGTTCTCTCACTGTCATATTCTGGGGGTCTTCTCTTCTCAAATTCAAGAGAAAGATTTTAACAGTTTTAAATGCAACCTTTTTGAATTACTCGGGGCAAACTAGTTCTAGACCAGTGAAAGTTGTGTGTGGTGCTGTACAGTAATGGTAGGAAATGGTTGGTAACCCAGTTCACCAAGAGAGGGCAATCTTTGTTTCATTGATCAAGTTTGTATTTTGTATAAGGAAATACCATGTACAACCTTTGCCCGCATATTAAGAGTGTTAGAGTGCATATTGTTTTTGAAATATTATAATTACCCCTATTTTTTTTTCATTTTACAGAATCGAATGGAAGAAAGTAAAGCGTTATTCCGGACGATAATCACATACCCCTGGTTCCAGAACTCATCTGTTATTCTCTTTTTGAACAAGAAAGACCTCTTGGAGGAGAAGATCATGTTTTCACATCTTGTAGATTACTTCCCTGAGTATGATGGTATGGGCTCTCTAAAGTGTGTGACTGCTTCTCTGTATTATCTCACAGGACAATGTTAACTTTTGATCAAGTGAATAATAACTCATTTCAGTTCTAACATATTTTGCTATGCTCTTTAGCCTTGATGGCCATGAATTCATTTGACAATCATCTAAACTTCATCTTAAAGAGTATTTGTTGACAAAGAGTGTCAAACATTAGTGTCCATAATGTAAGGTAATATTAGTATCCCCAGTAGGCGATTTGTTATTTTTTAACAAGGGGGGTGGTCCAGTGGTCACTGACACTTCTCCACAGAATATGTAGGGGGAATGGCAGGTTAACAAGGGGGATGCATTTTGGTCATTTTGCTAACAAAGGGATGGCATCCCCACTCATCCCCCTACAGAATCGCCTACTGAGTATCCCTCATTGAGAAAGACAGCATACTTAATTGTGCTGGTTATGAAAACTCTTTCCTTTCCCTCTCATTTTCATTTCTCTTTTCATCCCTCTCTCAGGTCCACAAAGGGATGCCCAAGCAGCGAGGGAATTCATCCTGAAGATGTTTGTCGATCTGAATCCAGACAGTGACAAAATCATTTACTCTCACTTCACCTGTGCCACCGACACGGAAAACATTCGTTTCGTCTTTGCTGCTGTCAAGGACACTATCTTACAGCTCAACCTGAAGGAGTACAATCTGGTCTGAAACGATCCCAAAATCTTTGATGAAAGTAGAGAATCAAACTGCAGCTGGCCACGGCTCTGTCATATTTACAGCCTGAACCTGGTCAAGTGCATCTCCAGACCACCAACTAAACCATAACTCAACCCGGTCTAATGGCATGTGCAGATCCCTCAATCAAAACCTGATTACTCCACAATAAGAAATTCGGAGAGCGATTCTTTTTCAGTGGACTTTGCTTTTGATTAATAAACTGTTCCCTAATGCAGAATTATTTATTTTGCACCTTGGAGCTTGTCCACAGGGTCCATCTTGAATTATTCCATTTCAAAGAAAAAAAAAAATTGCGTTGATGAACTTTTATGATCACAAGCGCAAAAATGTTCTCAGAGGAGACGTGAGCTCATTTTACAGACTTCGGAGTGTTCCTAAAGGGGGTTCTTCTGTCTCTGACTGGTTTTTTGGAAGAATGTATTCATTCTCAGTTAAGTGCTCTGACCATAACCGCCTTTCCTCTTTGGTCTTAGCACACGATCATCCTTCTGAAGAATAAGACGTCATGAGAAAGTTATTTAAATGTTGTCTGTATTTTTGAAATGCTTAATCTAATATGGCATTTTACTCCAAAAATCAGCAGAAGACACCCTTTACAAAAAAAGACTATACTTTGGTCTTAGGACACTGCTCTGCATGTTCATCAAAGGAACACACATTTCTTGCCTGAATAATGATGGCTACCGTATAATTTTCTTAGATCAATGGATGAAGTGTTTTCAAAGTGCCACATTTTTTTTTCGTTTGTTTTTAAATATGCTTCTCTTATATATTGCCAAATGCATATACACACACCACTAACATGAGCTAATCATCCCCCAGCATACAATCTGCTTTGAAAACAACTTCATATATTTCTTTGAAAGGCTATTGGTTTGCTATCTTTGTCACACATGAAACAAAAAAAACAGTTCCACCTCACAATGGTCCCGTCTTGTACCAGGCCTTTATGCTTACCGGTAATTACCACATGGCTCCTGAGTAATGTGCCATTGGATTAGGTGAAAATTTTCCCAATACATCCCAATGCCTTAGTTTAAGAAAACCTTTACTGCTGTACATTTGGCCCACAAGGGGATTCTTTACTATTAGATAATTCTCAAACTCAGAAGTCTAGAATTAATGTTTTCATGTTGTTGTGATATTCCTGTTCACCAGTATTGGCCAGACCATGAAGTTTCTTTATTGTAATCCACATTGTCTCTCATGTTAAATCACATTTATTTGGAAAAAAAAAAAAGCAGGCATTTCATGAGATTCCATGTAGTGTGAAAGTTCAGTGAGGTTTAAAAGTTTAAGATGACTGACAAGGAGAATGGGAAAAGACTTGAACAGTCCTGTCACGTTAGTACAGTGCTTTGGTTGGCTTTTTTAAGTATATTAATTTCTGCCCCATAAAGTGCTTTTTGTTAGAGAAGGGAACAGTATGGATGGTATAAGTATATGCCTCATAGCATATTTATTATCAGAGGTTGGAATTTTGGCAGAGATTCTCACATGTCCTATGGACTTAAAGTATTTATTTTACAGAAATTTAACCAATCCCCCCCGGTATAGATTTCAAACCGTCCTAGCTTTCATCTACCTGTATATTCCTTACCATAGTGTTAGCCAAGTCATCTGTAAATGCCAATGGAAACATTTCAGTTTTCCTCTAAAATATGTTTGGATCTCTGAGGTGTTGGCCTATCTGTATTGCCGGGGGGGTTGCCTCATCCTCTGAAACTCTTTTTTTTTTTTTTGTCATTTCATAATTTCCGTACTATGAAATAAACAAAAACTCGCTGTTAGCACCTGTTGACACAGTCACTGTGTAATGACCGATCTACATTTTCACCTGCTCACACTTCCTCATTCTCTTTGAAGGCATGTGGTTGTGCATGGTGCACAGGAGCTACTCTGGAGGAATCCCAACATTCTTGAACGTGTAATGAAAAATTGTACTTGAGGTCACTCATGGGGATTTTTTTTTTTTTAATTCCCTTGGAATTTCTCAAGGTTAATGACGTCACAGAATATGACTTGATGTGATAGACCTTTGATTTTAGTGTATACATTTGTGTGATGAAGTGATTCTTCTGGCTTCTCTATAACAAAATCACCATATTTACTCTGATGCAAATTCTCTGGCTTCTAGCCTGTACAGTTGTCTCTTGCTGATTTACACAAATCTGAAAGTATTGTGCTTGGACCACACAAGGAACCAGCTTTGTGAAGATTTCCAGAAGCAGTGATAATCTCTCTGTTAAAAAAAATCTGTGTTGGTGTTCCTTGTTTGATGTCTCATTGGGCATGTTCCCATGTGCTCTCTGATGACCAGAACTTTCTAGAGCAATGAAGGCTTTTGTTCAGATGGTTAATAGCTGTTGGACTGCTAAGTGTGGAGGGTGAGAGGTTGGAACATCCTCCTCCTTTTTGAGCTGGTGTACTTGCATTATATTGGACTGGTACTGCGATCTGCCTTATGGCCTGGAACAGGACTGAAAGTCAATTATCATGATGCTGGAGCGTCATCTTAAGATATGTCTGCCTCATTGCAACATGCTCGTTCTCCATTTCATCTGTTCATTGGATTTCTCTTTTTCTCAAAGCATTGTCAATAGAGCAGTCTTCTTAAATGCTTTCTAATCAATTATTATGGAATAAATTATTCCAGTTTATAAAAATGAGGAAATCCTGTTTTCTTTTGTGTGTGTGTGTGGGAGAGAGAGAGAGAGAGTTTGTGACTGAGTGAGAGCATGTAATAAGTTTTTGCATATTAAGTAGTTCCAAACATTAGTGTAAGTACCGCCTCCCTCTTTGTCCGCCCAGTGTAGACCGAGGAAGAAAATGTGATGACACCAGAGTAAAGCTATGTAAAAAGCTTTTTGCTGCACGTTGGATTTTGAATACTTTGCCTTTCCCATGTGCATTTCACTTTTTATGACTTCGTAGAGCACCTTGATGACCTTAAATTAGATAAATTGTTTGACATTACTTCTGTAACCAATCATATTGCTAATTAGAATTTGGGAATTTAAAAATGGAATTATGTTGCATGTCTGAGGACGATTTGGCGCGACACAGGAACCACAAACAAATCGAACGACAACTTCAGATAGATAAGAGGGAGTCGCAACGACAGCTGAAATTGTTGCTTTTGGGTAAGTTACTATTAAAGAACTCGGCAGGTGTAGTTGGAAGTTGCAGGTGATCTGACGAGAGGAGAGTTCACATCGTGACTGAGACAAATGAAATGATATAGGTTTTTAGCGCTAAATTCTGTTTTTTTAAAAAGTAAATATGGTTAACAGTATTGATCCGTTAAGAGTGAAATGGTCTACTACGATTTATCTTTAAAGTGTTAATTTGACCATATGGGTAAAATCCCTTGAGTCACCAACTGAAACTAGATCTGTCACAGCATCAATCACGTCGCTAGACCGCTAAATATAACAATTTTACCCAATACATAAAATGCCAGTTGATATTGGCATAAATAACTAATAACAATTAACTAATTGGTTGGCAAACAGACTGTGGAAAATAATTTAAGAATGTCATCGCTTAAACAGAGACATCGAGAGATTTGTAAAGACAAGCGAAGCACTTGTTTGGTACGTGTTCGAAAACAGGTGATCCGTGTATTACCGGTGTAGGTGTGAGCACAAGATTTTAATGGGTCAACGTTTTCACTCATGGTGTTTGAAATTGAAGAGAAGTGCAGGTCGACAAGATGATATTTTCCAATTACACTGAGTTTTTGTTTTGCTACATCTTAATACTTGTAATACATGTTTACAGTCGTATATTTGATAAAGAGGATGAAGTGACACTTGACTTCGCGAGAAACATTTCCTTCTTCCTACTGTGATAATTATCTGCTAAAGGGGAGAAGGTTGCATGAGCCATAACCAAGACTGCATATTTGGCAAACCTGTTCTGCATGCTGAAGAATGCAATTAGCCTCATATCTAAACTACAACCTTTCAGTTGTTCCTGATTCCACATTTCAAGGATGGGGCACGGGGAGGCCTGCAGATGGAGATTAAACTGTTTATTAGACAGGCATAAGTTCCTAACACAGCTGTATTTCTCAGTGACACGTGCAACATCTTCTTGTCCTCTAATATGTTATGAAGACAAATTAGCATTGTTACTGCGGATGTCACTGGCTCATCAAAACACCTTGCTTCTCATTGCATCCGTCATCTGTCGGTTTAAGCCCAAGAAACGAATGAATTTAAACTATGAAATCACTCGTCCTATCTTGCCATAGCAGTCCATTCAAACCTGTTATATCCTTGTTTTTGGTTTATCTTTATCACTACAGATGTATGTGCGACGCTACAAACATCATGTGCCTACATGAATCACCACAAAATGTGACATTATAGTTATAGTTTATATAGTATATATATAGTTTCATGTGTGGCCATTTTTTTTAGTTTTACAAAGCTTACCTTTTGTTAGACATAGCATCTTATGTTAATTTAGTTGCAGCTTAATCAGTTTGCTGAGTCAGGTAGAATTAGTATTTCCAATGGATCTCTCTCAGTTTGTCTCCTTAAAAAAGACCAGTCTTTGATATTTGACTGCTTTGTTAAGAATGCAGACAAGACCATCTACTAAATCAGAAATGATGAGTCTGAGGAACAACTGTGATAGAACTGAACACGACACATTTTGTGAATGGATCATGAGACTGTACACAGTAAGACATACCAAACTGCTTGTCAGCAGCATGGAATGTTAACCCACCTGTAATTCTTAGAGTGTATGTAACTTAAAGCTTAATTTTGAACATTATACTTTTCCTTAAATGACAGGGCTGTCTGTGCATTCTCGTTCAGACCAAAGAGGCATAAAAAAGCCCTTGAGTAATAAGAGTTAAAAATCCCCTGTGTTACATTTCTGAATCACAGATGAAATGTTGATTGTTCTATAATTTATTTGTAACACAATGAGAAGGTCATGCTGTTCTCAGTGAAGAATGAACTGACCCATTCTCCCCTATGAAATGATTTCCTCTCATAAAGGTTATCATAGCACTCAGACAATATCGTTGTTTCCCATCACACGACTCCAGTGAGGAGTTGATGAACGAATCAGAAGAGCATATTTCAGTGATTTATAATGAATAATAATGCCAATTTAAGACATAGTTTACACTATTACATACCATAATTTGCTACTTATTTGTGCAAATACCTCCAGGTCCAACTGGCCTCTTTATGGATACATAATGTGAATATGAAATTATTACCACCTACATACGTCAGTAACACAGTACTGCTGTTAAATCACTTTTTGCATCTCACTGTTTTTGAAGAGTAGGTGGGAAGAATTTTAGCATTTATAGCAGGCTACACAGTGCATAGAGATTTTGAAAAAGTTTCCTAAGACATAGATTTTCCAAACCTGTAAGAGCAAAACCAAAAAAAACAAAAAAGAAAAACAAAAAACAAAACAAAGGAATGAAGTGTTACATAACAGAAAGTACTTAAACAATTATCATGCTTTTTATACCACCTCACTGTGTACTAATACAATCATTATTCAACCAACACAAAATACAAATTATACATAAACGCTGTGAAAATGTTAGAGGACTACAGATTTGTATTTGCCTTTTACATAATTACCACAAGCTGAGACTGGGCTTCTGCGATGAGCTAGGTGTGGTAAAGAAATGTTAAAAAATTTCCTGATGTCATTCACAGGCAGTATGAAGGGACGGTATATAAGAGCAGTTGACTTGAACCTGGCACAGCTCAAAGACAAGAAAAAAATTGTCAGTATTTTTACTGCAGTCCAACAGGGGGCACTCAAAACCTTATCGCGTCTTAAAAAAAAAAACGTGATTAATGAAATTAACAGATAACAACTCCAGTAACAGTAAAGTTAAAGAGTGCTTATGTTTGACTTAATTCCTGAACGAATTCCAGTTAAACTGAAGAATTAGAGGAATTTGTTTTGGAATTTGGAAAACCATTAAGGAATCATAGCTGGAAATAGAATTACAAAAAAGTCATTTCCCTGCGATTCACTTTGTGTAGAAAGAACACAGGTCCCACCTTTCAAACACAGTTTAACTGTTCTGAGTGAACTTAAGCAACTTCTCCTGCACAGCAAATAATTCATGTCATTACAAATCCCAAAACTTGTGTGTATATTTACTATTTTATAAAACATAATATATTAATGAAAATAAAAATATTTCAATAAAAATTAACTTTAATTTGTGTGAGTGTGTTACACATTTTAGGTGTTAGTCAAGGGAATTTCAAAGTTAACCTTGTATAAAATAGTCTTTAACATACTGAATTAATATACTTACAAAATTATATAGTATTCAAAGTTTTGTTTATTATTTAGTGACCTGTAATATTTTTATCCATTGCATAAACCTTAAAAACCACTTCTCTTGGTTGTGGAATTTGGGGAAATTTCAAATAATTCAATTTTACTCCCCGTAATTCCAGTTCAATTCCAATGCAACATCCTCCAGGCTAGTGTCAATTACAAATCACTTCTTCATTCCATTAAAAACTGAACGTACCCAAGAGAGAGCTGTAAAAGGTAGCAGTAAACCTTTCTCCTGCTGGTGTTAGTGTTTCCTTTTGGTTTAGTCATATTTCCTACATTTGTATTTTGCCCTAGGGACTGGAGAAAGTGGAAAGAGCACCTTCATCAAGCAGATGAGAATCATTCATGGCTCAGGGTATTCAGACAATGACAGAAGAGGCTTCACAAAGATGGTCTATCAGAACATCATCACATCTATCCA
The DNA here is from genome assembly GCF_902362185.1 of Chanos chanos. Classification (NCBI taxonomy): domain Eukaryota; kingdom Metazoa; phylum Chordata; class Actinopteri; order Gonorynchiformes; family Chanidae; genus Chanos; species Chanos chanos. The sequence goes on from NC_044497.1 coordinate 38,823,277, forward strand.
CACCATGATCAAAGCCATGAAAACTCTTGGGATTTCCTATGTTGATGAAAAAAATGAGGTAAGCTGTCCATGTTGTCAGGTTCTTAGCCCCAAACACCTCTTTGGGAAGGTCTAGGATCTTTGGCAATGTTGTTCTGCTGCATATTGTATCAGTCTGAGCAACTGAATGATATGAACTGTTATTGTATAAGAGTATGTGTGTGTTTTAGAGATATGCCAAAATGCTAGAGGATGTACCAGCAGAGACCATGACCACACTGGAGCCTAAGCATGTTGAGGCCATTAAGGGCGTGTGGAGTGATCACGGGATACAGCAGTGCTATGAGCGCAGGAATCAGTACCAGCTGTCTGACTCCACCAAATAGTGAATGCATTGATACTCACTCATAGATACTCCACACTGTATGATACATATAATAAACTGAACCTGTAGATGTAGCGATGGATTTGTAGTAAGAAGCTGCTGTCATTATTTGTTATCAGTTACCTGACTGACCTGGACAGAATCACTGCCCCTTCCTATGTGCCAACTCTGCAGGATATTCTCAGAGTACGTGTGCCCACAACTGGAATCATTGAGTACCCCTTTGACCTCCAGAACGTCATATTCAGGTGAGGCTTTCAAGCCTTACCATTCAAAATTCCCATCTAGAGGCAGACATAAACAGAAAATGCTGAGTGGCTCTTAAAACACTGCATGTGACATTAGCCCTCCTCTTGTTTTTATTGGTCCAGGATGGTGGATGTGGGAGGTCAGAGATCTGAGAGGAGAAAGTGGATCCACTGTTTTGAAAATGTCACATCCATCGTCTTTCTGGTTGCTCTGAGCGAGTATGACCAGGTTTTATCAGAAAGCGAACATGTGGTGAGAACTCCTTCGCAAGTTCATAACTGAAATTTGGGTATCCAGCGAGGCTTCTTAAGATCCTGAAAATTCAATGTAATTTTCAGTCTTTCATAAGGTTTTCATCTATGATCTGATTTGCTATGCATGTAATTAACACACAAAGCCCATTGTGATTGACTTCCTCACAGAATCGTATGGTGGAGAGCAAGGCCCTCTTCAAGACTATCATTACTTACCCATGGTTCCAGGACTCTTCCATCATTCTTTTCCTCAATAAGACAGACCTACTACAGGAGAAGATCACCAAGTCCCACCTTGCTGACCACTTTCCTGAGTTCAAAGGTAATGTATAATAACACTGGGTGTTTTTAATGCACATTCTGTTTTTAACAAAATGTATTAGAGCCATTTCACGGTTTGTAAATGACAATACATTATGTCAGTATGTGAAATTTGCGCATTTACGAAAAAGCAACATGAAAACAAAAATTAAAGCACTGAATTTCTCCATTACTGGTTATGTCAATGGCAGTGTGATTAACATGACACAACAGTTATGGGGACAGTCATGACATTCTTCAGAAATCACAGCATATGAAGGACCTCTTTTTTTTCTGTAGGCCCACAAAATGATGCAGATGCTGCAATGAAGTTTGTCTTGAAAATGTATGAGGAGCAGAACTCTGACACAAAAAAACCTATCTATGCGCACTTCACCTGTGCCACAGACACAGAAAACATTCGCTTTGTTTTTGATGCTGTCAAACATACCATCTTAAGGAACACCCTCAATATGTTCAACCTGGGTTAAAAGGACATTCTTACAACATAGAGCATTGATGAGGATCTAAAATCAGAAACTGTCTAGATCAGAAACTTTATCTTTTAACTGTCATTACCCCCACAACATATTGTAATCCATTTAACTGTCATTACCCCTGCAACATATGGTAATCTGCTTATAGTGTGGAGTACCATGTAAATAATTAATAATTAATCAGCGAATAAGTACACAAAAAAATGTAAATGGGAAAAAAAATCCATGGATACGACACAATAATTAGAGATTTACACTTGATTTCATTAATTTAACAGATTGAAAAGACATGCCTTGAGCACATCTTGTGTTATGAGCAATAAAGGGAGCTCTCATGTCCTTAAGACTGGCCCTTCTCATGTGATCTCTTTACTCACTCAGGTTTAACGAAACCATATCAGCAATGTGTCTGTGGTAAAGCGCAGATGCTGAGAAGAGGAGACTGTGTAGAACACTGTACAGTAAACACATTAAACATGGGCAAACAACATTCTTCGCCAAAGCCACGTGTTTAAGTTACCCCACTTTAGAATGCAAACGAGCTAAAGGCATACTGGTCTTGCGAACATGAGTGATCTTTAACAACGCCTGGATCCTCATTGTTTATAGATTGTATGTATTCCTGTGTTTGATGTAATGTACTTATTTATTGTTTTTGCCAACACTGTCCTTGCTCTGCAAATGAAAAGTAGCACTGTAGCTACACCTGGCACTTTGATGTGGAGACAAAATGTTGATTAATGTGCATGGACCCTGTTAAATAACTAATAAACTCCTGCACTTGTGTTTGGACATGCTAAAATTTGACAAGTTACTGGAGTCAGCGTTGTCAGACAACACAACCCTCCACCTCTCCCACTGCTTTCTCCACTGCTGCAAACTAATCAGAAAATGCTGTTTACAAGATGAAGGAGTAGCGCATTGGAACAAGACCACTGAGAGTGCCACTGATATCCACCATATAGTTTTGTTTTTGATGCTGTCAAACATACCATCTTAAGGAACACCCTCAATATGTTCAACCTGGGTTATAAGGACATTCTTACAACATAGAGCATTGATGAGGATCTAAAATCAGAAACTGTCTAGATCAGAAACTTTATCTTTTAACTGTCATTACCCCCACAACATCAGAAAATGCTGTTAACAAGATGAAGGAGTAGCGCATTGGAACAAGACCACTGAGAGTGCCACTGATATCCACCATATAGTTTTGTTTTTGATGCTGTCAAACATACCATCTTAAGGAACACCCTCAATATGTTCAACCTGGGTTAAAAGGACATTCTTAGACTTTAACTGACAGTATAAAGGCAAAAATATAGGAATTAATGCATGAAAAATATCTTAAGTGAAAGATAATGAAACAGCAACTTTTATTTTTTTTAATGAATTTTTTTTTTTAATTTTCTGTTTCATTTTCATTTAATTCTTCTTGTTTTGATTATGTATTTTGTACATATATGTGTATCTGTAACAGTATATGTCTTTCTGTACAGAATTAATGCAGCTGTTAAAAAGTTTTTTCTCTGTCTATGCGGTGTCTTCAAATTGTGTGTAACATATTTTGAGAAATGAGCTGCAGTGGTAAATGAAGGTATTACAAGTTGCTCCATGTAATATTCTCTCTTTTAGTGTGAGGAAACTGCTTTCTAGTCTCCCATAAATGTTTGAATGTTTTGAGACCTGGAATATGGTTTTCATACATTTTCTTGCTCATCAAACCTCTGTGATCCCCGAAACCATCCCTCTTTCAAAGTCACTGATGTCTTTCATGGTATTCTTGTGTGGTCATTATTACATGTGTCTGACACAGAGAGACAATGAGATTTTGTTTCCCTCACTGTGACATTTGTGCTTTATTGTGCCTGTGAACTTGAGATGTGAAGAGAATGTGAAAAGAATGTGAAGACACAGTAAACATGATATTTTGTGAAGGCAATAAGGAAGAAAGGTCGATGCTTGGAGTTCAACAAATACTGATGGGTAGGTCAAATGACCTAACTCACATTACAGTTAACCCTATGCTAAGCTTCAAACATTTCTTCGCCCTTTATTAAAGTGAACACATTGTTTAATATAATATAGCATCAGAGGGAGTCCCCTGTGTCTTTTTACATGGCAGAGGCTAATAAATTAATTTGATCTAAGGAGGTCAAGATTATTTTACTGACTTTAAAAGGTTAAACACTGGCTTGGGTGTTCGTGACTTAGAAGGTGCAGTAGTTTGTAGAAACTTTGATTTATTACCTCTTCCTCCTGGTTGACTGCCTCAGTCAGGTGTGGCATTGACCTTTGGACCAACTGCCTGCTGTGTGTTCAGTCCGCCACCTCCCTCACTTCCTGTTTGACCAGCTAGGTCCTGGAACCAAAGCAGGGGTGAGTGATTAGCCAAACAAACCAACTGGCCATAGTTAGTTCAACCTTTCAGCCACTTTTAAGACATAGCTTTCATTTAGAAGCCTTTAAGTTAGGATTCAGTCAAGATCCTTTAAGTGAGAATTGTGTGCGATATTCTGTGATTTCATTGGTTGCTGTTTGTATGTATGAGGCTTGTCTCTTAATGGGTGTCAAAGATACTCTGTGCTATTCTCAATGTGACAACCAAGCAGTTTTAGTGGTTCAAGATAACAATTAATATTGGTCGTATCCTATGTGTGGATTTGTGCTTGCACTGCACATGCTAAACTTGGAGCTGGTTAATAATTCAAAGAGTTTTGCCCAATCTGACTTTTCATTTCAAGTTGCTGTTACGTGTAAATGAACCTGTGCTTGTGACAGTACCCTGTAGACATATCTAAGTAGACCCATAGGTCTATTACTACTGGACTATCTAAACTGCTTTTCTCAATGTGACATGTTTGAAAAATGAAGGAAAAATTAAGTGTTCGCTGGTTTCACTTGACTTGAACTCTGCATCATGAAACTAAATTTTAAGATGTCATAAAGACTTAATGACGAGTCATAGTCATTTATTAAAAATTATTGCTGATATTTTTGCTGACAATTTATATCATGAGGCATAGACAGACCATTTGTCAGTTGTCATATTAACTTAAAGCATTAGGGAAGTGTTCTGTTTCATTCCAAAGGATGAAAATGACTAAAAATATGTTATAAGTGCTTGTGACAACAATGACAAATTTCATGCCCGTTATAATAGGTCAGGATCATTTTACTAGAGTTGCTGATGAGCTCACATGTCTGTGTCTTGGGTGCCACCGAAATTTTTACTGCAAATACAGTTTAGAATACTAACAACTCTTAATTAGCAATACAGCACATTGTGACACTGGAATATAAAGTTTGATAACAAACTTAAAGTTGGCTTGAACAAGCCAAGCCTACAGCGTCTGTAGTCTTTCAAGCCCTCGTAATACTAAAAGCAATATTTGCCACTTATGAAGTTTGGTAACAATAAGTATCATTGCTATGATTTTCAAGTCTAGGATCTGTAGTAGTAGTTCTTTTCTATCAACTTCTGTCTACTGGTGAATTGGTGAATGAGTAAAATTGTAGAAAAGATGAGTTGTAGTAAAGCAGCTGAAATTCCTATATGTTTAACAAACGACACAGAAAAGTTAATAAGTGCAATAGTGTGAATGGATGGATGGATGGATAGATGTAGTGATATCCTAACAGTTACATGTCAGAAGAATATGTTGAATAGACAGTGTAGGCTGGTTAAGATAAAGTAATAAGGGTGCTGAAACGATTGGGTATCAAAGGCAGGTTGGAAACAGCAATAAACAGACAGAGTAAAAAAAAAAGAAAAGAAGGGGTAACATAGTAGCTATAAGACATTAATATAAGATATAGTTATGACAACAATAGTACTGCAACTTAATAAAAAGGAGAACTTTTAGAAAGAATAACGAGTTTACCCTTTAACCAGCTTAAGTGATCCTCTATTAAAAGCCTCATGACTTTAGTGAATATTTAATGGAGCGGTTGTCCGTAGGAGGTAAATATTCTGCTTCGTGCGGGCTGAACCCTAACATCCGGGGTGTCTCGTCACAGAGGTAATGAGTATTCATGCCGATGTTAGATGTAGTTCATTCTCCGACAGAAACAAATGGGTGGTTTGACGCTAATAAAACAAACAAACAAACAAAAAACAGGGTAGCATAGAGTGCAGGAACATCACCCGCAACCACCATTTATCACGGTCGTAATTTCTATTCCACGGTTGCCGTATGTCCGATACATCAAGTTTTTGTTATGCCTAATAACGCTTATTAGTGTAACGTTTGCTTAATAATGCATTAATAAGCCAAAGCAGTTTTATACTTTTACTCACTGGTCTCTGTTTGTTTCGTAAGGAACTTTGAGAATTAAGTTAATGTTTTACGCTAAAGCTGTTTCCAGAAACTCGTATTTGGCATTGATCTCATATGTATGTGAGACGCAGTGTCTTACCAGTCTCTTTCTAGGGCGAGGTGGTTCCCACTCAGTTACCAGCGGAGGCTTATTCAATATTACTTTGCTCAGGCAGAGTCGGCAGCATCAGTTTGTCTTTGAGCTGCGCGGCAATACTCGCGCAGTATCCTTTCCTCGAGCAGGCGCTCGCCAGTACTTGGTACTTGCGAGAATCACATGATCTCAAAATGGTGGATGCTGTTTGCTGTTGGTGAGCCGAGCATCTCCCTCATAAGGCTGGGAAACAGAGTATGAGACATACGTCCGTCTTTTGAGACAAGATAGGACATATTGTACTGAGTGCCCGAACTGGTGAGTGAACGATCCGTATTTGCGCTCTGACAGGATAGAAATTGACGCACGAATGAGGTTTTTCGTCCCTGAGAAACATAAAGAAATGAAAGAGGAGAGAAGCAGTCGTTTACGTCACTGTGGTGGATTGTGCGTGTAGTATTCTCTCCGTGTGTTTTTTAGAGGGTGAGCCAAAGTCTCAGCATCCTCCCATCCTCCATGGAGGAAGACAACAGATGCACCTTTTGTGTGTGACTCAGCAGTGGCATCTGTTCATCTGTTCATGTTTTGAATGGATGTGTTGTGCACTTGTTTTTGCTGCAGCTTATCAAGTAATTTTGAATAGACATTTAACACTAACCGGGAATCAGTCAGTTAAAATCTGTGTATTGCATCTGTGGAGCATATTTGCATTGATCATTGTTGTGTTCTCTGTCTGAGCGAGGGAGAGTGCAGTTGTGTATTAACATTTGAGGCAGAACAGTGAATCCAGAGTAGAAGAGAGGGATGAAAATGGGTTGTTGATGACATAACTTCCCCCTCCCATCACTTTCCTCCTGCTGGGGTGGGATGGGATGGATGAATGGATTAAGCAGTATAGTAAAGAGGAGGAGAGATCAGCTGACATTTGCACTATTCATCCCTCTGTCCTCCTCTCTTCCGCTCCCTCTGTGTGTCTTTTTCCCCACACATGCACTGGCTCAACACTGAAATCCATCTGGTGGCTTATTATGGAGACAGAAACACAATCTCACAAGGCAAGGTTTCACACTCGTGCGTGTGTGTGTGTGTGTAGTTGTGTGTGAGGTTCTTCTTCTATGTTTGTTCAGGTGGCTTTATAGGGTTGAATGCTGAACATGCTCTCGTTTGTTTAGTCCTTATAGCATTCTAATAAGCATGTCCACACTATAGCATGTCCACACTATTCAACCTATAGCATTGAGTTTGATATGCTGACAGCTCAGATGACATACTGTACCATACCACCCCTGGCATGTGTGATGCATGATAAAAAAAATAATTGTCTTACTGGCTTAATTAAATGTACAATGATGCACACCCAAGTTTTGTGTGATTTCATTGAAATGGTCCTCACTGCAGAATCATTTGCACAGACAGATTCTGTCATTTTAGTTCTGTAGTGTGTACAGTAAGGACGTAAGTTTGGAGCACCTTGTAACCTTGTAGCTCCCACCTGTTTTACTGTGGCCTTATTCTGATCTGGAGTAGTAACTACATGGCTTTACAATAATAGTCACATGACTTACCAGTTCTGAGTGCCAGAATGTTAAGCTTTTCATTAAGTATGTAATTGTTAGTTTTGATGTTAATACTGATAGTTACATCTCCTGCATGTTATGTCACAAGAATGTAACCTAAATTTAATTTGAACTAATGTTGAAATGATTTCCAGGTCATTTGACTTTTTAAAATATGGCATTCTAGCAAACAGTGGCCAATATTGCAGTTGTCTTTGTAAAATTAAGAGTCTATCTTGGAATGTTTTGTCATTGCTGAATATTGTATGTGTGATATATGTGTACATATGTCAGGAACATTCACCTGTAATTTCTACTTTTTTACATGTACATTTTACAAGAGAGTGACAGGTAGTGTACATCATAGTGAGAGAAGTAATACGAGTAAGTAATGCAGTGCAATAGTGTACAATAGTAGTACAAACCTAATACAAATAATTCCATTCCTCTCATTTGTTCTAGAAATGAGATTTTGAGCAGTCCATCATTCCTATCTGAGAGGTGTTCAGATTTGGTATTGTGACATGTACGTGTGTGTTCATGTGTGTCCACAGTGTCCCCTTGGTGATGTGGGGATGGATCAGCCACCTGAGCGCAAGATGAGTGCTGAGGGGACAGAGGGGAGACCAGGTGAACCTACTTCTCATTTCTACCAACACCTGTATATATGAGACTAATGTCATTTGTATATTTATTCTAAGAGTTAGTGTCATTACAGTGTTACTACTTTGCATGATGGTGTCAGTTAAGAGTATAACTCCATACCCTAATGGCTGTTATCATGTCATTGTTTTGTTGGCTAGGCAATACTGTCATAGTAGATCAAAACATTATAACCTTATGTAAATATCATTGTTGTTAGGCTAGTGTCCCAGAGTCAATGAGGAGGTTGAGGCTCAAAAGAGGTTTGATATCTTCTCAGGACAGCAATCAAAAACATACCTCATAATCAATCATAAAGTACTGACAGGAAAGAAAGACCAAGGTTTCAGAATAGTCATGTCAGGTCTTATCATGGATTGTGTACAAGGAGACCTAAAAATATTTCTGAGCTAAGGAAGTTCTGCACGCAAGACCAGGGATAAATTCCAAAAATAAATATTAGAAAGACTTTAAACTGGCTACAGTAAACAGCGATGTAACTGACAGGATGCCCACACTTTTGCAGGTGTCATATTCACTTTTCCGTCGTTTAGAATCTACAAAGTCTGCATTCAGATTAGCTGAAAAACGACATGTTTTCTAATAAGTTCTATATGAGTCTGCTACCATTATACGGGCCAGCTTCTATTTGCACCTCCATTGGTGGAATTACAGCAGACAACTCACCAAATGTTTTCACTCACTGTAGTTGTTCTGTCCCACTGTAGAGTGTTGTTGTAAAGGTGAGCTCACTCTGTGGCAGGAACCACTGAATACCACAGTAGGTCATCTCAGGGCAGAGACACTGCTGTAACCTCTGTTACACTTTACAGCTGGCCCCCCAAATGTTTTTAACATGTCATAAATTCTTCATTAAAGATTTTAGGACAAACACAGATGTAATCATACTGTATCACTGATCTTTTCACTGTCTTTGACCAACAACACTGCAATTCCACGTAATTTTGGCATGATCTTGAGCTTCATCCGAAGAATCTACACTTTTCAAAATAACAGCAGAAATTGCACTGTGTATTCCTAGGATTAGATATCCATTGAAACATACATCCTTTTATTTCCATGCAATTTTAGTAAATCCATGATATTGTCTTGTGCATGTTAATGAGATTATCATTCCAGATGTTCAACCTTATTTCTGCCGTCTTCTCTCATAGCCCCGCCCACCTCTCTGCCATTGCAGGGTCAGGGAGGTGTGTCCTCCCAGAGGAAAAAGTTGTCAGCCCCTCATATAAGCCTTTCATTGGACCAGAGTGAGGATGACCTCTTTGACACACCTGATGACCTGGACATTAACGTAGATGACCTGGATACTCCTGACGAGGCTGACCTGTTAGACTATACAGACCATGAGATGGACTGGGAGGGTAGGAAATACACTCGTTTACTCTTAGATAGACACACACATACCCACACACAGACGCATGCACACACACACACATATCCACACACAGACACACGCACACACACACACACACACACACACACGCACACGCACACCCACACACACACACACACACACACACACACACACACATACACACGCAACAGACGTGGTCATATGTTGTGCTCTTAAAGTTTTTTAAGCTCTTGGTTAGCAAATGTAGCAGAGTATCACATGGTATTGCTATTTATCGAAAAGTCTAGTGTACCTTGGTCGAACATACTGAAATGAAAACCAGTTTTCATTAATTACAGCTCAGGTTGTGACAGGCGTATTAACTCATCCAGCGCTCATATCTGATCTATTTCTGGATTCAATGCAGAGCCTCAGGCATCCAGTCGTACCTCAGCCAAGGAGACGGCGGAACCAATCCCGCCATACACTGCTGAGGAGGAACGTCAGGATGCTAAATTATGGAGGACAGTGGTGATTGGTGAACAGGAGCACCGCATTAACATGAAGAGCATTGAGCCGTATCAGAAAGTCATCTCCCATGGAGGTAGGTGCAGAAACAGCACTAGACAGTGCTGCTCTGGTTCTAAAGCAGACATAAGGAATCTCCAGTACTACAGTATAATCATCATGAGATTATGCCTAGAAAAAGACATTTTAAAAAACGTGTATGGGAAGTTATGTACGTTTTTAGATATTCAGATGAGGTCTAGATATTCACGCAAACTCTTAAAGGTTTGTTTGCTGCCTCTTGGGGCATACCTTCTTTCTCTCAAATAAATCATTTTAAGTTACTTTAATGCATTTCCTTTGAGCATCTGTTGAATAGTTTGGGTTGCACATGGAGATTTTCTGCCTCTGACAGGCTACTATGGGAATGGTGCGAATGCCATCATCGTGTTTGCGGCGTGTTTTCTGCCGGACAGTGACAGAGAGGACTACCATGAAGTCATGGAGAACCTCTTCCTGTGAGGGTGATCCCACACTGCAAACAAGACACAAAAGAAATAAATCTGATTTAAGATGAATGGTACCATTCTGAACAAATTTAATATTAAATTTTGTTAGCATGATATACACTGATATTTGAGATTCAATACATTATGCTAAATCATTTATTCTAAGTTGAACTCCAATAGACCACATGATGTATTTAGGCTGTTCCAGTGCTGCTCCGTGGCTAACCTGCACGTGTCAGTGTGGGCATTTCCTAAGTGTAAAGAGGTAAATGTGAGTGTTATAAAGGTGGGCTGTGCTTTTCTAAATGAGTGAACGTGTGCAGGTATGTGATCAGTACACTGGAGCTGATGGTGGCTGAGGACTACATGATAGTGTATCTCAATGGAGCCACGCCACACAGAAGAATGCCTGGGCTCGGCTGGCTCAAGAGATGCTACCAGATGATTGACAGGAGGTAAATAATCACACACACACAGAACACACACAATTACTGAAAATCTTTGATACCCTGTTTACATCTGCATCTTTTTCTTAGGCTAAGAAAGAACTTGAAATCCTTCATCATTGTTCACCCTTCCTGGTTCATCAGGACAGTTCTAGCCATTACCAGACCCTTTATAAGGTAAAATCCTCACCCCTCTCCTCTGCTTCAAATCCTATAACTTTACGTGAAAGAGCACTGACATATTTCCGGATAGCAGTACTGACATATTTCCTGACAGCAGTACTGAGATATTTCCTGATAGCAGTACTGAGATACTTCCTGATAGCAGTACTGAGATACTTCCTGATAGCAGTTCTGAGATATTTCCTGATAGCTTGAGTTAGCCTATAGGCAACACCAGAGAGAAGGACATAAACATGTCTGCATGGTCAGTGACTGTGTTATGGTCTATGTGTTAGTGAATGTGTATGTCAGCAATGTGCAAACAAGCTAATTTCCGCTTTCTGATTGGTTGTTTGCGTAGCACTACATTCCCATTATTGTTGTCTCCAAACTCTAGTACTAAGACACAGTGCATTTTTCTGGAGTATAAAATATATATTTAATATGTAATGTGTGTTTTCGGCAGCTCAAAGTTCAGCGCCAAAATAAAATACGTGAATAGCTTGGCAGAACTGGAGGAACTCATTCCCATGGAGTATGTCCACATCCCAGAGTGCATTATCAAGTAAGTAGGAATACATTACACTCAAATATGCATCAGAACACATCTACACATCATATACAAAATACACATCTTCAGTTTGCTCAGAAGCAAGCTCGGAATGGACATTGTCCTGTCCAAAGAGAGCTTTTGTGCAGGTACAGCACAGATATGGCAGAAATGATGTTGGAAAACTTGCAGATTGGTGGGGTTAAGTTTATCATCTATAATCATCATCATCAAAGCATCATATAGCAGTAATCTAATGAGAAGATATTGAATCCTGATTGCTCTTGCTTCACTGACAGCAGTTTTAAAGTGATGTAGTCTTATTGTGGGTAGGCTGCTGTGTGTTTGCATGTTTTGGAAGGTGTGAGCTCTGGAAGGTGTGACTTCTGGAGTTTTCAGACTTGTGAACATGTGTGTTACCATGGAAACTAAAGCAGACATGGGTCTGTGTATACAGAAATTAAGAGATGCTTTTCTTCCTTTCTAATCATATCATATTTTTTCTATTCCTGTCTGAACACCAAAAGTTTATATCTGCTGTTGTCACGAATATGCTCACGTGTCCTTTATTTTCACGAGAAGAACATTCAGTTTTCACCAGCGGTCCTTTACTCTTCCCTGCTCTAGGCTTGATGAGGAGTTGCGTGAAGCGGCAGAGAACTCGAAGTAAGTATCAGCTGTACAGCAGACATCCGGTTCTCTGTGTTTTCTCCTTCTTAATAGGAGTGTAATTTGTTTGTCTGGGGTTCATTTGAGCATTAAATCTTGCTACCAATTCCCTTTATACGCATAATGGGGCATGGTGCTTTGTGGAGATTCAGAAGAGACACACACACACACGCACACACACACACACACACACGCACACACACACGTGCGCGCGCACGCACACATGCAATCACGCACGCACACACACACACACTCTAAGTTGTATGGTGTATTGCGCTGTTTGTTAGCTACAGTTCAGGTGGACACAGAGTACAAAATGAAAATAAACAAGGACAGACAGACATAGATTCCTTACATTGTTGTGTTTGATTCTTTCATTTAGAATCAACAACTTTCTCCAAGGAACAGAGGTGTCAGCAGCTCAACCTGTGTAAGATATTTGAGCCATATTTACATACAATCATCCATAAGTTAAATTTTTCACACACACAGAATACAAATCAGCATGCTTTTTGTGTATGCTACAAATTACATATGAAATACATCCTGCGTATGCTGTCACAGTTGCGTTTAGCTACTCATAATGATTATACATTGGTTAATAAATTGCTGTGAAGCAATCCATGTGCAATATGAAGCCCAATCAAAGTTACTTTATTTAGACTTCTGTCTGTTAAACCATTCTTCAGATGTTCATAAGACATGGCATTGAAGTGCTTGATTCCACGTATGTGTTTTTTTTTACATTGCAGAGCACAACCTGATGCAAGCAGTTCTTAAGAAGGGGCGCGTGGACAGTGTGGCTGTGTGTCTGTATCAGAGATGTTTTCAGTATGTCAGACCTAGACTTTACTCACTAATGTGGATGCAGTAATGGCTTTTAAAGACAAAAGAAAGTCTGGTATCCCTTGACATTAGTTAAACACATACATATAGCTCTAGGATGAACTTGACACATAACACACACCCTGAATGCACCATCAACTCCCCAGAGACTCCTCTTGCTGTTACCTGAGTCTGCACTAAAGAAATCTAGAATAGACCAATGTTATGCTCTAAACTCTGTGGCCATTTTCAACATTTTAAACTTTTCCGCTTCACTGGAGTAAAGATCAGAAGTCTCATTTTTATCTTACAGGAATAGGTTTTCTTCTTGTTTTAAAGATATGCATGAGAAAAAATTGAGCAATAATTTCACGCGTAATGTTCATGATTTGCCATATAGGATTGTTTGTCCTGTGTAAAGATAAGTGTGTTGGAAAGTTTGGACTGAGAATGGAATCAATCTTAAAGGAAGATAAAATCTACTAAATGAAAAAGTAACACTTTACTGGATAAGTTCTGTATTATTGAGAGCGAGGCTGAGTTGCTGTCGGGCATTGTTGACAAAAAGGTCGTGACCAAGGGCATACAGTGACTCTTTAAGACTCACTGAGTGCTAAAGCAATAGATAGAATTCTGTAGGCTATTACACTATTTTCCAGGGTTATTTTTCATATTACAAGTGTTACATTTTCTGTCTTGTACCTTCATGAATATGTGCCCTGTACTGTGGGTTTAATGAGACCTTAAATATGGTAGCTGTATGCGGGTATAATGAAAGATTTTATGAGAATGAATTATTAGTAGAAATGAGGACCTTGATTTGCAAGCCACACCCACAGATCATGGTACATCATGCTCCAGTTTTTTATTCAGATCAAAAAGTCCTTTAGCATGAGTTTTATTGTATAAATCCACTTTCTGTCAGTCGCAATATGTGCCATTTATAATGATATCAAAACAAGTAAAAAACAATCAAGTTTTTTGTCAGATTTGAGGGCCTGCTAGCTAAGATGACTTTGGCTTCCTTATCTCTCCAAATACTTCTCTGTATGTGTGTGTATGTGTGTGTGTATGTGTGTGTTTAACTTGTGCGGCTGTGATTTGCGTACTCACGTCTTTTGTCTCTCACCGACCTGTTGACAGGAAAATGACCTCAAAGGGAGACGGAGAAAAGATCGCTGTAAAGCACAATATACATGTCCTGTCTGTATGTGTAAGTGTGAGTGTGTGTGTGTGTGTGTGTGTGTGTGTGTGTGTGTGTGTGTCACTGCATGTTTGGTAGCAGATTATATCTGGTCCCTTAGACTGAACTGACGTTGAGGTGAGAAATGGGTGAAATGAATGCCTTTACCCAGAGGCCTTCTGCAGCAGTCTGTGTGTGAAAACATATGTTTTAAAATAATGGCAGAATATATCAATAAATCTAATTCAAATCTAGTTTAAGGCTATTTTGTATTCCTTTATCATTCATTTTACAGTTAGTATTTACAGATTTCTGCTGCACAATCCAGTAAGATGTAATAGGTTTTCTATGTTATGACACAATACTCCCTTAACAGCAGGATTAGCCCACATGTAGGACTTCTGTCTTAGAATCTGGTAATTATCTCTATGCCTAAAATGAGTGTCCACAAATATTTAGAAATAGTGAAATTGTCTTGCTCTGACTAAAAAGCAACTGAAATGGCAAGAAACTGAAATAAGCTTAGCATACCATATAACAGCTTAAAGGAGTACAAGATGTTCTGTTTTAGTTGTCTCTCAAAGATATAATTCAGTTTGTATTCTTTCCAAACAGTAGCTGTTGCTGTGGACATTTCTTTGATTTTTGGGTTTCAAGGTTTGATCTGTAGTGTAGGTGAGCAAAGTATAAATACTGTACACACCCAATTCATTCAACTCCAGCTTTCAACAAATTTTCATCTTGTCATCTGTTGATCTGGTCCTCCTTCCAATAGGCTTGTGTCACTAGAGTCAGCCAGCCACTGGTAGTCAAATTTCATTCAAATTTTATTAAAATACATCAATGAAAGCTACACTTTCACAACAACAAAAATCATTACTGCAAACAAAAGGTAACCAGTCCTAATAAGGCAACAGTACAACAGCCATCACTGCAGCCATTACAGATATTAATATCATACAGATATCATTCACATATTATCACCCAATGAAACATCCTGTTTCACACTTACAAATTAAAACAGAGGAAAACTGGTAAGATCTCCAGAACTGCAAGACTTGCTGAGTGCATCTCTGGTTGAGTTTATTCTTTCTTTGCACTGACAAAGTTGATACCTGGAGCCACATTTATAAACCATGCATATATACAAAACCAGCTGTATAAAGTGTACATGTATCTGTGCACACCTGAGATCATGCACAGCCTACGCACACTTCTGAGGCTATGCAACATTCTTGCAGGGTTTTGCTTCTCTTATTATTTGATGGTCTTTTATGCTCATTCTCAACGTTTATTTATATGCAAATGTTTAATGTGAAATTTGCAAAACTATTACAATTCAGCTCCCAGTGTAAAGTGAAAGTATTTTTTTTATCTTTAAATACGTAAAGAATAAGATGCAAGTTAAAGAAAATGACAGCTAGACTAGAGAGGAGATTCGGCCTAGGCTGAGGTGGTAATGTAACCTCTCTGTAACACTCCAAATTAGTGGGATAATGGTTTGAGAGCTAAAGTGAAGAAACGACAATAAACACAATAGTATAGACTTTCCTAAGGTGATGTTATCTCATGACTGCACATCAGTTTGATCGAGGAATGCAGCAAGATGTGTCATGGTAGTGTTAATGTCAGCTGGATGTCATTCTCTGGAAAGTGAGCCAACTAATGAGGAAATCATCTCACATTTCACTAGACTCAAAAAACAAGAAAGACTCCTTTTTCCTACGAGCGGAGAAGAGTGTGGGAGAAACTGACGGAACATTCTACCGGAATGAGTAGCTCTCATCATCGTATTCTAACTCGTCCTCCTGTTCCTCATTAAGCTGCCCGTACCTGAACTTACGGTAGACCGTACCATCCTGCCCCATGTACACAATGTCTTCATCATCGTCGTCGTCATCATCATCTACAGCATTGATTCGCCCTGAAGACCGATCACTGAGGTCTACCAACTGTTCCTCGCGGAATCGTCCGGAGCTTGAGCCGCTAGTCTGCCCACCATATGTGGAGGAAGAGGATGATGTCAGACCACCGTGGTGGCCGCCACTGTGATGACCGCTGCCCAGTTTCTCGTAGCCGCGGCTGATGGCGGTATCGGGCGTGGGCCGCTTGGAGCAGGAGCGCTTGATGAGGAAGACCACAGCAGACAGGCCCAACAGAAGCATAATGCAGGTGGTAATGAAGAGCGCCAAGTTACCCGAGGGCTCATCCTCTTCCTCGTGATTACGGAAAGCGAAGTTGGTGCTGAGGACACACTCACCTTTAAGAGTGATGAAGAGTTAAGAGTGGTTAGAGCAGGGGTGGGCAAATCCAGTCCTGGAGGGCAGGTGTCCTGCCGGTTTTTGTCTTCACCTCTTAGCTACCTGTTGATTTTCACTTTGAAAACAGGTGTGCATGCTCTTCAGCCAATCAGAGACTGTATTTAGTTGGTTGACAAGAAAAACAGCAGGACCATGGCCCTCCAGGACTGGATTTGCCCACCCCTGGGTTAGAGTATATGATAATGTATGCTGTACATAATAACTCAGCTAAATCTCTTAGGTGCTCATTTGGTTCATCAGAATTATATATGTATACTTTTCGGGCCTCTTCTGTATTCAAAAGCCAAATAAATCAACTAAATCAACAGACCCTTAGGCAAACATACAGGTCCTGTAATTGTTTCTTACTTAATGTCAGTTTGTTCATACTCTAATAAACCTCTTATGTTTTGTATGTCTTTTGTATGTAAGACCACACAAAGCTAGTCTGAGGCAACTCAGTCTTTATTACTGTCTCTATGTTAGAGAGGTCTTGTACCTCTGCTCTCAGTACAGTTGCAGCATTCCTGTTGCGCTGTTGTAGTGTCTCCTTCTTCAGACTGATCATTCCTGCAGCAAGGCAAGCAGCGCCCCCCAGTGGTGAGGATGCTCTCAGCTGGGCATTCAGTGCAATTGTGTGGTCCAGGCCCTTTACACATCATACAGGAATCATCGCATGGCTCACACGTGTATCCGTCACCCTTCACAAGCAAACAGGAGGAAATTAAAAACCCATTTTACGTTCTCAACACACATGCCCCACTGTCACCAAAGCTCAGTAGAGTAAGGTGCTTAGCTGCAGCAGTGAATTTAAATATATCCTGGCAAGCCATTCATTGCTTGATTAGGACTCCTGAAAAATACTGCAGCCAACAACATTCAAAAATTGAACATCTGAATATAAACAAGGATCAGAAGTCACCGACAGTTTGTAAAGTCAGACTGAATTAAAATGAATACTTTAAAAAAAGCATCTTTTAAAGCAAGAGGAATTTAGCAGAGCTTTCTACTTTTGTTTTCAAACAATGTCTGGTTACCTGAGACACGTGATATTCTCCCATGATGCACAGGGACTCACAGGCACCAGCTGAGAGAGTGTATCCCACGTGACAGGAGTCACATGAATCAGCACCTTTCCCTGTTCAGGAGAGAAAGTCCAGTTCATTCACTGATACCTCACCAAATTCTTTAGCGACGACTTTCTCTAAGTTAACAAAGTTCTATTCTTTATCTCTAAGTCCCTCAGAGATTTCATAGCAACAGACAAACACACAAACAGATAATCAGACAAACAAATGCAGTCTTAACAGAATCAAGAAGTAAAATTTAAAAGTGAACATCTATAAGTTTTCATCTATATTTTAAATATCTCTATCTCTACAAAAAGGGTTTGGGTTCCTTTAATGGGTGTTACACCACAGACTGTGAATTTTCTCTTACATATTATTTTGAAATAATGACTTAGGTGTTTAAGGCGTTTGTACCCGAACATGTTTGGCAGCTGGGGTGGCACAGTTCACAGGTCCTGTGGTGATGGTCTTGGTAATAGCCAAAGGGGCAGGAGGACACACACCGGCCCTGTCCCCTGATAAACAGTTTCCCATCTCTGCAGCTCACACACCCCTCCGGCCCACCTCTCAAACACTCCCCGCAGCTGGCATGACACCTCTCACACACACGGGACTCCACGTCTCCATAGTGACTAAGATATCAGACAGTGTCAACAGTGGCCATGAGAAGCGATATCACGTATCAAGTGAATAATTATGTTTGTTCTAAACGAGGCAACTTCTCTGAAGCCAACGAGAGTCAAAAGGAGGTGTATTCATTTGCAAAAACAATTTTAAGACATTTTGCATGTTTTGTTAATTGTTGATGGTCAGACTGTATTTATACACATACATAAGAGTGACCACATTGTTTCTCTTCGGCAGCTCAGCAAAATACAGGTAATTAATTAGGCATCAGTATGTCTTGTTTGTGTTTCAAAGGTATGTACATGTCCAACTGTGTGAGGTATTGCGGATGAAAATATGGATCAACAGATCACACTGTACTTAAAATACAAGCCCCACCTTGGCTTCCCAAGCAGTGTCTTTATTTTTTAACTACCTAATGACGATCTTTGTCATGTCATGTAGAGAGGCAGTTTAACTATCTCTGTTGTTACCCAGTCTGGCAGGTCTCCACACACTCCTTTCCCTCTCTGAAGAGATGAGGTCTGCAGATAAGACACTCATGGCTGTGGTGCCCGATGCAGGACTGGCAGTTAGGGTGGCACGGATCACAGCTCTGGGCGTCACCCGCAAATGTGCCCATGGGGCATATGTCCACACACGTGCCATCTGCGAGCATAGGCAGAACTCTGACTAGTGCTGACTGGGTACCTATTGACTCTCTCAGTACCACAGCGCAAAAAGTCTCCCAACATATTCAATCCTCATCACTCTCACGTTTTCACGACTACAGTAATTACTAATCAGGACGGACAGTACATACAATTTTTTTAATTGGTGCCAATGAGAAAACAAACTGTCGATGTGTTAGTGTGACTCACTCAGTAAGAAGTGGTTCTGGTTGCAGCTCAGGCATTGGCTCTTTTCGGGTCCAGAGCACTGGTAGCAGTATTTGTGACACAGGTGACACTCTCCGTCCCTGTCAGCGTAGTGATGGGAAGGGCACGTGGTGGGGGTGACACAACGCCCATGCGTGTCTGTCCTCAGCCCCTCCCTGCAGCTGGTGCAGGAGGTGTCGTGGGGCCCAGAGCACGTGAGGCAGGAGCTGTCACAAACTGAGGAAAAGTTCATGATGGGACAGGAATGAGAGGGCAGGAGCACAGAGAAGGTGTAATGTAGTGTTATGACACTTTCATAACGCAGTTAGGACTCTGATACATTAATATTTGATTTAAGTGACAGTCAAATTTAGTAATAACTGGCGGAATGTATGTATGAATGTGGTTGCTTACCCATACACTCTCCAGACCTGCTGTCTCTGTACGTGTGTGGGGGGCAGGCAGACACACATGCTCCATCTCGCAGGATGGTGTCAGACTCAGCACAGGCATGACAATTATCAGGGTCTGATCCATAGCACAGCTTACAGCTGGAGTGACAGCGCTCACACACACCCTGCCCATAGTCCTTATAAAAACCATCTGGACACACTGTCACACACTGACCAGCATGCAGGAATGCATCTTCCTCACAGGCTGTAAGGGGATTGGGGGGGGGGGGGGGTAGAGAAGCAGAGAGTAAGACAGCACAAAGTTTCTTGTCTTCATGTGTTAATCATGCAACATGTTTACATTTTTTTTAGACTATCAATCACTTGTTTCTTTAAATGATAACACTTCATGCCACAGTACAGCAGTGAACCTCACTCTCTTTCTCCTTCTCACTCTGTCCCTCTCTCTCTCTCTCTGTTCCTCTCTTTTTCTCTGTCCCTCTCTTTCTCTCTCACCTGTGCAAGCTCCTTGTTCAGAGCACTCTGAGCAGGCCTTAGGGCAATGCACACACTCGCCATCTCTGAGTGTGTGTGCAGAAGGACAGGCCTCCACACACTTGTGTTTGTGCAACACGAACGGTTCGTCACAGCTGAGACAGTGTGTGGCGTTCCTCTCACACGACGCACAACCTACTGCACAGCTCTGGCATACCTGCCCAGCAAGGTAACCTCTGCATGCACACGCGCACACACACACACACATACACACACACACACACACACACACACACACACATACACACACACACACACACACACGCACACACACACACAAATAAACAATCAAAGATTTCAACAGTATTACACAATCACATTTTACAGTAGTCATTAAATACACTGATAAAACATATTTGCTCAATGACAAACAGTATTCATTGGTTATAGTCACTTTGATAAGAAGCACCTGCTGCTGGCAAAAACACAAATGCATAAGAGTGAATGTACATATTGGCTGTGTGATCCTATAATAACCTAACCTTATGCATTCACTAACACACTGCCCCCTCTTCAGGTAGAGGGGTGTGACATATCCTGGATGACATCGGAGGCAGCGTTGATCGTCCTGGCACTGGGCACAACCTTGTGAGCATGGCTCACACTGCCCACTTGTTTTACTGCCAAAGGTGCCCACTGGGCAGCGTGCCACACACATGTGCTCTGAGCTCAAGTACCGACCTGACAGATGAACATAATGGGTTAGGACATGGAGGAATACGTCAGTCTCATGGTGATTAAAACAACAAAACTGTTTCAGCTTTAAAATAAAATATTAAGAGCTGAACGAACCCTTTAAATGGGTTTTAAGAGATCACACAGGCACTCAAACCTTTAATACAGCTGTGGCACTGACTCCTCAGTTTTCCCCAGCAAGTCTCACACGAGCTGTGACATGACTCACATTCCCCGTCATCTGTCACACAGGAGTGTAAAGGACAAGATACAACACATCAGTCATACCACTTATACCACACCACTTATACCACACCACTCATATAACACCACTTATACCACACCACTTATACAACACCATTTATACAACACCACTTATACAGCACCACTTATACCACACCACTTATACCGCACCACTTATACCACACCACTTATACCACACCACTTATACAGCACCACTTATACCACACCACTCATATAACACCACTCATACAACACCACTCATACCACGTCACTTATACCACACCACTCATACAACACCACTTATACCACACCACTTATACAACACCATTTATACAGCATCACTTATACCACACCACTTATACAACACCACTTATACAACACCACTTATACAGCACCACTTATACCGCACCACTTATACCACACCACTTATACAGCACCACTTATACCGCACCACTTATACCACACCACTTATACCACACCACTTATACAGCACCACTTATACCACACCACTTATACCACACCACTTATACCGCACCACTTATACCGCACCACTTATACCGCACCACTTATACCACACCACTTATACAGCACCACTTATACCACACCACTTATACCACACCACTTATACAGCACCACTTATACAACACCACTTATACAACACCACTTATACCACACCACTTATACCACACCACTTATACCGCACCACTTATACCGCACCACTTATACCACACCACTTATACCACACCACTTATACCACACCACTTATACAACACCATTTATACAACACCACTTATACAACACCACTTATACCACACCACTTATACCACACCACTTATACCGCACCACTTATACCGCACCACTTATACCACACCACTTATACCACACCACTTATACCGCACCACTTATACCACACCACTTATACAGCACCACTTATACCACACCACTTATACCGCACCACTTATACCGCACCACTTATACCGCACCACTTATACCACACCACTTATACCACACCACTTATACCACACCACTTATACAACACCATTTATACAACACCACTTATACAGCACCACTTATACCACACCACTTATACCACACCACTTATACCGCACCACTTATACCACACCACTCATATAACACCACTCATACAACACCACTCATACCACGTCACTTATACCACACCACTCATACAACACCACTTATACCACACCACTTATACAACACCATTTATACAGCATCACTTATACCGCACCACTTATACCACATCACTCATACCACACTACTTATACAACACCACTTATACCACACCACTCATACAACACCACTTATACCACACCACTTATACCACACCACTCATACAACACCACTTATACCACACCACTCATATAACACCACTTATACCACACCACTCATACAAACCACTTATACCACAGAGGTCAAGTGGTATAACCATTACTGATGACCGTCATAAGTGCAAGACACTGTCAGCATCTAAACATGGCTCTGACCAGTGGCTTTCAACAAGGGCTTGATTAATTTATCTGTTAATCATGCCAGTTAGTTATACATTGTGACCACTGATAGTGTTGTTAATCTCACCAGTATGGTATAACTCATCGACACTGATGGTGTTGTTAATCTCACCAGTGAGGTATAACTCATCGACACTGACAGTGTTGTTAATCTCACCAGTGAGGTATAACTCATCGACACTGACAGTGTTGTTAATCTCACCAGTGAGGTATAACTCATCGACACTGACAGTGTTGTTAATCTCACCAGTGAGGTATAACTCATCGACACTGACAGTGTTGTTAATCTCACCAGTGAGGTATAACTCATCGACACTGACAGTGTTGTTAATCTCACCAGTGAGGTATAACTCATCGACACTGACGGTGTTGTTAATCTCACCAGTGAGGTATATCTCATCGACACTGATGGTGTTGTTAATCTCACCAGTGAGGTATAACTCATCGACACTGATGGTGTTGTTAATCTCACCAGTGAGGTAGCTCTTGGGGGGACAGCTCTCTTCCTCATACCCACACTCTCCACTTTCCAGCCGCTGTACACCCTCATGGCAGCTGTCACAGTCGTCATGTTCTGGTCCGCTGCACATTCGGCAGTCCTCGTGACATCTCTCACACTCCTGAGAGTCCTCGTCACCATAGAAACCCTCCTCACACTCACGCACACATTCCCCATCTAAAGTAAAAGTGTCACTGGATTGATATTTTTCTTCAACAAAGAACTAGTTTGAAAAGGTACGTAATATTAAAATTCTTAACAAAATCCGTTTCCTCTGGACTGACTCTGTTGGACTGACATCTTGGTCCGAAATTCACACACACACACACACACACAAGGTTGTACCTGATAAGAAGTGGTCGGCCTCACACCAGTAACACTCGTCTTGGTCGCAGCTGACACAGTGGTGCTCACAGGCCACACAGCTCATGTTCCCCTCAACACTGTATGTCTTCGCAGGGCAGAACTTATAGCAGCTCTCTTCAAACCTAAAACACACACACGCACGCACAAATATACATATATGCACAAAAAACATCAATTAAAAAGAAATTCTTCTCAAAGCTCAGTGAAGACAACATAATGTTTCTATTTTCCTCCCACTCTCTCCTCATCTCTTTTATTCCCAAAACCAAACATAAGCATGCACAGATACATGAATTAATACACGTAAGCACACTCATATATGTAAACGCATACCCTCCCTAACATTCATTACACAAAGCAGACAGATCTCTCAGAACATTTAGATGACCCTTACTTGTAGTAGCCATCGATACAGGACAGACAGTGTTTGGGATTGTCTATGAGAAGGAAAGATACACATTTAGAAAATGAAACACGAAACACAAAACACAGCTTCATCCTCTCAGACTGCTTGCTGTCAGTACTCTGGTACATGCAGGGAAATCACAAACACGTAAAGAGCTACAGTGTGAGACTGACATGTCAAGCTTTTAATCTGAAGTTTCAGTTCTCTCAGGCAGAAACTCCTCTTGTTCAGCTCTCCATAGAATGCTGAGCTAAATGAGTTTTCTCAAGGTAGTGAGAAGGGTGTTCAGATACATTCACTAGACAGCAACATTTCAGAGAGGAAAAATCTCATTGCCTCAAATGAATATCTTAACAAATCACACAATTCCAAGTCAGAAAAGAGATAGCTGAGACTGAATTAGTCCTTTCAGTCACAGACTATATTACTGCATGTATATTGATTCTGAGGTCAAAGCCAATCTCTCACAAAGTCTTCTTATCTGAACTGGTAGAGAATCAGATGTTAAATCTGAGTACACAGGATTCATGCCCCCGATTGCTTCCTTTCCTGATCTGAGGAGGACTGATCAGGCCAATTAGAGCAGTAGACTCTTAATTGGTGTGTGTGGTATAAAAACCTGTGCTATATTTCACATCAATCCAATCTTACTCATAGCAGACAGTGGCAGCTGGATTATACCATGATTTAAAATGCATTACATGCATTATTAACAACAGGTAAGTGGTTGAGCAAATATAATATGATGATATAATTTTCCAGGCTTCCATTGCTATTCATGATCTCGTACATTATTTCACAAGCATGGGAGAGTAGACAGAGAGGCTTGGGAGAAAATAATCTCAAGGGTTACTTAATCTAAGGAACACTCTAACACTCTAATAATCTCACAGAATACCTAATATTCTAAGAATACTGTAATAATCTAAAAACACATAACAATCTAAAAACACCCATCATCTTAAAGGACACTTACACAGGACACACTTCTTACAGCCCTCTTCACATGGCATACATTCATCATAGTCGGGATCCTCCACTTCACCTACACACACACACACACACACACACACAAACACACAAACACACACACACACACACACATGCATGAGTGCACACACACGAGCAGGCACATATTTTGTATGTTAATCCATTTAACATCCACTAAATCATTTCTATATGCGTGAAAAACATTTTTACCCCAGCTAAATTAACCAATATTTGTTCCTATGTACCAACAGGTCAACCGAAAATAAACAGTCCAAAAAAACACTGACCAAAATCAGACTTAAAGATACACTTGGGATATAATGTTAAAACTGTTAAAGGGTGCTAAAGTAAGGTATAAATGACCATGAAAAGCCATACCCTCTCCACACTCCAGTGGTTCACATGTTCCATGGTTGAGGTAGAAGGAGGAGGTGCATTTGAGGCAGTTTGTGGGGGAGGAGCAGACTTGGCAGTTTTCAGGGCATGGCTCACATGTCTTCAGCGTGGTGTGTGAATACGCCTCAGGACAGGCAGAGACACACTCTCCCTCAAAGAGATACCGGTCATGCCCAAATTTATCTCCAGTGTGTGTGCACATACACGCACACATTACCCCAAAATAAACATACACATACACAAACAAACACCAAAAAGACAAAGAAAATTGCTTCAGTTACTTGTTTCAACACCAGTATGTGCAAAAACATGGTGGAAACAACCTCTCAGACATATATCAACCTAGACTGCCCAAATGTTGTACACTCACTCACAAACAAACACACACACACACACTCACACCCACACACACGCACACACCTACACGCACACACACAGTAAAAGTACTTGTACTGAACATTCAGAGGTATCTTGTAGAACCAGGGCCTGAAGGCATTAAACGCATCTAAAACACCGTGATTGCAGATTGCCCATGTGCCCATGTATTCTGAACAAAAAACCAGGTCTGTACACTTTACTCGGAAACAAAGATTGCCATCCCGTAGCAATGCTGCTACTGATTAAGAGCGCGCCTACCAGTGTCACAGCTGGTGCAGTTAGCAGGGCCAGCATCCTCACACTGGGCACAGGTGTGGTCACACAGGTGGCACTGCCCGTTAGACTGGTACTTCCCCTCAGAGCACCTGCTCACACAGCGTCCATCCTCCAGCCAGCTGAGCAAAAGAGAGTGCAGTGTTTCATGTTTTCAGCTACTGTCAGAGCAGTATTTCACTGAGCTGGTATGCCACCACTTAGCACTGCAGTGCCTATGTTAGGTCAGCTCTATGGTAATAAGAGATAAATTACTTCCCCTGGAACACTGTCCCTTCCTTTGACATCCATCAGACACTGGTGACACTTCACTTGGTAACCAGTTTCTTCACAGGATACAATACCCTCAAAACACGTGAGGCCAGTGTCTCACTTTTATCATGATAAATAAGACAGTCAATGTAGGATCCATAGAGTAAGAATAATCTTTCATAATCCCTACAAATCAGTGTCCCAGGAGCTTCTTGGAATAGCACTTCTCAGGGGAGTTAACACACACACATACAAACACACACAGAGAACAGTTCTTACACACACACATACAAACACACACACAGAGAACAGTTCTTACACACACACATACAAACACACACAGAGAGAACAGTTCTTTCCAATCCTGCTCCTGCTCCTCCCTCAGCTTTTCTTCTGTGTCATTTTGAATAGTATGAGTTAATACCTGAAGTAAAAATGAACCACTTCAGTGGGGAGAGAGGGTAAAACTGAATGGCAAGGTGCTGAACCAGCAACAGCAGCAGCCATCAGTGTGTAACTTGATTGTTCTAACTTTGAGATATAAAAAGGGAAAGTGACTGACAGAAATTGTTTTGATGGCCTGTGAAAATAAGACTTCTATTTGTGTCTTATCACATGTATTTTAAGTGATTTAAGGTGTAACAAGTGAGAGAGTGTATGGTAGCAGACTGAATGGGGTTCTGAGGTATGATAAGTAATCCACACACATTCTCACCGTGAAGAAGGGCAGCTGATACAGTCATCACTCTGTGGACCTCTGCACTTCATACAGGTAACGTCACATGAGTGGCATTTCCCATTCTCATCCTGGTACTCTCCTGATGTTCACACACACACACACACACACACAAATAAATGTCATATAATTTACTGAAAGAAATTAATAATTAAATGCAGAAACATGATCTTATCTGTCAGCCATCAAAGCTGTAGTAAATAACTACAAGTTTGATGTAAATTTCATAAAACTTTGCCGCTCATGACAGAGTCCAATTAGTTGTAGTTAAAGCTTTTTGATGGCACAGGACTGTTGAAATTTAAACATGTGAACACTTGAATGCTTCAACTAATGAGTACAGTATGGGGTGGGCAGTGACTGTGTCACTGAGTAGGTCCAATTTGCATGACTCAGAGACTGAATGAAAAAAAAACCAAATCCCAAAGGTAAATGTGGTGAATGGAGGCTGTGTTTAGCATTAAAATGTTTAGCAGAGAGCTGATTGGCTGATGGGGAACAGCTGTTGCTTGTCATGTTTGTCTGTTTATACTGTTTGCTAGTGACAGCACTGCACTGGAGACTCTGCGTGCTGAAGCCTGTGAAAAAGGTTCCCATCTCCACAACAATGCAGTTTTTTTTTACATAATGGTTTTATGCTTTGAGGTTTCCTACTGGAATTACCACTATATCTCATCTTTCGTCACTATTGTCGACATGTTTTGTCTCTGGAGAAGGGCATAAAAGTGTGACATTGGTGCCTAAACAAGGGAACAATTCACATACAGGTTGTCCTACCCCCCCCCCCCGCCCCCCCGGAGAGTTCTGTGCCAAAGAAGGAGACAAACAGGTTCATTACGCAGGAGGTGTTCCTCACTAACCCAACTAATCACTCAATCAGGTCTCAGCCTCACCCTCAACACTACAACAAGCTTCGACATTTATCAGTAGGGGCTTTTGAACTAAACATGTGAAGCTCTGTTCTGGCAGTCTGTAGAAAGACATGAGTTTAAAGACTAAAATCAACCCCTTTGCCTCCTTCTCAGATTCCACACCATGAGGATGAACTCACCATCTGTACAGTCGGTGCTAACCACACACGCGCCATCCCGCAGTGTGTGTCCCTCATCACACTCACTGCAGTTCCCCTTCCCTGGGCCCACACAGGCCAGGCAGCTGGCATCACACCTAAAGACACACACATGGGTGCACACACCTAAATATCTCATATTACAAACCATAAAAAAACAGCGTCCTCTTCAAGATTAGGGATTGGTCACATTACAGTCCGAGAAGAAAACAAATACAGACCAAGTGCTGTTATTTGTATTACATACTAGGAAAATATGGCCTCACGTACAAAGACATGTACAAACTCAGGGTTTTAAGCATAAACATATCCAAATGAACAGAGATGAATCAACACACTCTCATATTTTTTAAACATGCACTTCTCTCTCTCTAACACACACACACACCTCCTGCAAATGCCCTGCGTGCCTATGTTGTAATTCTGCTGTACAGCATAGAACCCTGGACGACAGGAAGACACACACTTCCATTCCTCCATCAGATAACCTTCAGCACAGCGATTACACGACTGTACACCAGCACCTGCAAATGCACCACATACACACACACACACACACACGAACAAACACACACACACACACACACACACACACACACAGCCAGGTGAGAATTGTTTACAAAGGTGAAGACAGACTTCCACACAACACACACCCTTCTGCATAATCCTGAAAGCACACATCAACATACCAGAGTCATTATAATGTGTGCATTTAGTGCAGTTTTGTGTGTAAAATGTCATGACTCATGAGTGAGAACAATATGAGCCATAAAAGACTATTGTGTAGTATTGGGAGAACATCAGTCAGTACCTGCACAGGTAGCACAAGCAGCGTGGCACGGCTCACAGGAGTCATCCTGCTCATTGTAATAACTGCCCTCCTCACACCTCTTCTTACACCTGTTACCCAACAAACTGAGTGAGAGAGAGAGACAGAGAGAGAGAGAGAGAGAGAGAGAGAGAGAAGAGAGAGAGAGAGAGAGAGAGAACTGAGAAACCACCACACACTTTATTTATCAGTGCATGATTGAAATAATTCAGCTTCCAGAGTTACTGTAGGTAAGTACAGACACTGAGACAATTCAGTTTCCAGCGTTACTGTATATAAGTACAGACACTGAGATAATTCAGTTTCCAGTGTTACAGTACGTAAGTATAGACACTGAGATAATTCAGTTTCCAGTGTTACTGTATATAAGTACAGACACTGAGATAATTCAGTTTCTAGTGTTATGTAAGTACAGATACAACACCTTGTGTCATCGGAGCACTCTGTACAGATGGCAGCAGAGGTGCATTTGACACAGTTCTCACTACACTTCCTGCAAACATTCTCCTCTGGAACAAACAGGAACGAAGAACAGACTGGATTAAAATGTTAAGGTCATGACAAGGTTAAGGCTCCACGTGTTTGTCTATAATAACAGACATCTATAGCTATATAACCATATTAAGCATGATATTATCTTAGATTGAATGATAAAAAAGACTATTAGTTGGTGCGTGTCAACAATACGTTACACTATTTGTATAACTAGTCACTACACAAAGATGACCTAGTTAAAACAAATCAGCTTCAAATATAAATTCAAAGGCATTGTGTACTTTGTATAAATGTGGTCTCTAATCTAATAGGAAATTTTAGCTAATCATTCTCGTCATGTTTTTGTTTTTATTCTTAGCGAGTGTTATTAGCACATTGGTGTGCTCTGCCATCGAGTGTGTGTCTCTGTTTTCCAGCACTGTCCCAGAAAAGAGACTTGCCCATGTGGAAGTAATATCCATCGGCACAGCCGGGGAGGCAGCTGCTGGTGTCCTCGTGCAGGTGATGTCCAGGCCTGCAGCTGGTGCACTGGTCGCTGCGGCTGCCCTCACAGGTCAGACAGGAGGAGTAGCATCTCTTACAGCGCTTCTTATCAGCCCAGAAGCCAGCGGGGCATGTCGCCACACACATCCTGCACAGAAACATATGAGAGTGGACACCCACGTCTAAGACTCATCTAACTCCTACAAAACAAAAAACAAGACCGAAGCTTATTTAAAGTGTGCCAGTTCTGGAATAGATCAAAGATCAAAACGCTAGTAACTTTCCAAGGCGAGATCTGAGACATTCAACGTGTTTCATGGCTCTAATTTTAGACACCCTCAGTGAATTTTCTGTCACAATGAAACATCATATTCTTGAAAACGTGGATCACTCTTTAATTCAGATTGGATGGTTGTGGTTCAGGTAACAAATTAACAGCGATGGTTAGCCAGCAGCCCATGAATGATTAAATATTATCATTAATAGCACACGGCATCTATAAAAAACCCTCGTCTCAGTAGCAGAGGGGGCTGTATTACAGCCGTATTCCGTGTGCTGATAGGTTCACAGCAATGTTAAATTGGACCAACCTGGTGCTGTTCTTGAGCTTTAAGAAGACGTGCAAGCAGGAGATGCACTCGGAAGGTCCTGGCCCTTCACATCCTTCCTCACTACACTCAGCATCACAGGGCCCTTAGATGCCCACACATGAGGAAAATCACATTTAAACCAGTAAACCATAAACCAGTGGTCTGTGTGACTGACGGGTGTGACGTTTTAAAAAAAAAAGTGGCGTGGCTCAAGTGTATACCCGGTGTCAACACATGTATTAAAAAAAAGTTTTTTGGAAAAGAGAGCTCACTCATTACTAGATGCTATATTATGACATGACGTCTGTATTAAATATTCGTTTCATATGAAATACTGTCTCAGATGTTTGGTTGTTTCCGTTGACTAACTCACCATTGTATTCTTCTGCCCCATCACTGTCTTCGACAGGTTCACTGACAGACCGGGGCTGCTCACGCCGTAAGGATGAAT
Source organism: Chanos chanos (assembly GCF_902362185.1). Lineage (NCBI taxonomy): Eukaryota > Metazoa > Chordata > Actinopteri > Gonorynchiformes > Chanidae > Chanos > Chanos chanos. The sequence goes on from NC_044497.1 coordinate 38,854,221, forward strand.
ACAGAGGAACAGAGGTGCCATAGAGCACAAGAGACCACTCTATCAGTTTACCTGTGAATGAACATCAGAAAACATGTTTTCATTACAAAGTATACGTTTGCACTCAGATCAATCTTGTTAGTGATGTGAATAGGGCAGTTTCAAACTCTTAGCTAGTGAGAGACTGTTCAGACAGATGTTTTCATTTGTTTTGTGTTTTTACGACAAAATCGAGTGCTGCTGGTGTTAAGGACCTTGGAGTTTGCTGTTCCTCCTTAACGAAGGGGTGTCACGGATCTCCAGTATCCACTCCCCGGCTGGCCTCTCCCCCCAGCAATGTGTAGTCATAAACTCCCACTTCTGAAAGCCTTCAGTGGAGTGGTCATTAGGCCTGGACCAGAGCACAACCAAAAGAACTGCTCAATCTGAGGACTTTTCATCTGAGCACACTATCATGAGGCAGCCATAGCACTGTAACATGATGTGGTCTTACCTGTTAGCTAGCAACTGGGATTTGGTCCCAGAGGGTGAGGTAAGGGTGATGGACAGGTCTCCACGGTGAGGATGTGTAATGGTGATGCGTACAACGGCATGCTCCAGATATGCCACCTGCTGCAGACGATGACTTGAGCAACCCGTAGACTTAAACATTGACCTGAGCACTCGCTCTGGGCTAATGATCCTGTCACAGAGAGAGAGAGAGAGAGAGAGAAATTGAGAAAGACAAAGAGAGAGAAAGAGAAAGAGACAGAGAGAGAGAGAGAGAGAGAGAGAGAGAAAGAGAAAGAGACAGAGAGAGAGAGAGTACATTATTACTGCAATTTCTGTTTTTTTGCTTTTAGTTCTGTAAGTTTATACTGTAAATGATCATGCTCTGACCCAAGAATATGACTGAACTGATCTGAGCAGAACTGAAGTAGCTGAATGATGTGGGGGAGATACCTGATGTTCTGAAAAGTGTTCTCCACACAGATGTGCTGAGAGGGCACTTGCCTCCAGCCTTCGGCCTCCTTCACCATGGCTTCTGCATCCATTAACCCAAAGCCATACAGGTGACTCACTGTAAACCAACCAGTCAGAGAGCACATTACATGGGACCCACTAACCAGCCATCAATAAGAAAACACATTATAAATGAATCACTGTTGTTAAAGCAATTAGAAGTAACACGGCAATATCACGCTGGTGAAGAAGTGCTAAACTCTTGTCTTTTTTCATTTCAGATACCGTCATATCCGGCTCCGTTGGTCTGCCAGTCTGGAGCACTCAGGTGACCGCGACGTGATGTTTTCACAATAATGTGCTGCACATCCCTCCAGGTCAGAGATGGACTGTAGTCAAAAATCAACACGGCGCAGTCAAATGCCTGCAACTTAGACTGAACCTTAATGCAAAACATTCATGCTAAATACCTGGTTAACAACAACACATCTAGAGTTCTTCATGTGAAAAGGTTGACAATATGGGCATTCAAATATTCAATAAATCGTCAGAACTGAACTAGTCAAGGAGAAAACTGGATCAAATACACAGAAAGGAAATTAGATTACACTAAGATATAACTGATGCAATGTATATTGATTTAAATGTTGCTCTACATCACATAGTTACGTACCACACAAGTACACGCTGACTTCTGTGTAAAGCATAGTGAATGATATGGGAAAATCTGACCTGACTCTACTCCATTGATCTTGATAAGGAAATTTTATATGGCTACAGATAAAATCAGCGTAGACTTGTGACATTACTTGGCTTCCAGAGTGAGGGCGATGATTCCTGCAGCCATTGGGGCAGAGGCTGAGGTACCGGAGTGCTCATCAGTGCACTGATGCCGTAAGTCCGTCGTCACCTCACACGACATAAAACACACCCAGTGAAAATACATTCTTACTCTGACTTCATATTACTGACCGTGAATATGTATTCTAATGACAAAACCGTGGCACTAACAATGGCTGAAGGAGCCTAATAAACACAGTCACTGCTGCACCACCTACTGTACCAGTGTTTGAGAAAACATAGACAACTGTCCTGTAGACATGTATGTTTTTTTCCTTCAGCTGGTAACTTTATAATATGCTTGTGTCTACCACTGAGCAACATCTGAACATGTGAGTGCATTGTGGAGTGCAGCCTTCTTCATCTGGACAAAGAACCAACACAAGGACAAAGATCAAGGACAAAGAACTGTCTCATTTGTCATATTTTTTAAATTAAATTACTTTACTTTACCATTACTTTTGTTAAAGAGCATGTATTAAACAAAGCATATGGTGTTCACTTTAAGAGATGTAGCTAGTTTTTCACATGCTACACCTTTGTACAGATTTGATGCATGTTTGTATTTGTCCAGTCCAGCCATACATGTTTAATCAGCTGTGTAAAGTTTGGAAGGCGGGGCATCATTTTTGGCTATTTGTGTTGCAATAGAAGGAAGTGTAACAGAAAGTTCACTCCCCAGTGATCACATGGTAGTCACTGGAGAGGTGAAGAAAATGATACACATTTAGATTCCTTAGCATAACTCAAGTGATCAATAAGCAGTTTTGCAATTTATTTATGAGGCTTTTTCATAATTATATGAAGTAGCAAAAAAGTATGAGGGGGAGGTGGTGGGATCTCTTCTTTTGTAGTCTCATTTTGGTGGCTTGATATTGAGTCTTACTATATCACAATTCCAACACAATATCTTACATGTCTGATATTAAGTCATAATTCTGAGTTACTAACATGTAATTCTGAGATATTCATATGTAACTGTGAAACATTAGTATGTGAACATATTACTACAACATAATGAGTCCTAATTGAGCCTTAACTCATAAGTACAAGTTAGTTGCTCAAAATTATGACATAATATTTCATATCCCGCTTAATAAGAGCATTGAGCAATGGAAGTAGAACATCTAGACTTCATGCAGCTCTATAAATTAATGGTAGTCTGTGCTAATTACAGAACTGACTAGGTTCACTACACATTTTATCTCAGGCTGCATATAATGCAGTGAAAGAGTTTTGGAGTCTTGATGTTTCTAAAAAGAATGTCAAGCTTAGCTGTGTTTCTGTTTAGCCTTTAGCCTAACACAGATTTGACATTCATCTTATTTCAATTGGTGTAATTTTGTACAAAATTATTTAATGAATTGTAGGGCGGCGCCAAAGACAGATAATTAACTTTGATTCAGTTTTGTTAACGCTAACTGCCCAGCCACTGTATACTTTTTATTGCTCAGTGCAACAGCTCAGCCGTTACTGGTTGCAGCATAATTATTCAGAGATCTATAGTGCCATCTAGAGGGCAAGTAGGATAGGCTATTAATTACAGACAAAGCTGTGAAGGTAATGCAGATCTGCTTAATAGGTTGTAACTTTTAGATAATAAATTGTAATTACAATATGCAGCAAGTGTGAGATACAAAATCCTACACTTGAGATATTAAATTGGAATTTTATAATATCAACTCTGTAATTGTGTAATATTAAGTAATTATCCTGACACTGAAGTCATAATTACAGCTCACTATGTTGCAATTGAAAGATAATAAGCCTCAACTGTGAGATACCAGAATAAGGCCGGGAAAGAAAAGGCACCACCGCCACCTCCACTTACTGCTTTTTTCACTGGTGGGTTTCCATACAGGAGGGACAGATAATGTAACTGTGGATATGTGACTGTAGATAGATGCATTCAGAGAAAATATTAATGTTCCAAAAGGGCCACGCTATATTATGCCCTGGCCTGTCCTACACTGACGTATCCAACTTGACAGAACCTTAACTTGCCGAAATATACCGGAATATGCCAAAATCCCTGTGTCTCCAATCCTCCCAGGTCAATTTAGTGTTTAGGCTGTTTACATATACATACGCCAAATGTGATTCATATAGCAATGCGTAAATGTGCCTCCAGATTTACCACATGTTCCACATACTGGTCAGCAGTATAATTTGAAATTTGGTGACCTCTGTGGATTTTTGCTTCATAAATATGATGCCATCTCTGACAGTGGAAATACAGAGGATGACTCACAATGCCTATGCCACTGGTCTCCCCACTGCTGTAAGTTGTGGCAAGTGTGGAGGAGCACTCCTCCAGATACCAGGGCTTGCGTCCACTCTGGGTGGTGCTGACTAGAGAGATGGTGTAGATGCTGTTGGTGTAGCCATCACATGAGCAGTGGTCCTGACTGCGGCCCCCATTTCCTGATGCCCACACAAAGATGGAGCCACGTCCTTTCCTGCCCTGAACATTTAAGATGGCGAATTTCATTTCAGGTTTATTTCACTGATAGAAGACATTCTACTGTAATTCAGTTCCCAGTTTCAATTTGATTTCAAAATGTAATGAAGATTTGTGTTTGCTTCTGCATATTCTTTTCCTTTTTGCCTCTGATTACCTCCTCATTAATGTAACCAAAGTCTGAAAGAACGCAGCAACTCTTACATAAAACTCAGAGCAGCAGTTTCAGTGGGCACTAAAGCGTGACTAAAGAAGACAGAGAGAAAGGGTGTCTGTAAAGACAGTGATAGAAAGATAAGCGAAAGAAAGAGCAAAAGTAATAATAAAGAAAGCATCAGAGTGAACAACAAATGCCTGGTTATTAGTAAGCATAAAGAACACAAACAGCTAGAAAAAACCCCAGCAAAACCAGGTTATAAATGAGTGTAAAATAATGAATAACGATAAGTGCCTGATTATGAGGACTCATAAAGAATGCAAATACCATAGACATATTACAGATGTTACACATAAAAACATTGACACTAACTTTGCGGATGCCGTTTTCAAGAGCAAGGCGGGTGAGGGGCCCAGGGCCGTCCACAGTCCTGCCGTCATCATCCGGCCCCCAGCTAGAGCTGTATATGTCAATGTACTGATGCCTGAGGCTCAACGATTGGGCCTCCACCATGTCTGTCATATCACCGTCCAACATACGCACACCTAAAAAAACACAGGGTGGGACTTGAGAGTCATTTACAACATCAGCAGAAAGGTGAAAAGATAATGAGGTGAAAAATATACACACAAATTTAAATACTCATACACACACACACATACACACATCCTGGCATTGTACGAGGTTCCAAACATTCACAGGGAGCTCCCTCTCCTTCTCTTTCTCTCTCTCTCACGCACACAAACACACATATACACACACAAACAAACATACACACATACACACCACCTATCCTGGCATTGTAGGCAATTCCAACCATACAAAATGAGTTGTTTGCAGAGGCTGCCACCACGCCTGCACACCTTGTTCCATGTCTTAAAAATAAGAGGAAAACAACATCAAATTAAAGAATAATTCTAAATGCAATTGAAAACATGTCTGCCATCACTCTGTATCATATGAAGCATAAAATCATACAGAAATAGCATTTTCCAATCGACCACAGGTGACTTTTCCCTGTCAGCCAGACTAAAATGACAAGGGGTTACGTGTGCTAACAGAGGGCAATGGAACTGACTTGTTTTCATTGGTAGCATCATATCGTGGAGTGGGATCAGGGTCATTCCCGTTAACATCATAGCTGGCCCGCGGATCCTTCGAGACAGACACACAATAATAGTCTGACAGGCCTTCTTCACTGAGTTAGATTATTACATCACACAGGTTAATCTTGCATGCTCTGATGATTAAAGTTACAATATAATTATGATTTCAAAAAGAATTCCTTCGCAGGACATTCCTTCCTCCCCAAAGAAAAACTAAATCGAACCAAATTTTTTAGCCTTATTCACTACATCAGTATAGATTGGTTTTTTGTTGACGTTACTCTCAGGCCACAACTTTCGTTTTACACACCAGTTTGCACAGCTTTGTTCAGACTATCATAGTCATATGTCATGACATTGCTACTCATAGCAAAACTCACATAGTTCTGCTTTAGGTCAGGATGCTGTCTCTCAATCCCATCATCCAAGATAGAGACCACAACACCCTGTCCAGTGTAGCCCCGGCTCCAGGCTGCTTTGATATTCATGTCTGTCAGGCAGTTCTGGTCACAATGCTGTGGTATGGAAGTGGAGACGTTACAGTATTTTAATAATTCTACAACTTACAATGATTATCAATACCATTCTCCTGTCCTTGCCCATTTCCTCTGTCTCTGGGCACATTCAAATTGATCTACACTTTTGTCTGCTCTGTGATATAAAATTGACTTTATTCCGAGTGATACTAACAATGTACCACATGCTGTCCCATTTAGGGTCATTAAAGGCTGGGGTGTGGGTTGGGCTGGAATGGGCAGCTCTCTGATGTCCACGGAGGTGCTGGCCATTACTAGCCCTGTTGCTCCGTTTTACCCTCCGCAGGACCATCTGTTGCTGGATCCACTCCACCTGTAGATGGAAACAGTGGAACCATGCTGGGTTTCCATCATGATGATGTACAGTATGAGGCGTTCTTTACAGAATGTAGCGCTGAGAATGAATTATTAAATGCAGCTTTACCGAAGATGTATCATTTCACTTCTTGATATTTTAAAGGTTCATTGACCTAGTCCTGTGCATGATTGTTTGAGTCTGGGTGTGCATGTTTGTGCCTAGGTGTGTTGTCTATGTCATTAACTATTCAGAGGGGTGTCAGTGACAGGAGCAATGGGATCCTCTTACCTTTGTCTCCATGGCAACGAGGCTGTGGTTGCCCCTGCTTGCCAAAGTTGAGCGTTTCATGGTACCACGATGAAGGAACTGGTAGTAACCCTCCAGGCTGCCGATCTGCCCACATAAACATTAAAAAAATTCATTAGTCTGACTGAAATACTCCATTGTATAAGCTCAACTAATCCAAATTGGCAGGCATAAATTATGTATTCATTACTGATGTACACCACTGAGCAAATGAGAGGGTTACCTTACCCTGCTGAAAGCTTTACCAGTTGGAGTAACTGGAGACCCCTGTACTCAGCTGGACTGAGATAAAGCTTTTGGGTGATCATTACTCTCTGACACCCTAGTGTTATGACGTTACAATGGTGTCCTGAGCCCAAACAGACTTAACTATGACTTAACTATCATAGTGAGGAACACAACCAAACAACAGGCCTGAGATTTAATACACCTTCAGCTAAAATAATAAAATATTTAACTCAGCTATCAATGATCAGAGTGATATATTCACCTTAAAACAATGTTCATTCAGATAAGCTGCTGTACAGCTCCAGGAAAATAAATATACTAAAAAAAAAAATAGGCCATGAAATTACTTTTAATATGTGTACTAAACCAAAAGGCATTCAAAGGACTCAAACGGGATACAAAAACAGCATTTTGCATATAAACATAAAACTCCTTGCCTGTGTGGCGACAATGTCTTAGAAAGAGAACACATATTTACTACTGATGCGCTGGTTGACTCAGTGAGGACCTGGTATGCCACCTGAGTTGACAGCTCACCTTGCACAATTACCTTCATATATTATACAATAGTGATTGTCCCAGCGAGACAGTGCTTCAAAAAAGTGTGAATTTCAGTGCACACCAACATGTTTCCATGCAACACTTTGTAAGAGCGCTTGCCAAACCCTGCATTAGTCAGATGTTCAGTACATCACGAAGACAAACGCTCACTGAAAATTGTGCCTGATATTTTTATATGAGTCATAGAAGAGTCGTGGCCCTGACTTGTCAAAACTGTTTAACCTCACCCTTAAACATTATCTATGTTATTAAACATCGAACAACGAGGCTAACTGCACGCTACACCCTACTAGTCTTGAAATCAAAGGGAAATACTGTATTTAAATGGTGCACAGATTCAGCAATCAAGCCGCTGCAGGGTCCCGACTGCATATACCTGTGATAACAAGCAATGAGTGATAAATAACGTTTGGAAACACATTTGGTAATTTACTTACCTGACCCATATTCAAAAATCCATATTTCTCTGCTAATGCGTCAGCAGTGCCTTGGCCTCCAGTTATCTTGACAACCCAGCGGTTTGTATATAATCGCATTTGGCAAAGTGAAAATAAAAATCCAAACCAAATGGCACAATGCAGAGGCGCATTTGACAAGATTGTGCGTCTCGACATCTGTGAATGCCAGAGAATTATAGTCTTCTGATACACTTAAAGCCCAGTTGTTTACTCACGTGCAATTACTTTGCATCCCAAGAAAAACTCTGTTAACCTGTTCTCTACACACGTACAAGTTTTCTCAAGGAAAAAGTATGTAGAAGGTTTTCGTGAAGACGTACACAAGGTGGATAAAAGCTCGCTAATGATGTCTACTCGGCAAATGTTGCGCTGCTTGTCTCAGGTTACCATTTCGTCAAGATCAGCGGGTCTATTTACCAACAACCAAAAAACTGTCAGACCACTGGGATCATACATAAGTTCTGTTTTCAAAACTTTTAATAATGTTCGAGGAAAAAGTTGCACAGTCTTAGGCTTAAACGTTACCAAATTACTCGAGACAGATACAACTTTCAAGTTTAAGATGGTGGAATAACTTAACTGTCATCGGCTATCTAAAACTTGCCACGTACAGCAGAGAGCGCAATGTTCACGTTATCAACTATTCCTTGTAATAGAAGAAACCCGTTAAACTTCTATAGCCTTATATATCTTTTTGGCAGAGCTAAATAGCTTGTCCTCATATTCATGAATTTTATTTAAAATTTCCTGTAAGGCTGAGGAAATCTAACCTCTTTTACAGCAGTGGTTCCCATTTCAGTCTTCAGGGTCTACAAGATTTTAAAGAGATTGGCTGCAGCATTGGATTGCATATTTAATTCAATTTGTCTCTGGATACATCATACACCAAGCTCTTGATCCAAACAGCTTTACATAATGTTCACATTCTTAAAACTGGCCCTGTCTTCCATCTTGATTTTTCCCTAAGTAAGATCTGTTATGTGTACTTAACGCAGATCTGATTGAGTTAAACAAAATGTTACACTCCATCAAATACCTGCCTGTAAAAAAAAGTCCTTTTTGATTTAAATGATTAAAAAATGTAGACAGTCATTTTGAATGCATGTGCATTTTTATTAAGTCAGTTTACATGAGACAAAACTTGTGAGTGAACCAGAGCAAAGAGCCATAATATGTCAAATAATTGAGTAAATGCAAACAAATGATAGTATTTTTCCCCCCCGTGTTCTTTGCCATCTAGTGAAAATAATAATCAGTGTCAAGTCGAGGGAACATTGGACATACACTGGAAGCAGAGACCAGAGGACTGGATATTTACTTTTTACCGCAAAGAGCCAGGAGAATGGTTTCATAATCTCCCTTAGTTTCTGCCTATAAGACAACAGAATGTAGGAAAGGTTAGATTCTGCCTGTGAAAGAGTACAAGTACACAATTTTACCAGTAACCAGGGGCAACAGTGCCAGTGTCAGGAATACAATAAAGGTAAGACATAGTAAAATTATAGTAACATAACACACAGTATAAATGTACTTGTATTGACTCAGAGTCTCATTGCATTTTAAAAACAATTCTTTCAACAACTGCCATCACCAACAAAAATACTGATAGTGGCCTCTGAATAAATTTCACCATAGTAACATACTGATTGTTATGAATGAAGACTCACCAGGAGGTCCTCTTGTAGGGTTCTGTTATACATCCTTCTGTATTCATGTAGGATTTTCAGCAGGTCCACCTCTGAACGACTCACCAGGATACGGGTCAGGGTTCCACAGTTGGTTCCAAAACCCTGTAGTACATGTTTAGAGCTCAGTAAAGTACCCACTAATTAACCATTGAAAGAGTGCAGGCCTTTTATTAATATCAGTTGCCTTATTTGGATCATACAGACAATTGCAGAGCAATAGAGAAGTACATTTATTACCACTGAATATATCACATACTGCTGCTATATAACTTATACATAATTTTAAATACACTATATTCTGTCAGTAATGTTCCATTCCAAACAAGACTGGGGATTTGTTGATTAGGCAAATCATGAACTTATTGCTGTTGTGCATGCTGTCTTATGATGATCTGGCCAGAGTTAAAGAGTTTAGAAGTTTTACCTTCATAGCCTGTTGAAGCCTTTCAGCAAAGTAGGCAGGTGTGTTCCAGGCAGTCTTCACTAAACATGAAGAAAAGGGAGAGAAAGAGAAAGAGAGAGAATCAGTAAACGAGTCACTCCACACACACTCTCTCACACACACACATGCACACACACAGAGATAGGGATAGAGCAACTGTATGAGATTTAGAGTTGAACATAGTTGGCTCTTGATGACATTTCATTTGGCCCATCACACTCCCTGAAAAGATAATCACCCATTAGGTTGATCTGTGTCAAAAATCAGCAGAAGTTAACCATCCCATTGGAAGGGAATCATGCTGACCCTCTATGAGGACCTCTGTGAGCACTGATAAAATCTTGAAACATGGAAATGCAACTGCCGTGCAGATAAGTCAAATCTCCATACAGTTCTTTTACGAAAAGGACACAATAATGACAAAGTTAAAAATTGGTGAGCATGTCCAGAGTCTACAGAATTTTGTACATACAGGTTTTTTTGGCTTTACATGGAACTTGACAATCTGGAAAAACTAGGTCCCTCCTCCACAGGTCTGCATAGCAATACATTTTTGGTCTGTCCAGTCTGACACACGCAGGTACCCAGACATAGACAGACAGACACACATACAGACAGATACACTCACACGCATGCACACACACACACATCACATCACAAACACACACACACACACACACATATGAGTGGTGATACTTATATGACTCTTACCCAAAGTCATAAGGCAGTCCTCAGTGTCTCCAGTCAGCTCATCATCCAGTGCCTCTACCAAACCCTTTGTGCTGTATTTGCCATAGTATCTGAACACTACAGACACAAAATACATTTACAGCTTAGAAAGACGCACAGTCAGATATATATATGTGTGTGTGTGTGTGTGTGTGCATATATACATACACTCACACACTCACACACACACACACACACATAGATAGATAGATAGAGAGATAGACAGACAATCAGATAGGTAAGGAAGTTACAAATTGTTATGCTAAACCATTAGATATTCAAGACGTTCAGAATTCATTAGACAGAATTTTTCCACAAACTGACAATAGTATATTTTTTCATGCCTCTGAACCAGCTGTCCAAACCTTGTCTGAATTGCTCTTTACCTTTACGCAGCTGGGGACTACTCCTAGACGTAAGGACGTCAATGAAGACAGAGCACACAGTCCCTCGCTTCTTCTCTCCTGCCTCAAGCAGGGCCTGAAACAAACAAATGCACACACACACACAAACACACACACACACACACACACCCCGTTCATAATGAAATCCCCATTATAGACACCTACCCATATATTTCATGGTGTCACATACATTATACAGTATATAGTACAGATAGATGTCTTACTGTTTCATAAAGATGTCACATGTGCTGAAATTGTGTATGCATAAAGCTGACAAGTTTGAGTTCTTTGCTTAGAAGATGACGGGCCAGCAACAACAGGTTTTAATGTTGAAGAATGAATACTATACCTTTGCATCACTCTTGGCCACTCCATCATCAATTTCTTCATCTTCACACCTATCAGCCTGAATTCGAGTGAACAGACATGGAGCTGTAATGTTATGCTTTTAGGGCATTTTTCTTTGTCAAACTCACTGTTTCAGGTAAAGGCACATACCTTGCACAGTGCAAGTAAAGCATCCCTGAAATCTCCACTTGTGTCACATTTAATATCTTCCTCCAGATCTTCATTATAGGCTATGAAATAGACAATATGGAGAATGGATAACATTCAGAACACGTCTACTAACTAGTGACTTGAGTCCAAAAAAGCCATGGATAAACATGAACTGATTTACATGTATCTGAATTGTTACTGTTAAGTACACATCCATTCCCACATATGCAAATACAAAGGAAACTTTTGAGGACCCAACTAAGGCCTCTCCCTTTCTCTCTCTCTCTCTCTCTCACACACACACACACGCACACACACACACACACACACACACACACACACACACACACACACACAAACCACACACATACCTTCTTTGAATGTCTTTTTCAGCTCTGTGATCTCTTTATTTGACCTGGTGCTTAGAATTTCACACAGGACACTCTCATTTGTCCCCAGTCCCTGATGAGGAAGATGATAGACACAGGCACAATATTGTTAGATGAATAAACCTGTCGTAGTTCTAATGCCGTTACTAAACTCCACTCTTTGGCAGTACCAGATCTGAAAGACTATTTGAGTGATAGTCCCAATCTTTGTGCTCCACAGGGTCTCTGTATTCATACCCAGCTAAACTAGGTAACAAACTTAAGGTAAAACTGACCATGCTCAACTCATAAGACAACACCAAACACTCAGCTATTCTAGCTGAGGCCTGTTTACTTGACACAGGTAGCTCTGGGTCCAGTTTACCTTCATAGACATTCTGATTTCATGTGCATCATATTGGGCAGGTGTCATCAGCAAGCCGAGCACCACATCTTCAAACTCAGATTTCAGAGCCGCCTTTAGGGTCTCCTCCAGAGGCTAACACGGAAAGGGCAAAGATGCAGTGAGAAAGAATAACTGAAAGGTAAAAATCCTTTTAACTGAATGCTTTGTGTCTTACTTTTCCTGTGCTCTGTTCATAGGCAGATTTGATCTGTTGTCTCTGCTCATTGCTCTTCTTCACCAGAATCTCCACAATGGTTTGTTCATCTACACCTTCACAGAGAAACAGTTCAGTCAGCTAAAGGTACAACGATTTGTTCATCTACACCTTCACAGAGAAACAGTTCGGTCAGCTAAAGGTACCATGGTTTGTTCATCTACATCTTCACAGAGAAACAGTTCAGTCAGCTAAAGGTACAACGATTTGTTCATCTACGCCTTCACAGAGAAAGAGTTCAGTCAGCTAAAGGTACAACGATTTGTTCAGTCAGCTAAAGGTACAACGATTTGTTCATCTACACCTTCACAGAGAAACAGTTCGGTCAGCTAAAGGTACCATGGTTTGTTCATCTACACCTTCACAGAGAAACAGTTCAGTCAGCTAAAGGTACCATGGTTTGTTCATCTACACCTTCACAGAGAAACAGTTCGGTCAGCTAAAGGTACCATGGTTTGTTCATCTACACCTTCACAGAGAAACAGTTCAGTCAGCTAAAGGTACAGGGAGATGATGCCAGGGCAGAGAGAGATGATGCTATCACTGAAAGGTCTAGAATCAGTTAAGCAGTTTTAACCTCACTATTGTTATGATAAGAAGGTAACATGGTCTGATGCTGTAACTACAGAAGCATTTACAGTGAAATATTTGTTTACTGACCATTACATGAGACTAAAACACTCTAGTTTCATTGTGTGAAAATGAGCTAGCACTTTGATGTATAACTCGAACCATATTCTCCTCTCACACCATGATGAGTACTGCAGGAATAATGCGACAACCAAGAATCTATGTAAACAGACTGGTCCAGTGTAAAGCAAGACCATATTTTCTAATACATTTTAAAATCTAATCATGTAACTTGAAAATGTTACACAAACTCATTGCTTTGTCTGATTCATATTGATAAACTCTAGTCTAAAGTCTAAATTTACTCAAGAGTCAAGTTAGTAACACTTCCTTGATTCAGTCAGGGCAGGAGGCTTGCATAATGCTTCAAAATTTCAATTATTGGATTTCACAATGTGAGCTTTCCTCTGTGCTGGTCACATTCATAGCCACATGCTGTTTACAGTCTGTCTGTCCTGAATTTTTTTTTGCTCTCCCTCTGTCATTTCTCTGAACTGAAAAATGTCAAGAATGACTTAACAACCTGTCCAGTATTCAGTACCATCCCAGACTCACCTTTGGTTTCAATGGCCTTCTGTAGAGCTGCAGCATCACGTGCAGCGTTGAAGTTTGGGTCGGGAGTGATTGTTCCATAATAGGGCTTCACTTGGGCTTTACTGTGCTTTTTAGTTTGCTTTAATATCGAAAAAAAGATGAATATTAGAGATACTGACGTGCTGTAGTTAAAACATGGTATGTCATGCAGTGGTGGAGTGAGGACATTTTTTATCCATAACCATCACAGAGGAGCCTAGTGTCTTAAAGCTTTGAAGAGTGTTTTGAAGCTATTAGGAGAAATTCTTTCATAGAACTAACCGATTCTTCATCATCAGAGTCATCATCAATGATTTTTTTGAGGAGATCCTTAAAGAATGGCATTGTGCAGCTCTGCAAAGGTAGAAACACATTAAACAAGGTTTTGGAAAGTGGTTACGAGTAAAGACGGGAACCTCAAACAGTACCTCTAATAGGAGGACTCAAACTCAAAAGTCTATGTCATTATCAAACCTGTCAATAAAAGCACACCCTTCTCTTTCAGGATTGGATAATCATGACTTTTCCATCTGTTTACTGTCACATCACCTCAAAAAACGAAAAGGAAGAGGCAAATTTTGCGAACTGTCATATTGTAAGTCAGGTGTCAGCACATTCAGAGCATTTCAGCGTATCTACATTACAAAAACAGATTTTAAAGTCTCTCTTAAACTCACCAAAAAAAAGGACTTTACACTTAAGCATGTCACTGCACTCTCAAAATCATTACAGCCTGGAAAAGTGAAATTATTGATTACAATGGAGGGAAACCAATCTCACCTGCTCACTGTCGAGATGTCGAGGTTTTTTAGTATATGTTCTAAAAGATCTCAAGACTCAGTACTACACCCAGTTCCTTGAACGCCCACACATGCCCATTGCATTAGTAAGGCTCTGAATGTGAATGAGCAAAACTAGACACTTCCAGTTTAACCTGTCTGCCGATCTGGTCCGTCACTAATGCTCACCGTTGTTGTTGCAGGTATGTGAATTCCAATTACCGGCCAGGTAAGAAGTGAATGACTGAATCTGGTAAATGTTGAATGCGTGAACTGATATTAAATTATGTACAAAAATTCCACCAGGCAGAGGATTTGTAAATGTATCACACTCTCTGTAAAGTTTTGGATTTTACTTTCTCAGAAATAAAACAGATACATGATTATGGTCATGCAAATGACTTGAATCTACATATGCAACAATGACAAAAAGTAGAATAATGTGTTTGTATTCTGGCAATTAATGAATTTGGTTATAGAACGCTATCAAATCGTTTGATAAACAGACAAACAAATAATTTTAAGGTTACATTCACTTATTTTTTTATAAAAGAAATGAAAAAGTGTTTTCTCAAGTATGGTGAAAAGCAATGAGCAAATCTGACAAAAGATTAGTAACCAACAGTGTAAATTATGCACATTGGTAATTTGAATGATTCAAAAGCTGCTCATTATATACAGGGCATGGTGAAAATGCCTTCATTAAATTGAATATCTAATCTTAGAATATTGAATCTTAATCAAATAATTCAATTTCTGACTTAAAATGGATTCAGTTTTTTCATTGTGCTTCATACCAGGTATCTCAACTTGTGAAATATTCTGATTTCAGTAACTGTTTTCAGTAAGCACAAAAGCCATTTTAAGTGTCAAGGGTTTTTGGTGGGGCATTGTTATACCTTTGACTGCTATCAACAGCATTTAACAACAGTGCAACAACAGTCAGTTTGGTACTGAATTACTGTGACAACACAATGTTTATAAAGACTTAATAGTGATGAGACATAATGTGTATGTAAATGTAGATGAATAATGCGCCTTATGTGAAATTTTTTGATTAAGAGACAGGTATGCAGATTGATAAGTTGCTAGCTTCTGGGGGGTTGCCCCCTACCCCTCCCACGCCCTGGTCCAGGTCCTGCATTGTTGCCAGGTAGAGGCCCAGGCCCTCTAGGGCCAGGAGGGCGGGTCACGGCCCCTCGTGCATTGGGATTGGCTGACGCCAAAGAAACTTCTTTCTGAAAGTTCACACCATTCCCGGCTGTTCCTGGCTTTACTTTTGGAGCCTTTCCACCCTGGTCAGGTTTGTTTTCTTCGGAACAGAAGAGAATAAAATTCTAAATGATTCACTTCAACGCAATCGGTTAATCAGTCAAGTAATGGTAACTCTCATACAGCGTGACCTACATTCTTCCATTTTAGTCTCACCTGTTTTCTCTTCAGGAGGGGCAGGGGGCGCCAGAGAGCGGTTGGGGAGAAGATCCTCCAGATCTTTCATTACTTGGTTAGTGCTGTCTTTATTATTTCTCCTGTTCTTTTCTTCATCTCTGGCCTAGGGGCAATGTGTCACAGAAGCATTCATACAGCTGTAAATGGTGATTTGAACTTACTTGCTGGGACAAGGCAAATCCAATCATTGAGTGGATGATAACATTAATTAGGCTATGATATGTACTTAAAATCAACTCTTATGTGGTAAGTAGATGCAGGACCGTGACAGGGAACCAAACAGTGCAAAAGGGAAAAAGCTATAACTGCTAAAGGTTTGATATGTTGGTTAAGATTCATAAAGAGAAACTGTTACTGTCCCATGTAGTGCTTCATAGAGTCTCCCAGACACTACCAGCTCACCATCTGCATCTTCTTCTTTAGCTCCATGTTGGAGTTCTTGTAGGCCTCAGACACTGAGTTCAGATAGTAAATGGCCAGCCTGTAAGGAACCAGTGACAAAGTCTTTGCAAATGTGGATTACTGGCAGTTTACGCACATAGGTGACATTTGTAGTAATGAGAAAAACACATCAAAAATACATATTTAAGTCAAATAGAGCACCTACTGAAGTATTTACACTGACATTACTGAAAAAGCTATGTCACCAGCATGCACAGAACTCATGCTGAATAGTATGCTAATGTGTTGGATAAAGAACACTGTTATTATAAGCCCTCTCTAAAGTACACAGTTGGCCTGTGTTTTCCACTCACACCATGAGGAGCACAGCAGGGATAATGAGGCCAGGGTTGGCCACATAGCCGAAGAGAGTCCCCATGAACGCCGGCAGATCCAGATCAATGGTCTCCATGATCACATCAAACATACGATCCTTTCCACTGAGAGGAGATGGTCAGTTACATTTGAATTCAAAGACTCATTTCATTCATGTTAATAAAAGAAACCAGTGGCACAGCCAAATTACTGTCACATGACTATGAGTGAACAGTGTCTGTGTCGAGATTGGTTTTCCTAGCTGACTGTCCTTTATATCCTGTCCATGTTTGAGAGAGCTTTTAAAGCATTTGTATGTCTGAATAGTGTACTACCTAAATGAGTCATGGGGTGGCAGAAAAGAAGCCAGCTAAACCACAAGCAACCTCCCTATATGTACATGTCTGTGTGTATAGAACATGCGTGGGTATATGCAACCGCAAGCAGGTGGTCTGAAATGTTCTGCCTGTCTCTGTGTATATGTACATGTTTGATGTGGTATAGTTTGTAGAAGTCATATATAAATGTGTCAGTCTGTGATTCACGCAGGGGAAAAATGTGTGCATGTGTTTGTCACCTAAAAGGACCACAGTCGAAGGAGGGCGGAAGTGACATAATGGTATAGACCACAGGCAGCAGACTTAGGAAGAGGATGAGCAGAAGAAGGCCCATGTAGAAGTTGTTGGACTTGGAGGCTTTGAACACTCTCTCATGCGGCACATTACAACTCATCACTGCCCAGCACTGATAGTACATAGATGTCAGCAGACGCAGAACGTTAATGCCCACCAGACCAGGGGCATAGAACGCACCCATCCTGTGACAAATGCAAATAACCACACATTTATATGGATCTAATATATCACTTATTTCCACTGTAACATATAAGCATGATGCAGACTGTACACACATTTTACATGTCAATTCTATGTATGAAATCTTTTCCAGATCAATTATCTTTTATTATTCCAAGAAAGTTCATTATGTGAGGAACTGTAACAAGTCTTTCTCTGGTTTACTTCAACCTTCCTCTCAGTTTGAATTGAACTGAATAAAGTTTGAAAAAAAGCACGTACCAAATCATTCCTTGATTGAAGACCAAACCCAAGACGTTACCACTGATGTCAAACTCACCGTACGAAGGCTGGAGACAGATTCAGGGGACTCTTAGTAAAGACCCTTGCGAGAATGAGAAAGCATAAACTCTATCGAATGCACTGTGTTAAACTCTATAAACACACCGAACAGTTTCTCATAAAAGTTAAAAGGTTAAAGGAAGGTAAGCTAGCTTGAGCTGTCAGTCAGAGGGGTAGGGCACTCACAAAACCAGCCTCCAAATCCCAGCACCAACAGTAGTTGAGGAAACGCACAATCACTGCCCGCAGGAAATCACCAATCAGAATGGTCAGATAAGTCACCTGGATGTCTGAGACAGTCAGTTTCACAAACTCCTGTGAGGATCAAAAGAGAGAAAAGTGAAGAGTTATGTAGCGTTTACATAGAGTTATGTTTCTAACATCAGTAAGACTAATTTAAGATTACACAAGTTTGAGGACAAAGAGATGATCTTTTTTCAAACTGTCAATAACATTTCTTTTCATTTTCTTCTTTTTTAATTTTAAACATATGATCTTTGTTACATCGTAGATTTGTTATGAATGCAATAATGAATTAATGCATTAATTAAGTAATTGCATATCATATCATTCATATATTCCAGTAGTTAGAGAAATAAAGGGTTTATATGTAACATGAAAAAAGACACCAAATTTAGGTATTGTAAAAATGAAATAGCAGAATGGTTAAAATAGAAGATAAAATATGAAAGTGCATTACTATTCCCACTTGAGTCTCCCAGCATGGTCCTCTGATGACATCCGAAGGGTCGACGGGAGGGGGTGTGGCCTCAGTGTTGTTGGGGTTCATAGCAGTGAAATTGGCGTAGTACTCATTCATGAACCAGATACTAGCATTCTTTATAGACTTTTCCTCCTCCAGCTAGGGGGCAAAATACATGAATTAACTAAATCACATTAAACCCTTTCCGAGGAAATTAAGCAACTAATAAGTGGGAGAGATCATTTCCTTATTGCTGCTCCTGAGACAAGGTACAGAGTTATTCCTTGTTTACATGATTACTATGACTTTATATCATTAAGGGAGCAAACATGTTGCTAAAGGAGCAAAACTGTTACAACAACAATAGTCCCTGTGCCCTGATGACAAATGATATCACGAGCTGCTTCTCGTGCTGCACTCACAGTCTGTATCCAGTATCAAACAAGGCTGACAGATGACACTAGGTTCTCCTCATTCCTACATGAGACTTAATGATACTGATACAGGGTCATTAAGGTGCCAGATATCTTCTGATGGCTTTCTGTCATGTTGATGCATCTTTTTGTAACATCCTGACAAGAGTATCACATGTTGTGTTACCATACAATCCACATGTGCCACGTGATATGGCATTGTTTCAAACTTGCCTCAAGGCCATACTAGTCTTCAATCCACTGAGGCTTTAAGAGAATGCCCCATCAGTTCATGGAAGTTCTTAGAACCTCACTCAATAACAAGATTCTGCATAAAGATGAGGTAGAGGTAGAATTACCTTGGCATTGACCTCATCAAACAGGGCAAGGAGGAAAGTGTAAAGGTTGCCCAAGAAGAGAGCGAAGATTCGGCCCAGCTGCCACTTGAGGGCAATTCGGGGGTGGTAGTCCTCCAGCTCAGCAATAGTCTCAAACAGCATGGGACACACCAAGCCAAGTAGAGACATGATGATCTCAACCTTAACCATGGGGGAGTTCACACTCATCAGTGCTCAGCAAATTAAACAAGTGTTAAATTAACTCATTAAATAACTTGCAAGTCTCTCTCAAGTAATTGTAACAGTGTGGGTATTGATGGAATGTTGGCGTACAAAACTATTATGCAAAACAACGCATGTCCTAAAATCCTCACACTGAACAACCAACATTGCAAGTTTGCTCTGTAAAGATACAACACTCTTTGTAAGAATATTTCAAACAAATCTGAGTGATTTAAATGTACCTCACTGGGGGACAATAGGCTGGTATTCAGAAATTGTGTTATAGATCACAGAGTAGCCATGTTCTTGTGCAGTAACACATGTGTAGTATAACATGTTTAAGGACTTTGCTGCGTGAGTGTATTAAATGTTATTAATACTGGTTCTACAGCTACAGAGTAAGACTTCTGTAAACTTCTGTAAGACTTCTGTTAATCATTGCATCACTGTAAAAATATGTCCTACAAGATATAATATGAAAACATTTCTCAACAGCATTCAGACATACATTACCTCATTCTTCTCATACCATCCCAGGTCATCCATGTTAGCAAACTCTTGAGAACGCTTTACCACAAAGTAGATGAGGTAACCACTCCCACCCAGGCTACAGGTGATGAGGAAGTTGGCCAGCACACGCAGGAATCTCCTCAGGTGGATGTTCTCATCCTTCTGGTTCTCTTGCTCATCCACAATGGATTCCTACAGCACAGCAAGCCAGGCAGTGCTACTGTACAATACT
Source organism: Chanos chanos (assembly GCF_902362185.1). Lineage (NCBI taxonomy): Eukaryota > Metazoa > Chordata > Actinopteri > Gonorynchiformes > Chanidae > Chanos > Chanos chanos. The sequence continues at coordinate 38,874,583 of NC_044497.1, forward strand.
GTACTCCACTCAACTACTGTGGGAAAAACCAACTTGGCACATATTATTTTAGTGCCCATTCCCAAAGAAGTGCAGAGGTACAAATTCTAGACCGTACTTCTCCGGCATAAGGTAACTGGAATGTTTGAATGCTAGGACGGATCTGAATACAAAATGTTCATGAATATGTACACAATAGGCTCTCTTGCACTCTGTGATTTAAGATGATGAAAGGGCTCTATCAAGTTAAATACTTCACCTTACGAGTTCATTCAATGCAAAACATTCCAGGACACATGATTATAGAAGGTTGCCATGGTTACCTTGAAGCTGGTGGTGATGGAGGCGTATTTGTTGTCTGCTGTCTCGGAATTACCAATGAGATAATCCCAGCTGGTGAACATCTTCCATGCAAAGGTAAATTCCCCATCTTCTCCGTCCCCACCTCCCACATCAGCATTTTTTGCCATCCTGTCATCACACAACAGCACTTATCATAGCCAGTCATGAAAGAGTGTGGACCCATGACTTGAGTTGCACTAAGTGAATGACCCCAGAGGCACGTTGTACAGAAACACCACAAGAGACAAGAAAGTCAAGAAATTCCTATGAGACTCTATCACAGATCTTAACTTGATCCTATCCAAAGCCAAGGCCTCTCACATAACTTTCTACATAGTATTACACTGATGCAGACACCATAAAACTACCAATGGACTAGGTACAATACACTGAAATGGCTTTCATGTATTCTAACTGATGATCTTAGGGGTCACATGCTATTTTGCCATTCCCTGAACAACACACAGAGTTCAGTTCCACTTTCTGTACATAATTAACCTCTAAATAATTGTATGTCCATCTCCTGACCTGTAAACGTAAAAACACGGGGGGAGTCTTACGTTCTGATCACGACCATCAGGCTGTACCCAAAGGTTCCGATGCCAACCATAAGATATGACAAAGGTAACCGGAATTTCAGAAAGCCAATGGTCCTCTGGTTGTTGTAGTAACCATAGAAAAGGACAGAGTACTTGCAGTACCCCTATGAGAAAATACAGCTTTGTGTTACAGCTAGTTGAATTATCTGATCTCTGCACAAAACCTCATGCAATCCATCAACATAGAGTCATGTTTGAAGATATAAGGATTAATATCACATGAGCCTGAGGACAGATTTGAAGAGCTCCCATTATCTTGTATCTCAGCAATTTTAACGCACTTCTGCCTTAGGCACTATAGTGAAAAAAACTGTATCTTATTTTGTGTCGTACATTAAAGTCCATGAGGACAGAGTAGTCCATGGCTGTGGGCTGTTCTGGTCTCGGCACCGTCTTCCGGGGAATAGAACCGTATGGCAGTCCCATGAGAACCTTGAGGCAAAAACAAGTCATTCTTTTCTTATCATACATCTGCAGATGATCTCTCATTTATCCACACAGTACAGCACTACCACTGACCTCAGGAATCACAACAAGGCCAAAAGTCAAACTGAAGAGGACAAGGTTCATCCCATACATCCAGCGCAAGAAGATGAAGTATGAGGCCACAGAGGAGCCAAAATGACCTGGAGTCAGAAACAGTAACAAGTATTCATATTCACACATCAAAGCAATTCACATCATTCAACTCTTCTTGAACAAGAGATTTTGATCTTTTATAGTAACCTGATTTTATGTCGTGTGAAATGTGCCAAGAAAATAATGGTTGTATCAGCTACTCTGTCACATTCCACACAATGCAAGACGGACAAAAATGATGAAACATCTACATTTTTCCACCAGGTGGGGATATTTCACCTGAATGACTTATTACTGAAACTCTCTGACCTGTGAGTTGTGAAATGTCCATTATTAAATGGGACTATCGCCTATGAGTAAAGCATGGCAAGGAGGTTGTTGAGGTTCACAGTGAGAAACGATGTCATCCTTTTGTTCTTTCGGTGTTATAACTAGTGCTTAACCACAGCTTGCCCCACTTTCACTCCCCACAAACATGAAAAACCAAGCCCAAACTAAAGTGCACTCTATTCAAATGAGGCACAAATGTCCTTCGTTCTACCAGGCCACGTAGTGACTTACTTTCAACTTCCTTTATTTTCCGTTCCCAAGGTATGCATGCAGTCTTGAAATTCTCAAAGTCTCGCTGAAACTTAATCCATTTCTGGATACAAAGGCAAAAACCAAAGATGAGCTGTTAACATTTTACCCCACCTCCAGATCAAAATACACAAGGTGAGATACTGTCCATGAAACGTGCAGTTCCTACCTTCATCATCATCACTTTATAAGCATACAGTTTCCTGCCCTTCCCCTTCCCCAGGGCACCCTCAAATTTATCCACAAACAGTTGCGCCTCTCTTAAAAAAAAAAAAGATTTCCACCATCAGTAAGCAGAGAGTATTGCATCAATACAAAACAGACTTACATCCTCAAACAAAAATGACTTTGAAAAAGATGTTGATAAAATAAGGGGAATCTGAACAACCGTTCCAGGATATTCCTGACTGTGATCAGTTACTTTATTGCTTTATCTATACATTAACAGTACAGTTGAAACATAAATTCATGTCTGTTTTTCAGGAAAGGTTAAATGGTTGTAAAGTCACTGGAGTAAATTTTAGTTTGAACGCAGATTCCCTGAATGGTCTACACATACTGTAAATACATAACGATTGCTCAGACACATTACTTGAGGAGAGTGAGTCTTCGTTTCATCCTCCAGGGCTTATTTCTTATGTTAGCAATAAGCTTCTTCTTCTCCTCCACCTCCTCCATCAGTCTGGCCATCTCTCCTTCAGACATGGACTCCTCTTCCTCAGAGTCAGTGTTTGAATCTGAGGAACTGAGAGACAGTAAGAGAGGGAGGGAAAGAGGGGGTGAAGAGATGACCAGGGAAAGCTACAGTAATAACCAATGTGTAATAAATGGTTGTTATTTTACTTAAGAACACAAAAGGCTAGGTTTAAGGATTTATTGGTGAGACAGCACTGTGACTAATAATGTTTTCCACATAGTGGAAGTGGATAAGTGTTCTCTTCTTTTTCATTTAAGTTGTTTGACAGTGTCAATTACAGGTGTTCAGCTTGTTTTGCAGAATTCTTAGTCTTCTATACCTATTGTCTTTTTTCTTCTTTTTGTCCTTCTCATTGTCTTTGTCCTTCCCTTTGCCCTTGCCCTTGGCATCTCCTTTCTTCTCCTTGTTATTCTGTTCCTCCTTCTGTTTCTTATTGGTGGCACCTCTCTTGTTTCTCTTGTTTGGCTTCTCATCTTCCTCACTGTCTGCATCACTGTCTTGAGCCTTGGTGGCTTTCTTCTTATTCCCCCCACGTCTCCGCTTTGGGGCCTCGTCTTCACTTTCTTCCTCACTGACTCGAGCTTTGCCTGCTTTCTTTTTGTTGGCAGTGCGTCGATTTCTGGGAGCTTCTTCCTCTTCCTCATCTTCATCATCTTCACTTGCAGCAGCCTTCTTACCCTTTCTGCCAGCGGCCTGCCTTCTGTTATTGGCCCTACCTCTTGGTCTTGGCTCTGAGTAGATGACAGAAAGAAAGAAAGAAAGAAAGAAAGAGAGAAAGAAAGAACAGGAGACATACATCCATGGGGAGCCACAGCAGCAAAACACATATGACAGTGTTAAAATTGACCACTCTCACTTTGACTGAGGTGAGTACCTTGAACAGGGGATACCCATGAGTTTAAGTGTGATTGGACATTTCATATTGGGGAACAATGCAACATAAATGAAATAAAAACAAACTAATAAACTACTCTCAGAATAGAAACCAGGTGATTAATGGCTTCTTACCTTCATCTTCACTGTCCACTTCACCGTCAATATCAATTCCCACTAGAAAACGAACAGAAACAGACAACCTCCTTCACAAACAGTTGAAATAACGTAAACCGCTGACAAAAGAATTAAAGGTATGTTGTACGTGCAGACGAAAATGAGATGAGATGAAACTAAGGAAAATGCTAGGCCTTTCATTCTGTCACACACAGTTTTGAGAACTCACCATCTTCCAGTTTTCTTGTTGTCTCGCTTTTCCTCGGCATTTTTATAAACTTACTTTGAGTAGTGTCTGCTCGGACTTCAGTCGCCTACACCTCAGGGCTTGATGTCAGTACTTACATCCCCGCAGGTTCACAGTGGCTCTCATGTAACTGACTCCCTCTTGCCATGGCAACGCCATGTGACCTTCCCACTACATTATGGTGAAATATGAAAGGCTTTTACCACAGGTGCATTGAGGATACCGTATGGTTGCTTTTATAATCACAGAGCTATTGTATGTTTTGGAAAGCAAACACAATCGGTAACTCATGGAACATACAAATTAAAACACAGACTTAAAGCTTGGTCAAGTTTAGAGTGACCAAGTTGAAAAAGTCTTGTAGAAACCTTGATAAATTCTGCTGATATATCTTTTAATAAATTAAAATATACCACACCGAAGCCCCCCTCTATTTTTTCCACATCACAGGGCAGCATATTAGTCTTCATCTATCGTTTAAACCGTTAGAGACACTCTCACTATTCGGGACACACGACACCTAAACCATTGCTGTCGCACGACGAACTGCCTTAAAGATTTAATGAAGGTTTAGGGTTCCTTTCAGAGACAATTAAACACACTTCAAACAAACTGTACTTCACACTAATTCAAACTTAGCATTTTAGAAATAAACATTACTAAGATGCAATCACAAAAAGAGAGAAAAAATATGGTATCGAATTCTGGACATCAAGCTTATGAACCATTTTGATGTGATAAGAAAATATAGGCTACTAGATACTACTACAAATATAGCCTACAAGACAGAACACTTGACGGGGGCTACAAGGCACATACACACGGAGGCCTACTTGTTCCAATCTCGATTTTTGCAGCTAAAATGGCTAATTACACAGCCATTCAGTAAAAACAGTGGGATAAAGTCATCATCATCATCAACACACCAATCTTCCCTTTGTCACTGATTATCATAAACAGAACAAAAAGTGGATTTAACAAGAACATCCTTGTCCCAAAACACAGTATACAGGTATTCACAAAGTGAATCAATTTACAAGGCTAAATTGAAATTTTAAGGAATCATATTCAAAACAATAGGAAAGAATCAATTAACCTTTTAAATGGGCAATAGGGGTCATAGAGAAACTTGGATTTAAAAGAACAGGATAAACTAACAAAGTCACAGTTTTGTGAGAGTAGTCTGTAGGCCTCCTCCTGTGGAGGCTCAGACAGAAAAGACTAATGACAGTCAGGAGGCAGAACCATCCAGCTAAGAGACCCACCTACAGGACTCACGCAGCACATGAAACAGAGAGCCAATATACATACAGTATGCCTACACATGATCAAGCGGAGAAACAGTAAAAATACTTTCTCTGTGATTTCATGCCCTATAAAGATCACACTATTATCACTGTCATGCATGATGTGTTAACTTTTCTTACAGAAAACCACTACAGGGGTTGAGAGGGGTTAATCTATAGGTTGGAGCAGAGAATATTCTCACTGTCAACTCATCTTCTCAAGTTTTATACACTTTGTATTACAACAGGATCAAAACATTGTGTGTAAGGGATTACAGAGTGAGGGAAATTCAGTGGCAGGACATAGAAATGACCTGTAATGGCTCTCTCTGCCACCTTCTGTGTGCCAGCCTTAACACATACTTCTATTGTTCACTGCAGAAAGGTAACAGAAAACATTTCATGGAAAGAAGAAAGTCTGTCTGTTTGAGAATTATTATTATTATTATTATTATTATTATTATTATTATTATTATTATATATTGTTGTTATTTTTATTATTATTATTTCCAAAGAAACTGTTTATTTGCCACTAGAATTGAAAACAGAGGATAAAAACATTTTGATTGAATAAATATTTGCCATCTGTATGACTTCATTGGATTTGGGCGATGCTGACTTAAAACCCTTCAGGTTGGAAAGTATGAGTCAATTTTACCTGAAATACAGAAGCTGGAAACGTGTAACCAAGACAAAGCAGTGTAATTCTAAACAAAAAAAGGTTAAATAAAGCATTTGACAAAGTAACTCGTAAACTGAGAGATTTTTTTTGTACTTTTAATCTGAATAAAAATCCGGAATATTTTGAGGAATGTCAAGACTATAGTTTCTTCTCTGTCTTCACTTGCGTGACAACATGCAACTCCTGCTATTTTTGGACGTTTCGTTTTGAGAGACTGAACAGTGAAATCTGAATATTTTGCAAACGTCAGTTTCAAATTTCACTATCTGGGTGATGATTAGTGCACCACAACTTTAATGGCTTGGACATCCACAACGAACGGTGGCGCTGTTCGTAACTACAGAGTCACTCTATGAATCGGAAAGCAATTCGAACATTTGTAGCACAGAGTAATTTTCGATGAGCTCGAATAAGTATCATCCGATTACTTACAATTCATCGTATTTCTATAGAATCGAAGCTATTGTGCAATGAGTGGGATACCAGGCACCGCTGTCATTCAGATCACTAATCTGTCCTCGGCAGTAACCAGCGAGCAGATGCGAACTCTGTTTGGCTTCCTTGGCGACGTCGAGGAGTTGCGTCTCTATCCTCCAGAGTAAGTGCACTCAGAGAGGTCCTACAGAGCAGAGAGACAGCGGGGATGTCGAAGGCCTTTTTTACTCAGTGATATTTTCGAGTGCACTTAACTTTCTAGTCAGCTTATATTCAGATCGTGCGATGCTTTGGCTGACGTACCTAATAAATTTGCTCGTGATTTTAAAGTCAAATGATTATGGCAGCCTTATTTCTACCTTAGATGGTTAGCACAGCCACTCTTAGAAACAATTACTTCGAAAGCCTAAATGACGATCAGTGTACACAAGAGGTCGATAAATCATTGGAGGAATTATGAAGTAGGTGAGCTGAGAGCATCAGTGAGAGATCACGCTCATCTTACACCCATATCAAGTTATCAGTCTTACATTAGTCACTGAGTGGAATTCATGAAAAAGTCAACGTCGAACTAGATTTTTTTTGACAGCTGGTAGCAACTTGCCAGTATAGGAAACCATGGTGGTTAAATCTGCGATCAGACTGTTCTCAGTTATCTCACCTTGTAGAGAGTGAACTGACCTCACGAGCTACCCGTAAACCTTGACACCATTTTCACCAATAGCCTACAAGTGCAGCTGAGCTTGTTTATTGAGTCAAAATACCATGGAAATTTCCAGTTGGGAAAAAATGCCCGTGTGATTTCGTTAGTATTTATTCATTGCCCTCCGTGACTAAAGGTAAATTGTAAATGAAAACTAACAGGTGCATAAAATTTTCTTGTTTTTCGTTTTCTTTCAGCAATGCTCCTGTTTCCTTCTCATCCAAAGTATGTTACATAAAGTATCGCCAGCCTTCCAGTGTTGGTGTGGCACAACATTTAACCAACACTGTTTTTATTGACAGAGCTTTGATAGTTGTGCCATGCGCAGAAGGTGAGTGTTGTTGCATCTTTGACAGAGGTATTTACAGCATCATTTTGATACTGCAAAACGTTTTTAACTGGTTAGGTTTGGGAGTGTTATGTCCTGTATTTTTTTGCTGTGAACGTCTATGTCTGATCTCTAGTTTCTTGAAAAACTGGTGTCACTGACATTTCTTGTTCATTGGTGTTAAGAGAGCTTATGTAAGTAGCAGTAAAGTTTAGGGTCTTGCTGCACTTCAGGGGAACTGAGTTGTGTGTTTAGAAGGTCATGATATTCTTAAGATGCTAACTCGAGGGACATGAATACAGGTTGTTTCTGATGTTGCCAAATGACTAAGCATCATGGCTGCAATAAGGCACAAAGCAAAACATTTAAACAAAAAATATTTAACCCCTGAACCATGATCATGTGAGTTTTTATACCTGATAAAGTAAAAGATTTATAGAAGCTGAGTTCCTATTTAACATGAATTTAATGATTGTTCTGGTGAGTACTGTAACTTACCACAGTATAAAGCAGTCCGGCATAGTAAATAGATCTAACATTTTATCAGATTTCCCACAATGTGAGACATTTGTTCTCTAGTTCACTATCTAGTCAGTAGCCTACTTTGTTGGGAGGGGCGAGGGAAGAACTAGTGTTTAGTGAAAGTAGAACATAGAATTATCAGCTTCAAACATACAGCTAACCACATCTGTCTTCTCTTTTTTCATTTTGTTTTATTTCTTTTTTTTTTTCTAACTTTACCGTTCTCTTCTGGCACAGTTGTTCTGTTCTTTGAAAATTAAAAAAAACAAACAAAAAACTGACCTCTCCCTGAAGTTACTTGTCCACGTGACTTGGTGCTGGATGGGATTATTAATTTCGTTCTGTATGTTTTGTTTTGTTTTTTTTTTTTTTCTGTGTGATTATGTGTGCATATCAGATGACTAGAGTGGCCCAGCTGTTACACTACACTAGCCTGAGTCAGGCATTGTTATCCAAGCCTCTAAACCCGCTGGGGCCCCACGCAGCCTTCAAGGGGGGGATGTGACCAGGAGAATAACCGCTGAACCTTCCAAGATGGACACCTTGTCTCTGTTGCTTTCTTTTCCTTTTTTTTTTCTTTCTTATTTCGTTTACATGTTGTCCCTTGTTTACCTCTGATGTAGAATCACTCTACTGCACTCTACTGCATATTCATTGTGTTTTTTTTCTTCTCCTTTTTTGTTTTTGTTCATTTTTTTTTTTTGTCTTTCTGTCCCCAACCCCAACCCCCCCCCCCTCCCCCAGTCCCACAGTGGCATCTTCTGCATGTCTTTGAATGCTGCCCAGGTTGTGACATTGCGGCCTGAGCTCCAGGTTGATTTTTTTAACTGTTCATAGGCTGCTGTACCAATGACTTGTGTCTATCACTCCTCTCCTCATGATGCATCATCAGGGTGTCACTTTTATTTTAGGACGTTTAACACCAGCTGCAGAAACATTTGATAGCTCTGATTTTCATACACTAGACGCAGAAAGTTCTAGTAACTCGTATCTAATGTTTTTTTTTTTGTTTGTTTGTTTTTGTAACAGGGATTATCGATGTTGTGACATCTATTTTGTCTTAACAATTTCTCACGTTTAATCAGTTTCTTTAAATAGCAGGCTTCAAATGTGAAAAGTGAGCTTGTCAAGTGTTCATCCTTTTCTAGTCACGGAAAACACTCAGAATAGCCCACTGTCAACAATTTCATGTCCGTATAGCATTGCCAGTTATGCCTTTTGAATGGCTAATGGCCCAGTGGCATAGACCTAAAATCGTAAAATGATAACATTTTCTCTGTCATATAAAGCCAGTCAATGGTATGCTGAATGGCCATGGTATTTGTCATTTTGAAGGACCCTTTTGAGTATATCTGCGCATGCACATGATCTTCACCACAATTGGCATTGTAATCTTTGAGGGGAAAGTTTTGTTTTTTGGCAGACCTTTTGGGGGTTATCTATATTTGGGGGATTTACCAAATCTCTTTAAAATGTTCTTCTTTTCTGTATCTGATGTTCTGTGTGCTATTAGTGATGCAGCCAACATGAACGGTTGTCTTGTGTTGCACACCTTTCCAACACTGCGAAACGATCGCCCCAGGGGAAAAGCGCCCATGCTTGATATCGTATGGTTCATGACCAATATGTTTCCAGTACAGGTGACCCATGCCTCAAAGTGTTAACTCATTATCTACATTTATTTTACTCTTTTTTTTTTTGTTTGTTTAACAAAAGACGAAAACAACAATCGAGGCTTTTTTTTCCTTTTCTTTTCCTTTCTTTTTTTTTTTTTTGATGTGAAAAATCATGTTAAAATCTTGAGCTAGGAGTAAGATGATAGGAAATGAATACATAGCTATGTTGTTGATTTGACCATAAACTGAAATCCAGAGAAAAAAAGGGAGGACTCACAGTTTATAAGGATGGGTTGAGTGGTAGAGTAGGAAGTATGGGGACTTTTCTCTCTCATGTGTTGAAACATAGGGGAGGCAGTGGGGGAAATCCTCTCCATTACGCACCGTAAAGCTGACGTTTTTGTCCTACAGGGAAAATTCCAGAGGAGGCAAAGGCCCTGTCACTCTTGGCCCCCGCCACACCAGTCACCAATCTAATGCCGGGAGGCGGGCTCTTACCCATTCCGAGTCCGGCCCCACTACAGAATGTGAGTAACCATCCACATATCTAGTTGCCTCACTAGCTAACTAAATCTTTTGCAAAATGGTCAGTACTCTTGCGTGATAAATATTCAGTTGACTAATTTCGACATATAGGGCAGTGAAACGCTAAAGCAATGTGACAAAGAATCAGGTTTTAGTTTAATGTTTAACCTTGATAAATTTAGTTTAAGCTTGATAACCATGATGATTTTTTTTGTACAGTAGTCAGCAGACTTATCTCTGATTTATTTCAGAGTTACTTTCAGGCCTTTATTTATTTATTTTTTTAGAGTTTTGGGTGTGCATACATTGTTTACAAGCATCACAACGCCTCATGCAATAGACTTTAGGTCTAGCAGGTCAAATAGTGTGTTGGTGTTTTTCCAGCTGGGTCTCCCCATTGGTAATCTGGGGGCACTACAGACTGGCCTGGACCCCTCTGTAACATCACTGGGAGGAACCTCTTCACAGCCCCCTTTGATGGGCAATGTGGATCCATCCAAAATTGATGAGATCAGGAGAACTGTATACGTTGGCAACCTCAATTCACAGGTAGCTGTGAAGAGCCTTTCAAAAAGGATTTACTCATGTTGTTAAACATTATTTTGTCATGTTTTGTTTCTGCTGTTTTTGTTTTCTCTTCATTTGTATGGAGATATAATATTTAATGTTTACACCACAGTGACTTCAAGCTGTTGTGCCTTAATATTTACGTTATGATTGTTTCTGTCCGACTATGACTGTTAGTTGGACTCAGAAATGACACTGAAATTTTCCTTTTAAAAATTTCAAGAATTGAATGTATTTGAATTTAAATTTGTGTACAGGATGACTGTTTCAGACCTTTGTGATCACCTCGTTGTTGAAATTAGGCACCAGCACTTGCATACCTGACAGACATTTAACCTCAACCCCCCTAAAATTCAGACTTTTGTTTTTGTTCACCCAACATTCATTAAGTGTTTGAACTCAGATATGTTTTCCATAACCTCATGTCCCGCTGTCTGCATTAACACACTGTAAAGGGAGTCATTTTGATTTAACTTAGTTCCCATTGCTAACATTTTTGTGGTGGTAAGTTAAATTGAATTTTTTGTCTGAAATGTTTTCTCTCTTTTTTTTTTTTGGCAGACAACAACTGCAGAGCAGCTGCTGGAATATTTTAAGCAGGTCGGTGAGGTGAAGTTTGTGCGTATGGCTGGGGACGAGACTCAGCCTACACGATTTGCGTTTGTCGAGTTTGCCGACCAGGAGTCTGTAGCCAGAGCTCTGACCTTCAATGGAGTCATGTTTGGAGACAGACCTTTAAAGTATGTTTCCTTCATGAGTCACTAAGTGTGCTACTGCACCCAGGTGGTGTTGTTACGCACGACTCGCAAAGCATGAAAGTCACTTTACTCCACTGATGCTTAATGAAGATTTTTGTGCAGCTGTTCTATTGAGTCTGTAGATGAATCAGTTTGGACATGTGAAATATTATGGAGGAACATAGCTGGCGTTACTAATATTTACCTGTTGGAAACAGATGCTCTTTAAGATGAACGTTAGCAGTATCATATAGGCTTAGTAGTATTGCTTAGTAGTATTGCTGTGTTAGTTTGTATTCTGTTGTTATGGTGTACTCTTCAGCAGTTTCCTTTCATTTGCTGCTCTGAGACTTATCACTTTGATACTGAGTAGTCTTTTTTTTATTTTATTTTACAGTAGTAGAATGAGTGCTTCAAGACTATTATGTGTATGTGTGTGTTACAGAATCAACCATTCAAATAATGCCATTGTGAAACCTCCAGAGATGACACCTCAGGCTGCAGCCAAAGAGCTAGAGGATGTGATGAAGAGAGTACGTGAAGCTCAGTCCACAATAGCAGCTGCCATTGAGCCAGGTCTGTCTCCACTCCATGACATGCTCCCATCTAACTTCTTAGTTACAAGCTTCCAACATAACACACTGTCTCCCAAATGGAGTCCCAGGGAACTGCTTCAGAGGAAGTTGTAGTTACTGCTTTACCATCGGGGAATTGGAGACCCTGCTATGACCCAGGAGTGAACTGAACCAATGAACTGCCAGTTTTCACAGGCAGGGTTAGGATAACAGAATTCCCAAATGGCATTTGGCTAGTAGATCCTAATAAGGTTTGGATTTCACAAATTCCAAACATGTTGAAATCCAACCACTCAGACCACCTTACTTCAGTAATGATGCCCTCTGTTGTGCTACTGTCTGCTTTGTGTATGGCATGCTTGATTAGTTGTGCTACTGTCTGCTTTGTGTACAGCATGCTTGATTAGTTGTGCTACTGTCTGCTTTGTGTATAGCATGCTTGATTAGTTGTGCTACTGTCTGCTCTGTGTATAGCATGCTTGATTAGTTGTGCTACTGTCTGCTCTGTGTATAGCATGCTTGTTTAGCTGTGCTACTGTCTGCTTTGTGTATAGCATACTTGTTTAGCTGTGCTACTGTCTGCTCTGTGTATAGCATGCTTGATTAGTTGTGCTACTGTCTGCTCTGTGTATAGCATGCTTGTTTAGCTGTGCTACTGTCTGCTCTGTGTATAGCATGCTTGTTTAGCTGTGCTACTGTCTGCTTTGTGTATAGCATGCTTGTTTAGCTGTGCTACTGTCTGCTCTGTGTATAGCATGCTTGTTTAGCTGTGCTACTGTCTGCTTTGTGTATAGCATGCTTGATTACCTGTATTACTGTCTGCTCTGTGTATAGCATGCTTGATTAGGGGTACAGTTTATCTTCTCCTTGTTATACTTTGCACAGATAGTAAAAAGCATTCATTAAGACGGTCTAAGAGATCCCCGTCCGCATCAAGGTCACGATCCCACTCAAGGTCACGGTCACGTTCGCGACGAAAGCGCTCCCATTCGAAACACAGGTAAAGTGAATTGGATTTTTATGGGGGTTGGCGGAGCGGTCAAAAAGGACAAGCGATATTAAAGTTGTCCTAGTTAAGTTTGAAGAGATTTGAGTTGATTTTTCACAGTTAAAAAGGAGTTGGTGCTCTTTTTGTAGGGGCAGACCATCGCAGAGGTCACGTCAGAAAGGCGGTGACTTGCGTAGCTCACACAAGAGACGGTCCCGCTCTAGAGACAGGAGACGCAGCAGGTCTTGTTCCCACTCCTGTTCTAGGTTAGCCTGCAAAAACAATACTGACTCCACAGGCTTCAGTCTCCTCAAAACATCACCCGATGCTGCAGAATACCCATTGCACTCAAACACCAGTTTAGCTGGGTTGCACACTTGATTAATGGGCATCAAAATTTTGCATGTTATTGTTATGTTGTTCTGTATCCATAAAGGTATATCTCATTGGCTAGAATGCATATTTATTCTGCATATGCCCTATGACTTTCAGCTTTACCGGCATTTTTCAAAGTGATCAACATGCCTTCAGTCATTTTTATCTTGTGTGTTTAAAGCTGCACATTTTGTCTTTGCTCACAGGGATAGGAGGAAAGTTAAGGATGGGAAGGTGCGGAACAAGGACGATGAATGGGAAAAGGAAGACAGGAGAGGGCGGGACAAAAAGGGGAGAACGCCTCCTAAAAGCTATGGCAGTTCCCGAAGGTCTTGCAGCACCAGCAGGTCAGTGAGAATGTCATTTGGGGAATGAAACGGTTCCTGATTGTCTGGATGTTTATTAATTAAGTGAGATAAAAGGTTGTTCTTGAAAAAGATATGATCCCTCAGCTCTACAGAGGATGCAAGAGAGAGCACAAGGCTGGACTTTGATTGCTCTTTTACAGTGTTGAATTATCCATACAGCCAAAACCGGGTTTTTGCATTCTTTTTGCGTTGAGCAGGTTAAAAGAGGATTTTAAGTGGATGGTAGGATTGTAATATGTGCTGTAATGCAACATATTTCAAATATGTTTTACAAAATGACATTTAAAAAAGAATTAATCATCTTCTGCGTTGTAAAAATGTCTCGGATGTTTACGTCTGATAACAGCAGAACATTTCTTGGTATGATCGTCATATCATCAAAACGCAACCTACTTTCTCCACATGGGTCAAACTGTGGGCAACCTGAATTGATATGAGGATATGATATGAGTAATGTGTAATGATCTGTGATGTAACAGCCTTGTATTTGTCTGTGAATTGCTACAGTGCACAACTGTACTATCACAAATAGGCAGTGAGAATGGATGCATGCACTGAGTGAGAGTTTTATTGAGAGCAAAACACAAGTCAAACAGGTGGAAGTCAAACTACTGGAAGATGGAAGATCTGGGAGACATATAAACTAGAGCAAGCAATAGAAACAGGACAAGGCAAACTCAAGGTAAAACAGGCAAGTAGCAAACAAGGTCAAGACACAGGAAACCAGAACAGACAATACAACACTGCTTGTTAACTTAATAGGGAGACTTTGTATGGGACAAAGGAACAACTGGGAGTACATATACACAGGTAAGTAATGAGGAAATGCAGCAAGGAACAGGTGTGGGTGATTATTGGCTCATGAGGTGATTAACTGATAATTAGGGAAAACAGGGCTCTGATTGGCCAGACAATAGGCAGGTAGAGATGGAAGTGCAACACAGATTCTTTTTTTTCCCCAAATGTTAAATGTTTTTCAAGTATGTTTATCAAAATTATATTTAAAAATAGTAATGGATATTGTGCAGTGTAAATCACCCAGAGGTTTGCATCTCATTACAACAAGTAAACTTCAGCTATGTTGGATTTTGGCGAAAGTTAAACATTTTTGGAGCCTCTGCTCCAAATCAGAACCCTGTTCCAAATCAGTGTTCCAACAGTGAAATTAGTGATCCATAAGCTAGTAGTGATTCAGAAATGGCCAATCCATGCAGGTGCCCTCTTTGCACAGAGGCAGTCAAAGATACACTGAGCAACCAGTTATTTTAGCACAGACATCTCGTGTTGGGCTTGGCCCCCTTCAGAAACAAACTGCTGTAGACAAATGGCTATGATGAGCTATTATATAGGACAAATATGTGTGATGTTATTTCAAAACACTTGGGCTTCCAGATGCTCAAGTTGTTGTACCTCAGTGTAGCATCCTAGAAATTTTCTTTTACAAATTTAGATTGATGTTGAAATGTGAAAGTTGCATGGTTTACCTCTTGAAAACAGATTTTATCACTATAAAGTTCTTTGATTTTTTTTTTCCATGTTTTGTGTGATACTGTGTTTGACATCTTGGCATCTTTCTTGCTTAGGCATGCCACTAACTAGCCAGCTAATAACATTTGAACAGTTAAAGTGTCATTTGAAGCATATTGTCTGGACTATGACCCCATTTGCAATCATATTAGTATTACAGTATTATCTGCAGTGGAGTGATCCCCTTCTTTCAATTTCACAAGGGGAAGAGAGTAGCCCCAAGTTAAGTTCTTTAAGATGTGGTTTCCTCACATGCATTTTGGCAAGGTTTGGGGTTCACTTTTATTCTCCTTCAAGACCACTGCAGCACTAGGTGTGTCTCACTCACTCACTCACTAAAATGAAACGGCTGTGACATGTCGCGTTTTGTTCTGCTGTAGTAAGCAAAGTCACTACAATTGGGAGAGCTGGTGGTCTCAATTTACAATTGAATTTTTTGCCTACTATATACAAAGACATGTAAATTGAGGGTAATAGGACTATTAAATAAAAGTTAGAAATATGAACCATATTTGTTTTGTTTAGTCCATATATACATTGATGATGTTCCAGCTGTGGTGAACTAACAGAATTTGCTGCCAGTGTCTGATACGAAAAATTAAGTAATTGTTCGATACAGTACATGACTCACTTCTGCCATCTGTCACCTCAGTCTCGACCTGGAAACCACCTCTTATTTACATCATAATTTGTTCTATCAGATTTCAGATATTTATTCTGAACTTCAATTTAGAAAATTCTCAAATGAAATTTAAGTTTTGTGAATATGGGATGGGACATTGGGATTTAAACTGACAGTACTAGAATTCTAACGTCTAACTTTTTTTTTCAGAAACCACCGAAAGAGGAGTAGGTCTGGATCAAGGTCACCCAGAAGGAAAGCCAGGTCTCCATCCCCAAATAGGTGAGGGATTTTCTTTACACAATGGACATAAAGTTATGAGATGACATTGTTGATCCATTTTAGTAGTCATCATATCCTCAAAATGTAATCATATCCTCAATCATTAGTAATCATATCCTCAAAGAGACAACTGTCACCTCTTGAGGGCCCCATCTGAAGCAGCTCTATCCAAAGATGAACTCAACTTTAAATGGTCTTTTTCAGAGGAAAAAAAGACAAAAAGCGGGAGAAAGCTAGAGATGAAAGCAGGGAAAGAAAGGAAAGGTCCCTATCCAGAAGGAAGAGCTGTAAAGATAAAGAGAAACATGAGCGTAAAGCCAAGCAGGTGAGACACACACACACACACACACACACACACACACAGCTCTGTCACCCTAGTCTTACAGCTTTAACACTGATTCACTGGCATGCTTTTGAGTCTTATCAGGTGTTGAAATGTACTTGTGGATCCTTCTGGAACTCCACTAGGAAATGCTATTTTCAGGATAGTCTTAACACCAACAGTTGCTCAAGCTAGCCCTGTGCCAGTGCAGTCAAACATATTAGCAC
Organism: Chanos chanos; assembly: GCF_902362185.1. Classification (NCBI taxonomy): domain Eukaryota; kingdom Metazoa; phylum Chordata; class Actinopteri; order Gonorynchiformes; family Chanidae; genus Chanos; species Chanos chanos. The sequence continues at coordinate 38,891,282 of NC_044497.1, forward strand.
CAGTCTGGAAATGTTCGGCCATGGGATTGGCGATGTGCAATGTCCTCACTTCATGCAAAAGAGTGACATCAGATACTAACATTTTGAATGCCAGTGTTTTTGTAACATTGATGCTAATGTTAAATGCTTGTTGAATGGGTTGGGTTGTTGGAACTGAGGCAAATGCAAAGCAAAATAGCACAGCAGAATCTTAAGTGTACAGCACCTTAAAGTTAGTGGTACTTATTAAGTTTCAGTCACCTACACACTTCAGCCTTCCAGTAATGTGCTATTGAACCCCTGCCTGTTACGCTGTTACTCCATTTATCAACATTTTAAGAATGGATACCAGATACGATAAAGCATAGACAGGTTTTCATATCACTACACAACTGCCCACTTTCTCAGCAGATGTTCTCAGATTAAAGTTGACATTTCTTGACATGGACGTCATATCCACGTAGGGATGATAATCATCAAAACGCAGCCTACTTCCTCCGCATAGCTCATACTCTGTGCAGCCTGTCTGAGGATGTGTTTATTTATTTATTTTAGGTGTGTTTATTTAGAAAGCAATGTAAAAGTTTTGGTAGTGGCTGGTAATCTGGAAGCTGATTGCATTGGTATGTGCTGTAGGTCTATGTACGTTGTTTGCTATAGCATAGCAGTCAATGCATAAAGAATTGAGATGTTTCATTGCAGTGAAAATCTACTGTATGTTTCTCCTTAGTCTGCTGATTGCTAATGAAACAGTATAACATTGACAGATGGGACTGCTTCAGGTCTGCAATGTTGAACACATTACAAAACAGTTTCATGTATGTCAGTTAAGGAAACAGATGGCTTTTTCATTTAGCAGTATCCAAGGTTGCATTGTGGTAAGTTGTCAACAGACAGTTGTCAGTTTTAACGTTTTACCACAACTACATTGTAGGGGAAGACTAATTTACCCAGAAACTTGACAGTTAACTTTATCCAATAGGTATTTTTCTAGTCATATAGAGAGAACTGAGTCACTCTGGTCAGGCGTTCTGTCGTCTCAACCATAGGGACCAACTGCAGGAATCAACTTTTTAATACACTGTACTGTAGTGACTGAGACAGTTAAATGGGTGGCAGGTGGAGAGAGACTGCGACAGCGAGGAAAAAGGACGTGAGAGCGAGAGAGAGGCGTCAGGCTCAGCCAGCGAGGACACTTCACCTTGCACCCAGCATAACGGCAGGTACAGCACACATGGCGATGAGGGGGAGGAGCCCTTCACTGCCAACGCCACAGAGTGAACCCCCGGCAAACATCCCATATCCAATCCCCAAGCAGGTACAATTCCCAGCCCCCGCTGGAGAAGGTCGGGGGGAAAGGAACCAATATAAGACGGTGTGTAAGGTAAACCAGAAGAGTATCAGGTTCATCCAAGTAAGAAACTAACCAGCACACTTATGAGCAAACCAAGCGTGCTGGAAGAGAGAAAGAGGGGATAGTGGTGTGGTTTTGGGTGGAGCTATACTTAATCATGTACCTTTCTTTCCTTTTAAAAAGCTGCTCCTTTTTCCATTGTAATGTGCTTGTATGTCCTTTTCCGGCATTTTAGAGAATGTGAACTGCTCCCCTCCCGATATTTTTACTGCTGTAAATGCGCTATCATAAAGTAGTCTTGTGGGGAAAAGACCCAGAAAATGTATAGCTTTTTGAACTATGTTGTACTAAGAACGATTTCAGACAGACCCACTTGCATTTAGTTTCACTGTTTTTGTTTAACTCCTTTTAGAACTTTTCCTTATTTATCTTTTGTACTTATGTTTAATATGGAAATGTGTGTTTGTGTATATGGTCTTTCTCTGAATGTGTTTTAACAAAGATTTTTATGTCCATTTTATCATAACAGAGCTCCGTTATCATTGAGCTTATTATTAGTGTATCACAGAGGCATAATGTATTGTTTTCTAAAGATAAGAGATACATGCTGAAATTATGGAGATGCTTAAAGTGAATGCAAAGTAACAAAGAGGACCTACCACTTAACATTTATGAGCCGTTCCAGTAACTTTGGCTAAATACTGTGGGATAAATACTGCACGTTTTTACCTAATGTATTGATCACAACAGGTGAGCTGAGGTCAACATATTGTATTTTTCAGAAGTATAGTGGTCACTTGAACACAAGAAATTACTACATAGAGCACCTTACACATTCATTCACATTGCCTTGCTAGTATAGGCATAAAACAAAACAAAACAAAAACAGCCCTAAAGGAAATGTGGAGAAGGATACACGTCTTGACTTCCTGCAGACGAGGAATAGACCTTCATTGAAACATAGAGGCAGGACTAACAGTGTATAAACACAGTATACTTGCAAAGATGGTAAAGAATTAGATCCATGACACACAAGTCTAGTCAGTATGGCATGAACAGTGGTTCTGACTAACCATTTTTTAAAGGTATTTTACACAAACCAACGAGTTTAAGCATGATATATACTGTAGTCAATTATACTACTACTAATACAGTATTTATACCTGAACCAGATTTGTTTTCATGCAGATTTAAAGGGTTATGAAGACTGTACTTACTTTTGTTCTTCAGGCTGAACATATGCAAATCTTTTACAGCATATGATATGAAAGACTTTGTTCTTCATTTCACATGAAAGGTTAATGAGAGGTATTTTAAGATTTAAAAAGTGGTAATAAGGGATGAAATTTCATCCTAACAAGAATTAACAGGCTTTGGAAAATTATTTATTTTTTATATGAAGTCAGTTATGTTTCGTCAAGAATTTGTATTGATTCTGGAGTCTGTATTAATGTGTCTTTTCAAAATGATGAATTAACATATTACAAGTGAATAAAAACCCTTAGCTGTTGTGAGATGAAGCGAACTTCCCCTGTGTTTCTTTTGTTTTGCATATAGTGTTGTGTTAAGGCACTATAATTTTTTTTTTCCCCTAGAAAGAAACAATACATTCCAATCAAAGCATTTCCTCATCAAATATCTTCATCAGGCATTACTGTTAGAGTGCAAAATGCCCCTCTAATACCCCAATATGTTTGCCCAAACATAACTGCATGCTTCTGTTTGCCAGTGTCTTCAAACACAAACTATAAGTGTTCTTAGGTGCTTGTGGCCAAGGCAATTGAAACCTCTGATAAAATAACAACCAACCAACCTAAAAACTGCTTGTCTGAACGACTCGCTGAGAGACATCACTTCTCCGCCTACTGTAACTTCACATAGCCAGCCACATATTTATTCGTTGACACAGTAGTTCACTTTTGAATTTGACAACTTGTCTTTGTTTACAGACAGTGGTGGTCCTCATATAAAAAAATGTCTCATAGAATGGTGAGATGTTCGTCGTCGCTGCATGTTTCATCAGGACCGCTCTGCTGCAGTTGCACTTCGTGACAGTGTGACTGGCGGATGTAGTCCTGCCCTGGGATGGTGGGGACCATCTCTGTCCTCTCAGGCTGGTTTGACTGACACTCTGCAACAGCCATTGTGGCTTGCTGGAAAAGTTCCATGGTAGTGTAATCGCTTATGAGGGCTGGAGCTGACCTCTCATTTGAATCCTTAGCTGTGGGACTTTTTGTGTCAACGGATTCCCCTGGATGATTTGTCTCTGAGTTTGTACGACCTGTGCCTATGGGTGAGTTTACAGCAGAATTATCCTCACAGTGGGTTGCGCCAACAGCCTCATCGTCTTTGGAGTCCCTTTCGCTTGAGTTCTGCGGAGACAGAGGTAGCTGTAGGTCGATGGAGGTGGTTTTATGCTCCTCTATGCTACCTTGAGTGTCCCCACCCGGCTTTGTGCCTCCCTGAGAAGAATGAGAGGGACTACTGACAGGAGACTTCTCCTTTCTGCTCTCAATCACATATAGACTGCTGGAGTCCCACTCCTCACTCTGGTGAACCTTCTGCCTGTTCAGGGGCTCCAGGATATCCTGGCAAACATTTGGAGAAGAAAGAGAGTCATACGTTGTAAAATAAGAAGTTTAAATAGTATATTACTGTTGTCTGATGTTTTCCAACTGACTTTAGCCCTGAGGTGTTTAAAAACGGTCCTCCAGGGCCAGAGTCTTGCTGGGTTTTCAATTTCATTAGATAATCAGAAGTTGAATACTACCTGTAAAATACGTGTATACTTCCCTCAGTGCATAAGAGACATGTAGTTATTCAGGAGGCCTGAGGTGGGCCTGAACTGTACTAATAATACATAGTAGGGGCTGTTGGAAAAAAGTGTTGGGGATTTCCAAGGTTGCATATTGAAGCTGTCTAATGCTTAGAAGGTTCCTTAAAAGTGCATAATGAATCAGTTCTCAAACAACAGTCCCTCAGAAACACTTGAAGTTTTGAGACCAAAACATAACGAAAAACTAGGTAATTTATATGTCAAGAAGAATGTGGGGGCAGCCTTTACTGAAAAGACAAATTCAATGAAACTCATCAGAAAATGTGTGACATACTCACCAACTCTATAATGCCTTCAATTTTCTGGATGACATTGCTGTTTCCAGGGTTTGGTATGTTTGGCCAAAGCAGTTTCTTGACTCTAAATATGTGTGATGAACTGTTAGTTGATAATGTTCCGGTGAAAAACCTGAGATGCTTTCATTTTGAAATCACATATTTGCCATGTATAAGTCTAACTGTACCTTTTCAATATCTGGCAGGAAAGATGAACAGCCAATAAGAGTAAGAATATCCCCACAATCACTGAAACTACCATGCCACCTAAACTCAGGGAATCTGAGGAAAAGGCACAGTCTGTTAGGTCATAATCAGTTCAGTACACCTGATGCCCGATGCAAAATGACACTCGTCTAGTCTTTTCTCTCAAGACAGATAGGTAGATCATTCTCATAGGTGATTTATCTGAAACACACAAGCAACATGCCAAAGAGAGTTCCAAGTCCAACTTAGGCAATCTATTTTTTTTGTCAAAGCTTACCAGGCGGCTTTGTTTGGATGAAAATTGGGAGACTTCTTACACCCTCTCCTGCTGCAGTATATGCTGATAGCTGAACTCTGTAATTACTTTTGCCCCTGAGGTTCAGAAATTCATAGCTGTTTTCTCCAGGTTGCACTGTGATGTCTGAGGGAATTAAATGAAACGTTACCAGTGAGAACAGGCAGAACAACGAGGGGGAAAATTCCTGGGGACAGCAGCACCCACATATGCAAAGACGGTTACATTGCTGTTTTGTTATACTTTTGGTTTAAAGGGCAGCTTCTGCTATCCTGAGTTGGAAGGTAAAAGAGTAAACCCAGTGACCAGATTGCAAGTGATAGCTTTAAAGCTCAGCGTAGCTGTTTGATGCTGTGTATTGTTTCAACATACTTTTTTCAGTTTTTCCTTCGTTATCCTCCGCATATCTGATGATGTAGCCGAGCAAAAAGCCGCGGAGATCCTCTTCAGACACAGGGCTCCACGTTATCACAAAGGAACTCTGGGTAACATTGGAACTGCTTAAGCTTCCAGGAGCACTGAGAGGTGCTGGGGGAACAAATCAGTCAGTTTTCTTTTTTCTTCCTTTCTTTTTTTTTTTTTTTTAAATCAGAGCTTTACATACAATCTCACACATTCAAACACATGTAAAATGTAGTCGCATTAGTATGACAGACATATTCTTTGGGTGAGAACTGTTCCCAGTAGCTGTTTTCTCTCCTGGGTATATAAAAATTGTTGTTCTATAGGATGCACTGTCTATAATGTACAATGACGGGGTGTATCAAAACAGAATTTCTTCATCATTCACACACTACATATCCTAAACTCTTTTCAGGGGCCATGTTTTTCACCAAACCATCTAATTGACTATCTGCATTTTCAGACTTTAAGTTGTATTTCAAAAAGAAAAAAAACAACAACTTGCAACTATTCCTCTGACACTTTTGTAATACTCTATAATGCAGTCTTTGGGATGTGTAATTACCACTCGAGTACCTAACTGTTTGCACTCACTTCCTTCAGTAAAGTAGGCCTCTGCGTGGCCGTAAGTGCTCTCGCTGGAATTGACTTGTTTCAGGTTGCAGGTCTCTTTATCAGGTCGTGTGTGCAAGAAAAACTTATATCTCTTGTATGCCTTGAAAAAACCTGCCAATTATACACAGGTCACCATATAAGATAAAAATAAAAGAGAGCTTTCAGTAATATATACAGTACAGACTGATATTGTTGTTTATGTCAATATTTTTTGTTTTTCAAAGAGTACAGAGGACACAAAAATTCTTCTTTCAAAACAAATCTAACATACTATGTACATGAAATAATAAAACAACCATATTTCATCTCTCCTCTGAGAATAAAAATGGGAAGTACCACTTATGGTGACTTTGTAGTTGTTGTTGTTTTCGTAGAAAGGCTTGTGGTTGAAGCTCTCTCCTTTCACCCACCACTCCACAGAGTAACAACAATACTTTTCGGCAACAGTGCTACTCCATGCCAGGCTGAAACTGTTGTTGCTTTTAATGGAAACATTGAGTTGTCCGCTCAAACCTGGGAGTGCACAAAGATTACATAGCTTTGTGGCTTTGCTCTTACATAATTAAACAGGTTACAGGTGTAACGTTAGCTGATACTGAAATATTACAGTCACCCTCTGGTTCTGATCAGTGCAGTCTGACCTGACAATGTGACTTAAGTGTATAACAAGTTGATAATAAATCACCATCTGAAAACAATACTGTCAACAGCATTTCATTTTACATCTGACGGGACATACATGATGAAACGCGCCTACCATTAATGATCGGCTCCAAGGTTTTGTGTACATACGGCGATTTCCCAGCAGCATTCTGGGCTTGGATGCTGATGTTATAGGCAGAGTGAGAAAGAATCAGTCTGAGTACAGGACGCGTGGCTGTAATGGATCTGTCCTCACTGAAGAGCTCTCCTGAGGCTTTTGTTATCATCACATTATAGTTTTGTATAGTTTTGTTCATCTGACGCTGAGAGACAGGGAGACATAAAGAACAAGTACATTTTATAAGGACAAGATTGAGGTACGTCATCACCACATGACCTCGGGCCAAAACTTTCAAAATAAAGTTAAGTTAGGGAATTAGCACCTCCCAGCGTACGATCACTTCCCTCTGTCCATTACTTAAGGGTATGTCCTTAACCTCTTTTACGACTGGTGCATCTGTAAGTTCTGTGGACAAAATAACAAGGTATTAAATGAGAAAGCATGCTAAGGAGTTAAGCATATGTAAAGCTACAGAAATGTACAGGCTTTTTAAAAGATTTTTCTATAACACTCTACAAAAACATTCTAGTTCACGTATTAAGTCATTCATTATAGGAGCATAAAATGGATGAAAACTCACCAGGTGGAACAGAAATGACTTGGCTGGAGGGGCACTGGGCACACTTTTCATTTTTAACACACTGCACGCGCACATCATAGAACTGAGATGTCTTCATATCCTCAAGTAAAGAGCTCTTTCCTTCCATAGACTGCACCTAGTGATTCACCGTATAAGACAGAAATGACACGTGCAAATATAAATGATATCGGTGCAAAGCTAAAATAGTTTTGCTGCATTCTCTTGTGCAGATATCCTTTCATATAACCAACAGGTTATGGATTCATAAGGGGTAGCCAAACCTGATCATTTCTTACTAGCCATAACACTTAGCAGCATACAAAAACCAGGCTAGATATGCAAATCATCACCTTCCTCAAACAACTAAACACTGGTGAACAGACAGAAAAAAGCCAAAAACAAAACTGTTCATTATCTTCCCGGTTGTGCTTCTTCAAAAGCGGGCAATACTCAATGGACATTCTTGACCTAGCCTGAGATTCATAAATTGTGTGTTTGTTTGATGTTGATTATGTTTGTTTAGTGATGGTTCATCAGGAAAGCTCAAAGAGAAGTTAAGCAGTTAGCAATTCAGTTGTTGAGAACTGAAAAGTGTTCAAATCCATTGTTTTCAATAGCCCCTGATAAATCAGATTCATTCCAACATATCTACCCAAATATTTAAATATGGGTTGATGTGAGACAAGTAAATTGATGTAGGGTAGAGTGCATTTCAATGCTACTTACCTCATTCCATTCTGTACTGTTAAGTTCTTTGTACATGATAGAGTACTGCTGTACATTGCCTGCCTCCCCAGTTCTCCAAAATGGTCGGAGAACTATCTGCCCTGAGCTACGTGTGAAGTTCACTCTCACAGGGGGACCGCACCGCACTGAAATGTTAGGAGGAAGAAAAGTATTGTAAAACCTGTTTCATTCAAAATAGTGTATTACTGAAACAAATTTCACTGAGACAAAATTAGGTGTATGTTAAGAGTGAAAACAGTTATACCGATAATTTCAGTCTATTCAATTTACCCATTTTCTGAGGTTGTCCACTGAACCGTGCAACACTGCAGGTCTCATTAACAAATAAGTAAGCAGTCATATTATAATCTATTTTCAGCGGAAATTTTCTTGAAATCCATTCTGTTTCGCTGTGAGAGACATTGGCTCGTAAACATGTTCCTCTGGCTTTCCTAAAAGAGACAGAGTGAAGAGATATATAATAAGTGTAATAAATCTTAAACAATGTAATCACACTGTGTAATTTCCACCCACTACTATATTCATTACAAAATACAATGTCAGTCATCTTCATTTGATCATTCTTGAGTTTCAAATAATATATTCTCCTCTTCTTCTCTGCTCCAGATATCTACGAATATAGCAGCAGAGCAGTACTGGCATTAAACCAATAACATGGGTTTTGTGAAGAGAAAAGTTTCAGTTTTCTGTGTGCATCTCCTCTGATGTTCTGCTGGGTATTACCCATCTCAGAAGGGACCACAAGAGCATAGAACACCTCCCCCCATCCATTCATTGCCCTGTCTGCAGTTTGGATACATTACGGTGAAATAAAAAATAAGCACTCACTGCTCGCTGCGGACACTGTATGAGGTGCTCTTCATTGTATGTTCTCCAGACTTCCATGTACATTTAAAATCTATTTTATTTGGTAATGCTGTGTCGCTGTATGTGCCAAAGCAATGAAAATCTCTGATTCCTGAAAAAAGCAAAATGGATATTACTTCAGAAAACTAAGAATGCACAGATTTCAATAGTTGTAAGCACTGAGGCCAATGAGTGAAATTGATTCTGACATGTTTTACTGACAGACCAGCAAATTGTCACTGAGACGTGATAAAACAAAAAAGGTGCTGAATCAGGAGAACTGATTAACTGATTACATAGGAGGACTGCCAACATAAATAAGTGAAAACGTAAACACATAAACAAACACAGGTTAGAGAAGCAGGTTGTGACTGGAAGGTCGCCGCTTTGATCCCCTGGACTGGCAACAAAAATGTGGGCGGGGGGAGTGAATGAACAGTGCTTTACCCCCCCTCAACTGCTCCCTGGGCACGGTACTGCAGCTGCCCACTGCTTCTGCTCCTGATGTGTGTGTGCTCACTGCTCCCAATGTGTGTGGGATGGGTTAAATATAGAGGTTTGAATTTCACTGCTCACTGTTCCAAGTGTACCTTTGAAAATTTTGACTGTATTTATCTTAACTTTTTTTTTGGGAACTTGTGTTCACCACATTACATGCACATCAGCATCTAGCTCCTCTGTTTAACATAGCTACAAAATGGATGGTTTTGCCTTCCTCTATCACACACAGAAACCGCCAGTTCAGATTATTGCTAGAGAATGTGCGAAAAATGAGCTGATTCACAGTGTTCATTCACTTACAGTGGTGTACTTAGTACACGATTTTTAAAAACATCATAGAGTGTCTGGTAAACAGGCCAGCATAAAAAAATCCATGAAAACAGAAATCTAGAATCTGGGGAGACATCATTATAAGTGTCAAGGACACATTTTCAACATGTGATATCAAATGATAAATAAGCCAATGTAATCTAAAATATTAAACGATTTCATTTAAAAATTGTCAGTAATTTATTTTAAGTTTGCATGTGATTATGTATTTGAGACTGGGGTGAAATGAACTTCAATTATCATTAATTCAATGATTAAATATATTGCACTGCAAAATCTAACACCTGATGGGCATGTTCAGGTAGAGGGGGAGAGACCACATTATTAATAAACAGCAGGTACAGACAAAGCAATTCTGTTAAAACACACAGACATTAAAATACAGTTAACAGAATCAATCTTAAGTATATGAAGTATTTTGATTATGTCAGAGGAGGCTAGGTGCATTACCTTCAGATGACTGAAACTGTTCCGGACATGAGGGAATGTTTTTACATGTCACTGAAAAACGACCTTCACAAGAAAAGTTAGTGTTCAGACCTTTCAGTTATAGACCTACAAAATCAGTCCTACACATCTTTAGTTCTGTTTCGCTGATCCCATATTCACCACCTCATCTTGCAATACTCAATCATACTAAGATAAGTATGTACAGTTTGCAGCAGTGAGGCCAAAAACATTGTGCAAAACCACATATAATAACTATTTTAGATTAATGAAGAATGGTTGTATACTGCATGTGTGATAGTCCTTTATTGTTACATCTCAGTATTCAAGTATAAGAGAGCAACATTCTTGGGTTTTGGCTCCTTGACATTGCAGCAACAATAGTAATAAATAACAATAGAGTAGCAGAAATCGTAATGAACGTAAGATAAATAATGTTCAAAGTGCTGTGTGCATGAAGGTCCTGCCTTGATGACTGTGCATGTGTGTACGTGGTAGTTTGCGTGTTTATGCATACCACTGTTACCACTGCAGATTCCGTTTTGCAGGTCTACATATCACTGATGCTGTGGTAACTCAGTAGCACTGTAATAAACAATTAACTACAATACTGAATATTCCTCCAGTTGTGGGCTCCTCATCCCTTTAATGTTTCTTTACTGCTGTTCATTACAACACAGACTTATATTTGTATTTCCATTTTGATCATACAAATACTCCATCAAGCCTCCACAGACATATATGTAAACAACACAAAACAAAATAACTGCCTGTTTTTGGATAAAATAATAATCTCAGTTATGCAGCGCAGGGTACTGCAGGTCTGAGGAAATACCAGGGGGAAGATCATCAGGATCTTGAAGTATTGTTATATATTATACAATTTGGCTAACACTACTTCTTGCAATCCAAGAAAAAGCACAAACTGCCAACTCACAAATTCTGATGTATAAGAAACTTTCAGAAAAACTGTATTTTACTTTTAAAAACTGACCAGAGCAGATCATTTTCTATTTCCTAATTATTATTCCCACATACAACCAGTGGAAGGTGCTTCATGGCCGATGAAAATGCCTCATGCAAACAGAAATCTGTTGAGTTAACCGTGCTTCTCATCATGATTTAACAAACCGCACCAACAAAAACCACAGCATCGAAGAAACAACAAATAAAAGCAAATATACAGGTGATGAGCAATCCCAAAGCCTCGGCGTGTTCACTGTTAGAGGCGAAGTCTAATCAGTGTGGAGCTAAACAGGCTAATATTTGGTGTTGTCATAGTTCCTTGACGGCAAATAGCCTACGCATTACTGAACTGTATATTCTACACGTGCCAACTACTTTAGGTCTTCTTAAAAGGATAATAGGCAGTCATCCAGCGAGAGTAGCTCTTTTTTTTAAAGTTATGCTTCTAAAGAAGGAATGTTTCCAAAAACTCTTCTCAGTTTTGTGCGGATTTTAAGTAATGATTGCAATCATGATGCACCGTTGAGGCAGGAAATTAAACAGGCTAATTAATCCTAACTCCGAACACAGTAGTCTGATATATAATGTGTTCTTGTTTTATGTATTTTTTCATTTTTTTCCTTGTTTTCTGACAGCCTGTATTAGTCTAACGTTACTGCGTATGTGTTGCAGTTTTCGGACGAAATTAGGAAATAGAGAACGGGAAGTTTTGTTGGGAAATAAGGAAAGAGACGATTTAAGGAAGGAAAGATACAATTGCTTTTGTCTTTTCGTGTTGGCTGAATAATAAAGTAAAGAATCGGGATTAACTGTAGCTCGACTCAGTTCATCAACATCTCGGTATGAAATATCTTCAAATATATCAACCACGACTTACAAGCTAATAGCCTAATAGTGACTATTTCATCAACTTCTGGTTTAAATATCATTTGTACAGCTGAACTGTACAGCTCACCTGGGTAATCTTTGTGAATAATGCAAGAAAACCGGTGAAGTCCAAAGAAAAGATCTAAAACGTGTCAAAAGGACCATACAAAAGAGGATAAAATAGGTTAAACGCGACAAACATTAAAATTTAAGAAGAATTATTAAAAAAACTTTGTCACAATAAATAAACTGTGAATTATTATAATACAGCAAATGCTTCACTTACAGACAACGAGATGAAAAACGACTGTTCTCCCACACATTGTCGCATTGTCTAAAGAAAGACACTATCGCAGATATGTTCCATGCCCTCTGACGGAAGCAACTCGTGGTCCTCCTTCTCATTAGTACATATGCTTTGTGAGTCTCCCTGTCACTGTAAACCAAGAACACCCGCTTATAGTCTGCACGTCATCGATACTGCAGTCTTCATTGTAAAATTCAGCCTTAGCTGACCCTGTTCTGTCGAAGGATTTGTATATGCGGGACATAACGCAGCCTATTTTTTGATGTTTCTCTTTTATCTCCGCTATTTTTGTGGGCCACTACAGCTCATGTACTTGCAATATAAGATTTATTTCTAACATAAAGAGACTCTGACACTCAGTTAACTGTCTGTAGGCGGAGAAGTAAAGTTTCACTTCTTAAAACTTAAAATAGATACCACTATAATTGCAGCAGTCCCTCTGACTTATTGGGGGCTTTTGGGTAGATGAAGTACTGAACATGAGCATAGGAGTATTTCAGCAGGGCCACAAACAACTGGTTAAACTTTAACTAGTTATCACAAAACAGCATTCTCTAACTGAAGGCTTGGCAATCCACTGGGCAACATTTTAACCCCAAATCTGTTCCAAAACTCTTAATGGAGTTAAACTATTTAAATTCTAAATTTAAAGATTCTAGACAAGACCTGGATGATTAATGTAAATGAATTTGCAATTGTTTGTTTGTGATTGTTTAGGTTGAAAGCGCTTTCATACGTAGTGCTTTCAAAATAGAAGTCATTAGACCACTTACTAAGAAACCTGATTTTGACCCGTATGATATGACTAACTTTAGACCCATCTCTTACCTTCCATTCATGTCCAAAGTAATAGAAAAAGTCATGTCTTTTCAATTTGTTCTCCTTCCTCCAGAGAAATGGTGTACACACACACTTTCACTCTGGATTTATATAGCTAATTAGCTTAGCCAAGGGTGGTTTAGGTGGTGGACCGTGGTCGTGGAGTGTTTTTGGTGAGCTGGGATGACAGTGCACTCTCTCTGTTCACATGCCATCACTCAAGTTCGTTGACCATTGCTGTGCAGCCCGCTGCTTCTCCCCTCCCTTTTGTTTTTTTGGTATAATGCTGCGTTAATTGCTTAACAATTTTGTTGCTTCATTTGTTTTTATCTTTTCTTCTCTGCTCTAACATTGGGCTATCCATTCTGAGGTCTACAAGGTACCAGTCCCAAGCCTCTGCTCCCAGCATGAGGCCTATATACCCCTGTCCCTCTTTCCGAGACCTCCTGCAAGCCCCTAATCTGCGCCAGTGACCCACATGATGCTAAGTCAACCTGACTGTGGAACAAAGATCAAGTCATCCTTTATAGCCACCTCCTAATCTCAGTTTTAACTGTAGTAGGGATAATCATTCTCAGCTATTATACAGTATGTCTTAAAGACAAACTTATTGAAATAAACACTGCTTGGTTATCAAATTAATCTATATCTCATACCTAGAACTCCTGGAAACCCTATATATCAGATCTTTTAAACTGCAACAAATCATACACTGTGAATAATTTTATAGACCATTGAATATGGTCACCCTGGACTCATGTTACACTGTAAATATCTCTGTTCTATATGCCAGCCAGAGGAGGATGGGTCCTGGTTCCTCCCAAGGTTTCTCCCTGCTATTCGCTTCATTAGGGAGTTTTTTCTTGCCACCGTCACCTTGGACTTGCTCACTAGGGGTTTAGGCACTGATATTTGTAAAGCTGCTTTGGGACAGTTTTTGACTGTAAAACGCACTATACAAATAAACTTGAACTTGAACCTGAAACAAACAAAATGCAAATATGCCATAATATTTTAATGACATACAATATTGGCATATACCATACACACATTCTACTCAAAGGATTATATACACATAATCTGTGATGGCCAGTCATCTTGTGAAATCTGTCTTCCTGCAGAATTGTGTTCCAGTGAAACACATTAAATCTGCTAACCAAATTTATTAAGAATATTAGAGATAGGTATGTTAGATTAAAGTAAAAGTTCTGTTTTTCTACTCTAGATGTAAGGGTTCAAGTTCAACTTTTCAACAATGTAGTACCAACTGTAACAAGTCTGTACTACAGATATCAATATTTACAAAAACCCAGTGTGAAAAAGACACATAATCTGCTGAGTTAAATAGAAACTGTACCTTATTCTTCTTTCGAAGAAAACCATTAAATGAATCTGTATTTCATTTTGACATATTTTGAGAGGCAAACATATGAGTCATCACAAGCCCTTTTCTGCTGTAAGATGCTCGCAGTCAAACATCTTTGAGTCTCACATTCAAGGAACAGCATTTACTGTCTGAATGATAATTTCTCGACAACAGTCAATGCCACATGATTTGCAGATAACCTGTTTGCTGTTGTATCGATGTTTCAACCAAGTGTTCCTCCAACAGTAGTACATAGGTGACAAAGGAAAGACTGTAAATTGAACTGTGGAGTTTTGATGCACAAATTAAAGAGAAAATTAAATTTGTAAACGATTAATAGCAGAGTAAACCTTTAAGCTATGAATGAACAAAAGCTTACTGATCCATGAGTACAGCCCTACAAGCTGGCAATGTTATACTGTTGGCTGGTGTACTGTGCTTTTATTATTCATGCACATAACTAATCACATGACTTTTGGCAGAATTGACTGTATGTCGTGCACACACTCAGTGATATTTTCATCACATACCTTGATCTATGGCACCAGCCGGAGGACTTAATAGTGAAGATTATGCAGTTAAGCATGACATCAAGGAATTGCCAGAGACATGGAAGTTCTAAATGTGTTCTTAAAGATTAAGTGTATTGGCATTGCTAATATTGCAGTTCAGAGTAAGAAGACAGTATTTTGTTTGAGAAAGACAACTAGTGTGCAGAGCATTGAACACAATTCTGAATAATAGCAACAAACTGAAAAAAATAATTCAGGCAGAAACACCGTTGGAATTGGCTCACTGCCTGTGCCATGTATCCCAATGAGATACCCAGCCCACATACACACACACATACATAAACATACACGCGCGCACACACACACACACACACACACACACACACACACACACACACACACAAACATACGCGCACACACATGAACACACAGGAAGAGGCATGTATTTGTGTGTGTGTGAAATACACACACACATGCACATACACAGGAAGAGGCATATTCACACTTCAGAGGCTTCAAAAGAGGCCCAAAATGAGAAACACACCCAAAAAAACCTCTGATTGTACATGGACCACATGACCAGGTCACAGAATAATCATACTTCTTGCTTTTGGTCTTGTGGCTTTATGAAACGATCTGAAAGACAACCACAAACTGCAACCATGTTTGCAGTTTTTCAGAGATAAATTGAATATTTATTGGTTTTGAGGCAACTGTATACTGAGTAGTTCTGCTTTGGTTGATATTTGTGTTTGAACTATAGCAAGCAGAAATTCCCGCTCTAGATGTTGGTACCCCCAGACCAATGGTCCTAAAGGTTGTCTCTCTGATAATATGTGGTAATAAATTACTCTCTCAGACAAAATCCCCACTTCTTTAATGTTTACAGCAATTGGATTACTTTACCTGTAGTTGTTAGTTATTCATCTCTGTACCATTTATAACATTTCCACGATTAGATATACGTAAAACCCCTTCCTGTCAGCCAGACTCAGAAAACACTTTTTTTTTTTTTCGGCAAACACATTTGTGTCGATCACCACAGAGCGAACTGTTCACGACGTACTGTTCTCTATGTGTAGATCACTTACAAAGATAAAAACCGAAGGAAACCAAGAACATCCTTCACTTCGGTCCAAACAACCTTTAGCTTGGTTTGCTTTGCTCTCGTTTCTCTTGTCTTCATTATCAGTGTTTCACTTTAGCTTATAGAGAACACAGGAGGAACATTTTATTCACAATTCGTTTCTTATAGACACGTTTGTCTTAAATCTGAGTGAGCATGTTCACGCAGATTTAAGATAAACTTGGCTATATTTAAGATAAACTTGGATATACCTGGTTATAGTCTCTGAACTATGACGTTTCAAAGGACGTAGAGGGACCTTTAACGTCAAATGGGAAATTTAACAAGTGAGCAAAACGTGCGAGGAACTCACAAATTCCCCCACCCAAATAGTTATCAGTACTTTGATCAGCGCTGACTTTTTTTTACCTGTTATGTGGAGAAACCATGAGCGCGAACCTATTTTGCTCTTTGTTGCCGTGGCTTTGATTGCGTATGTTTGATGTGTGCAGGAGACACTATTTTTAGTGAAAACACAAACTCAACAGGTTTTTCGAAATTATGCCCATTTACCAGAAGGCAGTTCAAAAATTCAGATTAGCACAGCGTTCCTTCAACGTCAGTTCTTAGGTTCTGATTGATGCAGAGACATTCATCACGGTGTTCACAGAGTATATCACAGTTTCAACAATGTATCTGCAATATTTATGAACAGCCTCACAATTGTAGATTTAATTTCAGCAAATGATCCTCTCAAATGATGAAAAAAAAGGTCGGCTGCAGATGTGATGGGAACCAGGACATTTATCACATATTGGAGAGTTTACATTCACTTATTTGAATCTTCGTCGTTACATGAAAGTATTCTTTATATTCATGTTTTCCCCTGATTAAACAGTCTTGTAGGCTGCTAATGAATATGCTATTTCCAAAAGCACTTTCTTAAATTGAACAAATGTACAGTACAAGTTTGGGACATATAAAAACAATTACTCGCAAGGAGGTCCACTCGCAAGGACAAAGAAAACAGAGAAGAAATTCAGAACAAAAGGGAAGTCAGACATTCAACTTAAGAGATACAGGCAAGCACCCATCTAATGGATTTACGCAAGCAAGTAGGCTACGTAGTACTGTAACAAAAATATGTTGATGAGTGCCCTCTTCTGGATGGGATCAAACATCACATTTCACAGTTAAAATAATCACAACTCTGTCAACGGGACTCAGTGAATCATCGAGATTTCGAAGCCATATTTCATAGTATCGCCATGTAAAAATGATATAGAAATAAATATACATGCATATATATATGGGTTAAGGTCTTCAAACCTTCTCTCTTTGATATCTCTTTGATTAAAATCTAAAAATCATAATGTTGTTTGTATTATCACAAGAACGTACTGTTTCACATTTCACAACCAAAATTTAAAACCAGTGGTCTTGGAGAAGAAACTCAAACCAGATATTCAGAAACATATCGTGAAGATGAAATGTTATTGCTGTCCTGTCACGTGAGTGTGTGTGTACCCTCACACCACAGGGGAGAAAGGGCGAAGGCTGTTTTAGTGACTATTGACTGTGTGCATGGCATGAGGTTATTGGGCAATGCAGCCTGTAACTGATAAAACTGTTTCTCTGGTGTCCTCAGTAGCAGTTTCCTTCAGACTGTGTACATAACACACTTCTACAAAAAGTAGAAGAATGGACTACTCCATCCACACACTAAACTGGTGACGAAATTATAGCACTATATTGCATCTGTTGATGAATGATGAATATTCTAAACAGTACACCTTGCAAGACTGACACTTATCACATAGTTTAACTCAGAACTTGCTTTTGTATCAGTAAATGGCCAATAAACAACAAATACGAAACAAAACATGCAAGTTTTTCATACTTTTCAGTATGAAAAGTCAGTGATAAGATTATGCAAATAAGACAATCAGGTTTGTCATGGGTTGACAATTAAGTCTCTTGTAAAAGAACTAAGCCTATGGCTTGTACCTAGAACACACTGTGAGTAGAGATTCTTTACCAATATTTAATGCAACTCTGGTTTAAATTACAGTTTACTACAGGACTAGACAAGTCTCTGCTTATTCTCCAAAAACAAATCCCAAATTCCAAATCTGTATTATTATTATTATTATTATTATTATTATTATTATTATTATTATTGCAGCATTCTACACAATGCACTCATAAATGTCTTTAACTTTTGGAAAAAATGATGAAGAGAAAACTGGTAACTGTAGTTCTTAAGTACTGCTCTCATAAATTTGTGAGGCAACCACTGAGTAATCTGTAAAATAAACAGTTTTTATGACTGTGCCTATTATCTGACAGGAGGAAAATGGTGAGATGAAGATTAATTATGAGTCACATTATAGCAATTGCCAAGGACTTTGCTATTGCTGTGCAAGTAGAGAACTGCATAACATCAGGAGAATGTCAAATACTTTGCAATATGGCATGCTGAAACTTAAGTCTGGGAATAAAATGAAAGACACAGAGATAGAAAGAGACAGGCTTATAAACAGGTACAACTCTGCAGAGAGAGAGAAAGAGAGAGAGAGAGAGAAAGAGAGAGAGGGAGAGAGGGAGAGAGAGAGAGAGAGACAGAGAGAGAGAGAGAGAGAGAAAGAAAGAAAGAAAGAAAGAAAGAAAGAAAGAAAGAAAGAAAGAAAGAAAGAAAGAAAGAAAGAAAGAAAGCAGAGCCATCGGGTCTTGTCTATGTGAGGTGCGGTTTGAAAGGTATTTTATGTTCAAATCAGGGTGACTGATTAAAGAAACACCTTTATAAAAGACTTTCCCAGTATCTTATCAAAGCTACATTTAACATTTAACAGACAAAAAAAAAAAAAAAAAATCTACTTATAGAAATAACACACCTTTTCATTCAAAATGAAAGTAATCCTGCTAGCATAAGGACTGGCCTTTGGCCTTCCACTGAATGCACTCTTTGCTGATAAAGAAATAGTCCTCTGAGTGTACAACAATATTTGTGCAAACTACTATTTATGGAACAGAACATTATCTTTTTCTATAGTGTTCTATTCTGCACCCATGGCTAATGCTGTTCTAGTCACTGAACTGGAGAGATGTGGATTAAGGAAGAGGAGCAATGTGAAGACAAATGATCATTTTGCATTAGTCTCCGGCACAAGAGCTCATGAGATTGTGTAGAGCTCTACAAACCATGTTTTAAAAGAGAAACCCATCTAACTTTTCTTTACACATACCCTCAATAAATCCCTTTTTCCTATGTACCACACGTTGTTCACCAAAAGATCAAGCACCACATGCAAGTATACTGTCTTAGAAATTGTACAAGAAGTTTTATAAAGCTGTCCATGGTAGTGGAAAAATACTGTAAAATAACCAATTGTTTTGGACATCCCTTACATGAGACATAAAATTGCATATTTAAAAAATATTATGAATATGTGCAAGGACTACATAAATAGATGTGGCTTCTTTTTACAACATGGAATATAAAGAAGCAAGATACAATGAAATTGTTGTATGGACACCATAGCTGTAAAATAAAAGAAACATTTTTTAACGAAATATATACTATTTGTGCTTAGAGATCCTTTCATCTGGGCAGTGCTGTACAAAGTTCGGGCAAGCACGACTTTTTTTTTCATCGCATATCAGTTCCCATTTCACTGCTGGGCGGAGTTCTCTGCCTACGAACCTCACCGCAAACGTCCGCACCTCCCGGAGTGGCTGAGTCTAGTTATTGGTAGGGGTAGCGCGTGGAATCGCGCTTGATAAACTTTAAATGGGACGTCTTACTTCATTGCTGTTTTGTTCTCGTCGTTTCGACTTAAGGATTGTATATACAAATGCATTTAAGGAAAGAGCTGAACGCTGTTTATCTGAGAACAACCCTGAGAACTATTATTAAATCCTTTCTTGCCATGCCACGGGTCCCTCTTTAAGTTGTATGGCCGTCTAATAGCACTATGGAGGGGGCACATTTCGAAAGATTTGGAAGCGGTGAAAGCAACACTTCAGGCTCTGAAACCTTGTCTGAAGGAGAGCTCAGACACAGCGACACGGAATCCGAACACCAACAGTGTGGAGAATTCAGCAAGCGTTCTTTAGACTGCGTGATACTAAAGCAAAAAGGAAAGGAAAGTTGTGAGGGTAAATCGAAGGACACTCGCGAAAATGGGAAGTTGGAGACTGAAGATCACGAAGAACATGAGCAGGATGAGGAGGAGGAAGAAAACGAGGACGAAATGGTAAAGTATCTCAGAGTCAATGGTTGATTACCTGACAAAGCAACAACACAAAACAAGATGAATTCTGTTGCTCATCGTGCATCGCATTTCACTCCGCTGGTTGAGGGAACTGGGCAGACAGGTGCGCTCTAAATTAAACCAGGTAACATTGTTTTCTGAGCGAAAGGGCTGCTGGCACTGGAAAACAGGTTTTATTACTCTTAGGTATGGCTCACTGCCTAAAGTGCTAGAAAGATAGAAGTCGGCACACTGAAATAATGCTCTGAACACCTTTAATATTGAAAACTGGATCTTCATTAGGTCTCTATTCACTCATGAACATGTGCCGTTAATAGTCAAAATTTCACGCTTTCATTTACAGCGATTGCGAGAAAAAGACTTGTTCTTTTGCATTATGACTTCCCAACTCCTTCCCCTGTCAGCCATAGCACACTCTTCTATGATTTGATGAGGCATGCCCGAATCGGAGAGCCTTGTGTGAAAATTCATGTTCACCCATTTCTTTGTGTGCAGAATGAAGTCAGCAGGGCTCATAAATCTTCATGGATTAGAGTAAAAGGGTACGGCTAGCCAGTAAGATCTAGTGCATTTAATAAAACTCTGAGTGACCAACAGACCTTGTGTTTAAGTTGTGTGTGTGTGATATGTGAAAATGTGAAGGAGATAAATAAGAGAGAAAGAGAAAGGGAGAGGGAACGGAGAGAGAGAGAGAGAGAGAGAGAGAGAAATGTCATAGAGTTGAACACAATCTCATTAGTGCCATTTTAAACCTGTATTCACCCAATTTAACTTATATTGTGGAAACATTGTTGTTGCTCCACCCAAGACTGGTTTCACCAGCCTTACTGAACAATTATATATCCAAACACTGCAAAACAGAGATACTCCTCCTACCCTGCAAGCAAAACATGAGCTTGTCTCACAGTCTGTCTTTGCAGAAGGTCAGTGACTGTCAAGATATAATCCTCTCTGATACATGTAAATGGTTGTAAAGATTTCAAAAAGGTTTAGTGGCTACAGAGAGGTCACAGAGTGGTGATGCCCCGAGAACTGGCTCAGTCATTGTATTTTGCAGTTATTAAATTTGAAGAAGGAAAGCCTTCTGAGAAACAGTGGCTTATCTGTTCAGTCTCTTAACACTTTGCTTACATTAGAGTTCAGCTGTAATAAGCTATCTGGCCTCTGTTTATACTTCCTCCGTGTAGGTAGACTACACTAGGTAAGGCTGTTTAATGTTACTAATACCTTAGCTAAATGAACTTGTCCTTTCATGTCATGCAAACTAGTTCACATATTGGTGTATGTCCATGAGTCACTATTTAAATTGCCCAGTGTTCGGATTTCGGAATCCCTGAATATCCAAATGGCTATAGAAACCACAGAAAAGACTCTTTAGTTTAGGTTTTAATACATTTCACCAGCTGTGATGACTGAGTTTCAAACTGCTAACGTCACTGAAAAGTGTTCGGCAGAAAAATACTGAGGCAGTGGAATGAATAAGATTTTCACATGAAGAACTGTTCCAAGATCAAACATACACACACACACACACACACACAGAGTTAAAACACAGAGTTGTTTTTAGCTAAGAACATCATCATAAAAAGCCTTTGACCATTAGATATTGACCATTAGAGATTCTCCTTGATTACTCAATTTGAATTAAAGCGCATTAGGCAGAATTCTTGATACACTTGATTAGCAGATTGGAGACTGTCTGTTGTACTTAAATATTCAGGCATATTTTCCATCTTGAGTGACTCACTGAAGCTGATTGTGATAACTTGCGGTAATTATGCCACAGTAATGATTCCAGATGACCAGGTGTTCCTATTTGAAACACTGATTCTGTTTAGCCATACATTAACATATGATAAACATCAGTCAAAGGGAAATTTACTTTCTCGTAAAGTGAGCACACCTGATCAAGTCGGACAATATTTCGTACTTACTTCTGAGCTTTGATTTCAGGGGTTACTTTATTATGTTAGGTGGTGTCTGAAGTGATTTACAGCACACTTTTTTCCATTATTTTTTTTTTAATCAGAAGTAATGTATTACATGGTTTTCAGGAGGTGATGTCATGTAAAGACCTCTTTCAGACCTTCTACGTGAAGGGAACTTTGCTATTTTTTTTTTTTTTTTGGTTCACAGCAAATAGTATCCATACAAAACTTGTCATTGTATTCACAAATATACGTCTCAACAGATTTAAGCAATATAAATTCTTCAAAAGAGGCAAAACAATTTCTTTGGTTCAAGCTAACCACTATGACCTCATTTCAGTTCTCATAAATAGCTCCTTCTGCTTGTCGCGTCTCCCTCTTGAATACAGATCTAAAACGAGTAGCCTTATGAAAGCAGGTTAGACTGAGTGCCCTTCATGTGTCTTACACCTTAAGATCAGTGTGTTCAAAGTCAGAGAGGAGAGAAGAAGAATGCATGGAAGAGTCCACCATGTCTTTGTCCTGTGACCTTACATGATGGACTTTTCTGACTGTGAAAGTGTTCCTGAGAAGAGGTTCTTGTCTTTTCACTGCTGCTCTCCTTTGGAAACAAGTTCACAAATGAGTCTCTAACCTAGAATAGTTTGGTCAAAAGGTACTGTTTGAGGTTTGCTCAAAATGAGACATTTTTGGCCATAGTTTTCATTACGCTACAATTTCACTTCACCTACAACTACTTTCTTTCACAAACTCAGACAGCTGTAAATAGATTTCAGCTTAATGATGACTGGCAACAGGATAAATATTGGAATTGTATCATATGAGAATCGGCACTCCATTTCAGTAACATGTGGTCTTATAACCTGCTACTTTTTTAAAAGGCTTGGAGAACTAATACTCCATTTCCTGTTTATAAATAAGTCCCGGTTTATTTTGGTGGCCCTATAAATGGGATGTCCAGTCTCAGTGGAAGACTTAGGGCCTAAGAGGATTCCCTGGTAATCTGTTAAAGGGTCCTCTGACATCTCTGCTGGGTGATGTCATGCCAGGATGTTGGTATGATGTTTGCTCTTGATCCATCCTCGTTCTGAACATGTGGGATTGTAATGAATGAAATATAGATTGGTAGATGGCTGCAAATTGAACGCGATGGCGCTGCACAGGAACTGGACTGTGGGGGAGTGCACATATTCTGATGGTTGTAAGGTAAGCCCCTCAACAACACATTACTGAACCATCAGTATAATCGGAGATGTCAAAATTGTCTCAGCTTTGTCTTGACGTGCTCAGTCTATTTACTAACAAGAAATTCATTAATCCATTTTGTTTTGATTTCTTCTATTTTGTTGTTGCATATATGTGGTTTTGTTTGCAGTTCAGTTGCTTATCGTTGTTGGGCTGACTCTGTAATACAGTATTCTTGTCATAGTTTTAGAGTGCTTGGTCAATCTATTGTCGTGCCTGGATTTTGTTTCGAAAAACTGCCTGTGACATTGATCCGTATCATACATGGCTGTTTTGACCAGCATTCTAAGAATTTTTCACCTTCAGGGAAGTTTGTCCTGTGAAACCAAACAGAGTTGTTTGATATCAAACAAAAGACATTCAAAATACAGGCTCTACTGCCTAATAGCGCTAAGTTAGATGTAAGGATGCTGAATAATACTACCTGTAATGCCAGCATATTAGTCATATCAAGAACATCTCTGACCTATTTAATAACAGCTTGCAAACATGCATGATGGAAAGGTAGTTGCACTATAGTTCTAGCTGCCCACACTGATCTGTTATTGACTATTACATCCACTGAAGTGATCCACCTCTGCACAGCGTTATTCATGTACCCTTACTGGGTTTTTAGGGATAAACACCAAGATTATGGGTGTTTAGTAAAATTTTGTTGTTGTGTTGTCATATTGAGCATGATTTCTTTTAAAACATGCTGTTACCTGAATGTTCATTTCTCTCTTCTGAGATTATGGGTCAGTTATGTTTGAACCATTTAAGGCTCCAGTAATCATTATTGCCATCATTGTTTTGCATATTTCTGATATGAATTATGTTTTAGTTCAGTTCAACTCAGTACTATGTAAACATCATGTACAGAGACCTTTAGATTGGTAGGTGCATTACTCTACAGCAGTACACTGTATAAAGAAAGTGTTTCAGGTGGGGTGAGTGATTCAGAGAGCATACAGTCCTGTTTATAGTAGAAGGTCACTTCAGTTTCATTTTAGTATTCATCATTTGGCAAGAGCCTTACACAGTGTGAATAGTCAAAATCATAGTTATTTCTGCAACTTAAGTAGATGTACTATGGTAGATCTGTGTTGAAAGTGATCTAAGGTCATCAAATAACTTGTGACCAATGATTTAAATTGTGTTTTGGTATATACATCATAAATGAAAACAAAATTATTTCCCCACAGGCATTATTTAGTAAACTGATACTCTCTTCCAAAGTTCTTGACACTTAATTTGTTGTCTGTTTGAATTAGGATGAACTGAACCCCTTAAAAATGATATAGGAGAATGTGTCCAGAAGCAGATGGCTTTAACACAGGAAGCTGTGTCCCCTGTGACAGTGTAAAGAGTTTCAGGATCAAAATCTGCTGACTTTCTTACATGGGAGGGAATATTCCTCTGTGAGCCAGAGCAAGATTCCTTAGAGCCAATGGGAATGCTTGCCGTACAGCGGACTATGTTTGTCAAGCTGAATTCTGGCGTTTGGAGTAGAAACATCTTTGACTTCTTTCAGCAGCGCATGATTTATTTGGGAACGGAATGTGGGCAGGGGTTGAGGTCACACAGGGGTCAAAACGAATCATGAATTTTGCAGAAATCTAGAGAAAAATCTCTCCTGCATCAGTGGTGATTGAAGGAAAAGTCTTTGGTGTCACCCAGATCCCATGCAATAGTGATTAATCTTGCTTTTGTAAGGATTTCGTAAAAGATAAAACTCAGCTGTTACCTTTTTCATCCTTCTTCTTTCATGCACATTTTCATGAAAATCTGTATTTTAAAACACACAGTGTTTGGCAATATGAATGCAATTTTTGATGTAACAGAATGAAAGGACGCACCTTTCTCTGACTGATCTGCTGGCCGCTTCTCCAGAGAATAAGCAGATTGGCCGTGGCTGTTATTGCAAGGAGAGTCAGTAAGTGCACAGTGCTAAATTTTGTGTTGTCTTTCTGGCCTTTTGCTGAAGAACAGGGAGAGGGGCTGTTATTTAAGTCACAACTCTTTTAAAACTTTTCTAAGAATGTGGATTGATACTGCCCAAAGCCATATAGTGCTGGCACCAGTCTCCATGGTTTCTGTGTCTCAGCAGAATGATCAGTTTCCACAGTTGCTTGTTTACACAAATATGCTAAGTGCACAGCTTCTAAGGTTGGTTAACACATTCTGAATCATCCTAGACAATACGATTCAGTATGGGATTGATTAAACTCATTGTTGAATAAGTAGTAGTTGCATAAATGTGTGAAAATAGCATGTCATCCCAAGAGTGTTGTCGTGTCCTTCTTACTACAGGTGCCAAGCATGTTTAAAAGTAACTTAAGTCCAGTGGAGATTTCCGGTGGTGTAAACTGCCAGACAGACCTGCAAACTCCTGGTTTGTGTATGGGCTCAGGTAGGGGGACTGTGTGAGGGATTAATG
Organism: Chanos chanos; assembly: GCF_902362185.1. Taxonomy (NCBI): domain Eukaryota; kingdom Metazoa; phylum Chordata; class Actinopteri; order Gonorynchiformes; family Chanidae; genus Chanos; species Chanos chanos. Next base: position 38,917,228 of record NC_044497.1, read on the forward strand.
ACTGAAAGAACTGAGTTTATTTGGTCTTAGACACTTTGGAGTGCTGTAACCCTGAGTTTGTCACTTAAGGACACTGATATCAACCAGACTGCCTCTCAAGCTGGTGTCCCACTTCCTCTTAAAGTGACAGCTACCTCATGTGTTACTTGGGGGATGACGAGTTGAGTGCAGTTTACTCATGTTACCATGCCACAGGCTGTGCAGGGGCTATTCTGGGTAGCAATGAAGCAGTACAGATCATGGTTGTACCCGCTCACGTGTAGCTGACTTGAGCATTTGTTGTTGGCCCTCATCAATCAGCCCATTAATTCCAAATATGGGTACAAATTTTAGAGGTGATGTTCAGAGTCTCTGAATATGACACCTTGTCAGCATCAGCAGGTGTAACTGGGATAGCTGTGTACTTGCTTGCTTCGACTATCAGAACTCTCAATGTACTTTAAGAAGTTTGGCTATGATATTGTTTTAAAATCTCATAATTTTACCCTCAAGGGTACTAAAAATTATGCAAACATGCCGTGTTCTTACAGAGCTGTGAAGAGCTAAGATTGCTGTCAGTGAACATCTGCAGACTCGGACATTTGATTTTACTGCAGCAGTAAAATGGTCAGGCCATATTTACCTCATGTACTGGGCTGGGCATCGGGCAGAATTAATACCTATGTGGTATCCAGCAGTGCTATGTTAGAGCTAATTTATCAAAAATCTCACGGGCAACCAATATTGTCTAGCATGCTGCTGAAAACAGAAAAGCTTTAAGTACACTGAGCTGTCATGAGAGGATTTCAACACATAAAACAAACAAACAGATGAGGCAATGACAGACAGATTATGGCACACTGCAGTGAAGGGCATGATGAAAGAGAAGAAGCTGTAATAGTGGCTAGTTTGTGGAGACATACTTTGTTATCCTGTTCCAGTGTCTGATGCCTCACTTGACAAAATGATGGAGTTCGCTCAAAAAATAGGGACGTCAGAGCTCCACGGTTTCAGCACTGTTCTGAACTGAGAGGAACGAGTATGCGTAGAGAGACAGTTTGCTTTTTCGTTCGGTGTGAAACTGTCAGGGGAATGTAATGGGTATCCAAACGTATTGTCGCTGACCTTACCTATCATGTGTGAAGCTTGTATGGACTGGCAGGAAACATTTTAATAAATTGACAGTTTCAGAATAATGTGATCCAAATTTTTTTCCTCATCTTTGCTGTCTTCTACTGTGTTCTGGTAGTCTATTTTTGAGACAAATGTTATTATGAGCTGCAGTGGACAAAATAATATTAATCTGATTTATTTTTTGAAACAATCTTTCACATTATCTGTGAAGGTGCATTGGCTTATTCATTAGTTTGAAAGTTGTCTTTGTCTTGGTCATCTTGGCCTAGTGTTCCCTACCAATGCGCTGTAATTTCTGTAATTTCTGTCCTACTGTAATATTTGATTTGTCTCTGTGTCGAATTTTGAGATTCCACTCTGACATTTTTGGATTGGTTCTTTCTGGATAGTATCCTGAAAACACTGGAAGATTTGTTTTCTAAATGGTTTGTAGAAAATAAAATTTCATCCATGCAGAACCAGGAATGATACCTGCTCTTTTGTATAACTGACTGTATTATATTTACTCAAAAGACTGAACAAGAATGACTTTACCAATTTGAATAAAACATCAAATCTCTCAAATAGAAGAATTGCTTCCTGTCTCTGCTCTGTTTATTAGATGATTATCTAACCGTTTATGTAACACTCTAAATTCTGATTTTCACTCAGACAAGAGTGTAAATATTGAAGTGAAAGAGGGGGAGATAATGTTTGAGTTCATGACAGGGGATTTTTGCTGCACACAGATATACCCCTTGTTTTTCACCCAACATTAAAAACTGTATCTAAATCATCTGTTTCCTAGCAACTGCCTGTGCAACAGATAACAATCTCCATTTACAAAAATAGAGAGAGAGATACTGTAGTGCTCACACAACAACAACAAACAACAACAGCAAGGAGTTATCTCAAATGCAAATGCCAGTGCAACAAGGGGTTCATGATAGTATGCATAATGTGAAGATGTCATAACATGTTGTTAATACCCCTTTATGCCATCTGAGTGGCCTTTCTACATCTGAACACATTTCCATTTGAATATGAGTGGTCTTTGTGTTAGAGATGCTCTATGAATTCAGTAACTCAAAATAAGCTGCTCATTGAGTAAATTACCTGTGCTCCTTCAGGTTCATGAATGGGTGTGGTGCTAAGCCCTGCAGACATTTTTTGCTGTGGAAAGACTGTCCTACTTTTTACTGGCTGTCTGCTTTATGCAGTTCCTTTGTATGTCTTCATGTTGAAGATGATTAGGTTGTGAACAGGTGGTGGAACATGATATAATGACAGAAAAGATGTGTACAAATGACCTGCTGTTTTGTACATTGACATACTAGAAACTAGAGCTGGTCTGATTGGATCTCTGCCTGGATATATAGTAGACTCTTCTATAGCTCCTCCATGTGTAGTCAACTGGGTCCTCATTTGTTCAAGCTTGACACCAGGAGAGACAGCCAGCCCCTTTTTTTACTGTGCGCAGAACTGGGCCTCTTGATCAATTGAGCTATATGACGTCAACTGAACGTAAGCTCACGTTTCCCAGACATCCTAGACAAATGTTTAAAGTGATAGGATGTAAATGGAGTTTAGTTGTCCTTGTTTATTTCTGTATTTCTTTCTTGATGAGCATGTAGTACTCCCATTGTTACTGTAGAGCTTTTTCAGTTAGAATGGTCTTCCGCTTGATTTGATGGCAAATAGATCTATCATATAATGGAGTAATGTCATGGAATGATCCTTCATCTCCTCTATTTCGCTTCATTACATTAATTGAAGGGTTTTTGTTTCATCTTCTGTTTCATTCAGATTAAGTGAAAAACACTGTAAAAATGCTGAAAAATCTTCTGGTGCCATGGTGCATTTACCACACAGTTAGTTGATATTACTCAGTTAAAGCAGGCCAAAGGATCATGTTGATGTTGGACACATTGATTGTACTCAAGAATGTAAACAACACATCTTTTATCCACAGCAAAATAGTGTTGGTTGTGACTTCAGCATAGGGTTTTTTGCTCTGCAATTGTTTTAAGTCAAACCTTTAGACACAGCCATCATTCATGGTGTTTTTGACTATAACAGAGGAGGTGTTTTGGTTTTGCACCATTTGTCCATAAAAGACTGTAGAGTCAGACTGTGGTGGGTCTGGACAGGACACCGTGGCACTAAAGTGCAGGTGGAGAGGAATGACATGGATCAGATGTCACGGCTTCCAACACTTCAACATGTTAAGTTGTCACGTTGTACTTCCTCTAACAGGGGTATAGGATCAGTACGGATTTCACAGATTTACACTCGCTGAACCCAATGTTTGTTCACATATAGATTTGGGATGAAGTTCTTCTACCGTATTTGTCTTTGATGCGTACATATCACTGTTTTATTTTAAAAGCTTGCTGCACTCTATAGGTCCTACACGAAATGAAACAGTTTTGATTTTCTGAATATATCCCTTGTACCACAATCTGAGATCAGATCTGGTCTTGGCTTCAGTAGGGCTGTTAACTCCATCAAATGCCTGCCAGAGGCAGTTGAACAGTATCTGCCGTGGGGCATTTCAAACTGGACCTCAGTAACCATGCAGATGGAATGTCCCAGGTGACAATGAAAGATGTTTTTCTTATTAATTTTCCTTTGAGTTCATAATCTTCTTAAAGGTTATTGACTTTATTCTCTGTATATTGAATTTATAATTACATAACCCTTTGTAATACTGTTCAAGTATTTCTGAGCTTAGAGTGGGTGCATGTCCTCTACTCTGCTGTTCTGGACAGTTTGTCCATGTAATACTATGAAGAGCAGAACTTCAGTGAGGGGGAGCTGCACCTTCGTTTACATGAATTGCTTGTCAAATGATTTTTCTGCTTTATTGAAGAAATGCACCTTTCTTTTGCAATACCCACATATAAAAAACAGTCTTCACTTCACAGGCATGAGAATAATCTGATGAGAGTAATCAAACTGAAAAACAATTCAGAATCTCAGTTGCAGTTGTGTGTAGCCAGTTCAAAGGTCATTCTGTGTGAAGGCTGGCCGACAGTCAAGATGTCAAAGTTTTTTGAAATTCACCACAAAGATGAACCACAAAAAACTGCAAAGAAATGTACATTACAGGATGGAATATTTACACAAAAATTGAATTTACATATAAAAAATATTTTCAAGACTTGGATGTAAAAGAGTTTTAAAAAGTTTTTATCATGATGAAAAATATATAACAAGCATCTCAAAAGTAGCACTTTGAATATTTTTGAGAGTTTTGTTGTTGTTTGAACAGCCCCTTCAAGCTCAAGAAAAGAGTTTGAAGCAAACTATCAGTCCCCAAACTGTAGTTCAGACCCAAAGTAGTACAGTGCTCTTTTGGGTAAGACATTTAAACACACATTTTGAATTGCTGTATATGTTTATCTTGCATTTTAAATTGTAATTATGCATTAAATATTGCACTTGGCTAGCCCTTGGTTAACTCAATGCATCATCACTGTTCCACAGAACTTGGCTGTTTATAGCTATGGGTGTAAATATGACTCATAGTTTGAACTATAAACACACCAGATGCATTATGGACATTTATGACTCAATTTGTTTATATGGACAATACTGTAGCTACAGTGTTTTGTGAAAAACATTGGCTGGAAACCAACAATGATCTAATTCTGTTATATTTGGAGTAATGCCAGTTAAAGATGGGTCGACTGTTTCTCAGGCTTAAGTTACAAATTACTTCCTTATGAAAAAAGGAAGTGAATAATACAGGGGATGGAGCAACTGGACAACAATTATGCATGTTGCATAGTATAATATAGATCTCTCTGATATTTATATATATATATATATATATATATATATATATATATATATATATATATATATATATATATATATATATATAATGCACAGTCAAGGCAATAAAAATATATGTGTGTGTGTGTGTGTGTGTATATATATGTGTATATGTGTGTGTATATATATATATATATGTGTGTGTGTGTATGTATGTATGCATATGTGTGTGTGTGTATACACATTTCGGTATTCTGATTTTTTTTTAACCAGTTTATGTTTTTATAGTACATCACAATAATATTTCAAGAAGAAACAGAAGAACATCACAAGAAATACAGATATGAAGGATAGTTTTAATATACATTTTAAGCTCCTGTGCAAGAACCGTGAATAAAGGCATGGCAATGCCAAAATCGTACTTAGGGGCATTAAATTTAGCTAAAATTACATTTAGGTTCATGACATAAAACTGCTTTACTGTAACTTTAGCAAAATTATTGAAGCCAAACAAAACATTTTCAAGATACAGTGAGAAGTTAGAGTCAGTATAATTAACTATAAATCTAGCCAAGTCTTTCCATAACAATTTCACAACATCACAGTACTCAGAGTTCACTCACAGTCATTTTGCAGTTGACTCACCAGCTTTATGCCAGCAGAAAACCAGTCACAAAATAATGATTTTTCTTTTTTAAATAATACATTTCTGTTACTCCAAAAGAAATATCTGTGGGGAGAAGGTTTGTGCTTATAGATCATAGACCAAGGAAACAGCATTTGCTTATGGAAGTTGGGTATAGTTACAGGAAGTTTTTCAGTTTTATAGTTATACTGTAAAATAAACTGTAAAATAAGATTTGTTAATCCTGGAAGTACATAGTGAGGTAGGTAATTTCATAATATATTTGTGTTTTTAATAAACTGTTTAATCCAGATTATCTTAAAAGTGTTACTGAGAGTACAAAAGTCGAGAAAATGTGAAAATAATCATAACTGATTCCGTAATATCTTGTTTTTCCAAATAAATCTAAATATAATTTTATCAACTGTTTTGCATATATGGCTATAGACATATAAAGATCCACCTGCATGTGAAAGTCTGTTCAATCTTTTTGCTTCAGTTAGTAAGACCCTACCTTTCAAAGATAGATCTCTTAATTAGCCACTGGTTCAGATTTTTTGCCGTTGTGACGGGATCAAGGTTTGATGTATCTTTTAATTCATTGCCCCTAGAAATTACAGTGTCAGAATACTTGACTTTTTCTTTAATAGTAATGTCAACAACTTGTTGCACCTAACGGTCTTTTATTGATAGTAGTTCACATTTATTAATATTTAAACAAAATCTAGATGCCTTAGAGAAGGTTTGTATCACACTTATTGCAATGAGGATTTGATGAATACATTTCATTAAATGTTTCTTCTGCAAACTGATTAATAATGATTTCCACAAGATCCCCTTTAGATTGCTAGATTTAATATGCTCATTAAGATGTGTGCATAGTTGTAAAAGGTGAAGAGAAGTTTGAGATGCTTGTCTGATGTCATATTTTGAATCAAATCCGGCAAATGCCGTATATCTGGACTGGATGTGGTAGGCTGTTTTCGTTGCTCTCCGTTACTAGTAGGTTATCGATTATGTATTCAAACAGCGCCAGCAACGCATGCTGTTTGTACCCCACTCCTAATGTGTAAAAGGGAGTGACAGCTCTTTTTACCAGACATATGTCAGCAGTGCTGAACCACTTCATGATTTGTCATAAATACACCAGATTAGCAGATTGCAAACACAATTTACCTGAATTATCTACAGGGGGTACAAGGGCAGAGAACTTCACTACAAGCTCAGTACACTGTCTGAGAGCAGGTCAGGACACCTCGACCAATTTGCAGAGTACAACAGAACAACGAAAAAGAAAATCTCTCCCAGCACACCATCTCCATCTGTGGCTGCAGTCTTAATTAGGCTTATAAAAAAGAGGTTGGTCCTCTGGAGAGGACTAACTATTCAATAATTAAAGGATTTCCCTCACAAATAGTTTTGTAATTCAATTTCATTGAAAAGCATAAATCAAAAGCAAATGATTTAATTTATGCAATGTTACAAAACAAATTGACAATTACATGAAAAAAAAACAGCACTTGGTATTTGGCCCATTGTTTCCTGAAATTTGACTTCCTCTTTGATCAAGAATGTTCATTTGTGTGTTCCACTATAATTAACCCTTGAGTTGTTGCAAGAATTTCTGTGGAACATGCAGTAAACCAGTTTGTCCAGTATGTAGTATATGTATTTGGAAAGAAGTTTTAAATTATCAGTAAATCATTCTGTATATTGTGAATTATGTTTGTGTGAAGCACATGAGTCATCCCGTTAAAATTTTTAGAATTCTGTCAAAATTGCGCTGATTTTTCTCCATTATTAATATTCTTTTGGTTCAGATATTGCCATCTAACTATTCTACCCCAAAGAAATGACCAGGCATATAGAATTTCACGTTAAACATTGAAGGTGTAGCAGTCCAGACATTTTCATTTCGGGGAAAGCAGGGAATCACCAGCAATAACTGTATGTTTAAATGATATCATATCAAAACTGATGGCTTCTTCTAAGCCAGTTTTCAAATAAAGCCCTCTGCTGGACTGCAGCAGAATTAAGGCAATGACCACTCTTTCCCTGGGTCGTTCAAGCTCTCTTTATCTTCGAACCATATGAATGGAAATTTGTACAGATGAAACACAACATCCTGCTATGTAGACAAATGTGTGTTATGCAATGGGAGCATTGCTGAGGTAACCGGTACCTTAAGGGACCAATGAAACCGCTAAATTCTTGACTCTTAGCGTGTTTTACCCTAAAGCATTAATGACTGTATGATTGCACCAGATTACAAGGATACCATTCACTGTAAAACTGTGAATAGATGTTGAGAGGCGTTTTGTTGGGGTCAGCTGTGTTCTCTTAAGCACATGTTCATTCAGAAGATCAAGTGAAGATTTGTACAGGATGAATGCCCTTTATATTCACATGGATGGGCACTCTGAGAATATTTTTCCCCAACACATCTTTGAACTGATTGGCAATGTTGTTAAAAAGGGGGCATATGAGGATTTGAGCCTACTGAAACTAGCTTTGAAAACCTCTTAACTTTGATGTTAGTTGGGGAGTTATCAGCTGTGTTTGACCATTTCTTTTTCGGTGTTGCACTCATGCTTGTGAATTGACATGAGCAGAAACAGTGGGGAAACCTCTCTTCACAGCTTGTATTCTTTGATGTTTAAAACTTTCGCTGCAAGCCTTACATTCTTGCTGGTGGAAATTTGGCAGTGCAACCCTTTATTTCCTCATCCCTCTAGAAAAACAGCAACACACCTTGACTCATCTTCCTGAGCTCCAGGCAGCTCTCATACCCCTGATCTGTTGCATTTGCAAGAGGGAAACCACAACTTGATCATTTTGCATTCCTGTCCCATGATTCATTTAACAAGATAAAAGGGAAGAGCTCTTAGTTGTCTTAAGAGAGCAATAATGATGGGTAATTGTAATTGTCAGGTTACATTTGGGAGCATCATGAATTCAGAAACATGTATGGAATACATTCTGTAGACAGAAATATATTTTACATTTTGCACAGAAGCTCTTAAGTGTCAAAATAATTCAGTTTATAGATGCTTCATGTCTTGAATTACGCAATCCGTTTGTAAACCTGTGCACATAATTTTATTAGGGCTTTACTGTTGCCTAATTATTTTTGTCAGTTCATAATTTTCTCTAACTCGTTCCCTCTAGAAATGTCTTGAATGTTTATTTATATTGAAAGCTTTTGAATTCATAAACTTAAGTTGGCTTGGGAATGCTACCAGGCTATATTGCACTGACGGCATTTAAAATATAAGTGCTTAAAAAAATGTTTTTTTTGTTTCGTCTTTTTCCATCAAATCCTTAGCAACATACACCGCTCTTGCGTCTGGAGTTTAGCATCCTTCTTGTTTTTTTGTCTGAGGTTTATGCCATGGGACATTCTCAGGATTTTTCTCCTTTAATTGCTGGCATAGAAACACACTCATGCACACGGACAGCATCACAGACTCTCTCTTATATTTGAGGTGGACTGGTTTGAAATGGTGAATCGCTCCACTCGGAGAAGCGGGTGTTCCTCCCAAGCAGATCGCACACCAGATCTTCGTGTGTTTATATTCACAGGGAGGACCTCTTCCTCTGTTTCACCATTGTTCTACTGAGGAGGTGTTACAAGTACACTGCTCCTTTCATCTTCAGTGTTCTGTGTGAAATGAAGACGGTCTTATAATGTCACACATGCGTACATGTGGATTATAAATAGGGGAAAATTCTTGCCTGAAGACTCACGCTACAAACTGAGTGGTTTGTGGTCTTTTTGTTTCCATAAACACTGTGACAGTATATACATTTCAAAAGACTGTTTGTTTGAGCTGAAGATTGAGATGGGATAAATCTCTTCTTAATTCTCTTCTCTCATTCTTCACACCATGCTTGTTCAAGCTTGTTGAACATGCTTGAATTTTGAGGACATACTGTGGCCAATATTTACTTAAGTAGTGTCTGCTGAGTGCACTTACTTGCATCATAAAAACATGTATTATTGATGACTTGAATGGCTTAATAATCTAGCTGTTATGAAATCTCATGGTTAGGCGGCAGTGCTAGATTATTGTACAGGCAAATGTAGCTTATTTTTTAAAGTTTTGTTTTGTGTAAATGACCTTTGACTATTGCACATCATTTAAGAGAGTTAATTGCCTTATTTTTAAAGTGAGATTGCGTGAATTACGTTATATAATAGCAAAATGAATCACGGTGTAATATCCATCATACTGGACATGTTCCTCTCACTGTGGCTTGGGTCCAGAATAAACACTGTTCTCTAAGGTTCGCTCTAACAGTAATGCTGAGTGTTTGATTCCCATTATAGAAAACAATTAAATTGTGTATAATACAGCACTAGTGAGTGGATTGCTTTGTGGTTGAAGTGGTATTGGGTGATGAAAAATCACTAGATCCTCTTAGAAAGCTAAAGGGAAAGGAGATCAATAGTTATGTAATGTGTAAATGTTTTGAATCATAGTAACATGTTCCATTTTTGCTGTGTTTGTTTTTGACCTTGAAATCATAGCAGTGTTCCAAACTGAGTGGTCTGGCTTGGCACTCAGCTGATTTCATTATGTTTTAATGTTTATGAATCCCATACCTTAAGGGTTAATAGGTGTGGGGATTTTATACATTTAATAGCAGTGGATTCATGTCAGATGATGTGAACACTTTATACATTTGTATTAGTGCACTGATGTCAGAAATGATAAGCTTTAAGATAGCAAAAGATTCAACATTTAAGATTTACCTTGGCTTGAGCAATGAATATAGTGCTGTATGAGAATTGCTTGGATTGTTTCAGCACTTAGTGTATAACTGAACTAAATTACTGCATCAGATTCATACCACAGACATAAACCATGAGAGGACCTTCCTTCACTCGAATAACAATGGCCCTTAACTATTATTGACAACATAGAACTTGTTCTTTTTTTGTTTTACATTGCAGGTTGTGGATTGTCAGTGCCTAAAAAAAAAAAAAAAAAAAAAGGTATATTACCCAATTACATTTAGTTTTGTAAGTTACTGTCCTGCATGGCAGTCACCTGAATCTGTGAGTGAGGCTGAGGCATGTGTCCTTTGCTGCTCACAAAAACACCTAGTACATTCTTGACAATGTGAGTTGTGTAGTAGCGAAAAATGATGTAACATGCTTGCATGGGAGTGCTATTTGCCTAATGTAACTTGCAGTTTCATGTAGTGGCTGGCTGCCAGTGACAGTTGAGCCATGAAGTGTCCGTGAGTGACCAGAACTGATGCAGTCGCTGTTTACTTGGACTCCTGGCCATAGAAGGCGAGCATGGGACAGCTAGGGCTTGAACCATGACTCCCAAATATGGGGTACACCTCTGCAGTGTGACCGAGGTGCTCCTTATTAAGGAGTGTCTTAATTCACTGATTCGTCTTGGTGAGCTAATTTTTTGTTTGGCCTGTTCCTCTTTTTTAGCTCGATAACATCCTGTGCCCACCGCCCATGCCCTTACGAAAGTCCAGCAACCCTGAGGTGTCCTATGGCTCTGGTATTGCATTCAAGTTCAAACGCCAGCTCAGCGAAGATGGCAAGCAATTCAGGAGAGGCAGTCTTGGGGGTGCACTTACAGGTAAACACACACTCTGTCGCACTTTCTATGTCTTTGAAAAACACCACACATTTAAAATGTTTTTTTTTTTTTCCTTTTTATTATTTTATTTTAATTTTAAGCAGGCTGCACACTAAAATTCAGATATGAACAATATATAAGTACATTTTAAAAAACAAAAAACATTGAAATAATTTCAGCTACTAAGCAGTGAGACCTCCTACTGTATTTCAAATGAAATTATTTGACTTTTTCAGGAAAAATAAAAGATCTTTTCAACACAAATAGACCACTCTCAGTGCAGAGTGTAGTGATGGTCACCTATGCGTAATGGTTGTAGAGAACCCGTTTCATTATTTCCATAATTTTGACTCAACTGAATTTCTTAAGCTGCTACATCAGTTAGCTTACAATGCTGGGCAAATCAGAATTATCAGAATTAAGAATGGACTATGACTGTTGATTGGGAAAGGCAGCACTTACACATTTATGTGTTTTTGTATTTGTGTACATATGGACATAGACACACAGCAGTATATTATACATACAGTTGTCAAGATGAGGGCTGTCGCACTGAAACATAGTTAGACATGTTTTTGTAAGACGTGCAGGAAAATTTGGATCTGTTATTTTTTATCTGTCACTGGCTTGTTGCCCAGAATTTCAGGGCTTCTATTATATGTATGCATTAGAGTGACTCTGAGGTGAAAAATGGGGATATCCTCAGTGCTTTGAAAGATGCCTGTGAGGAAACCGTTTGACATTTAGTGTGAATCACCGTTTTCCTCCTTCATTTCCTGTTTTCTTTCCAATATGATCAGTCCTTTAGTGAAGTACAGTTTAGAATGTCTCTGCAAAGTACCACACACACACACACACACACACACACACACACACACACACACACAAACACACACACTCTCTATTGCTCTCTACTTCATCTGTGCACATGTTACACTTTTTCAGATGTGTGATTAGCTGTTCATTGTAGAAGATTAGCAGGCTTCGGGGTCCATGGATCACCGCATGTAAAATGGTCATCTGTTGAGATGATGATATTTGGCCTTTGTTCGACAACTTGCAGTTACATTGAATCACAAGGCTCTTGTCTGGGCTGAAAGGGCCTGGTTGCTGCAGAAAAGGTGGCTCTTATCCCAAGCCCAGAGAGCAAACAGCTACTGATTGATATGTAAAGGATGTTTCTTGAATAAGGCGACACCGTGCTGTGATTCTGCAAGCCAGAATAAACAACAGTGCGTTTATTCTGGTGTGCACAGTAAACACACATGGAAGCACAGTCATATTATCATGTATAGAGGGGAAAAAAACAACCTTAACCAGTCCTCACATCTGTCATAAGTTTATGATATCATAGAGCTGCAGCAGTTCACAAAACAAATAAGACTCAGTTTATGACTGAGATCACAGACAGTTTACGAACCAGAGAATGGGTGTGGCTTAATGGAGGAGACGGCTGGTCGTGTCTCACACTGTATTATAGGAGAGCTTACTGAGAAATTTTACCCTCCCTGTGATGGCCCTGGGTTTTATACGCATGATTAAAAAGAAAATAACTGTTACCTTTCATGTGAATTCATCTGGAGTTGTGATCATCTGGGGACTCATTAACATTTAAACTGATGCAATATTTTATAAAATGCTTTGTGCTGTTTGTGCCTTTGTGAGTCTTTTTAGTGAAACTGTATGTGATAAGAAATTGATTAATGACAAAGACTGATCTGTTGATTTTCATCTAGACTATAATAATTTGAAAAAGATTAAGAAAGATTTATCCAGTTTGATGAACAGTACCAAAGTTAATGTATATGTGCTCGACAATATTGGCAGTTTCAGTGTTTCAGAAACAGAAATCTTTATAATTATGGTTACTGATGCTATTGTGATAAATATTTTAAGCAGATTTACATTTCGCAGGTGATTAATTGTACCTCTGTTGTAAGTGTCATGGTTTCACAGTGTTGTTTATTTATGTTGATTAGACAATGTTTATCACAGTGATTTTGGACTGAGGTAGCTGTGCTAATATGATACATTACTATTCCCAATTTCAGATACTTAAGTAGCTGGAGTCACAAGGCGTATAACACATGATGTACCATAAAGAGTAATTCTCAAATCAGGAAAAAAAATATCCACTGCTGATTATATCTTTTTCGATATGTTGAACCATGTATATCATTTTCATCAATTTGGTGTAATTTGGTCTGACAGCACTTAACAGCCATCAAATGAAATGTTATGGTCTTACTCCTCCAATATCTGAAGGCAAATGAAATTTGAGTCTTCACGCATTTGAAATGAAGTGCAGAATTCAACTGTGGAAGCTAAGGCGACAGACCTTCCTGAACAGGGCCCAAATAGGTCCTGACACTCTGCAGACAGGATGTGAATATATAGCCTAAGGCCGCAGGAACTGCAAGGTTAGAGAGGACAGGTTGAACAGCCTGACAGGAACACACTGGCACACTAACTGTAGTCTCACCTGAGACTGCAGAGAAATGAGTATCAGCATCAAAAAGCCATAGAAAAATAGCAATATCTGTTTTTGTAGCAATTTTTTTGTTTTAGAATTTTATTGAATAGTCAAGTATTGGCAACATTATTCTGTAAGCCAGTGCCTTTTAGGGCTTATGGATTCTTGATGCACTGCAGAGCTAAAGAGCAGGCTGGTTGTTCTTTTAACTGGGTTTGTTGATGGTGTACTACCAAAGAAAACCACACTTGTATCCAAAGAATGCCTGGTATCACGATCCAAAAATAAAAAGGCTTGAACCACCTGGTCTTACTATGCCATATTCTCAGATCAAGGCAAGCTGATTTTAATGTTAATATTCCCTCCAGTTCCATGTATAAGAATGGCTGTTCTATCAAAAATATCTCATTTTTATGGTAGAGCCAAGAAAGGCCTATTCCTTAAAGGAAAACTGCAACAATAAAGCTTTGTCAATCTGGAATTGTGGCGTCTTAGAGTGATGTTTGCTGATATCTATTTAGAGAGAAAAAGATTGGCATTCAAATATAAGAAGATTTTATGTTAGAAGATGTAAATATTTGATTAAAAAATACAGATTAAAAATGTCTCACACACACAGCCTACTTATGCGTGGTCAGGGCTTTCTTTGTGTATTTAGTTCCATGACTTGGTTTTGAACCATTGCTTACCTCACACCCAGGTGTGCGACACGTTATTTGGTCTCTCAGCTCTTTAGGTTCTCCTACAACTTATGGAATGGATTTCTTGCCAAATTTCACTTCTAAGATACTTAGAGGCTGTGTGTGCATGTATGGGTTCGATGGATATCTGTGGCGCTTGTTTGACCTGTCAGATATCTCATGCTGATTAGTGTGACTCTTACGTAAGGATGGAGCACTGCTGATCTGGTCTAAGTGGATTGAGTAGAAGCAGAGAACAGACTAACCCTTTAAGACAATTATATCCTCAGTCACCTGAACACAAATCATAGTGTGGTCAACACCATCACTCCAGTAGACTTCAGTATTTTGAACTTCACCAGTTTTTTGAATGCCGTATTCATGTTTACAGCACCACTGACATGCACCAAACTGAGTAATGTGGTGGGCATTTTTTTTTTTTTATCTCTGGGTCACTGACTGTGTTCTGTTCCACAGGGAAGTACTTGCTGCCCCATACATCCACCCAACAGGCATGGCAGGGTTCATCAGAGGCCTCCAACCTGTTGCGTATGCGCTCCCAATCCCTGGGCATGTCTGCTCCTTCTCTCACCGCCAGTCTGGTACGTCTCCGACTATTTCTCTGCATCCTCACACGTTCACTGTTGCCCACAGTATGTTTAGGAACTCTGTACATGCTTTCTCACAGCGACAGCTCTATCTAGAGATCATTGTATGAGTGTAACTGGTGGGATTACTAAAATTATAAAGCCCAAATCCATATATGGTAGTGATTAAGTGTTGGATTTCTCTGTCTGTGTCAGAGATCCCAGAAATCCCTCTGTTTAATATCAGTAATAAAATGAAGTGATATATAAAGTTGTGACTGACATGAGGGGAATACACACTGGAACATAAGACATATTCTGATTACAGGGATCTGCCTATTTTCATATATTCATGTCATTTGAATTCCTAGACTAAAGTTACACACTTTGTGAATGCTACATACTTTATTTAAATGTTAGTGTACTTCTCATCATATACCATACAGCATAAACACATATTTTTTGTAATCTATACTGTTGTTTTAGGTTTTCCTTAAAACTGAACAAACTTTTTTTGTCCTACATTTTCACCTTTGATTGCAGTTTCAATGACTTCACATTTTGACAGTGTCTTAAAAAAAACACTGGAGGGTGCTGTTGCATGTAGACATGTGAACAGTAAGGCATTGTTTGTGGCACTTTAATCTCCCGCCAAACTGTCGTGTCCATCAGAAGGAACAAAGTGCTCTTTCATGACAGTACATAAATCCTATCCTATCAGATACAGGGTTCAGGATGCTGTATGTCAGTATAGCTGAAGCAGTACAGTTATTCTATCCCTGTTTTGCATGTGATTTTACACCAGAGAAATGTCATCAGATGAGTCATTTATGAAAGTGAGCACATTCTGAACAGTTTTCATCCTGCCACTGTCTAGAGAAGCAGATGTGTGATTTATTTTTGGGGCCACCCCTTGTCCATTTAAAACCCTGATGAGCTAGTTGTAGGTTTCATTTTGAGGACTATGTTCCTCAAAGAGGAAAGAGGAAAAAGAGCGATGCTCTTTGAAGAACAATTTCACTTAATTCTTTACTTAATTGTGTGCCAGAGCACTGTAGTTGTATGTTAATAAGAGAAAAGAACACTGTATTTAATTTTCATGAACAACTAATGAATGAATGAGAATTTATTGATTATTCAGACTGCATACCAATCTGTTACTAGGAACCACCTGGTCCTTAATTATGGTTATCTCTCCACCTGTTTTAAGTACATTTTACCACCACGTGTTTTAGAGTTATGATTAGACGGCTCTTATATTGAATGTAATAAGGATATTATTTATCTAAAAATGTAATACATTTTTTTCATTTAAGATATTGCATTGTTTCTGTTAAAAAAAATTGAAGCAGAGACATGTAAGGTTGAATTCCTTTGGTTTAAGGTGAGCTCACTGCTGTGAAGGAGTCTCCAGGTCCTGTCATATCTCATTTGCCTCTCCTCAGTACCGCAAAACCCAGGCCTGGGCCCCATGTTGGGCACCTGATTGAAATTAATGATCGCCAAGGACAGGGTCAATACAGCACAAACAGAATGTCATTACAGAGGGTCCTAGCTGCAATACCTTCCCCCCGCGTCTGCCCGGCAGGGTGTCTGATATTTCTTCCCCTGTTTGGTATCAGTCTCAGCCGCTTGGCATAATGTTTGGCTTTATCTGCCAGTTTACATGCCCCTGTGTCTAACCAGCCTCAATGAAAATCAATGCTGGCTCACCAGGCTCTCCCACTCTGTGTGGACTCCGACTGAATTGCTAATGCCTTTCCCCTCCTCCCCCAAACCCCCCTCCCAGCCCCTATGCTATCTTCTGGATGTACCGTATGAAAAATATAAAGGAGTTTTGACGTCTTGGGAATGTTGGCACTATTAAGTAAAAGTGTGCCTGTGGTGTAAAGGCGATGATTCATGTTTGACCTTGGAAAGATCTTCCACACTGACTGAGAAAGAGGCAGCTTATCTCTTTTTCTCCTTGTGTACCTGGGGTTGCTGAGGGACATGGACTTTCCTCGGGCCATTTTTAAATTCAGAGACGTGGGTTCTGTGTAAAAGCGGTGTGGAGAAGAAGAGGACAGACCACATGAAGCAGTATTTTCACATTATCTCAGAGGATGCAATATATCATATGGCTGGGCTGAGCGGTTACCTCTAAATCTTGCATTAATGTTCATTTGTATGTATGCGTCTATATAAATTTCAGAATTTCCTTTGTGTACACATGTACAGGTATTGATAGACATCACAGCTGGGATCAAGTGAGGTTGTGTCATATGATTTCTTGTTTCATTACATCCTGTTGTCATTGCTGGTAATCACTGATGTTCTGTTGCTATAGTTGATTGTGTCTGGACATAAAGTTTTGTTGACAGAGGACTTGTTCCAATCAGTTTGGCTGTATAATGATTTTGTCTTTAAGGGTGTCACTTCTTTAAAAACACTGCACAAAACTAGCGCTCTCTTACCATAAGTAGTATCTAAACATTATCCCCATTTGAGCAAGGAGTTAATTTTGCCACTAGGGACCAGTGCGACGTCAATTGCTAGTTCATTTTAATGATATGTTCCTCCTCTTTGTAAACCCTTACTCTGTAAGGACTCCATTAATCAGATTGTTTGCTGAACTCTTGATTCCTGTAATTGCTCTAAGTTCATATTAATTTGGCCTTTCATAATGACTTTGAGTGTGCCTCCATATCCGCTCCCATGCAGGATTTTCCATAAGTAACATTTTGATGAGATTATCAGTAGGTCCACCTGCATGATTGTGAATTTGTAACACAATTTCCATAACCATAATTATTTGTTTGTGCAATCTAGGAAGGGTTTCTTTAACCCTTTCAGTTGGGATTACTTTGTCCCTTTTTACACCACATTGTCCCATGTACGCCACATTTTTTTCTGATGCTACAGAGAAGGTTCTAACACCATTTTGTGATGTGATTTTTTGGGAGAATGTTGTCAGTTTTGTAGTTGCTTCTTGGTTCTATATTTAGGAGCAGTCGGTGATAACAATACTTTTTGGAATCCTGGCAAATCTGTGGAATCTGGGGAAAAAAGTGATTTATTCAGTGTGATTACTTATTCATTTATTCATGTCTGGGAATGGTAAAGAGTCATATGATTTCTGCTGCAGGAAGCGGGGGCGGGGGGGTCTTTTGCTCAAAAGTGGTAATTTTCTTCGGTAAGCTCAACAACCTTGTGAGAGAAGTGCAACTTAATCATAAACATTTGTGACTGTTCCTAATTTTGGAACATCATCTTATAAACAAAAGATAATCACTCTGATATATTTGTAAACCCAAGTGAACTGTTTTGGTCAACGGATGACGCTGGTGGTTTGTGTGACCAGATTGCTGTGGTTAATGAAGCTTGTTGTATTCTGACTCGAGCCATTTCAGATGGCTCTTTCTCTTTCTCTTTCTCTTTCTCTTTCTCTCTCTCTCTCTCTTATTTATCTCCTTCACATTTTCACATATCATCATAAATGGAGTGGTTCATCAATGCAGTCCCTCCTCACCACAGTTATATCTTAACTCTCAGAAAGACAATGAATGTTTTCCTGATGCCTCTGTGTTCACCAGAGTGGACGTGAAACCAATGAATATATTTCACTTTTGTGTCAACATAATGTATATAAAGACTAATAGAAGAACCACAAAATATGTAAGCTGAGTTTTTCTCATAGCTCTCTTATGTAAAAGCTGTTTTGATAGACTGACATAAGAAAAGCTAGGTGTTGGCCCTGTTTTTGCTTGGTGGATGTGTTGGAGCAGTTTGATGTTCATTTTGATTAAACATTTGTCTCTTTTTTTTCCCTTCACATCGCAGGCATTTAAGTTTCGTGTGTAGTCATTCCTCTCATATATTTTTTGGTTCTATATCTTTGTGTTGAGTTTTTAAGCTCATAGACACTGTTTTAACAAGTTTTCTGACAGAAGACTTTTTGTCATTTTTTTCTGTTTTCTAACAAAATTCATGGAGCAGCATTAGAGAGCTCAATACAACATTATGTTCTCATTGCTAAAGTTTTCCACTTTTCTTCCCAAGATGTTAGGTTTAGTGTCACTCGGGTGCACGACTCAGACGTTCAGTGTCAGAAAAACGATTGTCTGTTAACTGAACCTTAAACAAACCATCTCTTTGGTCCCTTCAGTCTAGTCTTTTTCAGAGTCAAGGAAGTCAGGGCAGAGCTGGAGGAGAGATACTAAAATGGCCACATACTCTCTTCTCCTCTCTTCTTTTTCTCTTTCTTAAATCTCTCAGACTGATCGAAAGGCCCTTGCATTCTCCAACGATATTGACCTTGTGTTCTCTTATATCCCGTCAGGTATGATGTCATGCCCTGGAGTTAGTGGATGGCTGGTTGTGCATGGAACGTCTCTCCTCTGACTCTGATTAGCTTTGACAGGAAATCAATACTTTCCCCTGGACTGATAAGGTGATAAGAAGTCATAATCCTGATGTTGTGGCTTTGTGTGCGTGAAGCTCCCTTCATTATGGACCTGAGATGTCCTTTACAGATAGGCCTTCACTTGTCCCAGTCGAGATTCCAGGACAGGGAAATGGTGACCACTAGTGTGATGCAACCCTTAGGGTGATCTCATTTTTATTTGTTTGTTACACTCACCTTCAGTCTGTTTTTCTTATGTTATCTATAACAAGACTTCAAAAGTAAAAACAATATGATGTGATTCAAACACTGATAGTTGGGATTGTGCCACTCTAATGCTCAACGGTTTGTGTTCAGTACCTGGTTCTAGTTTGAAAATGAACTCGACTCTTTTTTTTTTTTTTTTTTTGGAGAAATGACTCGTGTGTCAAATACCTTTTCGATGATTTTGTTTTTAATATTACATTCATATCAAGATGCTATGTAGGTTCATCTTCAGGCGCCGTTGTCCTTTACATTCGCCCCTTAGACACATCTTTGACTAGGACAAGGGAGAGAAATAAATGAGTTCCCCTGAAATCTGTATCCTTTTAAGAGAGGTATATTATACTGCTTGGCACCGGGTGATGTATATCTCAGTCATGATTAGTATATGATATGGTGCAACACATCAAAACCACAATGTCATAATATTGAACACTGTATGTCCAATATGGGTAAATTAAATTTTCTAAATTGTGTGAATTTAGGAATGTAGTACAATATACGATACTCACTCTCTCTCTGCTCTGTCTCTCTCTCTCTCTCTCTCTCTCTATATATATATATATATACATAATGTACAATATATGATACTATAACATTTTAGGTTCAGATTCATAACTGTCACATCTGTCCTTGAGGTTGGATGTGACAGTACTGGATGTTAGATCTGGTTAGGTGTGTTCTCTCTGTAAAGGAGTGGTGGTATTAGGCTCGGGGAAAAGGGAGGAGTGTGCTCTCAGCAGGACTAAAGCCCTCTTTGGCTTTCCTCAGATCTCCATGTCTCTGATGGGCTCAGTCGGGGCAGCTCAGGGCTCGACCTTCAGGTCACTCAATCAACCCCTCGCCAAGGGTCCTCCGCTCTCACTCTGAATCTCCTCTCCTCTCCCCCTCCTCACAGGCTGGGAGGAAATGAGACCTGCAGGGATTCCTTCAGGGCCAGCCCATGGTCTGAGAGTCCCTCCGTCCGTCTAGCAGTGCCTGCCTTTCACTCAGACCACATCTTAGTGCTCCAAAGCGCTCAGTGGTCAATCATCTACAAATAGCAACAGCGGGTTGACTCATCTCAGAACAGGATATACGTAGAGGTTGAGTCAAACAGACTGACTTTGGAGTGCCTTGCCAGCAAATCAGCAGGAAATACGGGATATGGGTTGCTAGGCTTCGCTTTTGTCAGTAATCGTTTCCGGGAAATTACATTTACGGGTTCCTGAGTGATTTGAAAGCGTTGCTGTTTAAACTGTTCCCTGAATGCACTGTTAAGACAAATGACCTATCACATAGCTTTTTACCCTGTCTTTTGGCAACTAGGTCTTCTGTGTCCCAGCTTCAAAATGGAACATTGTAATTGTTCTTCTCAGCTGCTGTGGGCAATGCCCACTGAATTGAGACTAGTCAGTCAAACATAGCAGAGCATTTTAATTCCCCACAGGATAATCTGTCAGAAGTGTTGAAACATAGAGAGGGGGGACACAATTAATCCACCCTCTCTCTCAGGTTGAAAGGTTTAAATTAAAATGGAAACATAAGATTATGTGCTACTTTCCCTACAATTCCTCGGCTTCTTATCTGGAATTTGCAGTTGAATGGAGTTGGACTGCAGACAAATGACTGGGAGTTTGGGTAGATGGACTGTGGTCATCCTTTTGACCTTGTGTTATTTTTTTCCCCAACACTTGTCCTTTTTTTGTCAGTTGCAGGTAGCAGTCACTCTTGTTGGTGCCCTTAACAAAGACCAATCAAGCCTGACTAGAGAAGGAAGGAGAGTATAGTGTTGGCCACTTAATATTCACCGGGCAGCCCTCGTGAATTGAAATGAGTGTGAGAGAGGGAGGGAGAGTTACAAAAAACACAGACTGAAGCCGACTGTGAAATTGCCTGATGGAATTGGCACGATGGCAATCGCTAAAAGTTATTTCTCCAAATGCTAATAATTCATATTTGGCCATTGAATTGGGTCCATGAAAAGTGGCATTCACTGGCTTAGAGGAACTGATTGAGACCGAGCTGGCTAAAGTAAAAGTAGAGCCACACTCAAACTGAGAGCTGCAGAATAACAGGAAAGCAGGGCATGAAATCACACTAAATTGACTTGGGATGTGTAGTTTAGTGTACAGTTGGTTTCGGGAGAACAGGAGTTAGCTGACTTGTTTTGTCTTCTCAGTGAATAGTGAACATTAGATTGCATCAACACATTTTGTTTATACAAGACACCTGATAGTGATGTTGCTACCTTGAATACTGATAGTTTGACAGTCTAGCTGCAAACATGTATGGCTGCAGCAAAGTGTATCAGAGGCTCTCGATATCAGTATCTAACATTGCTCACCATACCAATTTAGGCTACAGGTCACAGATTGCTCATTACAGGTGTTTCCAATGTTGGAAGAAAGGAAGCGCTACCATCCCTATCTGATTGCCCTATACAATAAACAATTATTGAAAAGTGGTGCCAGGGGACAGCTATAAGTTGACCTCCAGTAGGAAAATGAACTTATTGTTCTGGTCCCATATACCCTACCCTCTCTGTCTTTCTCTGTTCAGCTGTAGACACTATTTATCCTTCCTTTACACACCACTCTGACCTTCAGTCCAGTCTCCTTATCTCAGCATGAGAGAGAGACTAATAGTCATGTGTTCGGCTTGACTGGACTCTGACAGGCTAATACTATTGACACAAGGTGGCTGAGTGCACAGGATGCCAGCTGCATTGTTTAGTGGTGGCAGAACAATAGATGACCGGATTTCCTCTCTCTGTTTTTTTGGCAACCTCCTGTTATGGTCACCTGGGGACCCCAAAGAGCATGCCTCTGCTTGGGAATTGAATGGTTGGCCCCCTTTGGCTGCTCCATTGAATTCAGACCTGCCTGTTTCCCCACCCTCTCTTTCTCTATTTCTCTGTCTCTTTCAGGCTCACATTCACATGCACACACACACACTGTTCTGAAGTTCCAGGAGAGAGGAACAAGAGGGAGGTGTCAGCTGACTGGCCCCCTCCAATCAGATAAGTTCTGATGTAAGTGTTTAGCAGCTGCTAAGATCAGATTTAGCGTGCAGGAATCAGACAGGCAGTGCAGCATGGCTCTGCACCGGTACAGGCTGCAATGAGAGGGATGACACTCAAGCATGGACCAGTCTAGTATTCTTAGGAGACGCGGGCTACAGGTAGGAACCGAAGGACCTATCTGTGTTTGTTTGATAATTGTTTTGTGTGGGTGTATGTTTATCGGTTTCTCCTTTTGCCAATAGAGCTCTGCTGGGAGTTTCACAGCTTTTGTGTTAACACTTGGCTGTGCAAAGTGAATAACAATGTTGTGAGATGGGGGAGTGTGCGTGTGTGTGTGCGTGTGTGTGTCTCCAGTCATGGACCTGTTTCAGGGTGCCTTTGCTACTGTATTTGAACATATTTATGTTAATTCAGTTCACATGTGTTTAGATGTTGTCCGGTCAATTAAACTGTCAACTTTTAACATCCTCACAATTTTGTCATGCTTATTGGCTGAGGACAGTGAGTCAAAACTTTATCACTGTAACGTCCATGCAATTTTCTCTTAAATGAAAACACGCGCATGTCGGTAAGCTCAGTTGATTGTGATGTGTATGGCTTTGTCGGTGGGTCTGTTACAGGTTACTGACTTTTTAATGTTAATTGAATAGAAGTTGAGGTTATGCTGCTGTGACAAAACTGTTGACTGAGAAGTTCTGGATAAGTGTAAAACCAATTTAATTGGTTGTCAGGGCCAATGATGGAAACTATATTAATTTAATGGGCAAGTTTGAATAAGATAAGGTTTTATATGAAGGCTTTTTATAGAAGTATTTTACATGCGTGCTTTCACATGTATTATACGAGTCTGACATGCAAATTTAAATATGTATAAGTGTTTGAGGACATGAAAGGTATGACAGTATGGGAATGGCTGTGTTTGGATTAGTTGTTAAAGTATTATAACATATAAGTAGAAAGTCTTTGCAAAATATCCAAATTTTGCCTAGAAACTGTAAGAAGGATTGTGCTCAGCAGACAAATGTTAAGAGTGTTTTTTTACTCCCTTAAACCATCTTTCCAATTAGTTTAAATTTTTTGTGTTATAATAAAATTATTTTATGAATGTTTTCACTGAAGACACGTTTGTTGGAAAGCAGAGACAAGAAAATGAAAGGCAGTTTCCTCAAAGTTTTACATAAATGATTTAGCAAGAAAGCTTTGTATGAAGATTCACGTTTTCTGCTTGTCACGGTTACATGCTCATGCCAGATTTCTTAACAAATTGAAAAATGAATAAATTTGGACATTGTGGATTTTTATGCACCATTCTTTGACTCTTTCTTTTTAATTTTTGGTAGCTTACGAATCTAACATTTTGGACTAATTGCCTTGTGTGTTTAATAGGGGATACCACAGTGAACGTTTTCCTTGTTGTAGCCCTTAATCTCTGAGCTCTTTGTGAACTCTATTATGTTTTAAGGAGGTGCTCAAGCCCTTCTTTGTTCCCTGTTTAATACAGACTGAAGACATACTGCCACTCTTCCTTATGTGTTGAGCATGCACCAACCAAGTCAGACAGGCTCGAATGAAAACCCCTTCTCAGCTGGAGGGATTGCAGTGTTTTAGTTGCGTGATAGAAGACCTGACATTAATTTGTCAGTCAAATCTATGACAATTTGTGTTATACTCCCCCACATAGCTGGAGGACATAGGACTGCAGTGTCCCCATAAAATACACAGTCAGGATGAACTGCTGAATGTAATGAAGTTTTTGGTATGTAAAATAATTTCCCTCTACTTTGGTCTTATGTGTGTGAGTGTATTTAAGCCATCAATTTCACTGCCACAGAGAAAATGAGGAGATGACATTGCTAAATTTAGAGCAGTCTGTATTGATGCCAGGGGCAGTTAGACTGTTTCCTTTCATGTCATGCAAGTAGTTACTGTACCCTGGAGACAATTTAGGACAATTGTTTGGCAAGCTACAGTGCATTTTGCACTACCTGCCCACAAACCAGTTTAGTGTGTATGGCGCATGTAAATCTATATGTGGAGTGTTTTTTTTTTTTTTTTTTTTTTTTGATGCTGTCCAGATGATTCAAGTTTGCATAGGACCATGGGAGGGGAAGTTTGATGTTGATTTAAGTAGCACATTCATCAGAAAGGCTCAGGAAGCACAAACACCGACCCCTGTGGTTTCAGAGTAACCACTAACAACACAGGCATTGTTTTTCTCTTTCGCCATTTCCGGAGTGTGTGTTTTGCTGTCCATATACGGTGCAGTACGCCAAAGGTGCCCACTTTAACACGCGGCCACACCTCTCTCTATTGTCTTTTGGAAGAATGGAGCAGGTCTTACAAGGCATAGCCTGAGCACCGGGCGGACTCCATAGGGGATATTGTCAGCCCAACATATTGAAATGGGCAATGGAGATTTTGTATTGTAATTAGAATGAATAGAAAGCAGTGAATTGGTATCAGCTTTGTAATTACAGTTGCAGAAGCGCACACACATGGTGTAAGTCTTTTGGGACCATCCAGCATTTGTTTGTTGCATTTAGCTCCTGTTCACATATGCACTAATAAAAAAAAAAAAAGCATTGAGCTACAATTTAATGAGGAACGCACGTGTGATTGCTTTTTCCGTGGCAGTCATTCTGTGGGGAACCTTGAGAATGTGCTGTGTGTGTTTTTCAAGAGGTCTGTGTACATTGCTCAAAGAGGTCAAGGCCAAAGAAGTCAATGCATGTATTCATGCTCAGAAATGTTCCATAAAATACCAGTGTTGTATATACGTCACTCTATTTTTTTTTCTCCAGTTACTTCTTTTATTCTGTTTTGCAAAATTTCTAGAGCCTTGGACACCTTAGACGCTCACGTAGTTGATTTTTTAAAAAACTATATTCAGACACCTCTGATGCTAATAGTTCACTGTATGAATCCATATGAATTATGATGACAGATTAGTCTTCAATGTTCATGATTGATCTTTTTAAAATGCTGCGAGCGATTTCATTAGATATCATCAATCATTTTTCATTGCTGTTTGAAGTACTCTGAAAGGCATCAAGGTGTAAACACAGAGTGTGTTTCCTTATAATGCCACACTATCTGAATAGACATCATCTTAGAGTATTGTCTTTCTTCTGAGAGAAAAGGAAAAACCCTTAGAAGCCTTGTCATACGTAAAATAACACAGATGATACTGAACTGCTTCTGTTTGTTTCTCAGTGTATTGCAGTTTACACACTTCAATAATTGCAGTTTCATACAATTAATATGTTCCCAATAATCACATGTAGTTGACTGGCCTTGCCCTTCTTCAATAGCATGTCTCGTGCCTGAAGCACAAAGGACTCCATTACACTTCACAGACTCCGGTTTGTTCATAATGCTGTTTGTGGCCATTCGGAAACTTTGCCTGCATCCATAAGCCTTCTGTTCTCCGCGGTATGTGAGTCTCTTGTGGAAGTTATCAGATTTGGTGTTTATTTGTATGCTCTGCATGGCATATGTCTGGTTTCTGCTGAGATGATCTAGCAGTGGGAGTTCGGGTCTTGGTCAGTAACTGCGCTATGCTTCACATATGCTTTGTAAATGAAATAACACCTGCAGAATCAGTATTGAACTTGGTGTAAAATGTAGAGAAATCCCCTGCAGTGCATACATTATGATAACACATGTATTCATCATTATCGAGGGGCGTGTGAGAAATGTTGATATTATGTTCTCTCAAAAGAATATTTCGTAGTTACTGACATGCTAATGAAAATAAGGACACGACAGAACAGATGTTTATGGTTACTGTTAAAATCAACATAAAAAACAATATTTTACAAAAGTGATCATTCCATAGAATTGCTGAAAATGTGTTTTTCTTTCTTCCTTATCATAGTTAAGGTCTTGCCCTTCTCCTCCCCAAATGAAAAACAAACACACAGCCCTCAGTTCCTTCTGCTGAGATGCACTTTCTGTTTTGTCAGTGTCAGAAGCTGTTCAGCTTCTCCATCATTTATTGTGCTTTTATCATCTGTTAAAAAAGAGCAAAAACAAACAAAAAACAAAAAACCCCTTTCTGTAGACTACATGGTAACTTTGGACTGATTTGCCATGGGATGAGGTGGATATGTCTTTGATGACTGCTGTTTGAGACGTGGAACAGGCTGATGAAAACTGATGCAGAGACTGTGATGGTATTGTGAGAAGCTTTCCATCAGTGTTTGGCTCACTGAACAGGCTACGGACATGTTTGTATTAGACAGGTCACATCAGACATCTCATGGTAATTGTGAACTGTGACCTAAAGATGAGCTCCATCATCCTGTAGATAACACACAAATCAGTAGAAAGGCACAGATAGTGTGTGTCTGTGTGTGTGTGTGTGTGTGTGAGAGAGAGAGAGAGAGAGAGTGAATGAGAGAGAAAGAAAGAGAGAGAACAAAAGTGATAGTCCATCAGTTAACACACCCAGTCAGTGTTGAATAGGTATATCCCAATCTGTGGCTCTGTGGAGCCTGACGGATGCATGACGTTATTGGCTTACTGAACTGAGGAGAATTTTACACATACACACAACCCCCCCCCCCCCCCCCATCCCATTTCTCTCTCTATTGGATCATCTCATGAACACTGTAAGCAAGTTTCCCAAACGAGGATTAAGAGCAGTATATTACTGAATTCCCTTTTTAGAAACTGGTCCCTGATTCATACTCTAACTGAAGCACAATATGTTGAGAAGACATTTAGTGCATTGTTTTGGCCATTTTATTTCCTTTTCTGGTGGCGCTAATCTGGTGACCTGACGTACCAGTGGCAGTTGCTATTATAGTGACCGGCGAGATGATGCCTTACCAGTTTTTCATCCGTTAACAACACTGTCAGTTGTGTCTGTGTGCACGCCCGCCTAAGCAAGAAGCATTGCTACTGGGCTGTACGTTTTAGATTAATTTCAAGTTTCATAGAGATGCTCTACACTGTCCAGTGTTTTTGCCACCTCTTTATTGTTGGTAATTTTGAGCACTGGCAGTTAAGTCAAGAAGCTGTTATTGATGAAAGCTCTTGACTGTAGACTTACATGACCCCTGTCTGTGTGGGTGTTACAGTCATCTTCTTTGTTGTATTGTTTTGAATGGCCCTAAACAGTCCCCTGTTGCACCTGCATTTTTTGGCATGTCTCTAGACATTGTCTCTTAAGACTGAAATGAAGTTGAATCCAAACTCCATTTGGGTGTGTACAGTGTGCTAACAGAATGAAGAATCTGTTTTGCGGATTTGGGATATTCACTTTGAACCGTTCTGGAAAGGTTTTCATAGCACATTTTGTGTAAAAATTAGTGTGGAGAATTTATCTCTTCTATAAATGCAACAACAAAAGAACAAATCAGTTTATCAATAAAATTACAGTAATATTGTACCCCCCCCCCACACACACACATGAATTTCATGATGTGACAATAGAGAGAACTAAATTTTCTAAAAATACTCTGACTAATATACAGGACAAAATTTTCTAATAAATAATTTGACTACTATATGCTCAGCTATCAGTGGCACAACTTTCAAAAGAAGCTGTTTATTCAAATGCAAGTTTTGAGGTAGAAAAAACAGCAAGAACAGTTTTAAGACAATTCATCTTTGTTGTCCCCACTCAGATCAATGAGAGATTCAACATGTATGGAAATATGATGAATGGCTCACTTCCATCAAGTGACAGTTTTATATTTATCAGTGACATCTTAGCCGTGGTGTAACTACAGCACAAAATAATACAAACCCAGAAATGATGTCAAAAGTGTGAGCTGTCAATCTGACTTCAGGTGCTGTTACATATCTGCTCTGCTGAGCCTTTGAAACCTGCACCGGTGTTTTAGCTCCAAAGGAGTGGGAATAAAGCCCCCAGTCACTCTCTCATCTCTTTAGATGACAGAAAGGACTTCAGAAAATGAGGAAATGCTGTACTGAAACCCGAACACTCAGATGAAGAGGTCTGTCTGCCACACAGAGGCAGATCATTTGCTTCCCTTTAATGTCAGCTGTCATCCATGGCCTCAGAGTATTCTATTTGCAAACCTCTCTTTGAGTATTGGGACTTTTTTGTTGCTTTTTGCAGGACTTAGTCTCCTAATACAGAGAACTGTTTTTGTATTTTACCTTTGAGATCTTCTGGTGTGCAGGCCAGCGTGCGATTCCATTAATTGTTTACTTCCTGCCACAAATTCTGTTCTTTCCAGTCAGTACATTTTTATAACTGAACACTTATACATGTAATATGTAATATGAATGGCATCCGTTTGAATGAGTGAAATTCTGTTTGTTTCATTTGTTACTATCCAGACGGTGTCGTTTTATCACTAAAAAGATGTGTTCTGTCAATGGCAGAGCAGAGTGGGGTTACTGTTGCAGGTCCCTGTGGCAGACTGGAAGATAACATTATATGTTACGTTAAGTGTTATTTTCCACAATACGTTGGGTAACAGATGACAACTCTCTGACAAGTCTTGAAGTATTAACTTCATGTAGTTTTAGTGCCTACAGGAAGCCGATGCATATTGAATCAGTCAAATACTGGTAGATTAAGGCATGTTGCCAAAACAATTATTTTCTCCCACAGGATGTAAAACTACAGAATACCTGTTTGGACTTTCTTAGATTTTGCATTCCATTACAGCATCATTTGCATGTTGACGAGCACAAGAAATACCACATCTTTTGGCCTCAAGGCATAATGCAATGCTGGGGCATCATATTTGGTATTGTTGAACAGCAAAATTTATCATGGAGATAATGAAATAGATTGCAAATGTTAATTGAGCAATTCTTGTAAACGAACCGTGGAGGAATCACTCCATGCCACATCGTTGCAAATTTAAGGAGATGACAGCTTGAAGGGGATATAACAGCAATGTTTAACATGCAGTAATCAGAGACAGAACTGCTTTTGTGGCATTTCCAAATGCTCCCCCATTTCACCTTTATAAATATCCCAAATCAGACAAAGGTCTTTTTATCTGGCACATTTTTAGGTAGTCTCAGGCATGGACTGAATTTTGCGCTTTCCTCCAGCTGCACCTGCATCTGAGTTCTCATTGATCTTAGGTACCGTTGACATTGTATATCACTGTATATGTTTTAGCATACTGACAGCTACACCTGGAGCAGACCTCACAGACATGCTTTTGTTTGTTCCATTCTCAACCTTAGACACTGCGAGAATGAAGCTATTTCAGCCACAGTCAGAAAGCTTTCCGAGTCCTCCACGTATGTAGGGCCCAAACATCCTGTAGCTAGTGCATGCTCTTGTCACTGATGCCCTTGCTTCAGTTCCAAACTTGAAACCAGCGTTCATCTTCTCCAGCAAAGCTAAGACACACATCATCAGCTGTTGTTTCTGTAAAAACCGGTTTGTCATAGCTTATAATGTACGTCCTGTTATTACAGTGCTTTCTGAACATGATTAGAATAAATCCACGAGACAGCATTGACCATTAGAACTGAGACTTGCTTCACAGTAGAGAGTTTTTTTTCCCCTTTTATCATTCTATCATTATTAACCTGTCTTATAGTGTTAGCTCATTTAGCTTGTGCTTGCTAGACCAATATAACTCACTTTATCCCCTCACTTACCTGCTTTTACTTGGCATAATGAATATGTTGTAATTGCCGTTGTTCCCTCTGGGTTTTTTTTTTTTTTTTGGGTAATTAAACATCAATATGTTTTCTGTGTTGGTTTGTTTTTCTTCTCATAATTGAATTCTCTCAGCTTTGTTCGGATCTTAATTCATACAAAATACAACTTTTATTCCTATCAGTGTATTTTGTCCATTTAAATGGCCTTAAACCCTGAATTATTAATAGCAATATTAATAAATAATAAGTATTATGAAAATGAATGTTTTTTTTCCTCCAAGTGAGTATTCCACAAAACAAGATTTCCCAGTTAGCCAGATAAGTTGAAACCAAAAGTCAAAGCTGATCAGCTTAAGAACATTCCTGCTTAACATCCTGGATGTTTTGCTGAAGTTAATTGGCTAATTGAGAAATCCAGCTTTGCGGGATGCCCTCCAGTGCTGGGAGATAAGGATGGCCTCTATTATCAAGCAAGTTATTGTTTTAGTCTCGTGAAGAAAGTGCACTATTGATTAAGGATGGAGGGGAAATTTACTGCACGCAAAGAGAATTGCCGTCAAGAGATTTTTACGATGGCTTACTGCTTATCTGGCTGAGGATGACTGTTGTTTTAAAGTGACAGTCCTGATGTAAATTTTTTGTTTGCTTAGTTGTTTAAAAAGCTGCCCCGCCCAAAAGTGTTATTTAAGTGGTTGTCACTTCACTAAGAGACTTCCTGCTCTCTTGTTAAATAATTGTCCACAATCATGAATGTCCTTTGACTGATCTAGCAGATGTTCTTTAGGGCTGCATCAAAACACCACGGATCACACATTTGACTCATCACTGGCATGTTTTGTTTTCTGACATATCCTCTCGTAAATTCGGGACTTTACTTCCATTTTTCATAGAGGGGAAAGTTTAAAACATTTGTTTTGTTACACGTGTCTCGGTTTCATGTCTAGTATTTCACATAAATGTGAAATGTAAAAATTAGAATGTTTTGCAGTGTGCTGAAGCAGACTGGTGTGTTTTGGCTCATTAATCCTGAACATATAGGCTATGAATGCCCCTGCAGTCTGCTTCTGTCTTCAAAACCAGAATGCTAAACGCTTCAAAACAGGCTTGTTGCAGAGCTCCTTCATTTATTTCTGAGCAGAATTTTATGTTGTTTTCCCCAGTAGAATTGAGCTAGAAACATCACTAAAGGAGAAAAGCATTCTTTGAAGAGTCCATGCGAGCATTTCTGTAGACAGCACAGTTTGGTTGCAGGTTGTTCACCTTAGTGTCTGCCAAACAGTAAACTGATTCTGTGGTCTGTTCATTGTCATGCACTGACTTTATGATCTGCTTAGAAATATTGTTCTCTAAAGCAGACATTATACTTTGGGTTATAGTTTTAGTGAAACTCAGTGTTGCACTTGTAGTCACTAAATAAAAGATAAAAATGTTTTTAGTTTACAACTGCTCCATGGAGAGAGTCTGATTTATTCAGACACATGCTGTGACTGATTATCTGAAATAATTTGCTAAAAACTGATGTATGACTGACAGCAATCATGACCAAAAACGGAGAATATTTTTCGTTGGTTTTATTTGGCTGTCCGTTTGTTCCATCTGGTCAGACTTCTTGTAAGAATTACAAATTTTAATTGTTAGGTATGCCTTGGTTTTTCCTGCATTGAGATCTTACTAAAAGAGTGTCTTCTGTGTTGTCAGTGAAATATGGGTCCACTGAGCTCTCATTATTCTTCTGCTGCATCATTTGTTTTGTTGTTGTTGTTGTCGTTGTTGTTGTTGTTTTTGTCTAAACTGAATTGTAGCCTGCCTCTGCATCTCAATCTGCCTCTGTTTTTCAGACAGTCTCTAAATTTCAAACGTTTTCTGTGTGCTGAGGACCTCTACTGTAGTTGCAAACTTGAAATTTCAGGGCTTCCTCTGACCTCCCACTTGAGCTTTCCTTCTTTTGTGATTGCTGCCATATCTGGCCTGAATCCCAAAACTCTGTCTGGGTTTTGCTTTACAGCTTCCTTTGCTCCGAAGCACCCCCCCCCCCCCCCCCCCCCCCCCACGCCGCTCAACACCTGCTTTCACCTGTGTTGTTTTGTTGTCTACTGTCTTTTCTGTATGTTTGAGTCTGTCTTTTTGCAGTCCAAACCTTTGCTTTGATTCTGTTAATGATCCTCACACTCTCCTCAGTGTTGCTCATTTGCAAGCAGAACGATGGAGTGCTGCGTGTCCCTTTCCCTGGTCTCATTAGGTCACTCGGCCTGACCCCCAGCTCAGCAGGGCGGGGTCCAAACAAAGGGCAGCGCTGATGGAAAACAGCTCTCTCCCACCTCATTAAGTCATCCGCTCCCTTGGATTCACAAGAGGGTGACCTATTCCGAGCCAAACTGTAGCATTGCCATTTAGCGTTTTCAGTGCTTCTGCAGCCTGACTAGAGAGGAAATGGTGGGACTCAGATGCTTATTCTAGATTGAAAAGCCTGTCTTTCGGTGGAGGTGTTTTAACCCCTTTAAATGGGAGCCTTTTATTTGTAACCTTTGTTTGTCTGTGAAAATGGTCGAGAAGCACGGTTCACTTTCTTGTTAATGTGGTCAATGAATTTGGAATATATTTATTATGTAAACAGGGTGTCCAGTTGAGTGAGCTGAGAGAAGTGGTCCTGTCCTTGCATTTTGAGACAGCTTTCAGTAGTATATATTCTGTAAAAAGGCTTCACAGAGTAAGACATGTACTGTTCCTGGCGTGATAAATTAGAATGAAAATCTGTTTAGACCTTGTTACAACCTCTTTCATTTTACAGCTTTGCATATTTCTATATTTTTTCCTCATTTGTTTTTCTTGTTTATATTAATTACATTCGTTTTCATGAAGCACTAGGTAAACGTGGATGACAGATATGGTAAACCTAGGTGGAGCTGTATTGTTTCTGTCAGTTTGCCATAATCTCTCTCTCGTTCTCTCTCTCTCGTTCTCTCTCTCTCTCGTTCTCTCTCTCTCTCTCTCTCTCTGTCTCTCTCTCTTTCTCTCTCTCTCTCGTTTATATTATTTTTAAAGTGTGCCAAGCTATGTTGCTAAAGTATACAGCGACCAACACAGCTGTGCCTGGAAAGTGCTATTTTGTTTAAAAAAAAAAATGTTGCTTCCACATGATACTGTGCACATAGACACAGATTGCCACTGATCTTGAAGAGAAATATATGATCTTACTCTAATCACTGTTTCACTGAAAAGTGAAGATCTATCCTTGGCTGTAAGCGTTAATGAGTATTATCACCATCACTTTTGAATAAATACCTCAGTTTGGTCACACTCGCACACACACACACAAACACACTCGCACGCGTGCACACACACACACCCACCCACCTGCACAGCGACCTGAATATACTATTCCTATCCATGATTCGACCTCACCACATGCTGCCGTATATGTTCATCCAGAACTAAAGTCTTTCTCTGAGAACTTTAGTGCATAACGTGATTGGTTCCTCTGTGGCCTCAGTCTATTTTAAAACTAGCCAAAAAAGAACCATCTGTATCTTCATTTTGAAAGTGACAGTGTTTTAGCTCCATGTCAGCTTCACATACTGTAGGTGGTGTGAGTGTCAGGCATTTGAGATGTAGATATTTGTGGTATGCCTTAACTTGAATCCCTCTCTGGTAATGATCAGTGTGAACTCTTTACTAATACTGATATTACGCCTTGACCTCCTCGTTTTGTCAGGGCAGGCCTGTGGAATGAAGCCTACTCTGATATCAGAGGGATCTGCACAGGACCATGCATTTTATTTCTGTTTCATGTACTGTTGGATTACCTGTAATCTTTTTTTTTTTTAATGTAGATTTTGTGACTTCATTAGACTTTATGGCTTTTACTGCTCTCTCTGTATCTTCTGCTGGTTTGACTGTATTCCCTTTTAGCTTTGGCATATTTGCTTAACTTCTGGCTGTAATTTGTGTTTGTCTGCTATGATTGATTCGATCTCTTCTGTGCTCTTATTTATATTGTACCTGTGAAGTGACATTTATTTAAAAAACAGAATTTTAAAATGGAAACAAAAGAATAACAGCAAAGACTGCTTGTCTGCTATGTGCTGTTCTTCACAATTTACTGAGTAGTTTTGCTGTATTAGATTAAATTTATCTGAGTAATATGGCTGTAAGTTGGAAATGCCAAGCAAAAATATTAATCTCTATGTACGCTCAGCGTATTTCAGTTCAGAGACTGAAGCGTCACCAAAAATAATTTCAACTGCAAATGCCCCCCCTGCTGGTTTAATATGTCCATTACACTTATGTTAGTGCTGGGTAAAATGATGGATAAAGGCAATGCTCACAGTATACCAATCACTGGTCACTTCTTTGACAGTGTTCGAAAAACAATAAGTAAAATATTTAGACAACTTAAGTTTTAGTGAGACATAAGAAGCATTTTTCTCTTTCTAATTTCCCTTTTTTTTCTCCCTAGTATGAAACTACCCAGTTACCCATCTCTAAATGCTCACCCTCT
Organism: Chanos chanos; assembly: GCF_902362185.1. Classification (NCBI taxonomy): domain Eukaryota; kingdom Metazoa; phylum Chordata; class Actinopteri; order Gonorynchiformes; family Chanidae; genus Chanos; species Chanos chanos. The sequence continues at coordinate 38,951,832 of NC_044497.1, forward strand.
CATGGGTGCGCACCTCTGATATGTTTGAACATTACCACTGCATCTGTCCACACAATGATGTGCACAGAATCACTCATTGCGTCAGCATGCTTTGAGGAGAGCACCGTTTTCTTTATGATAACCGCAACGAACAACCACTGGACTTTCTGAAACCAGTGATAAGTAATGCGAAGGAATATTGACCAGTTGTTTCCCTTTGCTACAGCTGGTGGATGTGGCGCAGGGTGGATTTGAACCGTTAATCCCAGGTGTTGGATTCACCTTTACACTATATAGCAGTGACCAAATTACGTTAGCCTTTTGACAAATGGTGTGTTTATTCAAAATTTTTGGTACATTTTTAACTGTGTATTTTGTTTAGATGTTCAGTACCAAATCCGTAATGAAAATTCTTTGCTAACTTATTTACCCCGAGTGAAGATTACATCATATGCATTCCCACTGGAACAACAGCTTCTCTTACTTAAGTGTCAAAATCAATGTGACTGCTGTTTTTATTTGACTGAAATGTTTTTCTAAAGCAGTTGAGGGAGAAATGATACATGCGTAGGTGTAATTGTTGCACAAACTGTGGAACTGAAAGAGAATTGTCATACAGATTTGATAATACAATAGATTTTAAAACACTAATCTAATACACTCATCTGGAATGATGAGATTCTGGGAAAGTTTTGATTACATAAGAGCATGTATCAATCATGTGAATTTTATATGTTTTTATTTTGATTAATTTGTTTGCGAAGCCACTTTCATATTCATTATGTTGAATCAGAGGGCATAGAGAGAGGAAATTGTTAATTAGATTACTTATTCATTTTGACTTTATGACTCACTGTTTTCATCTTGAGAACTGAGAAAGTGGGTCAGTGGGCAGAGCCATAGATTCTGAATAATGAAGGTATGTGTGTTTGTGAGACGGGGAGGGTGTAGGGCGGGTGGCGGGAGGCGGGGGGGGGGGGGGGGGGGGCTCACAGAATTATGACAAGGTTAACAAGACTCACTGTGTTTCTTTGGGTTCAGGATCAGTCTGGCTTGAGAATTGACCTGAGACTGCTTTGAGAAAGTTTAAATACAGGGAAATTCCAGAACTACCTCAACACTATTACTTTTTCAGTATTTCAATATTTCAATATCAGTATTTCACCTATAAATTAGCACTGAGATGATGCCACAGAGGCATATACTGCACTATACTGATTAATGTGTTAATAAGTGTATAGCATAGCGTTTGTATTGATCTGTTTTTTTGTTTTTTTTTTAAACAGTGTAGCAATCTGTGCTGAGTCTATGTTTGACTGTTTGAGATGTTTATGCATCTCCCATAGGCAACACATCAAAGTGCCAATTTCAATGTTTAATTAAAAAATTTTTTTTCTTCCCCCACAGAAAGAGCTAAGCCTACCCAGAAGAGGGAGCTTGTAAGTAAACATGGTGTTTTTATTTTACAGCTTGAGCAATACGTTGCTAGTGTCTCTCTTAACACCCTTAACCCACAGTAGCAAATTTACTACAGACTTCCTGTCAAAGCAGAAAAATGCAAGTAACTTCTGCAGTAAACTAGTTCATAAAGTGTCTAGTCTTACGCTGTTAATCACCTTTAAAATGCAGCGAACATGTCAAAGTGAAGCAAAATGAAAATAAATAAATTTCTTGACTAGTTTAAAAATAACTATCTATAAATCTAGAGCAAAATGAAATTAACTAATACTGTCCATCCTGTAACAGTCTTGTCTCTTTTGAGTTCGTTTGTCTAAAGCTTTAAAACGTGCTCTGACAAACCTTTGAGAACTATTCCATCTCATACTTCATCTCAAGCTAGATCCCTGGCAAAGACTGACTCACTAGTCAGAATTCTGCTCTTCTTCTGTTACACCTAACCTTGGATTTTCTCTCTCACAGGCAGTTTCCACTGCACAAATTTACATTTTACCTTATAGAATGCCATCTGTGAAGTGTGATCAGCATCTCACTGACCCAAAGGCTCATAAATTAGTCCTTCAGCACTTGCAGTGAGCTTTATTTGGTTTGGTTATTACCTAAAACACATCTATAAAAACACAAACACACACACACACACACACACACACTCTCTCTCTTTCTCTCTCTCTCTTTCTCTCTCTCACACGTACATAAGTACAGGGAAACAAGTAGGATCTGGGCCATATTTGATCAAATTAAGTAAACAATTATTTTCTGAAGAACAGTGTCTCTGAAGGGGAATCAGGTAATGTTGACTGAATATGGGCCTTGTGACAGCAGTATTCTCACATTTGGCTCTCCTGGTTCATTTTCGGCCGTAGTGGAAAAGTTGATGGAAAGGAATGGTCAAATGGCTAAGAGCACGAATTTTGGAGTTCTAGTAAAAATGTCTTCCACAAGGACATTTCTAGGGGATGAAATAGCCATGAAAATAATGTTTAGATCAAATCACTTTAAACAGCTATTTATCACAACTTTCATTTGTGCGTGACAGTTGCAAGGGATGACTTCACATTTAATCACATTGCAAAGTGATTTTCAGTTCATCGTGGTCAAGCATCAAGCTGTACTTTCTGTAAACACTCTGCAATATTGTTTAAACAGCTCAAAATAATTATAGGCTGAATTTGACTTCAGACGTGTTTTATGCAGTGCATAGATGCTTGGATAACTTTAAAGAAGCCTGCTAGAGTTCTCTGGACATTCATGTTGATCACACATGCTGTCATCAGACTGAATAGCGAACTTGACTCTCTTTATCTTAGTCCTCCCTTTCGTATGCAGTTACACTCATTAGAGTGGTGTCATATCCAGAGTCTCACGGGCATTCATTTATTTTCAGCCTGAGTTGTACCTGTGGCTGTAATGTTCCTAGCCAGTCTTTCTGATCCTGCCAAATGTGTGGCCTGACCTGACCCAAAACATAAATTATTACTGATATTTCATAGAGTTCTGTTTTGATCGTGTCATTTTTCTATCAGTCTCTAACTCTCTCACACACAAACAAGTACCACAACACACGTTCTAATTTTGTTTTGCAGCATATTTTGCTGTTTCTTATATTGAATGATTTGGCCTGTGACATTTGTGAATGGGCTTGCTCGCGAATCAGATTTCTTTTGAATTGTTGGGACTGGCAGTTTGGGACATTTAATCTCCATAATCCAGCCTATGGTTTTCAATCCATTCTGTCAAATTTGAAAACATAATACCCAACCCTGGTCCATGCCCAAGTTATTCATGAAAAAACTAGCTCTGTTCAACTTACAATACATATTCAGGACTGGTCCCATTGAGGGGAGTTTGTGGAACTCTATCTCACATATAGTCAAAGTATATGTGTATATATATGTAAGTGTTAGATATGTATCATATATATATATACTTGAGATATAAGAGAAAGAAATACGTCATAACAGGAAAGAGAGAGTGTGACTGACACATACGCAGAGTGAGATTAATGATGTATCTTTCCAGTATGTTTACTGCCTTGACACAGTTGTGAAAGGGATACATGAAGCTTTATTCCATACACTATTTTTTTCACACTTTTGTCACAGGGGGGACATAAATCTAGTTGTGTTTAGAGTATTGTATGACCTCACATGAGGTGATATATGCTCTTTTATGGGAGAGATTTCATGCTGGCATGTTGTGACTAAGCTCTGGGACGCTCCACCTGTTATCTTAGCATAGCTAAACATTCAGTGTGATGTGACCTACTAACAAGAGCCAGATGAGGCAAGGCCACTTGCGTAGGAATGGGGGACGTTTGAAGCCTCTGTATCCACACGTGTGACTGTCAGTCACGGATCAAATCTTCATTTTGTCAATCCTGAATACTGACTGGTTATTTTGTGCAGATAATATATATTTATGAGCAGTTCAAAATGTGTTATTTTTTTTTAATTGTCATTCTCGTAGCCTTGTCCATAAAAAAGAAGGCTATTTGCAATGTTTTACATGGAAAGAAAATTTGTTTTGAGCGTGACAGTCTGAGGATAGGGACCCAAAAGGTGTGCATGTGTATAAGAAATAGGACAGAGGTTTGATTTTCATGTGTCTATATTTAATCTTCATGTCCTTCTATTTTTACCATGACCCTAATGATTCTCAGACCTGTGCCTGGCATAGTTGACTGAGTCATTTGAAATACCATGTCTAGACTTTGGGTACTGCCAGTCAGTATTTTTCCATACAGCATTTTATCATTTTTATGCTATAAATACACAGTGTTTATGGTATGTACACACAGTGTTAATGATATGTGTTATCTGTATGAACAGACTATGAAACCTTTGCTGAGACAGGTCAGACATGCTATGTCTCATAGCTTGGCGAAGAATTTGATGTCAAAAAGTGTTTACTGCCTTCTCAGCAAGTGCTGAAACAGGGCCTTGTATGTATTACACAGATGTTAAGAGACTGAACTACAGAGATACTGCTTCTAATTTCTGCCCCATTCCTCAGTTCCATAATTTGATTAAGGTCTATCATTCAAAACTTGTCTTAACCTGAGCCTGTGTAACTTGCTTTAACTTGTAACTGATTTAAAATTTGGGCAGTAGTACTTGCCATATTGCAGTTGTTGATGCATAACTGAATCATTGGACGTGACATTAGTGTGATGAAGCAATGCTGATCCCATGCAGTTGCTTACCCTATGTGTCATCAATGTGGTACTTTCGCAAGCTTACTGACATACAAACACTTTGAGTTTTTTGTCACCACGTCCTGTTCGTCACATGTGAAAGGCATCATACTGTTTTTCTTCTTTTCACTGAATATGGGCCAGTAACACTTATTCTTTTGAGCAGATGACAGAGGAAAAGCGTAGTATAGCCAACCTCTTATCCACCTGCAGTCATGTGTCATTTCATGCCCTATTATGGGCATGTGACGTACTTGGTTTGATTCTGATGGATCTTCAAGGTGATGTTGATGCATGGTAGAGAAAGACCTGGACAAATAGCATGTCAACGATTCCAACTTGCCTTTTCTGCCTTTGATTTATGGCACATCTAATGTGACACGGAAAATGGTGGCATGATGAATGTGCTCTGTTGTTGTCTGCTCTTTTGACAGGTTCTCTGTACAGGCTGCAATGTAGTTCAGAGTGAATGGCAAACAAAGGTGTTAGAAAAGTAGTTGACAGACTGGATAACAGCCAGCAGTGTATTAGATCATTACGATGGTCATGAAGATTGTAAAAGTGGTATTTGATTATCAAGCGCAAAATAAGAAGGGAAGCCACAGTAGACTAGACTGAAATCAATATTCACCAAGTACATTCAATAAGGGATGGGATGTTGAACTGCTTTTTGCATTTTGACCGGCACATCTGATATGCTGTCAGTGGGGAGAGCAGATAAAAGTATAATGGATGAATTTGGATCCCATGCAGCTAGTTTCTACTCTGGGATTTTATTCTGCTATGCATTTGTAATCAACGTATGATTATATAAGTTATGTTCTAACCCCTGTCTCTGTCTAATAATTAAGGTAAATTTAGTTAATTTATGTATTAAATGGCTATAGACCTCTGAAAACTTTTTGTCTCTCACGTAGAAATATCTGTCACACATCATTATTAGTAGCTGATGGAAATATAACAGCAAAGGAAGGGTTAACAAATAAATGAAGACAAGTGGAAGTGGACTGAGCACATACTTTGAACTGTGAAATACAACAGGATAATCTACATGCTCCTGTCAGACCTCCTGACATAAAAACAAACTCTGGGGGGCTGATGAAACTTTAAATTCTGCATTGAACAACACATGCCAATGGCTCTATCACAGTAAATAAGCAAAATTTATTAATTCAGATATGTAGTGTGTGTGTGTGTGTGTGTGTGTGTGTGTGTGTGTATACACACATATATATATATGTGTGTGTGTGTGTGTGTGTGTGTGTATACACATATATGCACATATACACATATATGCACATATACATATATATTTATAGATACATACATATATATAATAGTTAATTACTTTTGGGTATTAAAACCACTTTTGCCTGACTGAAGTAGTGAACAAGCATAAATTAATCTTGTTGAGTAACTTGTATGAGGCTTTTTGCTGTGTCACTAGGTCTGTCCCAATTCTTCATGATACAAGGCACCTTAGCTTTGCTCCTTTTCAATGCCCCAGTTTCTGAATGCTTTCTGCTCTCATTCTTTTGTTCACTGTATTTACTGCACTGTTTTAAAATGGCATATTCCTAGAACTTATCCACCATTATAAACACTTTATTCATGTATGAAACAGAGCTGATTGTGTCTTCTTTATTTTATTTTTTTTTTAAATCTTTTTAACTTTGGTCTGGAGGTTCTGAGAAGTGGTTTGGTCTGGAGGTTCTGAGAGATGCTGGAGGTTCTGAGAGGTGGTTTTTTCTGGAGGTTCTGAGAGGTGGTTTGGTCTGGAGGCTCTGAGAGATGGTTTGGTCTGGAGGTTCTGAGAGGTGGTTTGGTCTGGAGGCTCTGAGAGATGGTTTGGTCTGGAGGCTCTTAGAGATGGTTTGGTCTGGAGGTTCTGAGAGATGCAGGAGGTACTGAGAGGTGGTTTGGTTTGAAGGTTTAATAACTGTCTCATGTGGTGCTCAGGCATTCCTTTCCTTGTTCTATAAGCACTTGTATGCTATTTAACCTACACCTGCAATGAGGTGCTCTGTTAGCACAGTACTCAGAACATGATTAACACCATTAGTATGGTGCTAATCATGGTCATTCTGACACAGGCACCTGCCCTATTCTTTGTTCTTCATCAGAATCAAGACTTTACCAGAAGCTCTGACCTCATTAGAGCTGCAGTCTCCAAGCACTTTGTCCCTGATAAGTAAGACAGCCTAAAAGTCAGCATCCTAACAAAGGTGGGATCAGTCTGGGTTTTGAGGCCAAGTATCAACTACCCAAACCGAAAAAGCATTGTATACCCGAACTTTCTACAGCTGAGGAGGCATACTGTTGTTTGGGGTCTCTTGCATATGTATTTCATCACATAATTTGAAAAAACAACATATACTTTGCTTTTGTTTAGTTTTGGAACTATGCACTAAAGGTCAATAATGAAATTCTCGTTTTGGAGACACTGGAATGAACGCAGATAAAAGCACGTAAAAGATGAAAAACTCGCTCACAACGTCACAGGCTGGTGAAACATAAACAGAACCATCTGGATGGACAGAGGTGACACAGACCCTGTGCTATTTGTTCTTCGGTGCTGATGTCAGTACTCTATCAGTGGAGGAGGGTCAGCCTGGAAACCAGCGCGTGTGTTTGTGCCAGAGACAGGGAGAGGGGGCGTGAACGAGGGGAGGGGAAAAGGGGTATTGTCCTGCCTCCTTCTCCTCAGCTGGCGGTTGACGAGCTAGTCTGACAGGTTGGTCGGGGTGGAAGTTGAAGGACTGAGAAAACGAGGGGTTCTCCCCTCATTCGCCCCCTCTTCTGCCGTGCCCGTTCCCTTCTGGCATCTGCCGTTTTGGTTCTTTGACAGTCCATTTGGGGGGGTACCAGACAGGCAGCGCGAATATATCATGTGCACAATAGACCTTGCGAGCGCACTGCAGCCATGAAAGCCCAGCGGGAGAGGCTGAGGATTCCGGGGCTGACATTGGAGTGAGTATTTTCTCTCCCCTCTCTTTCTCACACCCAGCGTCATTGCTGACAAGCGACAAGCAGCTTTATCTGCAGTAACGTCTTTGTTGGCTGAAGGTAGAGCAGTGCAGCATTACCACAGTCGCAGCATCCGCAGCATGGGTAAACACGGTGCGGCTAAGCTAGCACCAGCTTTGGACAGCACTGGTTGTGCTCGTCAGGCATAAGCCAAAGGGACTAGCGCAGCTGCATAGCTACAATGTCCTGGCTGCGGGTGACAAGCGCAGTGCCCTGTCGAATTGACAACTTAGTGATTAACTGGTAGTTGTTCGTCCAAGATCAATAATTTGTTGACGCTGTAAAGTTGCCCTTCTAAAGGCCTGGGCAATACTGCTGTGGAGCAGTTCTTGGATGCTCCCCAAAGCATCTGTAAAAATTACACAGTGCAGAAACCTAATTCATTCTGTCCTTTCATGTGTTTATGAGAGGAGTTTGCGCTGTGAATGAATGAAGCGATCTGTTTTTGTTTTTGAAGGCCACTAGAGACACGTTTATGTCTAGTAATGGTTTTACCTTAGATTTCGTTTACCTGAGAATGGCATTCTCGGCTCCTTGCATGCCGTTTTAGTATTTTTAGATGACACAATTGGTGTGATGTTGCTCTCAGTAGGGAAACTGGATTGCGCTATGTCATAATTACTGAACAGTGTATGTGCCTCACATTTTGCTAATGAGATTTGGGCACCACGAATGCATAAGCCAACACTTCCCAGTTTGACCTTTGACTATTTTTTGTAAAGAGACTGTTTGATTCTAAACATTTTCCATATCGATATTACCAAATCGCCATCACTTTGTTATCATTGGTGCCCTTGGGAGCAATGTGTACACACCAAACATGTTGTATGCATTAGGTGCGCGTGTTACTGTATTAGGTTTCTGTGTTATCCAGCAGTGAGGTGCCGATTGGTGCAATGACCCTATTTCCACAACGTAGTAGGTAGCCTTTCAAGGACTAACATGGAACGCGTGATGCTGTTGTTAATGTATGCCAATAAGGGTATGTTTGTGCATATGCATAAGCTCTTCCCACAAGAAACTTTCCCCGGGGCAATTGTTCAGACTAAGTACTCAGTGCTAAAGGATTAGCATTTATGAAACTCAATTTAACTTGCAGCCTCACCCCAAGAAGCTTGAGCCCAACTCCCACAAGCCCTTGCAGCCCCTGCAGCCCACTGCACGCCTTTCATTTTTGGAGGTAAGAGCAAGTGTTTTTTGACAAAGCCATTTTGTTTTTTTGTGGTCTTGAATGGATTGTGCGTGATCTATGTACTGATGTCAAAGGTTATTTCGAAATCAGAGGCAAGGATTTCTTTGTTCAGAAGAGCATGTTCTCTTTATGCATCATCAATTTTGTTTTCATTTTCAAATTTAATGGGATTTGATAAAAGAGGAAGACATGGGGCTTATGTAACATTCTGATTGTCATTGTCCCCCCCCCCCCCTGCTTTTTGGCAAGGCTCTTCTGGTCCTCTTTTAAGTACAAAACAGGATTTGCCACCATCATTGAATAGTCAGCCAAATGAACCTCACAATGTTCAGAGGTAGGGCTGAAAAGCAAGGAGTTTTGGACAAGAATGGGAGTCATTCTTAGTGCAGACACACAGTTGAAGTCCTCCTTGAAAGAATAAATTATTCTCAGAGTTGCCTTGATGAAAGACAGTGGTGAAATGGTGTTAGACCTTGGAATATTGAGTAGGTCTGTTCTAGAATCCAACCTTCTTTGTTCTAAAGATGCATGAAACAACAGATTGTGTATCACTCAACCTTCTTTGTTCTAAAGATGCATGAAACAACAGATTGTGTATCACTACTCGGTTTATCTCACTCTGAACAGTGCTGTTAATCAACCACTGTTCCATAAGTAACTTAGGGTTTGAAGAGAAATTGGTCTTAGAGCCTAAATCCGTTTACATTTCGCCAGTTTGGTCGCTTTATGTTTACTCAGTATTGGTTTGTGCCCAAAGAGCTTTTACCGTTGCGGGAACAGCAGGTCAAGGGACGAGAGAACCGGCCCCGCTGTAAGCTGCTGTAAGCTTTGTTTTCGCACTGAATGTTCTTGACAGTCTAATTGCTGTAAAGCAGAAATGATGGGCGAGACAAGACGTCATGAGGATTGTAGTGTCAGAGAATATTATTTGCTGTTCCAGCTCCAGTTTATAACAAAAAATATAGGATGGCTTTCAAAACATGATAAAGAAGGAACGATCAAAATATCATTGTTTCGTAATTCAATAATAGCATTCTTCCATCTTAGTAACTCAAGACTAAAAAGATGTTACTCTTGACAGACATTACGCAGGATTTATATGGTGGTAATTGTCTGGCATACTGTACAGAACATAAATGGCAAAAGGTCACAATTAAAAAAGAATTTGCATATTTTGTTCAGTGTTTTTGCCTGCTTAATTCAGTCAACAATGAGAATCACTGCATACCACCCACTCAGTCTCCTCAGACAGTCAAAACTCTTCCATGTGCTGCCCATGAAGAGTTTTGAACCCAGTGTTTCCAAATGCTTGTCAGGGCTGAAGCATTAGTGCCACTGTTATGTGATTATGAGCCCCTTGACTTAATGCATGTGTCTATAACAAAACCATTTGAAATTTTCAGTTTATTTGATAATTGACTGTGCTATAGATTATTTGAGAATTGGCTGCTTTAGTTTCAGGCCCGATTTCCTAAAATGGAAATCATGCTATGCTACAAATTTAATATTGGTGAAGCAGAATTGCCTAACCGATTTTAAATTTCTCTTTGAGTTGAATATTCATTTAATCTGAAGTTTGTACTCAGATGAATTTAAATTTTATTATGAATAGGCTACATGCTGCTGACTAGTTTGTCTGAGTCAGTGCTGAAAGAGCTATTTTATTCAAGTGGCTTAATTTGCATCAGTTCTGGTCAAAAGATCTTAATAAAACCTTCATAAGTTAAAGCATATGCAATGACTATCTATCAAGCATCCAGGTCAGGAAAGTACAATCCTCTCATAAGGGAACTACGCCCCCATCTGAATCAGTTCACAGCTTGTGACTTTGAATCACCTTCCTAAATGGGAGCAAAGGACGGAGCAGACTCATATATAAAGCAGAGTCTGTTGCTATACAGGTCTTCTGGGACCCAGGAGGTAGAAAGAGGTTGGTGTGTTCCTAACGTCAGCAAAGTTTCAAGTATAGATGTCATAAGTTATTAGCTCACCAAGAGAGATAAGGGAAGGCAGTCATGAGGCACAAGCTCAGATATGTTTAGCTGGACTTTAGTCATTGTAATGGCGTGTGATTGGTTTCTAAGCCTGTATGATAAGAGTGTTTGAAGCACTGCTCCTCCTCCTAGCTTAGTTAGCGTTATTTGTCAGTGGCCTCATTAGGCACGCGTGCAAGACGCAACGGGATCATGGCTAAGGGCAGTGTTTACTCCAGACATGGTCATGTGTTGTGAGTCCTGTCATAGCATGTTGCCTCTCTGCTCACAGGCTGTTCCTGTCGGTCCCCTCAAATTAAGACAATGTGTAGCCGTCTTTGCGTTCAGCAGCTGATTGTCAAAGGCTGGACAGCACAACCAACCCACCCTGACCTCATCTGTCATCTGTTCCTGTGGCTGGACAGCTCTGCTCTCCAGTCTGCCACTGAGGGCCAGATTTGAGAGCTGAGGATCAAAGGTGCTGAAGTCAAACGGAGAGAATAAGAGAGAGAGAGAGAGTCCAGGCAGTTTTGATGGGACTAGAGGAGGCTGCGCATGTAGGTGGAGATTAGTGAAGGAAAAAGGGTATTTCCTTATCAAATGGGCCTATAGAACACAGACGATAAAGGGCTTTGGAGTGATGCCAGATTGTGAAAGCTTTGAATGCACCACAATGTCTGCTGATGATGCAGAGCCGCTCTGACTCACGCTCTCCCTCCCCTCATGTCACTCCCCTTGGCTCAGGATGTTAAGTGGTAGATGCCTGTTATATGATATGGATTGCGTTTAGTTGACTGTGTGTGTGACTGAGACAGTGTAACTTGAGCAGGAAAACAAAAAGTTATCCCGCTGGAACTTGTCCTGTCTTAAAGGTGTGTGCATGCGGAGAGAGAGAGAGAGAGAGAGAGAGAGAGAGAGAGAGAAAATATGACCTGAATAGAAAGCGGAACAGAAGAGATTTCTCGTTGTCAATTTAGGACACTTTAGAAGGACGAAGTGTAGCCGATGTAGCAGTTGCTTGCAGATTTTTCTGGACAGGACTGTTGTGATTTTGTGAGCTGTTCCGGAAAGACTTTTGAAGATTGTTGTGCCAGGCTTGTTCCTGTCACTGATGCTACGTGATTTTCCTTACCTGGGTTTGTGAAACACCCCAACGCATTTATTTGGCATGACTTTGGAATCATGTCGGACTCCACATTATGGACTGTTCTCTCTAACTTTTCCATGCCCCACTTCCTAAGCGGAACACGTCTCAGACGCTCAAAAAGGTAATCTAGAAAACTGTTTTTGATTCTTACTCTGTGTAGCACTGTATTGTTGTGTCTTAGAGTCAATTTTACGCTGTCTGGGGTCACAAATGTGAACAATGTGGTGGGCTGGGCGTTTCTCGTGTATTATGTTTGATTTCCATATTGAGTGTTTACACCTAAGGAGCAGTTGATTGTAATCAGGAAATTGCCATTCGGCCCATGTGGTGTCAACAAAAGATGTTTACTAACAGTGTAATTACATTATGTTTGTGGCCTTGGTCTTAAAAAATGTGTAGAAAATCTGGTTGCACTTTGAAGTATTTCAACTACAGGGGTAATACCACCACATGCGTAGACTGTTTGGGCTTTTGGAAAGGGATAAACCATTGATAGTTAAGCAATTTAATTTAAAACAGTAAAGAAGTAAACCTTTCATTTCTGAACAGTGCAGCTGTTCAATGTCCTCTATGTGTCATGTGATTGCTGTGAGACCTGTAACTTAAAGTTATTGCAGTGTGCTCTGACTGAGGGCATAGGATATGTGTTTCACTCGCCTTTTCCAAACTGTGTGATTAATGTACCTCTGTTCTGCTCACCTCATCTAACTCATAATCTGCAGAATGACCCATTTTGTATGGCAGAGGAGCTTAATGTCAGATTATTTTGTCCCTGCTCTGAGCTTTGATACGTAATATACATTAGTGTCATAAAACACTTTGATCTCATGTCCCTGTGTTCTCTCATCTCCAGAATTTTCAGCTTACTTATTTTCATCTGTAAATAAAACAAAAAGTATATCGGCATGTATATGGTATATTGCTCTGGTTTACTAACTAGCCTTGGAGTATGTTTTGTCAGAACCTAACATTTTTTTAATGTTGTGTGCACTTGGAAGAATATAATGAATATAATGGGAATATAACTAATCTAAAATGTGTCTCTTCCTTTGGATGGATTTGCTTATGTCAAATCAGCTTTTAACAGTAAAAATCTTTGAGATCAACAAGATGAGTTGGCCATTAAGTTTGATGACTAAATCATGACTATAACTTGTCAGTTTGATGACGACTCTGATGACTGCAACTTATCAGTTGTGTAATACAAGGCATCACGGTTGCACTTTTGTAATAGGTGAGCTTTGTATTTCAGTGTCAGTGGAAACAATTAAAGAATTCCCCCATCTTAACTACAGCCATTTCCCAGCTTTTGGAAGTCTCATTGTCCTTTTTTTTGTTTCAGCCCTGTTGTGTGTATTTGTGTTTGTGTGTGTGTGTGTGTGTGTGTGTGTGTGTGTGTACGCGCGCGCACGTGTGTGTTTGTGTGTTAGTAAGCTGAAGTCAGGGAAGAAGAACATGATTTTTTTTTTTTTTTAAACATGGATGAAAATATGGAGCTGTTGTTGGTCATGTGGCTTGGTAACAGTAGAGCTGAGCCATACCACTGAGTGAATTCAGCCTTGTAAATCACCTCTTTTATCCATTTATGTACTGAATAGCAAGTAGGTTGTTGTGCAGAATCAGCTATCGATACTAAGAGAGCCCAGGCGAGTACATGAACACGAGACAGATTGTTTTGTTGAAGCAGATGGAATTCATTTGAATGAATCAGATTCTCTTTATGACACGATTATGCGTGGATATTTCATAGAGATGCTAAGTGTACATTGTGTGGATTGATGGATTGAGATCCTGAGACGCAAACTGTTAAATCAACAATGGCTTTGTGAACAATGGTTTTGCATTTCACAGAGACTGACAAATTTCGCATGGACTTGTTCCAGGATTTACTCCGTGCTGCAGCACAGTATAGATAGAACACTGGCCTATTTCTAAATGCTCAAAGCTCCTTTGTGCATCTCTTTAGTACTGCTAGACAACTGCAGTTTATTTGCATTTAAATATGAGCAATTACAGGGTATGGGAAAACTGAAAGTAAAACATACAGCACTTTGTGGTGTTTATCCATGGGAGCTGATTTCAATGTAGAACAGTTTATATAATCACATCTTGAAAATAGGAAGTAGAAAAAGACATCTTTCCACGATAATATAGAGATTTTCTGAAAATCCCCACTATCCCTCTACTTTGACCAAAACCCAGAAATGAGAGCAGTCAAAGGTTAAGTGTTTTGAACAATTTTATAATTCTATCTTTAGCATTGCATTTACCACTGGGATGATTGCAGACTTGTGCTGTGGATAAAAATGTACTATTATGAGCTGCAGTGTAAAGTTTACCTGGGTACTAATTGGAGAACAATTCTGTCCTGGCCACATGCCTGCTGTTCCACCGTTCTGAAACATTCTCCTCCAGCTCCGCAAATTTCTGCTCTATTGAACAGGTAGGGGCCAGCTGAAGCAGGGATCTAGCCTTCACCAAGACAGATTAGGAAGGAGTTGAGGTAACAATATTAAACCATTTTAAAGGTAATCCTTAAGAATTGAAGCATACTAGAACAGTCCAAGTAATTAAACAATTTATTATTTAGTCCAAGAAAGAAATAGACCTAAACACATGGTTGATGTTGGATTTACAGTTACATGTGTTAATAACCAAATAGCAAAGAATCACCCAAAAGTTGCCAGCAGATGCCAAAGCATGTTCGGTGTTGAAGACTAAACACATAGTTTCTTGGAAAGTTGGTTACAACACAACATGTTGGAAGGTTGGTCACAAAATTCCTCTCTTTATACCCTTCTGGGCGTTTGAAAAAAAAAAGATGCTGTCAGACATAAGTTCTGCCAATGAGAATGAAATATCTTAGTTTCAAAAGAAAGAAAACAGGAATGTCAGTGATAAACCAGTGGCCTGGAGTCATATCTGCTTGAAAGGAGGGTGCAATTTGTATTTCCCCCAGCATCACCTATGCACAATGGTTTTCAAACTTTATTAAAACCAAGTCAGATGCCTCTGATTATGCTGGTAAATCATGGATCATACAATTAGCTGCAAAACAAGGCCAAAATTGTCAAGAAATTACATTAAAACATGATATTTACAGTAAATGAGCCTCCCTGGGAGCCTTTTCATTTCATGGGAGCCTCACCACTACCATATGCATGTTACCTCTGGCTGCTAGCACAGAGGGGTCGCAGACCCAGCTGTTGGTACACAGTGATGATAACAACAGATACTTTTGTTCCCATAAGATGAAAGGGTAAGAATGACCAGGATCATACTGGTGTGGGGTAATAAAACAGTGTTTTGATGTATGGAAAAGACAGTCCACAGTGCCACTGAACATTCCCCCTGCTATATATTTGGTTACTAGGCAGCCATGCATTGCCCGTTCTCGTGTAATTTTACTTGACTTCACAGCATTATGTTTACCTCCTGTTTAGTAGCACATAGTCACAGATGATGTCAGATTGGCAGAGGATGGCCTTATTTAGCCATAGTCACTCTTTTTATGACTGATGTTTTTGATGGATCTGTTCATTTTGTGGTTAGAGCTAGCCATGCATAATCCATCTCTGTGTTAGGCCAATGATTTATAAATAGCCCTGTTAAATCTGATCCTCTTTGACTGAGTACCTGTGAATGAGCTTTTATTCACCTGCAACCACCATCAGTGTTTAACAGATCGTGCATGTGTAGTTGAAAAATATCATGCACTCTATGGCAAAATTCTAAGAAAGAGATTATCAAATCTCTTTCTGTCTTAAACTGATGCAGGTTCCCCATCCAAATGAAGGTGTAGCCCACCTAGTCATATGTAAAGCGCATCACAACAAACTGGTCCAAAAATGAAATATTTTTGAAAAGTAGGGCATGAGCCTCATTACACTCTTATGTTTTTTAGATGAAGGAATGTCATGGGAACTTTTTTTGGTGTTTGTTTCATTTGAGTGAAAATACATATTCAAAATACTAGACAAAATATTTTGATGAGATTTACAGTGTCCACAAAAGCAGTGAAATCTGAGTATGACAAAAGTTGTTAGTCAGATTGCTGTTTGGCCACTAGTATAAGTATGAAGTTATTATATATTCATAATTTTTTTCAGCATATTAACCTATTTTGCAGGGCGCTTGTGATGTCAGTGGTGGTCAGGTTGTCATTGCTTTATGGGCAGACTGTTCTCCTGAAACTCATTTATGACAATGTTATAAGGCACTTCCACAGCTGCTGGTAGTACACATCATCGCTCTTGAATGACGGGTTTTTTTGGCCGAAGTTGCAAGTTTGATAAGTTTGTATCTCTTTTCCGAAATCTCTGCCTCTCCGTGTAAATCATAACGTTATCTCCATTACAATTCTCTTATTAAAACAGTTGTATGAGAAACAGAGCACAAAAAACCAGATTTATAACCATGATTTTTCAGTGTGCCGTTGTTGTATGGTGCCTGGAATGAATCTCCATCTCTGGTGTGTTTCAGAGGTCCAGGGCTCCATCTCGTGACCTGTATTAGCCAAACTCCAGAGTTCTCTTAACCATTGCACTTGCTTGCAAGGTTGTTTATAGTGGTCTTGATCTAGTTTTTGTAATGTGATCCTAATGAAAATGAATATATTGCCAACAAAATGTGCCTTTATGTCCAGAGGAATTTCAGCACAAAACTCCCTCATTGTGAACTGCAGTTATGACATCGACAAACAAAATACGTTTGTGGTGACCTGCATTCTGATCTTCAATAGTTTCACTCCCAGGGTGTTTTTCTCCTCTCTCTTTTGCAGCTGAATTATCCACCAGCTGTACCATGTGATTACTGATTTCTATCCAGTCTTTATCGTCTTTGACCTGAATAGCCACTTTAAGTACCCTGAAAAAAGGTTTGGATGAAATGGCAACTGCATGATATCTATAGACGAGAGAGGTTCTGTGAATTCGTGAGTGTTCTCCAGTGTCAGTCATTCCTTTCGAGCGATTGTTTAGATAGGGATCACAAGGGCTCTGCAATGTCATCTGTGAAGGTTGCCAGGACAGCATTCAGATATCTGCCCTGTGATCAATGCTTGGATCTGTGCCATGAATTTGCACTTCAGACAACGTCGCTTTCTGCCTTTGAGTCTGATTTAAATGGGGGGAATTTAGTGCAGTTATTTGAAATAGCTAAACAAGCCACAGTCATCATGTGGTTACCATTTTTTTTACAGTCCAAAACTGAAAACCTATGACACAATAAAAAAAATCATATAATTTTACCAAAATGACTACATGGGAATTCAAACAGATGCTTGTTTATTGCCGTACATTCTCTCTCCAAATTGAAAACATGAAAAAACCCAAATAAACACATTGAAATGGAGACATTTTTCATCTGTTATTATATCATTCAGTTGCTAAAGACCAGGTCTTATACAGATAGGTGTGTCTGTTACTTTGCAGGAATGAATAGCTGCTCATAATTCAAACTCTATATGTCTCACTGCTGTGTCAAAAATGTCAAGACTTTGATCATTTAAGTTCTGGTTCAAATTATTTTGACCTTAATTTCATTCATTTGGTTTGTGCAGTTGAGAAAATCTCTCAATACTTTATTTAAGTGTAATACATTTTAAATTTAATGTTAAGTAACATAGTGGAAATGCAGAGAAATGGAGAACTGGTCTTTGATCACATCTGAGTTTTGTCCTCATAGTGACCTCTTAAAGGGATACTGAGGTTCTTTTATTTTTTATTTGTTATCAAAGGCAGCCACTGCCATAGTTGTACCTTTATGCTGTGATGAAAGTGTTGATATAGGATAGAGTAAAATGCACTGGATTGTCATGCTTTTTAACTCATGCTTTTTAATCTAGGTAGTAGTCTAAGTGCTTATTATTCAGTGTGTGCTGCTGTTGGGGCTATTTTTATTCACTGATCTGCTAAAACAAGGTGATTTCTAAAATGAAAGGGTGTATATTACTCACCCTTTTGCATTTGGAGAGGTGAAAATGTCCCCATGTGCACACATTGTTTGGGTGACTGTGGAGGACAGTGCCACCTCAATAAGCCCATCAGCTAAGAGGATCTATGTGGTGAGCTGTAAGCACATCATTGAAATGCCATTGCAATGCTTAGACTTAGAGGTTGTCCCAAAGCCACACGGAACGCAAAGAGAGGCAACTGGAACATTAGCGTCATTTACTGGATTTCTCAGAAGAAGACATTTGAACCATTCCACTGAAGAGAATGATGGGTGAATGAGAGTTTGGACGGATGTGGGGGACATTAGAAGATGTGTACATAGTAACTTTGATGCGGTACCTTGGCAGGAATAAATGGTACAGATTGTGGAAGAGAACATGGAGACGGTATGTCAAAAAAAACCCAGTGTAACAAATGTTGTCAATAAACAAGCGAGCAGATTGTTATTTTGTAATTGGCTGAAATATCAGAGACAGTTGATATGTACATTATAAAGGGATTACTTTGAGCATTAGGATATTGCCGATTAGGCTGTGTGTGGAATAGCACCTTACATACTCCTCATAAGCTTACAAAGTAAGCAAACTTAATGAAAAAGGATCTTTACTAATATTTTTTCCGCAGTTGATTTAATGTGGATAATTACATTCTGCTCCTCTTGGATGGACCTATTTTTCATGAAGTATAATGTTCAGAATATTTTAGCAAAGGAAAGTAGAAATCATATTTCTTCTTCCACAGACCCTCTTTTATGGTGTTCAAGGCTGTGATTCAGACCGCTCATTATTAAGTAAAAAATGTCAACGTACACCTAAGTCACTATGAAATAACTTCTTACATGGCTGCTCAATGAATGAATTAGGTTGGCTCGGTACAAAAAGCTGGAAGAGTTGCAGTAATCTCACTTTTATCTTTGTTTTTTTATCTCTGTTCTCTCTTTTCCCTCTTCATTTTTTAATACATATACATATCCTTTATTGTAGCATATATTTTTTAAATGCATTAGCACAGTGTACAAAATAAGTGATCTTTCTTTCATTTTGAAAGAGTTGGGCATGATTGACATCAAGGACTATGTCTCAGCTCATATGAACCTGATGTAACTTCACTGTCATCTGGTGTTTGTGCAGTAATATGTGTGTGTTCGCTTTTAAAGCTGCAGGACAAGCAACAGAAAAAGTCTCATAGGAAGCGGACAGTCTTCAGCACTTCCTCGGCCTCACTCCCCCCTCTCTTCACACACAGGTAATGTGGCGTGTGAGTGTGTGTGTATGTGTGATTTTCTCAAGTGTACATCTCTTTGTTTGCATGCGTATTTCTCAGTATTGGTGATACTGTCACGGTGTTTTCATGACTGTCTGTTGCTATCAAAGCAGTAGTTGTTCTTGCATGCCATACAGTTTGAAGTAGGTTGTTTGGAGTCAGTGCTCCTCCCACTGAATTGAGGCTATTGTTGTGGGTAAATGAAGGTGCTGTGTGAAAAGAGTGTGTGTCTGAAGTGGAATCTGTTGCTGACCCATTTGCACCCCAAAGGACCCTTCTTTGTCTCCTGCTCCAGACAGCTCATCAACTGCTTCATAACATGGCTGGAACAAAGTCTTTATTATTGGAGTGTCCAAGAGTGTGAATTGATGCGATTTCCTCTTGTGCTGCCTTCATTGAAGAATTAGAGGCAGACAGTGTGGCTGCAACACAATGTAATATTAAGATATGTGAAACATAAATGGTGTATTTCAGTTAGTTTCCTTCAAGGAATATGCCAAAAGAGAGCGTGAATCGTTATTATGACGATTTATAGAGACCAAGACCTGCCAAAGGGAAGCACATGTGGCACATGAGTTATGTTGGTTCTTTGTACCAAATCAGTGATGTGTATATGTTCTCAAATTCTCACACTGATTGATTGTTACAATAATATCATATTTGGATGGTGTTAGGGTCTGGTTTTTTTTCCCACACACATTCAGAGTATGCTTATCTGTTGTTGTTTTTCATGCAACATTTTCTTTTGCAAGAGATTTTAACCACAAATTATCTTTAATCTATTGTCAAATCGAAGCACTGAGAAAGTGTGTGGACATTAGCGCAGATCAAGCTTACTGTCAGACAATGAAGTCAAGCTCACCATCTGAGGATTATAAGGACTTCAAGCTAAAAGGCCCAATTGTTTATTCAAGCCGTGTTTGAAACGGTTACACTCACAAGGAACAAAATTAATCAGATCTAATGAGCATGTCTTTCCCCCATCACCACTGCTCCAGTGGTACTCCTCTTCATCATCATCATCATCATAATCATCATCGTGGTGATGCACTCTATGCTTTTGTTAATTAACTGTAACATCCCTTCTTTCCAATCTGGTTAATTATCTACCATTGATGGGGGGTGGGGGAAGAAATTCTGTCCCCACGCCTAATCAGTGAACAAACATGGGTCATAATAGCTGAGCTTTGGGAAATCCTGGGTATCTCATGTGTTGCTGAAAGCCAAAGCACTCAGAGGCAGTGAATACAGATAATAAGACAGTGGTCCTCATTTGGATGGAAATAAGGAGAGAATGTTTAATGGTTTATTGTTTAGATGAGTGAGGGAAAGGCTGCCCCAGGCTTCTCCACAGGAGCAGAGGGTCCCCAGATGGGAAGCAGACATTTAGTCAAAGACTAATGGCTTCCATTGATGATTGCTCTTAATCAGATTCTCGGAGGAGGTTCTTTTCCATGTGTTTTTTTTCTTTCATTTGCAATTTTGATCTGTAAATTTCTTCTAAGGAATATACAGATATGAATTATTCTAAATTCTAAATCTAAGTCAGCCACACTTACTGCTAAAAATAGTGTAATTTAAAAATATATTTTCACCATAGCTTTGTCCATGATAAAATCAGATTTTTTATGTCACATTGGTGTCAGTATTAGTGTACAGCATTGTGACAGCTAAGCATTGTTTATAGCATTGTAACTGTTTGTACATTATGGTCTGGAAATTCAGTATATGGTTTGTTCTGTGCAGGCACCAGTCCCCAAGACAGTCCACGAAACTTCTCTCCGAGTGCTTCAGCCCACTTCTCCTTTGCTCGAAGGTACTTAGACATTTTCAGTCTGTTCTACTTGAGTCTCTGTAGTTGCTTTGTCATTTAAGTTGACTGATTCCAACCAGTAAAGGTGAGACAAAAGAATCATTCCATGTTGAAGAAAGTTTAAAGTCTTGAATATATGTATTCTGTTTATCTAGGTTTCTCTTTCTGTTATTATTTGGCAAAGTAAAGATGGCAAGACTCACAAAATTCCATTTTAAGATAATATGTCGCCTAAGAAGAGTGTTTATGTATCACTGGTGATGTGTAGTTATTTAATTTAAATGTTGGCTCTTCGATGGTGTTCTTTCATCTTTGTATATGAGTCAATGGTCAGAGAGCTCTTTGATGTTACATTCTCCGTTGTCTGGTATTGTCTGAGATGAATAGAGAGAAATCCACATGGATATTTTGAAAAATTTCATCATGGACAGTTCAGTTCAGCTTGAGATAAGGACTGAATTGAAATGAAAGTTCAGTAGTTCACCTGCTGCAGAGAAGCTCATCAGACTGTCATGTGTGATATGATTCTTCCTTTGGTGTCCCAAATTTCATTCCTATCTACTGCAAGCTACATTTTGCTTTTGATATTGTATCTTTGTGATTGTCAAAACTTCTGAGAGGCCGAAAATTCTGGCCCCATTTATTTGTCCCTTTTTGCATTTTGTGCTGAATTTCTTATTTGGGTGCAGCATGTGGGCAGCATTGTACACCGGAAATCCTATAGAGAAACGTACATCTTGATTGCAAAAGACATTAGACATTTCCAACTTCAGACATAAGCACTCTAATTAGTCCTCCCAGTGTTTTTCCTCCTGGATTGTCATTTAGTCTACACAATCAAACAATGGCCAACAGGAAATGAGTCACAGAGCGCCTGTATAAAGTCATTTCTCTTCAGTCTAACCGTTTGACATTTAGAGTATTTTTTCCCAAATTTGGTCAGAAATCCGCTTCTCTTCATCCTGTGTACCCCTTCCTTCCGCTCCATGCTGAATTCACGTCAAATGTATTGTATTGATTTATGTTTGCAACATACTGAGCTGCCTTTTCCTGTCTTAACTCCGTGGTGTAACCAAGCCTTTTTCTATCCTGGTAAAGTTCTTATAGTCTGAAAATGATATGTATTGATGGCTGCTTGTGCTTTTATCTAGGACTGATGGACGACGCTGGTCCTTGGCTTCTTTGCCCTCTTCTGGCTATGGAACCAACACACCTAGTTCCACTGTGTCTGTATGTACCACATATCTTTCTATACTGCTTCTAGAATGTTCTTACACAGGGGTAATGATCAACTTGTGCAGGGACTTTTTCTGAGCTATGGTAAAAACCACACCCTTTATGTGATAGTATAGACTTTTAAACCACCTAAATCTTTGAACATTTAACATTTTAAACTATTTAAATCATTATTTTTGTGAGACACATAGTCACCCATCAATGCATTAGAGCTTTTTACATAATTAAGCTTGCTGATACAGTGTATTTACAGGTACCTTAAATGTACAGTGTCAAGCCCCACATGGCTGGCATTTTGTCATAAAATTTCATATATCATAGGATTTCATTGTTCAAAATTGTAATCATTTTGTCGTATAAAACGCCAGAAGCCACTGAACACAAGATCTTTTCAGCACATTGGCTATGCCGGCTTTAATTACTGAATTGCATTGGCAAGGTCTTGATGCACTTGAGTGAGCTGATACTGGGCTCTTGTCTACCAGATTGAACAGATGCCGGCATGACTGGATCCTAGTTTGACTGATCTGAGCAATGCCACATTTGTTTGCTGGTAAACATGTCTCTGAGCCCATGCCAGTCTGCCCACTCTTAGGCCAGCCCTGGGGCACTGTTTGCTTACACAGCCCAGGCACTCACAGAGGAAATGGCAGACAGTCTCACACCCAGGAAAACAGCCAATAAGCATTCAATTTCAAGAATATTTCCTTGCAATAACATAACAGTGAAATGAACATAAGCCCCATCCTCATACAAGGGAGAGGAGATCATTATACATAAGCTAGTACAGTGCATCCATAATAGATGTGATTACACCGAAATAGTTGATGATTAGATATAATTTTATTTTTCTTTTATTTTCTGTTAGTTACCATTGAGACAGTCATCTTTATTAATTGTGTATGGGAAGCGGAGTATGGCATTAGAAACCATGTGTGCACATGGTTTAATGTAAATGGCTCACAGCCATAAGCTCTTCAGTGTGTACCATGCACCTGCCTTTTCACTGTCGTACAATACGAATCTATGTTGTGATAAGCTTTGAGAAGCAAAGGGAGTACAAAGAAATTCAAACAAAATGTTAAGCAGTACGGGAAGAAGCTATGTGAGTCAGTATGTGAAGAAGTAATACATTTCGATGATTAAAATTTGCACTGCTCAACAAAGCATTGCAAAGGCCAGTATCTCTCTGTTTGCAACAGTGCAGCTTGGGCAGTTGCCACTTAACCTCCACTAATCCCACAGTTCCACTAACTTTACTTCTTCTACTTTCGTTTAATTTGAAAACCATTTTTATGTTCTTCCCCATTTTCCCCTGATTTTTCTTTCACTGCACTTTGACTCAGTTTAACATTCATTTACAGTCCAATGCTTGCTCAGAATTGCCAAAAACAATACATTACAAGATAACAATCGTAAACATAATAGTAATTTTTATTGACCTCTGTACAGCTATATGAACACTGATGAGGTGAGAGACTGGCCACAAAATGAAAGTTCAGTGAATGTGTTATACTCTGTGTTGGCTCAGATATGAAGTGAATATAAGGTGTTTTAGGTATGTTACACAGAAAAGCCAAGCCTGTGCAGCTGAGCAGCACACAGTGAATCGTACCATATACCATATCAGTGGTGTAATACACTGTAATGATTAGCAAGCACACTCATAAATAACACAGCATAATTACTTTTAGCCCGCTAAGTTGGAACCACACGTTGAGGAAACTTAAATGTTTGTCAACAAACCTGACAAGGAACTACATTTATTTATTTGTCTTTTCTGTGTCTGGTCTGCATTGTATTTAAACCACTTAAAATAACTTTTCACCTGGTTATTTTCATAAATTCAGTTTGCCATTCATCTTCCTTTTTTTCACATGAAACGATTTTTTAAATCTATCTATTCAATAGATTCAAACTAGTAAAACTGGATTGTGTGACCATAGCATGTGTGAGCGTAAGCTGAAAACAGAAGAGGAGTAAGCATGCATAAATGAGCACATAGTACGCATTTCATAATCCTCCGCACAAAGTTTTAGCTGAACTGCTTGATCTGTCACAGAGAATGACAGTTTTCATTTCTTGGGTATCGCTGAATTATAGAATAATAAATAGAATATAGAATAATAGAAATGTAAAGAAACAGAATGAACAATAGAAAGAATAGTTTGCTTTCACAAACCAACGTAACAAGTAGTCGCAGTACCTTCACTGTCAGCCCACTCTCACATGGAGCCATCAGACAGATTGCTTGCAAGCTGAAAACTGCACAAATTTGTCAACTTGGTGTTAGAATTTCACTTTTCAAATGTGCAGATACAGCCAGTCAGTCTGTTTGATCTAGTTTGCCATGATCTGAGTCATAGCACCACACGAAAAAACGTCATCTAGAAGGTGTGTCAGTTGTTGATGTGGGAATTTTTGGTGGCGTTTATGATTTTTACATCATCCCCAACCATAGTTATCAAGCTTTTTGCCCTGGCAATTTATCTTTCTACAAATACAAATTAATTGCCATTTTTGACACTTTTGTCAATTTGTCCTGTAGTCCTTTTGTATAGTTGGTACACTATACCTCCACCCCCGCAATTGTAGACGATGTTAAAGTTTAATAGAATTTTATGAAATGTAGAAGGAAAGGTGGGAAAGCTGGTCTTTCTGAACAAGATCAGACTCACCGTGAAGAATAGCAACACTACTGCCATTTAGTGATGGCCATCTCAATTTCCTTGCCAGTGTCACTATTTGTTGCGACCCAGTGCATTTTAGATTAATGGACTGTTATTCTTGCGATTTGAAAAGCTGTGTAAAAATACATCATTATCCAGGATCTCATAACATATTATGTTATATAGACATTTTAATGGCCTATGTAGTTAAGGAAACATGTCTTTGTCAAACATTGAATTTGATTCGACCATGATCTTCTTTGCATGTGTTTGACCCCCTGTGCTAAGGATCCACATCCTTTCATGCTGCTGATTTTTTATTGTTAGCTTCCTTTTTTTTTCCCCATTTCTTTTTCAATGTATTTTCGTTTCATTTCCAGTCGTCCTGTTCATCACAGGAGAAGCTCCATCAGCTGCCCTTCCAGCCTACACCAGATGAGCTCCACTTCCTGTCCAAGCACTTCTGTACAGAGAGCATCACTGGGGATGATGGGAGGAGAACCACGCCCATGCGGCCTCGTTCACGTAGTCTGAGGTACTCCCTGGTTTACAGGAGTAAACTGCATACATAGCTGCATAGTACAATAAGCTGCGTAACCACTACTTTGACTGTCTCAGATGCCTCTGCGTTTGTGAAATGTGATTCTGTTTTCATGATGTTATTTTTCTTTGCATTTTTAGTCCTGGAAGATCCCCATCGTGCTGTGATCATGAGATTATTATGATGAACCATGTCTACAAAGAAAGGTTTCCTAAGGTAACTCTACTCTCAGTTGAATTCATTTGAAGCACTGTTAACTTGACTTGCTGCCTCTCACAGTATCATAGTGTATCACCAGTAGCCTGCTTATCTTACACTTCTGATTTGTGAATAATCTGATGAGTCTCACTGAGCATAGCACAGTATACTGCAAAGAAACACACTGTACAAGTTTGTGTGGTTTGATGTGTGGTGATGCAACAGACCCTTGTATGTTGCTATAGTTCACCTCTGCAAGCTTGTTAAGACATTTAACAAATTCCTTGGAAAGCAGCCAAACATTAAACGTGAACAATTAAACTACAATGTGACCTCTCTGACCCACCAGGCCACGGCCCAGATGGAAGAGCGGATTCAGGAGATCATCCGCACCAGCTCACCAGAGAATGTACTGCCCCTGGCTGACGGTGTGCTCAGCTTCGCACATCACCAGATCATTGAGCTTGCCCGTGACTGCCTGGAAAAATCCCGCCTTGGCCTCATCACCTCTCGTTACTTCTGCGAATTCACAGACAAACTGGAGAAGCTCTTTCAGGAGGTGCTGGATCTCTTTATCACTGTCTCAGTAGACCACTGTTTGGGGATGTGGCTGTGTCATAGACTCCCAGTCAAATCAGGTGTTTTCATACTTGGTGCTATCAGGCAGTTTTTGCAAACTTGCCATGTTTTTGCACTTGGTTGCCTTTTTAGTCATTTTAAGTGTACCATTGGTTGTCTTAAGATGTGAAAATTTCATGAAGAAAAGGAGCAAGCATTATAATGCTGCCACCACACTGGTGGCAGTGATCTTGAAATCATGTGCAGTCATACAAAGATGTTATCAGTTAAGCGGTCTGAGGTCCAGTTAAAGAATGTAGTGTTGCTGGAAGTTAGTTTTGAGATCTCATCACCGATCAAAAGGACCAGCAAGAGAGGTCTTTTGTCAAGTAAAGGGGACAGTATGAATCTAAAGAGAACTGATTCCTTTTTCAATTGTTCATCCCTTAGACTCAGTGCAGGAGCCAGTTTCATAAACATAGACATTAACGTGACTAACAGTCAATCAGACTAACTAAAGACACCTAAGTAAGACTGCATAAAACAAACTCACAGCTGTCTTTGGTAAGACAGACTAATTCGTATTGCATTGCAGGAAAAGTAAGACACTGATCAAGTTTGAACAAAATGGCTGACAGTTAATGAACAAATTCAGCAATTACAACGCAAATTAAAAATAAAATACACACACACACACACACACACACACACAAGGTGTGGAGCACAATAACTAAAAAAGATAATGGTTTTAATCCGTCGGTGGCCCAAACCGTTAAAGTCATACCCTACAGAAACGATTTCAAAACATGGTACAAGATGCAAAGAAGGAGCTGTATAAGCGTAAAAATCCAGCCACTAGAGGAGGTCCAAGTACATAATTGAAGAGAGCAACAGAATTGTTTATTAAAATATACGATGATGAATCTCCCTAAAGAGAGGGAGAGCGGAGTCACCTACAGGCCGCTGCCCCTGGCAGCAGTAAATACAATACCTCAGATGGTAAAAGTTAGCCCTTGGGGTAGGGAGTCTTACTTTCTGGTCTTAAATTAGACCGGTCTAAGTTTTTATGCAACTGACTGAAAAAGCTAAGATCTGTCTTAAAGGAAAATTTTGGACGACTCACCTTTAAGACTAGTCTAAAACAGTTTTATGCAACTGGCTCCAGCTCTTTTAAAGAGGTTTATGTGTAAAATTACCTTAGAGCAGTTAACCAGAATTTTTGTGCATATGGGAATGTGCCAAACAACATAAGTTCCCTCTGAGGAGAAGCCAACTCAGAGCATCTCATGGCTACCTGAGTTCAGTTGGTTTTAAGTTCAGGTTGTGTTACTGTTTATGTGCTTATTCTTTTTGAGAGGACTTCATATGATTGTTTTGCTACAGGTTGTATCTTTACTTCCTTCCCTCTTCTAAAAAATTTCACTACTTTATTGGTTTTAATGGTAGATGTTTGGATGTTTCTTTGTAGTTGCATATGATAAGTTTAAGGAGTACAGTACATTTTTGTGGTGGTTCATTGTCAGGCAGGTTTTACCACTTGATTGTGATTAACTTCACTGTGTAATGACTGACATTGAAAACTATGTTCAATTTGTGCTACGCAGTCCACTGAACGGTCAGAAAGTATAGAGGTTGCCTTCATTAAGGAGCTGGTGAAGAAGATCCTCATCGTAATTGCCAGACCAGCACGGCTCCTGGAATGCCTGGTACCTTTTCTTGTATTTTCTCATTATTTGTATTCTCACTGTGCTCCATACCTCCATACATGGACATGAGGCATTTTGACCTTCAAAACTTTAAACCAGACCTATAGCATTCCCTGCACAACATCTTGCTACAAGGAAGGGCTTATGTTAGATCTGAAGAGAGGTGTCATTTTTATGATTTGTAGGAGTTTGACCCAGAAGAATTCTATCACCTTCTGGAAGCTGCAGAAGGTCATGCCAAAGAGGGCCAGGGGATCAAGACAGACATCCCACGCTACATCATCAGTCAGCTGGGTCTCACTCGTGACCCTCTTGAAGGTATGATAGCCTCATACGTCTACACACCCACACTGGTCCAATGGAAAAACCGCATAGCCACTGGGCATCCACTTTAGAGACACAGTCACAGCCTGTTGGTGGCTGCACTTCATGTAACCTTTTGTAAACCAGATACAAACATCAAACAGAGAAACAGGCCTTTGATGCAAGTGGACTTGCCTTTCGACAAAAGCAGTCAGTTCAGCTTTTTTTTAAATGCTTTAATGAGACGAAATGAAATGAAATTAATTGTGGATGGTAAAGTACAGTGATTTATAGTGGAATTCATTTAATAATCTTTGTTAAAGCTTAATTATAGTTATAATGCAGTTTTTTTTAACAGAATTGTATCTATTGATGACTGGCTCTCAGATTTAGTGAAATGTATTTTATATTACAGTGGACTGACATTTTGAAGGCTGAAGAAGTCAGCACAAACCTCAATGCCCAAAGTGACCAAATTTTGTAGTGATGACAAGTTTTTTGCAGTTCACGTATTTGTATCTAATTATACAGTAATTTAAAAGGCAACCAAAAAAGAGTTGTAAATGTGCAGAACAGGCCTAATGGAGCGGTTTTCTCAATTCAGGACAGAAGGATCATTATCGGTAATGAGAAGTGAATACTCTCCTTGTAGACTTGGAAAAATCTCAACTCTGTCAGCTAAAGCAGTCTGGGCTACAGTCCCCCCCAGGCCAGGGAGCCTGTGAGATCCCAAAACTCAGAGCATGAAATGGCTGAAAACAGAAACGGGCAGCTGTTATGAGGGAATTTGAAAGTGTTCAGGTCTCCTTGGAGACGACAGAATGGCCCTCTGGTTCATTACCTCCTGTTCTTCGTGTGTTTTCTGAAGAGCCAGGTCCTCAGAGAGCTGTTTCACAGGGATTTGTTCCGAGTTTCAGTTTTCTCAGTAGAAGTTTTCTGACATGTGTTGAGTGTGCTTTTGATTTCCCCTCCATTTAACTCATTTAGCATTCATACAACTGAGCTCCTCTGATTCATCATGCAGAAAAGGCGATGAGTTCCCTTTTTTGGTCCTATGTCTGAAATTAACGTTGAACAAATGATTTTGTAGATAAGATGTCCAGCTGAGCTAGATTCTCGTGACATGATTAACGCTTTGAGTATAAAAAGGAATTTCAATTCTGTTTAATATCTAACCATACTTTTTTCTTTTACAGAAATTGCTCAGTTAACTAGCTATGACAGTGGGATAGCTGAAACCCCTGAGACCGACGACTCTGTAAGTGTGACTTGGTTTTATGAAATGAGTTAAAATTTTGTTTGTGGTCAGCAATATTAACCAACATAGCAGTTCAGTGTATAGTGCCAGAAAACTCCATTTTAAAGCAATAAGAAAACAAACTGGTTGTTCTTACTTTAGTCCCAGAGCCTGAGTGCAGCACTGAGATCTAGACGGAAGCCCTGTGAAATGGATTTTGAGATGATCAAACTCATCAGCAATGGTGCTTATGGGTAAGACATTAGAGTAGTGTTGTGGTCCTGAAAGCCCTCAGCCCTTTGTAATATAAGCTCTGTCCTTGTCTTTTGAGTTTAGAAATTGCTTAATGATTGTGCAGACAACTTTGTTTCTGCATTTCATTTCCAGTTAAGTGTCTGTATGAAGACAGTTTCATTTCAAGGACCTGGCAGTAGAATACACACGCAGAGCCACTCATGATGTTTTCACTTAAGCAATCATCTTTGCTTTTAAAAGCAAAGCATGACTATTTGCTTCACAGAAATTATGTATTTGGTTCTGTGAATATATACAACGAGCTCAGAGAGTGTTCTTTTCCTTTGAAGGGCTGTGTATTTGGTGCGGCACAAAGAGACTAAGCAGCGCTTTGCCATGAAGAAGATCAATAAACAGAACTTAGTGCTGAGGAATCAGATCCAGCAGGCCTTTGTGGAGAGGGATATCCTGACCTTTGCTGAGAACCCTTTTGTTGTTAGCATGTACTGTTCCTTCGAGACTCGTAGGCATCTCTGCATGGTCATGGAATATGTGGAAGGTAAGCACCTCTATTTGTGTAAGTGCATATATTCACACACTGTCTAATTTCTTTATTTCCTCTCAAATAATGGAGGACTGAGCTCATCATAACCTTAGGACAACTTGAGCTTGAGTTTTATCATGATTTAATCCAGTCCCCATTTCCCTACATCCTTACCAGTTTAACACGACTGTGCGTACAGTTAAGCGGGTTTTAACCTAAGCTTCTGGTCTTTGCAGGAGGAGATTGTGCTACCTTATTAAAAAACATGGGGCCCCTACCCGTGGATATGGCCAGGATGTACTTTGCTGAGACAGTCCTGGCCTTGGAGTACCTCCACAACTATGGCATTGTGCACAGAGATCTAAAACCAGATAAGTGAGTTCAACATACTTTTGACTTTGTTACTGATCTACAAGATCTGTTATGCTTCACAAGTTCCTGTTGACTTTCTTGTAATTTTGGCTAATGTGTTGCTCTTTTCATTGATTTGGTACTGCACATGTCTTGACAGTTTGCTAGTCACCTCAATGGGACACATCAAGCTAACAGACTTTGGCTTGTCAAAGATGGGCCTGATGAACATGACAACAAACCTCTATGAGGGCCACATCGAGAAAGATGCACGAGAGTTTTCAGATAAGCAGGTTTGGTTTTCTTTATGTTAGAACACTTAATTTATATTTGGTTCTACTCCTTTGACTTCTGTCAAGATACTTTAATGTCTGTTGATCTTATCAGGTCATTCACTATGCTGTCATAGGGCTTGCAAATATGTTATATTCCACAATATTTAAATATGCCCTGCAGCACCATAGCAATGAAATAATTACTAATAATTTTCCCAGTTGTATTTTTCAAGGGGTTTTATAAGCTGTCACTCCTATACAATAGTTTTATGACTTTTTGTTTTAGGTTTGTGGGACTCCAGAATACATTGCCCCAGAGGTGATCCTAAGACAAGGTTATGGAAAGCCTGTGGACTGGTGGTCAATGGGCATCATTCTTTATGAGTTCCTGGTGGGCTGCGTGCCCTTCTTTGGGGACACACCCGAGGAGCTCTTTGGACAAGTCATCAGTGGTCAGTCCTCCTCCCTTCCCAATAAATGACTCAAACTCATAACTGCACTCAGTGTCACAAGTTCCTTGCTTAGGATAGTGATCTATAAACTGTGGATGATGCCATTTGTTATTAACTATCTGTGACAGCAGGAACTGATTTTTTGCCACAACTGTATGTTCTTAAGATTATTTACCAACAAAACCTGAATGCGCGTGTTTTATTCATATTATAAATTGGAACCCGGCATTTCCTGTTGCTCCACTTTGAGCAGGGTCTCAGCTGCTGTCTCAGTCTAAATGAAGAGTCTCTTATCTCTGCTGAGTGACTGCAATGCCTCTCTCCTCTGTCCAAGTTTTATCTGGCTTGCCTCCTAAAAGTTGAACAGAAATTGAACATGTTGAGTTGTAATATGAATTGTGTCTGCATCCCTGTAAATCCCTGTTTCCCTGAGTTGTGAGTGATTGTTGTTGTTTGAGTAACAAAAATCATGGGCTATGTCCCTGAAATTAATGGCGTGACAAGATGCATTTGGTGTGCTCTCCATCATGGGAGACCAGGGGACTGAGTGGTAATTAGTGGGCCTGAAAAGACACTGGTAGCTGCCATGGCTTAAGGGAAAGATGCATATTCATGCCCTCAAATTTAATTAAATTGTGTGACACGGGCTGCTGCAGAGACAGTAGTGGTCCTTATCAATCTGCCTCATTTATTCAGTCTTCTGACCCTTTAGTTATTCACTCTTCACCCAGCATCTGAGCCCTGGTCCCTGTACGGATTGAAGTGCTGTTCGAGTACCATGACAATTACTTGTTTGTGTGTACTAGATATTGTGGCTAAAGAGACCAGAATAATGGAGAGAGGAAGGCACATATGTACACATAGTTTGTAGATTACTTGGCAGTGTGAAGCTCAATTGATTAGTCCTGTTTACAGCATAAACAAAGAAGTTCTTCATTTTCCATCTCTCTTAACCTCCTAATCCTCACATGTTATAAGTACAATGTTACCCTGAATATGGGGTCATGTCAAGTCTTTGTACATATAAAATACAAATAATTTGTATTTGCTCCTCAGATGAGATTAACTGGCCTGAGGGAGAGGAGGCTCCACCCACAGAAGCCCAAGAGCTCATCACCCTGCTGTTAAGGCAGAACCCTCTGGAGAGACTGGGCACAGGTACAGCTTCAGTGGTTTTTCTCTGTTTAACACACTCCTGTAGAATACTGTGCCCATCCTTCTCCTGTATGAAAAGCTGTAGAAGACACCGGCTTAGAGATGCAAATTCAGTACACGCCTGGCCTTTAACTTAATGTGAATGCTCTAGGGACTAAGCTTATTTTTATTCCTAATGGCTTATTCCAGGTACCAATACTGCACTCCTCAATGTATTTAAGAGAGGAATAAAGCAGAGATTGAGTTTTGTCTTCCTTGTGACAGGACTGTGAATCCTCACATTAAGATTTTTGTTAGCTCTGTGTAACTAATAGTGACAGAATCTTTGGACCATAGAGAGTGACCTTTAGCAACAAACAGAACAGTAGCTGTTGGCCCCCGTACTGATTAAATCTATGCAGTGCAGGACATATTCATCAGAACTGCAGCAGCTGAGGTCTCCATTCAGCAAAAGCTCCTTTCTCTTCAAAAGGTCACTCACAGGAAATTACAGTGCATAATTCACAGCTAGGAAATCATTGTTTGGCAAGGGCCAATGAAAAAGTCAAGACTTTGCACTTCTCCCCAATGGCAGTGTTCATATCCCCCAGCGTTTCAGAGAACAGTCAAGTTACCATTCTGTTAACCCTACCCTTTTCTCTAACCTTTGAAAACCTTATTGATTCAGCCTAGCTTTACGTGTGGATCTAGGTATATGTTCTGAATCAATGCTAGGGTAAATACTTGTTAGGACATGAGTATTTTAACTGAGCTGAATTGATTTTTAAATCATATTGATATATATATGATATATATACATGTTTTTTTATACATTGTGTTTGTCTGTACTCATTTTATTTGAACAGTTCAACACAGTCCTGTTTCCTATAGGCTCTTTTGATTTGTATCTCATCTGTGGACCTTTCCACTAAAGTGACACTTCTCTGTTGTCAGGTGGGGCATATGAAGTTAAGCATCACCAGTTCTTCCATGACCTGGACTGGAACAGTCTCCTCAGGCAGAAAGCAGAGTTTATCCCCCAGCTGGAGTCAGAGGACGACACCAGCTATTTTGACAGTGAGTGTCCCAGTACAACCTGTACAATGTTTTCATAAGAAGCTCTCTCTCTATATATATATAGTGCATTTGTAAGTATGCTATAAATAACTGTAGTGGAAAGTCCAGTCCGAGTACCTATGTTTTGAGTTTGTTGATCATTAGCAAGTGAGCTTAATTTAACCTTACAGAGTCACCACACTGAGTCAGTCACGAGATTTATAACATTACACAGTCAGCACATACTCAAATAATACTATATTAATGGGTTTTTTTTCCCAACTTAAATGCCCACATTTACTTTGACAATCAAAATAACATGCTTACATCGTTGTTTTCACATAATCAGCGAGGTCTGAAAGATACCATCACTTGGAGACAGAGGAAGAGGAGGACACAAATGATGAAGACTTCAATGTGGAACTGCGACAGTTTTCATCTTCCTCACACAGATTTTCCAAAGTGAGTTGGTGTCCCAGTGAGAGCTCAGTGAATGCTGATTGGTAAACTCTGAAACTATCTGTGGAATGTAATCAATAATGATTTAGTCTAGTTTATTACTTCAGAGAAAGAGGATCCCATTAAATCAGAGTGTTCTTTTTTCATAGGCACTCAAGACAATAGTTTTACTTGAAAACAATGTATTCCTTATCACCCATGGTAGACTTTGGCATGTCGCGCAGATCTAAGATGTGCATCCGTTTGTTCTCATGCCTCAGATCTCTTCCAGCAGTATGTGGAATTCCAGATATGCCTTACAGGTTGTCTTTTCATTTGACAGACAAGAGATCACATGCACAGTTTTTACCATATGCAAAACTGTGCCTGCCATAGCAATGAATGCATTTTTTTGCAGTTCAGAGGAATTCTTATACTATTCTAAGAAAACTATCAGTGCAGGGTTTCAATGCAAATCAATTCCTCTTAGTTTCAGTAATTTAATTGAGTTTTATTCCTAATGTTCATGTCTTGGAGGAGATTGTAGTGAACATTCTCTCATGGGTTTTTTTGTCCTACAGGTGTACAGCAGTCTGGACCTGTCTCGGGGCCAGCTGGAGGAGAAAGGAGAACAGACAGAGAAGAAGAGTGAGAGCCCCTTGACAGTGGACTCCCTCAGCTGGACACCCGACTTGACCGAGATGTAAGTCATCCTACAGATCAGCCAACATCATTAAAATCAGTCAACAATTTGTGCGCAAGGATGTGGATCTTCCCCTTCTCCTTGTTGTAATTAACCTTTTTATAATCCTCTTTGATACTGAACATAATCTACTTCGATCCATTGTGTGCTATTTTCTTAACGAAGATAGCTATGAAAAAAACAGATGTCCCTTTGATCTCTTTTTTACCTCAGTCCAGAGTAGTGTTGTAATGATACTGTTTTCTTTGATTCCAGGCCCTCTCTCTCCCAGTCATCAGATACAGAAAGTGTGAGCTTGAGCCAGCGCCCTGGCATGTTGCCTAAATTTGCCATCTCCGCAGAGGTGGAGGAGGCTGAGGGCTCATTGGCCTTGGATGACAGCAGTAAAGTTTCCTTCTCAATAGGGGAACTGCCTCAGGATGAACCTGACGCCACCACCCCTGGCAGTACCATAAGCAACTCTACCCTCTCAGGTAGGAAGCTAGAGAGAAGTATAGTACACAAATGTTATACATGTTTTTGACAGTAATGAAAAGTATTTTCATTGATAAGACAAGTGTATGATTTTTTTTTTTAGTTGTAGTAAGTAGATATTTGTTTGGCTCTTATTCAGTGCTGTGTTGCCTTTTTCATGACTGTGGATTTTCTTTGATCATTAGGCAGTTTTTCTGAACACTTGGACCAGTTGCCCTCACGAGGAGATGGTGCACATAGTCCTGACACCAACTCAAAGAACACCTCTGATCAGGGCACACACCTGAGTGGCCCTCGACTAGAGACAGTGGACAAGCAGAGTACAACCAGCAAAGTGCCCAAATCAGCCTCTGCCAGTACCCTCTCCCTCATGATCCCTGGAGGTGAGTGTGAGTGTATGTGAGTATCTGTGCCTCTATGCCTTCGACCTTTATAGCGTGAGGATATGAGAGACTAAACATGGAAGATAGATTGGAAGAAGAGTGTGAATGAAATATAGAATGCTTGAAATGGTTACTGCTCAGCTGCCTTTTATTTGAAGTGGCTGAGAGTTTTATAGTAATCGTTTTAATGCCAGTGGCAGGGGAGAACAGCCTCAGGGTTCTCTCTACAGTGAGAAAAGCACTGCTGCACTGTGAGGAGAAATCACATTCATCTCTTTCTCCGTGGGTGGGAGTCAGCGAGATACTCTATTTGTTCTGGCATTCCAAAGTAGGCACACTACTGGACTTCCAGTGGGAAGACAAAGTCAAAGGGGAACTATAACACATTGGCTGCTTGTTATGGTGCTTTATGAAAATCTTGTCTCAGTAATGAGTCATTTTCAGTGTTTGAATCTTCTAAAATAATGACCATTTCAGATTATTTTTGCAATTGCCAAGTAATAAACTACATCTCTGTTAAAAGCAGCTCAGCTTTCCCTGATTTAAGCAGAAAATGTAATAAAGTGAGAGTAGAATGTGTTGGCATGTTGTCATATAAGTTGTGTTATGGTATTTCTTAGTGTAATTAAGGGGGTCTCTATATTAAGCAGTACAGTATCTGCATTTCTTACAGTTCCAGACGTTTTTGGGGTGTCCCCCCTGGCCAGCCCCATGTCTCCTTATTCGCTGTCGTCAGATCCCTCTTCTAGAGACTCCTCCCCAAGTCGAGACTCCTCCCTCTGTGCTGTTAACCCACGACAGCCTATCGTCATTCACAGCTCAGGGAAGAAATTTGGCTTCACTCTTCGAGCCATTCGGGTTTATGCCTGTGATAGTGATGTGTACACTGTCTATCACATGGTCTGGGTAAGGACTGAATGAACGCCATTAGCCTTGACCTGTCTGAATAACCATCCATTTAACCATAAGATAAATAAGATAGGGTCATTTTCTAAGTGATGTCATTGACATTAGTTTTCATTAGACATTAGTGTGTGGGATTTATGGAATGTGTGTCTTTGTGTGCACACGCTCTTATGCATTGTTTGTAGTTTATGTAAGGTGTTTGAATGTCTACATTGTCTCTAACAGGCTTATTTTGGTGTTGAGAACACTTGTTAACTTAGTGTCAAGTGTTATTAAGTCTTATTAGTAGCCTTTGTTTTTTCTCTCTAGTTCACAATGTCACTGTATTATTACCTATCCCTTAAATAAGCTCAGGAGTGGTACTTGTTGTCACGCAATTGTTATGTTTGTTCCATCAGAATGTGGAGGATGGTGGTCCTGCACATAAGGCTGGACTGAAAGCTGGAGACCTGATAACTCATGTCAATGGAGAGCCGGTCCATGGACTCGTCCACACTGAAGTTGTGGAATTGCTGCTGAAGGTATTGGAACTTCCATCACCTGTACTGTATTCACTTTTGACTGGCTCATACAGCAACCATATGGTGCCCCAGCGTGACCAGTATTCACACTAGTTGTGAAAGTCAGTGTCTTTTTTCGCTTGACTTTTCAGAGTGGGAATAAGGTAGCGATATCTACAACTCCCTTTGAGAACACAACTATCAAAACTGGTCCAGCCAGGAGGAATAGTTACAAAAGCAAAATGGTGAGAAGAGCAAAGAAGCCTAAAAAAGAGAAGACGCAAGAGAGGTAATGAAGAAATCAAACAAGCAGATTAAACAGCAAACACTTAGATCACATAACAATTACATTGGAAATAGGTAATATCGGTAGAGTCAGTGTTAATACCACCTCAGTATCTAACTTGATTCATTTTTCACACCTAGATGATATCTTTTGGTCTGAATTTCTAGCCTTTTGTCCTGCCATATGTTCTTTTGACAAACAAAGAAAAAGACAAACAAAACAACATAGCTGGTGTTTCCTTCTCTCTCCAGGCGGCGTTCTGTGTTCAGACGCTTTGCCATGCAGCCGTCTCCACTGCTTCACACAAGTCGTAGTTTCTCCTCCCTGAACCGTTCCCTGTCCTCTGGAGAGAGTCTGCCTGGTTCACCGACACACAGCCTGTCACCCCGGTCGCCCACAGCAGCTTTTCGCCCCGCACCTGACTTCAACCAGTCAGGTAAGTCTGGCTGTTCACATTCTCGGCCTATTTCTGTCATTATATTAGCTGTCTTTTTATTATTTTAATTAGTGAGTAATTTTTGAAAAAGTGTGACATGTGAAACAGAAATATAAAGACAAAATATATAAAAATATAAAGACAAAAATAACCTTTATTTCTGTATAATTTTGCTGTTATAATGTATTATAGAGAGGGCACTGCTTTGTTTCTCAGCTCATTTAAGATTCTTTTCTTTAGGTGGTACATCCTCTCAGAGCAGTTCCCCAAGTTCCAGTGCACCAAATTCACCCGCTGGCTCAGGCCACATCCGACCCAGTACTCTGCACGGCCTTGGTCCAAAACTACCTGGACAGAGACTGCGGCAGGGTCGCCGTAAATCAGCAGGGAGCATTCCTCTCTCCCCTCTTGCACGCACCCCCTCCCCAACCCCTCAGCCTCCTTCTCCTCAACGATCCCCATCGCCCCTGCTAACTCACTCAGTGGGGAGTTCCAAAACTACTCAGGCTTTCCCAGCAAAGATGCACTCTCCCCCTACTATTGTCCGACACATGGTACGACCTAAGAGTGCCGAGCCACCGCGCTCACCTCTGCTTAAGAGGGTACAATCAGAGGAGAAACTCTCCCCCTCCTACACTGGGGACAAAAAGCACCTATGTACTCGAAAGCATAGCCTGGAAGTGACCCAGGAGGAAATACAGGGGGAGGTTATGTCTGGGGGTGAACATGCTCTGCAGAATGTAGAGGAGATCTCTTGTGAGCCGCCTGCTATCACTCGGGTGCGGCCAGCAGAGCAGGGCTGCCTCAAGCGTCCTGTCACTCGAAAGATTGGCCGTCAGGAATCTGTAGAAGAGCTAGACAAGGAGAAGCTGAAAGCTAAAGTAGTGGTGAAGAGACAGGACTGGTCTGAGAGGCGTGAGTCTCTACAGAAGCAGGATGCCTTGCAGGAGACTGATGTGGCGAGCAGTACTGGTCCTGAGGAGAAGGAAAGGAGTCTCCCAGTGAGGCACAGTGGAAGATCTCAGGGCAGCACAGACTCTGTTCCTCTTGACACCAAAGCTACCAATACCACACTGAAAGATGTATTGTACAAGAAGCTGAACACTAGAGCCTGTGAGAGTATTTCTGAGTCAAAGAGCAGCAGTGGTGACTGTGTGTCTGTTTTGAATGAGGGTCTCAGATCACCCCAGTGTCACAGCCTGCAAGAATGGAGCACCCAGAAAACAGAAAGACAGTTGACCAGGCAGATAAAAGAATGTAATAAAGCAGACAGACTGGACTTCAAAGCACCAAACATGGAGTTTGCAAGGAAGAGGCAGTCTTTTGAAGAGCGAGAGGATTGTATGTGCCGAATCTCCCCTGGAGTACACGAAAACCTTCACTTCAACACCACCAGATCAAAAAGTCTCCAGCTTGACTCTATGGCTCTAGATCATGTGAAAGCGGGCGTGGGTTGCATCCTTACTAACCCAGGGATGAACACAGAATCCTTAACCCCTAAACTGTTTAGTGGGAGAGGCGAGAGTGCTGTAGAAAAGCTCCAGCTGATCTCCACCACTGAAGGTCCCATCAGAAAGACTTCCTCAGAGTATAAACTGGAGGGTCGGCTTGTCTCTTCCCTGAAACCCCTTGAGGGCACCCTAGACATCGGTCTGCTCTCGGGGCCCAGGGTGTCTAAAACTGACACATGTCTGTCTAAAATGGCAGATAGTCAAGGTGACAGTAGTACTGGACTGGCAGATGTACAAAGCCAGAGTGAAAAGCAATCATCAGTCCCTCAACAGAAGCATGGTGAGAAACAAAGGGACACGGCAACGGAGATGCCAACCCTTGGATGCATTACTGCCACGAGTAGCAAGGACACTATAAAGGAGGAGACTGCCTGTAAGAGAGATGACATCAGTAAAAGTGACTTTGTTCCTGACAGCCGTAAACATAGTGAAGGAGGTCAGCTACCCAATAAAACTGAAGTATCAGATTCACTTGCCAAAGTTGAATGTAGGTCGAGCATGAAAACATCTCATGAGATTAGGTCTGTGAGACACAGTGCACATTTTGTGTATGTTAAAACACCCTCAATCAGAGAGGTCAGCAATGAAGACCAGGAGGATGAACTGGAGAACCTTCAGGAGTCACCTGGCAATACCACCAAGGAAAGCATCACTGCAGCATCGTCAATATCTGGAAATCTCAACAATGAAAGGCAGGAAACTTGTAAATCTTTCAAGACAGGGGAGTCCTCTATCTCATCTAGTTCAGGTCCACAGTCAGTGCCCTGCAAAGGAAGTCCAGTAAAACAAGGACTATCAGAGCCTGGAAATGCTCAGAGTGATATAAAAGAGAGTGTTGTCTTGGCCAAAGAAGACAGTCAACTAAAGAATGTGGAGAAGGGAAAGACATCCAGTGCACAGGACTCAAAAAAAGCTTCAGAAAAGGTTGATCGTCTGGAGACAGACAAATTAGAGAGAAAGGACGCTGCCTTGAATTCAGGCCATGGTGATTCACCATTTGTTGGTCAGAACAGACCAGGTAGTGCTGCACAAAGCTCATCAATAGCTTTAGGGCAAGCACAAATCCAAACTTCTGTTAAAGATGAAGTGTCAAACTTATCAACATCAAGATTTTCTCCAGAGAAGACTCTCTCACAGATCATAAACAAGGACAGTACAGCCGTTGCACAGAATCAAACTTTGGCCGTAGCCTTATCTTTATCTTCAGTTTCAGTTGTATCTCCACCTTCAACGGCGTCTTCTGGAACACAAGAAAACCCTTCTGTGAAAAGTCAGTTATCTTCAGAGAAAGCTCCTCGTCTGGTTATTCAAAAAGCCAGCATCCTGCCTAAGTGTAGAAACTCACCTGAGGCTGTAAGTGTCCCACCTCTACTGCTGTTTTCAAACAAACCCCCCCAGCATGCTGGTTCAAGAGATCCTAAGATTACTAGTGTTCAAGTTCCTCAGATCCAACAGTTATCAAACAAAGCCCAAACTACTTTTGGCACTGGAGACGGAAAGAAAGCCAGTCAAGCTTCCCCACCTCAACAGTGTACGGGCAAATCTCCAGATGTAAAGATGGAAAATACCAGGCCAAAAGAGGACATTTGTCAAGCAAATTTACAAGCTGGGAAGGCAATCAAAACTGTAGTTTCAAAGGATAAAATGTCAGAAAACATAGGAACAGGTGCCAAAGAAGAGTTGAAACGCACTGTGAATAAAGAGACTGCAGTCAGTGCTGTCAGTACTGCAGCTGTCAAAACGGAGGCCACAAAGAAGTGTGATCTAAAGAGAGGGGGTGTTCACACTGCTGATCAGAGGGTTATCAGTGATGTATCAAAACAAGGAGTTGGTACAGGCCCACCACAGATGAAGGGTGGTGATAATAAGTCTGGAGATGTTGTGCAAGTTCAGTTCACAAACAAGTCAGATAAAAAAACTAGTTTGAAAAACACCCCTGAAACAGAGAACCAGAAGTCCAGTAAACAGGTTACGGACACAGCTGTTAAGGAGAAAAGTCCTGCACAGATGACCGTGAAACAGATGCAGTCTGGTTGTGCCGCAGCAAAACAAACTTCTTCAAGCTCCAAAAATAAACCCAAAGTAGATTCCCCACTGGTCACAAACACTAGTGGGAAAGGGACAGAGGACAAGGCAAAGCATGAAAGCAAAGGGCCTGTGCAGCCCACCATAAAAGACAGCCTGGATGTAAAACCAAAGGAGCCTCTCCTGTGCACACCCAGAGCACAGCCTGATGGAAATACGGTTGGCCAGGGTATCTCTCAGAGTTATACTGTACCACGGTCTGTCCCAGTCATAAAACAAGACCCACAAATGACCAGTGGGACCCATATATCAAAGGGAGCAGGAAGCACAGCTGAGTCCACTATACATCCTGTTAAAGAACCGGGGAAACAGATCACTGATGCCTCAACAGTAGACTCTCAGAGGAGCCCTGGCATCAGTGAAGCCCCCAGAATAAAGACAATGGCAAAACCTGAGCTTAAACGTGGCCACACTGAAACAAAGGCCACAGACTCTGAGAGAGTAATTTTGTCCAGCAAAACAGAGCAGGTGGAAAGGGGGACAAAAGAAACTTCTCAAGAACCAGCATCTGTGCAGAAAGCTAAGCAGAAAGACTTGTTGAGGGTTGTCGAGAAAGACGGTACTGCTCTTGACAAAGATTCTCCCCGCTTCAAGCAGGCATGTGGCTCCACCAGTAAAAAGTAACTTGAAAAAGGGGTAGCATGTTTCCTGAACAGATAAAAGGCAAACTTTTCTTTCCTTATATACGTATTGTTATTATGCCTTCCTTTCTGAGGACCGGCAAAGCTGTTAGTGCGGTGTTAATGAAGGGTGAGAGAAACAAGTATGTTTCTGAGAATGTTTATTGGGAATGGTTTGTCAATACTTAATGTGTCTAAAAAACTGTCTTAATGTAGACATGATTTGCTGCTAATTTGTGGTCTTTTGAAGTCTCCACAATGAGACGAATATTCATTCTAATGTGTCCTGATTTAATGTATTTGGAGGAGAGGTGTGTGCAATCACAGCGGAGAGACAGAAGCTTTTTAAGGGTGTTGTAGAACCATGCCAATTAGGATTGTGTGCTACTGCATCCTTTGTATCTGATAAGGAGCACATTTGTGATACCTAAGTTTAGTGCTCTTGGTGTGTTATGATTGACGTATGTGTCATTTTCATCATTAAAAACAAGATGTTATGTGAACTTAAGAGATCTTAGCACAACAATTTAAAAATGTGTAGCAGTGTTGCTGATGATGTAGTCGATACTCTTCACAGAGAAATGGAGAAATCACCAAAAGTTACTGTTTTTTGCCTCGCTAAAGGATTAAATGTGCAGTTTTGTTTTGGGTAGTGGTGCACAGAAGGAATGCACTATGTCCTGTGCTTCTCACCTAGA
The DNA here is from genome assembly GCF_902362185.1 of Chanos chanos. Classification (NCBI taxonomy): domain Eukaryota; kingdom Metazoa; phylum Chordata; class Actinopteri; order Gonorynchiformes; family Chanidae; genus Chanos; species Chanos chanos. The sequence continues at coordinate 38,994,365 of NC_044497.1, forward strand.
ACTATTTTATATTGGAATCATCTTACGGTTCTGGAATCATATGTAGTGAAGGGGCCTTAGGGTGGTGGGGGAATTCAGCTTGCTGTTCTTAGCAGGTTGCGCAGAAATTCACATTCCTTTCACATACATCTCTACATTTCTAAAAATTAATTTTATGCAATATACTGTAAATAGGGCAACATTAACTGTATAAAGGGGATAGGAAGGGTAAGTTGAATAGAAGTGTTGTATGTTTTATATGTATATATTTTGCTATGTTATATGTTTATAAACTGTATCGTATATTTGTCAGTAGCCCAGGAGTGTTGTCATCTGTGGTGTTGGTAATTCTGATACTAGGGCATAAGCTCACATACAGCCTTCAGTTAAGAAAAGGCACTATCACACTCAATTTCTCTATTGATCTGTACTTGAAATAATGCAGACATTAAACATGCAGCTATGTTAGTCCATATTTCTCCTTTCTTTGCTCCCTTTAAGAAAGAAAAACGGAATGCTTACAGTCACTAAGAATGTTCCATCTTGACTAGGCTTGACTCATTGAAGGCTAATTATTGTAAATCAGGAGTTGTTTCAACCAAGGAAAAGACAGGTGTAGGATGTTATGAATAGCTCCATTTATTTTTTAAACACTGAAGGATAACTGCATACTTAATGTTTGATACGCTGTAGAATATATCTGTGGTCTGCTTTTGGCCAAAGATATCTAGATTTTAGATTCACCCTTTCCATCTCCCATATAAACAATGTAAGATATTTTTCTTGGTATGGTTCAAAAGAAAGGGCTTTTTGAGTCAAATTAATGTGATCTTCTGTGATCGGTCAGGGTTGAGATTACATGTCAGTCCATGTTCTAAAAAAGTCAGTTTCCTTTTCATACATTATGAACAGTTATCGACAAGTGGGAGAAGTTTAGTAGACAACAGTAGGTACATATGTATTATCATGAATCGCAAATCAATTTCAGTGATTTTCGAATACTGGTTAGTTGAAATGCATCTATAGACATGGAGCAGTCTGTGTGAGAGGTATTTTTATCTGCTCAGATGGATATTTTTCACATGAATAGATGTGCATCATGTAGTGATGACTGTTTATTCAAATTTCCCTTGAAAAGTAATACAGACACAAGTTAATCAGTTACTCCCACAATGGTAGTCCTTTTAACCTTTGCATTACTGTATGTTAACCTAGTAAATGATGTATACTATATTCTAATACAGAACTACTTATAGTCACCTAGGGTGGCAAAAGAATATATTGATAAGCTGGATATAAAATTGTGTATAAATGGTAAGTTGCATCATGCAAAACAAAGCTAATGGCATAGATTGCAGAGATTGCAAAGGTAATGTTCTCCACTAGCTTGTGTAAATGTAGTGTAAGAAATCTGTGAAGATATAAATGCACCTTATTGCCTAAAATCTTAATACTGTTTGAAATTTCTTGGGGAGGAAAAAAAAATAGTGAAATTGTGAATGTCTTATGGGACATATATTGTCATCTTAGATGTGGCCATAGATGACCCACACATGTTTATTTGATCGATGGAGCATTTTTTTTTTGTCCCCATGCCTTTTTTCTGCACAGAAATTGTTTGTTTGTTTGTTTTTTAAGCACATGAAATGTTTGTTTACAAAAACGTGTGTGTATTTTGTATGTTGTGTTATTAATTTGCCAAATCTGAATGCAACATCATGGGACATTTGTTGTGTTTGTAGTGTCTGTGAGTTAATCCCAGCCAGGCCAGGCTGTTTGAGACTGTCTTTGTGGTATCTAATCTGTCTATTCAGTTTCTGTTTGTTTCAACATGTTGACTTGTTCCGGGTTTCTCTCTCTCTCTCTCTCTCTCTCTCTCTCTGTGAAACTAGTGTTGTGTATCATGGCTTTTCTTTTAGGAATTGTGCAATAAAAAGTGCTTTGAGTTTTGTATTTCACCCAAGGAAAACTCTATGGATGTCATAGGTGTTGTTCACAATACAAATATTTATACTTCTAAAGTTGTAAAATACTAAAAATAAAAAGGCATGACATGTATAAAACGTGTTTTGAATGGACACAAATGGATTTTATTGCATGATTTCTTCTAGGAATAGTTAGCCAATGAAGCATTGTAGTTCAATCAGTTAGAACTGTTACACTGAGCAGAATATAGACATAAAGCTATGCAAATACATATTTATGAACTATTCTGACCATTTCACAAATCTATAGATAGTACCATGTAACCATAGTGTCTTATAACTTTGTATAACAGCACACATTAAAATTTAAATGAAAATGAAAGTAAATGTAGAAGTATTAAGAGTTACTTTTTCTTTTTTTCTTTTTTTACAGAATGAGAATTACAGAATATATTGCTCTGAAAACTGAAAATGTGTTTTTCTTTTATATCAGTCAAGTAGTCTAAAATCACTGTTCACCTTTAGGCTATTGAAGCCAAGAATGTTTACATGCAAATCAACAGAGCTTGAAATGGCTGCCTTAGCATTTATACTTTTGAAAGAAATGATTCTCTGTGAACCTCCCACTTGTAATTTCACTACAGTTGTGAATATTGTGCTTCTCTCCTCTTCCACCTCTTCACAAGAACAAAGACAATTGTCGTTACAGTTATTAATACAACAGTCAATGCTAACGCTATTACTCCGCTGTGAGTTTCACACTGTAAATGGACATCTGTGACCTTAGGTTTGGTAGCAGCACAAACAGTTTCTTCAAGATGCTTCATTTTTCTGCCATTAGCCTTAACCCAATTAATGAACTGGATGTTGGTGCAGTTGCATGCCAGTGGATTATGACTTAAGTCAATGCTGCTGTTTTCCCCTAAGTCCTCCACGTCTCTGACTTCGACTGTGACAATGGTATTTCTTGCAAAGTTAAGATGGATCTGTTTGAGTGAGAAGAAAGCAGAGGTGGTGAGCAAAAGCAGTTCATTTTCACTTAGGTCTGCATACACAAGTTGGCTGAGGACTTGGAAAGCTTTTTTCTCAATGGATGTGATTCCACATGCTGATAAAATAAGGTTCTGCAAAAGTGGAGTGTTCAGAAAATGTGCTGAAAAAGTTGTTTCTGTTACTGTTCCACCCTGAATAATGTTCCCTTTAAGATTAAGAAGGCGTAGCTTCTTTAATCCCTCAAATAGGTGCAGGTTTGATAGGTCTACTGATGTGTAAGAGAGGTTCAGAGTCTCAAGAAGTAGCAAGTTCTGGAAAGGTGCACTAGAGTTAAGCGTAAAGTATAGATGACTGCAGTCTAGGAGTCTGAGTTGTGGTGTGGCATTGAAAGGCAGAGGATCCCACTGCATAGCGAAGTTATAACTGAGATTGAGGTGCTTAAGGTTACTTAAGCCACTCAGCTGGTTTGCGCAACATGACGCACCTGTTTTTAAATTACTATGACTGAGGTCCAGCCGCTCTAAAAGTGAGAGACTGGCCAGGCAGCTCTTCTGAAGAGTGAGTCCTTTCGACCAAAGGTTTCCTCGTATAGACAAGTGTGTAAGGTCAGAAAAATTAGCCATACTGATGTTGCATATGTCCTCAAAGTTGTTTTCATTCAATACAAGGTGAATCAGGCTGGAAATGTGTATGTTCAAAAAAGACATATGTGTTCTTGTGAAGTCAAGCCTCTCAAGGTTTGTCAGACCCTCAAATGTGGTGGTTTTGAGGTCTTTGAAATGCTGGAGCTGGAAATTAATCTCTTGCACTGTAACATCACTCAGGTTTTGTAGAGAGAGGGATTGTATAAAGGTCTTGGGACTGTCCTTATACACCCCAAGTTTCAGTATATTAGTCGTCACACCTCTGAGTCCTGTCAGTATGACCGAGATATCCACTTTGTTGAAGCAGTCGCTAAAATCCAAACTGTGAAACTTCAGAGCCTCAAAAGCGCCCGCCTCAATAGAAACAATGTCATTCCCTTTAAAACTGATGTCCATGCCATCCTTTAGTGCCCGCAAGTCATCCCTTTCTATTTTCTCAATAGAATTCTTGTCCAGGCGAAGTTTTTTTAGTCTTTCTTGGTAGAAGTTATCTAGACCTTTTAAGGACTGAATGTCATTTCCACTGAGGTCCAGGATTTCCAAATTATTGAGATTAGCTATGGGGATGTCTGTTAGTTTGTTTACTGATGCCTGAACCATACTGAGATATTTCAGATTTATTAATGCTGAAAAAGCAGTATCTGCTATAAAAACAATGGGGTTTCCAGTTAGGATGAGATGCTCTAGCTTTTGCTGATTTTGAAAGATGTCGTCATATATGAAGGCAATGCCGCACCTGAGCAGTGAAAATATATGGTTTAAGATGCTGAGAGAAGATAACATGTATTGTGTTCTACAGTGCACAAATACTGCTAATTTGATACAACAGAGAAAGTGCACAAACATGTACAAAAAAGAGCTGTTAATGGATAGTGAATCCAAAATGCTAATGTGATTCACTCACCGTGTCAGGTCCAATGAAACAAGTTCATTTAGCCTGTGAAAAGTAGTATTATACAGAGATGACAGGTAATTGAAACTGAAATCCAATGTTCTGACAGAACTGGGGAGTTTGTCCGGGACACTTCTTAAAAAGCAATCACTGCAACACCAGTCATCACCATTCTACAGAATATACAAGAGACGCAATTACACATTTTAATCCAGAACACTACATTTAATTAAATATCTAAAACATACACAATGATCTGATCAACAGATGACTGAATTGATTACTGAGTTCAGCTGAGTTTAGGATGTCACACATAACCTCCTCTGTTTTTCACCTTAACATTCACTATGATCTCTGCTAGTAGTGTAATATTGTTCATTGTAGTTTTTTAACTTGATTTTTTGGATTACTATCGTTATTATTACTTTTTTGTCATTTGGAATACCCCCCCCCCAAAAAAACCATAAAATAAAATAAAATGAACTTACATGTGTGCAGTCTTTGTTTACACTTGTCAGTTCAGTATGGTACATGGACATTAACATTGTCAAAAAACAGAGAGTCCTTAGTCCCTCCATTTTGTGAAAGGTAGAACTAAAGTGAAGCACTTTTCCACTGTGAGATATTTAACAGAAGAAAAACAGGATTTACAAACCAATCAACTGCACTTTCCATTTTATACTTGTTCCTCCTTTACACAATTGGGATCATTGTCTGCTCCATGTTGCATGAACTAGAAAAGAGATGTTGGGAACTTGTCTTTGTGTAAGGTGAAGAATGGTGATTGTTCAAGGGTTGGACCTATGGGCTAGCCAGAGTGGGATCCTCAGCTTGTGCAGGCAGATTCTTTTCTCAAGGTTTAAACTTTTTTTCCCCTTATTTTGAGAATAGATGAGAAAAACAAATCAAAACTTGACACCATCTCAGTCAAATAAAATCTGAGCCTCTGTCCGCCCCTTGCTGTCATCCACCATTTGCCTGCCTGTCACCTCTTTTGTTAACAGTAGGTTTACCCTTTTTTAAACAAGTGACATTTATTGATTTTTATCCTGAAATGAGATAAAACATAAAATATTTCCTTGTATCTAGAAAGGATAAGAGACCCAGAGACAACACTAGGAGAACAACGCTGGTAAATGGGAGTATTCTAACAGTATTCTAACATCAAACAGTCACTGCACACATGGCCCACACACATACCAGAATAAAAATACCTAATTAAATTAACTGATTAATAAGAATACATATAAAAGTGAAGAAATACATTAATAGATATACACGCAGACACAAAGAAAGTAATTGAAGTCAATGTCCAATAAAGTATTCTCTACCGAAAGATATTGTCAGACTGGATAACCAGGGAAAAGAGCCACCAGATACTAATATACCATGCCTCATAAATATACTTTTCACAGTTTAACTACACAGCTGGAAGACAAAGGCCTGGTGCTTGCATGTGGCTGGGTGTAGTCCACATTCTAGAACAGAACCTTGTTACTCAGGAACAGCAAAAAAGGAGAGCTTCTTCACAAAGATGAAAAAAGGTTGCCAATTCTTATCAAACTTTGAATAGGAGCCTCTTAGAGTGCACTGAATATGCTCAAGAGTGACATAATGGAGGATATCTCTGATCCATATGGAGTGAGTGGGGTGAACAAGAGCCTTCCACCTCAAAAGTTGTCTTAGCAAAGTTACAAAGGCCACGATGTCAGAACAATGGTTTGGAACTGACTTTGAGGGAAGTAAAATGCCCAACAGTGCAGTAATGTGAGTAGGATTGTGATGTATACCTAACATGTCTAATAATGCCTATAATATTTCCACCTAGTAGTTGTGCAATGCCGGACAGGACTGGAACTCACGTATGAGGCAAGCGATGGCTTGATGACAGAGATCGCAAGTTCAGTCTCTGGGTAGGTTTTAGTAAGTCTGACCTTGGTTCAGCAGACACAGTGAAGAAGCTTAAACTGGATGATCCCATGTTTGGCACAGATAGAACACAAATGGGCTCAGTGTAGATTACACACCCCATTCAAAAAGTTTACCCTCTCTAACATATGAGCTAATTGTAATCCTTACCTTGCCTTTTGTTGGTACCTCAGATGTTTCTTTTTTTTCAATTTTAACACTGAATTGACCCCAGCTCTTCCTATAAAACCTAAAACACTCAAAAAGAAATTGATTTACTAACTGAAGGATGTGGTGATTGTGTATTGTGTGTGAGAGCGTCATCCTCCCATGGAGCAAATGGCAGACTGAGATTTATGTATGTTTATTATGACAATTTTGCTTACAGGAACCCTCAAGTTTCTCTCTCTCTCTCCCTCTCTCTCTTTCTGTGTGTGTGTGTGTGTGTGTGTGTGTGTGTGTGTGTGTGTAAATAAAAAGCCATTCCTCGCAAAATGTGGATAATAGATGATCGGTTGAATTTCTGTTTGAAGGTTTTTTTGATGAAACTGTTGTTTACATATCTCCATCACCTCACAGAGACTCACAGAGTGAAAAAAAACAAAAACTCATGATTTGCTCAGTGTCTGGTATCATCTCACAACAATGACTTGCAAATGTCTAAGCAATTTATGGCCTAGTTTTTCACGTCTCGTTTTGGACATAGCTGTACAACAGAGGGCACTGTAATGCAATTTTTACTGTCATCAGCCTTCAGTAAACCACAGGCCTGGCCGTTACATAATCCCTACATCCAACTGAGAGATAAAGAAGACGCATTTTAATCAATGTATAAATAGAAATAAAATGTTTTGAGATTAGATTGAGAATCATGGTAAGGAGACAGTCCACTCAATGGGGTCAACGGATTTGTGTGCATCCAAATCCGAATGTTAATACACAGAACATGAGTCAAGATGGGATTTAATGGCTTTGTGTATTAACAGAGTATAGCACCAGTGAATGTCATGGATTTGCATGAGACATGCACTGCATCAATAATGCAGTTCATGTACTAAAAATGCTGTTATGTATCATTTATTTATATATTTGTGTTGTGTGGTTTTAGGCCCATAAGGCCAGGAGAACACAACCTATCAAAAAATGAATATGAATATGAATATGAAACACAAACAATGCTGACAACTATGTAACATCTTGTCCCATCACATAAACCTGTATAAATCATGAAAACAACTTTGTTTCACAGCACTGTATTATCCTGACTAAGCTGACTCTGTTATTTTCAATAGCTGCCTTTTGAGTAAGGAAAAAATGAAGCATGAGACACATTATATCTTAACGTCTGCATGTTGATTCAAAGTTAGAAATATTCTCAAAGTTTTTCAGGAGCTAAACAGACTAAACTTAATCATTGCCATGGTAATGACATGCACAGAGAAGTTCAAGTTAAAGTCGCGCAAAGGGGAAACCATGGTAACCGTGCAGCAACAAGAGAGGGAAGAAATACATAAAACTTCAACAGAATGACTTCATGGAAAGCTGTGAGAGGAAACGTGGCTGAGACCTTGGTTTGAAGTGGTACAATATTAATGAGCTTCTCTGGGGTTCAGGCATAGTTTTAGGCTACAGTTTTGTCAAACTGTCTCTCGGACACTGCCGGAATCATACAATGGATACTTTTAGCTATTCACCATTGATCATGCAAGTGATGACTTCAGTCATACACTAAAATATGAAGTTATTCAAGTCAAATATGATGATTCTTTGTGACTCTGAGAGTAAAAAACAAAGCTTTCTCTTGAATGTCAGCTGAAAGAAGATGTAGGACTATTTTTCTGTGACACTGAAAACTGCTGTGTACATGTGCAAGCAGTGCAAATTAACTGCTTCACAATTACAATGGCCATCAATGGTGTCCCTCCAAAACATATTTAAGTGATACAAGAATAGCATTGTAAGTGTTCCACTTCAAAGCTCACTGTCTGTCAGTGACGCAAGTTCTCTTTGGTGAATTATTTATTTCATACTGGGTTGTACTTGAAACACACTTCACAACCTATGTTATTATAGTCGAGGATGTCGTAATCTTTTCAGATATGCCAAAATAGCCACATCTCTCCTTTAGTGCTTTAACTGGACATTGAAATATCCAATATCCTACTCCTCTAAGACATCTGTATGTAGATATATAATATTCTTATAATTTCTGTCTCAGATTGCTCACTCTTCAGTCCCAAAAAGGGAGCATATTGTATCGCTTTTGTCGTGACACAAATGCAGCTGTACTCTGGCCCATTCAGGCTCCACTCCCACATCAACTCTTCCATCTGACTGAAGTCGTGATTGTGCAGTTGCACTTGTGCCCACTCGCCGATATTACAAAGCAGAAAAAAATAAATCCTCTTAGGATTCTACCACCCCCAGCCACCCACGCAAAGTGTGTTTCAATGAAATGGGGCTGTACTGGGAATTGAGGACACTGACGAGGCCACTGTCATTGCTATCCATGAGGAGGTCTCCCATGCCAGGATAAAACACTGAGCACAGGCAGCACGGCTCCCTCTGACCTAAATTGCTAAGTTAGACATCAATGAGTGAACTGCACGTGGAGCAGGATAACACAGAGGCTCTAAATCTTCCACCCCCCCATGCCACAAAAAATGTAAATCATCATGACAACCCCCCTCACAACACGAAAGAAAGGGCACAGAAGGGGAATAAAAGATTACCCCGCACTAGGTCCCCACACCAAGAAGACCCTATTTCTCTGCACTTTTATTGTACTTCAGCCATTGTACTTCAAACAACTGAGGCTCCAACATATGCATAGAGAGAAAGAGGTATGGCTATGGGAGCTAAATTCAAGTGACATCAAAGCCTTCTTATACATCAAAATAAATACAATAGCTTAGGAGCAGCTCTTCCCTTTTTATGCTCTTCCCATTAATGTGAACGTATCATTTGCATTCATTGGAGACAGCTGTTATGTTCATAGTGACTGAACGTGTTGATGAAACTGAAGCTTTTATTCCTCAGGGGCCATCCAGAAACTGCCTGTCTGAATAACTGAAGTTAGAAGACAAGTAGCAACTTATTGCTTTGGAATGTGTCGATATTTTATTCATTGCTTAGAAAATGTTATGTGGCCATTGTTTTATGCCATTCTGTTTACCTCCATTGTCATTATTCCAGTGGCAGGACTTCCCCAAAACATTTTTTTTTCATGCCTTATGATCTGTGGACAAAAAAAACTAATTCAATGCCTCTGTTTACTCCTCACATGAATAATAGCATCCTTCACAGAATAGACTAAATTTACCCTGCATCACTAACCTTCCCCTTCCCATACTCACTGTCTCCATCACCCTTGCTGCTTTGTCCTCAACCTGTCATAATTTTTGCATGAAATGAAAGCCCTTATGAATAATGCAGTTGTACAGTTCATAAAACAGGACACAGCATGAAAGAGGAAATAAAATAATCTGAAAGAGATATCAGGGGGCTTAGACAATAAATAACAAGGAGGGAGAGATGGACATTACTGATCTCCTAATGCATTCAGCTGGCTTGATGTGTGTCATGTGATGTGCTGTGTGTGATCAGGACATTGCCTGAGTGCTGAGTGAACTGGAAAAACACCCCACACATATCTGATTGATCAAGGCACTGAAACTTGCTTTTGTGCTAGACAATAGCAACTGTGAGAATTGTTACAGTGACATCATTGTCAATATCACAGTGTTTCCTTTGTGTTTGTGTCCTTAGAGCACCACTGCCTGCTGTACCAAACTCTCGCTCTAGAACCGTTTTAATGTGGGTGAACAGCGATCTATGGTAAACACAAAAATTTGCAAGAAAATCAGAGAACACGTTCACGAGGTCTTTCATTCGTCGCTTATGGCTTACACCTCCCTCTTTGTATAGATGTAATCATTCAGTTCAGTCAGAGGCACTGTTACTATCTCAAAAAGATCTGTCTATTTAAATGTAAATTTTAAATATACGATTAAATACGCTGTGCTTCACGCATTGGATGAAGAATAAATATATGCTGGCATGCATAGCAGGACCCTAGCTATCTGTGTGACATAACAATGATCTTGCATTACACAAACACAGCTCATTTGAGAAACCACGTAAGACACTATTGCCATACAATGCAACTGCAAACCAGCCATGAATCCATGGTACCTGTGTGCCTACCTAAAAGTTCGTTTTTTTGGCCCATCAAACCACCTTAGGCACTCGTTTGAGCAGCAAAATGAAATATACTCCTAGCAAAGGGGTGGGTAATAGAATCTTGGCTGAAATTAATGAAATAAAGATACTCTCTGTTAAAAAAAAAGAGTTAAATGCACTCAAATTATAATATAAGGCCTAATGATTCTCTTCACCCAGCTATGCTGTAACTGCAGGCAATGATGAATCTATTTGGAACATGCTTTCACAGTTTGACCCTGGCAGCCTAAAAAGTGAGTGGGTTTTGACAAGTTACCACGTGTTTAAAAGAATGGTGCAAATCTCAACTCATGTCTCGACAAATTTTGAAAATCATCTGAATGTAAACTAATCCCTTGAGAACTATGATATTATCTGGTGGCATCGGTCTCTGAAGTTCAACGAATGTGGAATGTTTGGAGGTATAATTGCGCGCAGATTAGCACTGCTGTACTCTCCTAAACCCGTCAGAGGAGCAATTAAGATACATAGTTGTGAAAGACTGTAAATTCATTGGCTAAAGAATGTCTGGAAGTTTTAAGAGCAAATTATGTTTGGCATTTGTGTTTAAAAATCTTCACACAGCCAAGCAAAATGTTCTAGGAGCTTGCAAGTTGGAGGTTACATATCCCTGCACCCACAACTAACAACCAAGATATCTACACTGATTTTCAGTAGGGGACGCGAGGCACTTTCATGCCTCTATTATTTCAAATAACTATCATCTACTTCATTTAGTTTATTAAATTTAGAGTAGCTTTTTACAATAAAAGAGCAGAGTTTTTAAGTTGTATGGCCCTAAATGAATACATGATTCAGGAACTTATCACCTTGCCCACCTCATTTTTAGCCACTAGACTCTAGCCACAGCCATAAACTACAGAGACTAATTTGCCTTTTGACCTGCACTCAGAGGTGAGTGGAGCACTGTTGCAGTGTATATCTTTAATATTTGTTTGCATTAGTTATTTTGGGGTAGGTGGAAAAAAATCCAAGTGCAGAGGCCATTCCATCAGGCCAGAATACTTCTTGCGCTGGCTCTGTGTACTAGTACATGGTGAGAGCACATATAATGGTTGCTGTGTGTGTGTATGTTTACAAATGTTCTAAAATGGTGAATGGTGAGACAGTATTGCAATACTTCCCACTGACACAGTTCAGTTGAACACAGGCAATCTGAGAGGCAGATAAATCCTCTCGGCCCTGTATTAACCTCTGCTGGATTTAGTTCAAGTACATTTTGTTACTTGGAAGCAAGCCAAGCCTCAGCCCCAAAGTTCTATGTTGTAATTAATGGCTAGAGCTAGTGCTTTAAATATTGAAAGTCTGACTTTTCACAATAAATGGACCATATAAAAAATACACTACATAAAAAAGAGAGAGGATGGGAGAAAAGATAGCCATTGTTTTGTTTGAAATACCAAGAAAAACACAATCTTATTGGACCGATGTGAGCTGCGCAGATAACGCTGCTAGATGCCAACCCTTCAGCAGCAGAAACCCTCCCAGGGGTACCGTTCTCAGTGTTCATGCAATGTTTACTTTAGAACTCTGAGCTGATAAACATTCATTTTTCACTCCATGATGGGAGCTACATGTTGCAATAATTATTTCAGTTAACAGAGAAAAAGAAGACGAATTCAACCACTTTGCTATTTTGACGGGAACTGGTACGCTAGTGACTCGAGGTTGTGTTTCCCCTCTAACTTTCAAATCCCTCCCCTGATAATCTCCCCAAAACCTCAGCCCCACTCTGTAAAATTATTAACCCTGGACCAACATCTCAGACGAGAAGATTTCTTAGGTCTGTAAAATGGCTGCTGGTGTACTACTACTGCTCAGAATCTGTGCAGAGCTGTCAAGAAATGGTGGCAGTAGCAGTAGTGCAGAATTCTGAGTTTGTCTAAGTAAGAATTTCATTGTACAGTGTAACTGCCTGTTTTGCTGTGCACATGACAATAAAACTCTTGAATCTTGAATCTTGAATCTTAAGGATGCCACGATATAATCATGTTACTTCAGCCTTGACAACCAAATTGTGATTCCTCTGAAGTGCTATGTCATCTGCTTTTGGTAATTGCTTTCAATATGGGAATTTCAATGCAGACGTTCTTACCCTCATAATTCACATCACATATTATTGCAATGTAAACTACAACCACCTTGATTTGGACAATAGTCTCTCCCCTTGAACATTATGTTGCTGACAATTTAACCTTTACCCTCTGCACTTTTTCTTTATGTTCAATACAGATGATAGAACACTGCTTGCTGCATAAGCACCAGTGTTAAATATTGGGTTTCCCGATGTAAAAAGGATACAGCTCAAAAAATGTCAACCTTGCTGTATAGTTAAGTGTTACATATAAAGGTTGCATGCTATGGTCTGACAGTGCGTTGAGGCCTGCTGAAAATAATTAGTTCATTGGAATGTGGTTCAAGAGTCAACAAATGATAGAAACAGAACTGGATCTCAGCCAATATATGGCAAGAGTACACAAATGTCTGTTTATTCTTGAGGTCTAATAAATATTTGCACTGAAAGTACATTGAGAGGATGTAAGTTGGCCTGATTCTTGTCCGAGCAATATATCAAGAGATCAAAGTATGTTTGCATGAATTTAAGCTGAATTGTTAACAAAAGTTTCCTCCCTGAACTTCAGTCACAATGAACAGAACTCAGAAAAACAGAAAATACATTAGGTGTTTAATTGTATGCAGAATCTGTAACCTCTCCTGTTTATTCTTACGCACCTGCTTTCAAGACATGTTGCTTTGACCATCATAATAAAATGTTTCCTGAATGGTCGCGTGACAAAAGCGTTCACCACAAAAAGTAACTATTTAGAACGCAGCCTCTCTATTTTGACTTTAATTAGCTTGCATTAAAATGGTTAACACTAGCTTTTAAGAAACACTGTTTTCTGCTGTACACCACAGCTATTTGACGCAATTCCAAATAAACTCATTATGATTTTATGACCAGACTGAGAATTAGCTGGAGGAATGAGGAAATAATCTTGGACACCTGATGGTACTGTGGTACATACAGTCACTGGATCTAAGCAGAGAGTTCCAACAAAGCCAACTTGCAAAATCTGATGTTATGGAATTAAAATTCTGATGGGAAAGTATATGCCTATCCTATATTCTGATATTCTGATATATGAGACCATTAAAGCTTGTTCTACCAAGTAATTTATGACAGATTCTGGTATGTGGGATAGGCTAGTCTGTGTAGAGAAATGTGACGCAGATTGCTGAAGCAAACATTTACAAACTTACGAATTTCAAAAGTTTGTGAGGCACCTGAATGTCTCGCTCCAGGTGAGCTATTAACAATACGTGAAGAATTACAAAGCAATCATTTTAGTGCTGAGTATTTTGATCATGGTTGTTGTTGTTATTACTGTTGCAAAAGTCATTGTAACTTGCCGTAGTTACATAATCCAGAATCCTACTTGTGTTTGTCGTCAAGAGGTGTGGGGTGACAAGCATTTTGATCACATGCTAAAATGAGTTAGTTAATGTTGTTTAGAGTAAATGCATAAATAAGGGAAAAATCCAATAGATACATTCATGTAAACAAATGTTTCTGAATCAGGTCAGCAGTGCCCTTCATTACGTTTATAAAAAGATCAAAGTAGTTGTGTTGTGGGCTCAGTTGTGGGCAGATAGTATTACATGCACAGGACACTATGCTTACTGAGATCAATTTCAACTCAGAACTTTTGACCCAGCCGCCAAGAGCTGTAACTATAGAGAAGCCACTGGTTGTATTATGTCATCTGATGATCTGAAATATGTGCAAAGTTACACCACTCTCCACCTCCACCTGACTAGCTCTGGAGAGAACCAGTTAAGCTACTTTCACCAATGTATAGTGATGTTTTTTTCCAGTCACAGTTACCTCATGGAAACTTTGTTGAGCATAGCAGATTTTCAAGTTGGAATGTTGTTCTTTGACAGTTAACCAATTTCTTGTTATGTGAAACATCTGTATGGATTCCTGACAGTACACCACCTGTGACAAGCTAGTGCCAGCCAGTGAAGCAATCCAGACCCCAGCCAGGTGTATCCTTATGCTGAAGAAAGCCATCAACTGTTCTCCCAGCTGAGGCTAGCCAAGAGCAATCCCAAATATTTCCGCCTCCTCAAAATATGCTACTCCCCCCAACCCCCCTCTAACACACGTGTGCACACATAGACACACACAGATTTTATTACCTGGTAACTATAAAGATGATTACCACAGCTTACTATTTTGACTAAATGGACTGAGAAGGAAGGAAAATTGAAATACTTTCTGCAGGGATGGGCTCTGAAAGATGCCAACAGTTAGGGTTTTTTTTCTTTCTTTCTTTTTGAGTAAAGGCAGTAAGATAAAGCCAATCTGCAAAAGCTAAAATCATAAGCATTGTTCAGAGAGAAAGTGAGGGAGGAGGAAAAAATATTTTTTTTTTTTATTTCTTTGAGACTGAAGGGATAGTGTGGCAATGTATACAGACTTTTTCATTCCCTGCTTCCAGGGCCAAACATAACAATAATAAAGTCTGTTTATTTTAGCCTTGAAACCCACACATTGACCTGCCAGTGACTTGACTTTGCTTATGAAGCAAAGGGAAATATAATGGAGCTGTGGCTCAAGCGTCCAACTTCAAGAATGTTGGCAAGATAGTTTTGCCAGCCTAACCCATTCTTTCAAATGTAACTTGCTTTATGAATTAATAAGAAGAAGAATGCATTCAGGGAGGCATGGGTGAAACGGCTTTCTTTTTGGCTCTGAAATGATGACAATTTTCTGCGCTGACAAAACACTTCAAAGGCTCAGTCAGAACAAAAGTTCTAGGACTAAAGACAGCAAGTGGCTTATAGTCATGGTAATCAGTAACCCCTGATCTCACTGCATGCCATGCCATGTTTTTATGAGCTTGGGAAGATCTGTATTATTGTAAATGTTATTAAAAATGTTTAGTTCTCATGAGTAACAATTTCTTACAATGCAATTACTTAAATATTCTGCTGTTAATCACATGGTCTCTTTAGGTGATGCCTGCTCCAGCACCTTTGAGCAGTGCACATGGAGGAAAGAAAATAATACATGTAAGTAACAAGTTGACCTGTATAAGTGTATCTGAATAAATATTCAGCAATCATAATCCCTTTGTATGTTGAAGAAATTGTGGTCACTTAAGCTATGAACAACTACACCTGGAGTGGATTTCAGGATTGTTTCCATCTGGAGTTGCATCTAATCCCACAGTGATTGCAAGCACCACCACTTCCTCTCTTTCCATTTCTGCCTGGTTTATTATGTCTTTCTTTATTTTTGTACATATTTGTAGATACATGATCTTATTTACTTTGTTAATCAATGTTGACCTTAGTTATATTCTAGCCCAGTCTATTTGTTTCTCTTATGCCGGGATCAGACTACACAATATTTTTGTATTTCATGATGGTCACCATGTCAGATTAGGCAATCATAGTACCATAAATTCTTGCCGTATCTTGGCCGGGACACTGGCAACACTACAAGTATGACCCCGACCAATCATCATATGCTGCCTTTCAAGACCTTGCGCAAGTTCATAGGTCGGCAAGGAGAACAACTGTCATTCATCCCAATGGTCAATGTCAAGGAACATGTCATAAGGGATGTCAAACTAGGCGGGAAAATACAAAAAATTCTGACATGCTAGACTTTTCGTGTCATGTGTCGTATTTCGTCGTGGGGCGTGAGGCCATATCATTGTTCTTAGATTATGTCACACTACAAGGGGTAAAGACGCCTGTTCGTCGTTTCCGAAGTTCATATTCAGGCCTGATGCTGGAAGTTTGTCCGCAACAACAAAATCTTGTCAAAAGGCTGAAATTGTATAGTCTGAACCCGGCATTAGTCACAACCGAGCCTTATTAACTATGTACAAATTCCTAGTGATATTATTTATTGCCAAACTCCCCTTTTAATTGTTTCAGTGAAATGACCTGTTGCCTGTGTCGTTAATAATGACTATGTGAATTATCATAGATTAATTAATTATTTATAACTTAGTTAACAACAGTAATAATTAACCTGTATCCTATGCCCAATGTAGGACCTAACCACCATGATTCAACCAAGTTTTAAATGTTGAAGATTAATTTGATAGTAGACTGATGGAGTACCTCACAAATGAAGGCTATGTCAAGCTGAATTTATTCAGAGTTTGCAGTCAAATATGAAGATTACTCATACTTTATTAAGCAACAATATAATATGCAGAACTAAAGCCTTGAGGATTTACATCATGAGTTAAACAATATTTATTATTTGGGCAACTTTATAGGCCTAATCACTTCTGTCTATAGTGACGATTCCGATACTACTGAGGTGTTGTTGCAGTAGATAAAGAACAGCTATTAGGACATTATATGAAGTAGTGTGTAATTAAAAAGGTTACAAGGTCACAGTGTGAGCAGCTGACAGAGTGAAAAAATGAAAGATGGGAACACCCCTGTGAAGAGCTCCCCCTGAGCAACAACTCCACCCATAGTGGAGGACATTTTGATGTTTGCCTCTTCTGAATCAACATAAGGCCCAAGGACTATTTGACAAACATTCCAAATATTCCATGGTGAAAATTTCTACATTACAAGATGAGAGAGGAACACTTTTAGAATCACTATCTTCCAATTCATTTCCACTTTTGTTTATATGCCATCAAAACAGCTGGCCTAACTTCAGAACAGTTCAGACCAGTGTGTTAAAGACAAGCAAAACTTATGTATTTCCATAATTAATTTGTAACCATTCATTTGCCCAGTAAATGATTTTCTGTTTGCTCTAATGGGCCTTTTTCTGTACGAGCAAAATAAAGACATAGGTCAGTTATGTAAAGTTTAATCCCAGCATGCACTGCCCACAGCTGATGTATCTTGCGTAAGAGGACCCTGGATGTCATCTGCCCAGAGCTACCACTGCCAATCCTCTGGCAATGTATTCCACCGCAACAGAGATCTCCCAACACCCACAGAAAATGGATTACCAATGATTGAGGTTGCTGTCCTGGATAGAGACTGCCTGGACAGTGGCAGATTGCATGAAACAGTTTGATGCAGAAGCCAGAGTGCTCTGTCTGAAATGGCTTAGAGACACTAATCCTTCCTCATACACCATTTTACCCCCTTTTAATATTTAGCTTTGCATATGACTGAAATATCTCTCTCAGATGAAATCCTGTTTATGAATGTCACGTCAGGACCAGAATGCATTTTAAATAAGCTGCAAATCTGCTGTTCAGTAATAATAAAAAAAAGACTACTAAACTGAATCAGTTGTTTAGGAAACTGAAATCTTTTCAACATCATGTACATTTATCATTGCCAATCTTCAGTATTAACTTCGTTTGAATTTTTTCTCCATAATCAAAGAGGCATACAGAATGTTTCTGTATGTGATACTAGTATAAGTCAGGGGCAAGTGGAAAAATGTTCAGACATGGCTCAATTTTTAAGAAAATGCTTCAGCGTAAATATTTCTCCAGTAATAGCAGCTATTATACAAGAATACATGTACGCGCATGCTGAGCCTCATTCAGCACTTCTATCACAACAGTTATCTTTCTGTCCAGGGGGAGTTTTCTACCTGCTGCATTCTTCTTCATGAGGCATAGCTAGAATTGGCATGACAACCACTGAACAGAGGCGAACAAGCAGTCTGAGGATGTCACATGAAATGAGACCATAAGTGTCTGTTTTTCTTAGGCTTACCCATACCAAGGAACCAGTTCTATAATGAGTTTGTCAGGGACAAGGGCACTGCACAACTGAATATTAAAACAAATTGTTTAAAAGCAGCTGAGGAAACATATGCTGCTATTAGCAACATTAAAATGAAATGAAATAAAAGGAAATTTCATTTAAAAGTTTTTTTTTTACTTTGAATCAAAGAGTTTCTAAACACCTTTTCACAACTTTTTACAGACTCTTTTTCTTAATGGCTGATAGTATGGGTTCTCTCTCCATTCATAAGTGATTTTTGTGGAGAACCATTCCCAAAATAATAAGAGCTACTCCCAGTTAACCAGTTTCAGTGTTTTAGGACCTGCAGCACCTTCACTGATTGTCTAATGTAATTAAAAGGTTTGATTAAAAATTAAAATGTTAAATTAATTTGGAGAAAAAAAATCCATTGCATACAACCATTCCAGTAAGTTCTTGTAAAATAAATTGTTTAATCGCGTGGAAAAACCTTTACTATGATCCACTTCACCATCATACTTTTTGTGAAATATCTATAAATCTATAACCACATGGCATGGTAAAGGTTCATCTATGGAGCCATATGTTTAAGATCCTCTTACAGGCAGCCAACAGTCACTGAAGCCAGCCCTAAGGCAACCCACAGCTTAGCTGAAGGCCCTGCTCATGGAATTGGTAAGCACCATTATGCTGCTTTCTGACAATAAATGGACCCACTTGGAACCAGGCCAGGTACTGCTTCAGAAGTTCCAGAAATCATGAAAATTATGTGAGCTCCTTCAATGAGATTGATAATGATGTCTTGGTCACTGATTAATTTAAACTGGTTTTGTCAAGCAACTGATAAGATTGTTGTGCAAAGTGCCATTTTGAAATACTCAATCTGGGAAATGCAAATAGAGAGCTAACCATCAGAAGATTCAAGCTTTTTTGTGTTAATATGCATACATGCAATTACTGCTGGTCAGGCATGCAACAATGCCCAACTAGACATAGAAGCATTAGATCCCAATGATAAAATATTGGCAATGAGGGATCACAGCCTAAGACAGGAAAAATTAAGCTCTTGGTCTTCAGATCACTTGTGAGGCCAAGAGATTTCTCACCTTCATCTTCTGATGGAAATGAGAGGAGACTCCAGGATTTTTGCCAGACCACCAATGCTTCAATTATCTGGAAGTGTAAAGGAGCAATGATAGAGTGCTCAGAAGGATTACAGTTTGGTATGATCCATGAGTGTAGGGAATTACCACTAGCCGTGTCCCTGTTTCATTAAATATGAAGTCATTATGAAATTGAGGAAAATTTGTTTTTACGAGAAAAAACATGACATGATCTGATGTTTTACATTATGATTTGTAATCCTTGTGCTGATAGCCCATACTTCATCATTATGAAGTTTCTATGACTCACACTGTAAACAATGCTGTGAACAATAAAAAAGATCAAGATCTATGGTATCATCCCTTTCTCTGGATCCTTTTTTGTTATGGAAATAACAGGAAACAGGCCATCTGCCTGCCTGACTCCACTTGCTCCATGTGGTTTGAATGGTCCGTGTCAATAGTCATTTGGGAGGATTGGGGAGCAATCTGACAGATACAAAACCTATTGTACTTGACTGTGTAGGGCAACTGGACTTTGCCCTACATATATGGTGAAGTACCTGGCTAGTAGAACTAATGCTATAATTTCTAGCATTTCTAGCGCTCGGTCAGGGTTCTGAGCAGTGAACTGTACAACAAGCATAGGCAGAGTGACTCATTAATACTAGCAGATGACTGGGGTTGAGTCTGGGGCACTATCCCTCCAGTTGTGGAATCTAGACACTACATTGAAAAAAGTAACGTGAGGTCATTTTACTGTTCAGTGGCTCTATCGTCTCTCATTTGTTGAGTGTGAAAAATTTTTTTTAACACGTGCCCTAGGTATGAAAGAAACTTTTCACCTCTGACATATATGGTGCACTGACTTTGTTAACGTCATGAATCTTGTATGTTCTTTCCCACGTCTATCGAAATAATCTTTCTCAGTGCCTGCTGCAGACAGATAACAAAGACAGATTTCATTCTTGCCCATCATCTTGTCTTTTCTTTTCTTTTCTTTCTATTTTGCAGATTCTACAGATTTTCCAGATAACAAGTCCACCCCTTCTGTGTGTTTATGCATTGCCGTTGGTTCTGTATTCTGCCTGTGTGTTACATGACGTGAGTTTCATGTGGAATCACAGGTCTTGTCTTGCTTGAGTGGAGCTATTGTATGTTTGCCTTGCTTGCGAGAGCAGGTTGGAGTGATGCATTAGTGAATAGGGGCAGGCACTGATTGGATGGTAATGCACTTAGTTTTGGTAATTGGGGTTAAGCACTATGTTGTATAATGTTAATACAGTGGATTTACCTCTCTCAATCGGCCTCGACCTTCTAGCATTATGACACAGGACTACAGTTGTGTGCATTTAATCATGATGGGAATGCAGCACTTTGCCCATTAATGAACAGAAGCTTTGGACCACCAGAGGACAGAGCAGTGACCCACTGCCAAACACAAGTATTGGCCCAACATGGCAAAGGCATAGCCCGGTACAGTTGTATGGTAGAACTGCTCTTTAGTTCTCTATAACTAAACTGGTTTTCTAAGCAAACTAGCCATTGGACTGGGGACAAGTACATGACATTGCAACTTCTATCGCATTTTAGAAATAATGGCCTCTAAAATTTTGTATTATGACTACCTCAAAAAATTATTTCTGCTTTCATTTAATGTCATGTACGAAGTAATTTCACAGCCAACATTCTCCTCCAAAGGTTTCCTCTGAATTCCAGCTGAAAATCTTGAAGTAGATTACAGACCTCTGAGAACCGAATGAAATGTGTATTTTACATCCAATGCATTATAGCAGTGTCACATCTTTTGGTTAAGATTAAAAATACATCCTTACAGGTGTGCAATGCGTGCATTAAATTAGTATTTTTAACACAAAGGGGCAAAAATGAAATGTTCTACCAGGTAAATGCATTCCACACCATTACAAAGCCAAGAGAAGTTTTCACCATGAGAAGCAAGCACTTGTTCCAGTTGGATTCTTTTTGTTTGAGCCACACATGCACTCATCCACTTGCTGAAAAAAGGATGAATGACACGATTGAGCTTTTCTCCTTAATACCAAGTAGACCATTGTCTGTGTTCTTTGCAGCACTCAATTAGAAAACACGCATGTTTAGATATAATAAAGTGTTCATTTACTACAACCCCAGTGTAGTATCCTTCTCTTTGAAGTTCTGCCTGCTCACACCCTAAAGTGATATTTGCTGTTAACCAGTTCAGAGTTGCGTGTCAGTTTTGCCTCGCATTTGCCTTACAGACACACATCACAGTTAAGGAGTACAAAGTTCATCTCATGGTTCCATCAGGCTCTCATGTCAATCTCATGTTAGCTACTGTTCCTCCTGAATCATCACTATCTCCATGACATTCTAGAACATGTGCAGTTCCACACTGTTCTGCCTTGTTATGGTCCAAAGACCGTCTGCATTATATTAACTGGAGATCAGCCCACAGATCACAGATATAAATTACCGCAGTTGTTAATTGTTAAGGCAAAAGGCATCAAATGCCATTTATTGAGAGCAAAAGATACATCAGTTCACAAAATACTTCACAAAACCAAACCTAGAACATGGAGAACAAAGAGAACCAATCACAGGAACAGGTAGTGGCCCTCAGAAGAAAAAATACTCTGTCTAACCTGTGTAAAGTAACAAACATGGTAATTGTGTTGACCAATAGCCATCTACCGATGACCAGACTGTTTAACACATAGTGCTGAGTGAAGGGGTGGCTTTCGCCCAGAATGCTGAATGTCTCTCACTCACACGCCAAACTGTCACAGCAGAAGGAGTTACTGTTATTGTATACTGTCAAGAAACTGAGGCTTTTTTTGACTTTAGAGATATTACTGATAAAACAACACTACTTGCCCAAACATTTCATGACCTTCGTATTGGACTTTTGTATGAAAAGTAAACATTTTACCAAAGTTTGAATTTAGCTTTCATTTGGTTGTCATGGATAAGAGCAAACATTTAATTCCACTGTATCAGTACCTGTCTATAAACTACATTCTCAGTCTTTGTGAAGTGTTCACATTTTGCTGTTGTAAAATAACCAGACAAGAACATATCAAGCTTACAGACCCTGACTAGACTTTGTTCATTTAGAAAACAAATACGGTTAGAAAATCTTCCAACTGAATGCTTAAGGCTGCAGTTAATATTTATCATATTGAACAGCACTGTCATCAATACTAAAAATACACACATATACATGTATAAACATGTGGCTAGTTGAAACATGTTGGCTTGAAATAAGAGTCATAACAATGGGAGTTCATGGTTGCACAAATAGACCTGAGTGAAAATGGATATCAAACATGGAATTCTCTGGCTGAAATGAGAGATACATTACAGCTGAAGACAAAAGTTTGTGTCAACACACGTGTTGTGAAAGAGAGCAACAGATGGCGTCTCTGGTTGCAGCCCTAAAAGAGAAATAAAAGCAGTGAAGTTGGGGGCTGATCGTAAAGAGGGAACCACAGCACCCTGAGAGAATGTATGTGATCTTCAGAATTAGAGAAACTGGAGTAAATGGAGAGAGAGAGAGAGAGAGAGAGAGAGAGAGAGAGAGAGAGAGAGAGAGCGAGAGCGAGAGAGAGAGAGAGAGAGAGAGAGAGAAGAGGATAGGGGCTGTGGTTTCGGGGTGACAGGTTCCTGTGTCATTTTTAAGATAGT
The DNA here is from genome assembly GCF_902362185.1 of Chanos chanos. NCBI lineage: Eukaryota > Metazoa > Chordata > Actinopteri > Gonorynchiformes > Chanidae > Chanos > Chanos chanos. Next base: position 39,017,457 of record NC_044497.1, read on the forward strand.
CATACAAAGCATATGGAAAACAGATAGTTAGCAAGAAATAATTTGTATGAACTACTGGCATTTGATTTCTAAATCGGTTAGTCACCTGACAAAAAAGTGAGGTTTCATCTAAGCTGGAAAATGTATGAAGGAGTTCTGTGGTGCTTCCTCTTTATGACGTGTTTTTTGCGTAAGATGGTTTGTGTGGCGGTTGCTTCTTGTGAATGGTATTAAAAAATCACGAAGGAAGTTGAAATGCATGCATTTAACAAATTATGAAAGAGCTATGCATCACTTCCTGTTTTGGTTTTGATTTGTGAAAATTTCTTGACATATAGCATATTTACTCTTTGACATTCAACTTCTTCTTCATGATTTAGTGTAAGATCTTTCTGTTCTTCGTACTAATCAAATTTGGTATAAATCAGGCAAATCATGTAGAAGGTTCAGAAAAATGTTCAGCTCTCATATGATTAAAAACGGCAGAACACCAGCATGGAAAAAGGTCTTAAAAAGTTCTGCTTGCTTGTGATCTGGAATATGTTCAGAATTCCAAAAATGTAGCCAACACAGCATACTCACCAACAGCTCAAAACCATGACCAAAGATTTTATGATTATCATTGTAAATATTATGAGCAGTAAGGAAATTTGAATGTCTTGAAAGTGGAAATTTACCTACAAACATTCTTACTTGGGGTAGCATTCAGTAACAGGGTTCCATAACTGTTATTGAATAACTCCACACACAAATGATAGCTCTTTTTTCAGCTCCATTTGAAGCCAGTGTTACTGAATAACTCCACACACAAGTGTTGTTCTGTACGTGAAGGAGTATTGTCGTCACCTTGTTACTCCTATACTTCTCTGTCCTCCCAACAGCATACACAGGATGTGTCGTGCTGTGCATAAAACGTATAAGTGGACTGAGGTAAAACCCCTGAGGAGGGTAAAAGTCCACCAATCCTTTTTGGCAGGTCTCTAGTCAGTAGAGGAGACTGAGCTGATTGGAGCTCCAGAAGCTCCAGGTGTTCGTTGATCACAGGCATGTGCACTAATCAGCTTTCTCTAAGGCAATTCTCCCTTTTTTCCAGATAACACAACCCTCGGAGTCGAAATGCGGGGTCCCTCACAGCAAAAAAACAAACAAACAACAAAAAAAAAAAAACAGGTCTGTCTGAATTAGAGGCAGAGCTGTAAGTATTTTGATGGTAAAATATTCGATGTAACCTTTTCCCAAATGTAGCTTTTAAGTTCATCTGAGGCTAATTGCACATATGAGAAAAAGGTTCTCAAACATGCATTTACATAGTCAAGGCTGGTCGAGGCTACATTTTTATAATATAACTTGTGAAACTCATTTTCTAAGTTGCTATCATTATGACTGCATCAATGAGATGCAGAACACATTTCCTATTTGCCTCCACCAAGGCTTCTGCTGTGGTCTGAATATACAAATCTTGAAGTTTACATCACCCTGTAAACATTTTACACCAATTGATTTGTAGGGATTTCAGGTGCAGCAACCCACACAGTTAAGACAAACTAATGTTTGCAGTCACTGAGGAATGTAGTGTTTGTATGCTACAGACTTTACATACACTTTCAGTTAAAGTTCAGTTATGTTCACACTTGATCCAAAGTCAGTCCCTGTTGCCCTAGCCCAGTATGAAGGGAGCTCATAAATCCAACCTTTACATAAATCCATAAATCCAACCTTTATCTCTGCCCTGGGGGCCGGCAGTTAATTCGAGTCCCATACTCTTTAATGGTAAACTGTGAGGGACTGAGCCACAGGGACAACATGATTTCCTGGCCCCTCTACAGCTGCAAGGGGTGTGTATGTTTTTTGGCACTCAACTTTCTCAACCTCAGATGAACTAACCGTTTAAAATTAGACGCACTTTACAAATTACTGTGCTGTGCCATTCTTGAATAAGTGGTTAATTTCCATACCTCATTCCTCTTGGCTCCATCTGAAAAATGAAAAAAAGAGAGAGAAAGAAATGAAAAACCCCTTGGCCTAGAAATAATACCAGTGTTTCGGAACAACAGCGATCCAAAAATTGGAAGTTTCTAGAGAAATGTTATTTGTGCAAAAGTCAGAATCGTTAACTATGTTTAGGTTAACTATGCTCTATCAACATAACATTTGGCTTGACTTATAAGAGGTCCCTGAGTTATGAACACATACCATTCTGCCTTTAAATAATTTCTGGATCTGCACTAAATGGTTAGCCACAATGCCTACTGTCAATGAAGAAAAACATTAGTTTTCCAGTATGCAAGTTGTAACAAAGTGCAGACAATGATGGATGTCATGTTTGGTTGATGGGGTCAAAGCAGGGTTTCTAAGTATCAGACTGTGTAAAGAGAAACAGAAGTGTTTTTGTAATATGTTTGTCTTGTAGTTGCAACGTGACTCTCAACCACAGAGAGAGACCTAATGCAAAAATGTCCTCATGTCTATGTATTAGCCTCTTCACAACACCTGATCAGTAAAGATCCGGTAATCCTTGGCAGCCAACCTATTCTCAACACCCTCACTCACCCTACCTTTCACACCCTTAATCCACTGCTTCACAACAGAAATCAGATGATCGGAATTACCTGACTTTAACAGAGCTGTAATCGTTTGAGAAACTGCAAGAGCAGCTCTTCATGTGACCTTTACCTCAATATGCATTCTCCATTTAATCTCCTTTGTTTGTGTAAAGTAGGGTAAACATGTTTTAGTTCACCCTTTATTCCTGCTTATGGACATCTGTAATAGCGTTTTCAGTTATAATGGCCCTGTAATTCATTTCCATTAATGGCTTTGGGTAAAACATAAGACCTTAAGCATTCAACATGAGAGCTTTACGATGCACACTTGCTATTCAGGAGGCTCTTCATTTTACACTAAGTCTACTAATGCTAATATAATATAGATGATAATAATAATACGTACCAGATGACCATCTGTGAGACATTAACATGAGGTGAATGAGTTGAACAGGCTTGAAAGGCAAGGAGATGGACTAAGTTAATTCCAGTCTCACCTCAGCTTTACCTACTTCAGGTGCTTAAGTTGCTATTTATGTGAAATTGGCTTCAGTCTCATTGAACTCATTGACTAGGAAAGCTCTCAACCAGCAGCTTCAGTTTCACCCTGTTTGCTTGATATCAGGCCACGGGAGAGATAATCAGCAGACATAACTGATCCTCTCACTTATTTACACATTAATTTGAGTGTACTATTTATTTTTAGCCCATCTTTGTATTCAAGCTGAGCAGTTCTTTTGTTACACCATTAACAGATTGGTTACACGTGACATTTCAGGCGATATGTATAATTATGAGTGGCATGGTGACGCAGTGGGTAGCGCTGTCGCCTCACAGCAAGAAGGGCCCCAGTTTCTGTGTAGAATTTGCATGTTCTCCTCATGTCTGCGTGGATTTCCTCCGGGAGCTCCAGTTTCCTCCCACAGTCCAAAGACATGCAAGTTAGGCGAACTGGAGACACTAAATTGCCCCAAGTATGAATGTGTGTTAGAGTGTTTGTCTGTGTGTCTGCCCTGCGTTGGACTGGTGACCTGTCCAGGGTGTTTCCCTGCCTTTCGCCCTATGAGCGCTGGGATAGGCTCCAGCACCCTCGCAACCATAATTAGGATAAGCGGCTTTGAAAATGAGTGAGTGAGTGTATAATTATCAAGTCATGAATAATCATGTAATAACATTTTTAATTATTTTTTATTAATAATGTATAGTCATATCATTTGCATTTAAACTGTGTACATCTAGTGCTTTTCTATTACAACCATTCATAACTGGTTGTAAAAGTGCTGCCTATATATGACTTCAGTCAAATGTTCATGTAGCCATATCCTCAGCATTCTATGGTTTCTGATAATTGGCACCGTAATTATTCTTATGTTGTGAATCTTCTAAGGGGTTAAATGCACTGGTTTACTAGCTAACGATTATGTTTCATAGTCTTGTAGCACAATCATTGTGACATGGTCCAATGGTTGATACTAGATGAAGACACTAAATATTTGCAGTAATTGTACATGATTTCTTTGTCTCTGCTGTTGAACTGATGAGCACTAAAATGTTATGCATAGGTCATAGGGCCATGTATGACTTCACATCAACATGGACCTGTTAAGGTAATGCGTTAAGTAGCTCAGCATTCCTCACATTATTTTGCAACTTTCAGTGAGAAAAATATTAAAAACAAAAAAAAAAAAAACAGACTCATTGAACCATCTGAAAGCCAATATACATCCCATCCAACAAGATAATTATGTTTAAGGAGAGTAGGTTGGAACTTCCTGTCAGACAGATCAGATGTATTTTTGCCCATACATGCAAAGGTATGAAAGCCATGGGGTGGCCTTAGCTATGTTTACACTGATGTAAGGCCCTGACATGGACCAGATCATTTTACATACAAATGTCATTTGACAGATGTATGCGAAGACATGTAAGGGTATCAACAGTTGTCAAGTTGTGAATTATTGATAGTGATGCTGCCTTGGTCTTATTTGCATTGTTACATTTTGTTACCCATTCAGTACAACCCAAGAGACTTTGCTCTGCAGTTACCTCATTGTTCAACATGACATTTGGACAGTCTGTGTTCTAACATGAGCAAACTCCGAATCACAAAGGAAACTAGCCCCCACTGACTTATTCTTCTCTAAACAGTGTGAACATGATTGATAAATCAGACTTTCCAATATCTCCCCTTTTAAAGACTATAAATTCCCAAAATCTAATGGTCTTGCCACAGATTACACTTTTCTATCTACCTTAAAGTACTGGCTGCAAAGTAATGCTGCATGTGCTAAACAAGTTTGCGTAAAAACCATAGTGCATGACATTGAAGTAACTCCTCTTCATTTCCAATTTAGACCATATTGGTGTGTGATCCAGAATTAAAGTCTAACACACTGTATACACAGTTTCACAAAATGGAGGTCTCCAACGCCTAAAATTTGTGGTTTGAATGTATTTGCCTATGTAGTCTTAGGTGTTGTCTCACTCAGTAGCACCCAGTTTGAGACAGCTCAGAGTTTGGAAAAATAATCCAGTGGCTGACTTCTTACAATTGAGAGGAAGTGTGCACTAGCGAGTGTCCACTGTTTGGATGGGAACCCAAACCACATGACCTGTATTTTAAGCCATGTGACCAGTATACAATCTGAGCCTGAGTCATCAAATCAGAATTGCTCAGTTTTCTGCCTGGCACAAGTAATCTTCATATGATTCATATGGGTTAATCTCTTCATGACTTTGCATGGGTGGGACTTGAATATGGAGGTTGATGATGGTATGTGTCGGTAGAGGGACAACGAGGCTGTAGATTAAATAAGTATTCAGGAGGGCTCCTTTACCCAAGCAGAACCTGACATATGTCACAACTGATCGACTCCTGTAAACCAATTCCTAGAAAAATGTTCAAACAATGCAACTTAAGGACAAGTTTACTGATAGCCTCAAGTTCGAATTTTATATTGCAAATTTTATCTCACATATTTTACAAGCGTTGTCATGATGACTCAGAGTAGCAAGGTACATGAATTGAGCAAACATTTATTTGAGACATTGTCCATGATCAAATATCAAAACAGACAAAAGTTCAGAACAGGGGGGTGTTTCAGAAAGCAGGTTTAGTGAAAACTCAGAGTTAGTTAACTTAGAGAAAGTAGTAAACCTCCTAATAGAAGAGCCCCATGGCTTTGTTTTGCTAGGAGAATGAAGCCACAGGACTCTTCTATTAGGAGGTTTACTACTTACTCTAAGTTAACTAATTCTGAGCTTTCACTAAACCTGCTTTCTGAAATACCTCCCAGGAAAATCAAGTTAGGCATTGAATCTATATGCCATAGAAAAGACTAGAGTCAAAACGTGGAAATGAAAACTGCTAAACAAGAATAACGAGGCTCAAAAGACTTTGCAGGTCACTGAGAGAAACAAAGTTTATCCCCTGAAGTCTAAATGAGCCCATGAACAAGGAACAGGTGTGCACGGCAATCAGTCAGTGAGCTGGTTGAGCCAGTGGTTAATGAGTCTGTAAAGCTGAGAACTGATATGTTGAATTAGAGGGAGGTTCGAGACGGAGGTGTGACAAGAACTGTCGTATTTCTGGCCTCTGTGAAGGACTGACAGACTTTATGCACCCATCTAGACAAATGCGATGTAGTTTGTTCTTGTTCATATGCACATATGGGTCTATCAAGGACAGAGGCTGGTTTAAACAGATATGGACTTTTAAGAAAACACAAAAATCTAATGTAAAAATAAAGCTGATTTGAGTAATTTACAACTGAGCCATATATATGCTAAACCATAGATCAACTGGCCCATTTGAAACTATGCAGACAGCCAGACCACCCCTGACGTCTGGTAAAAATTAGGACAGAGAGAGCGTTGCAAATCTGTCAAAGCACTCTACTAGTTTGTCTAGTTGACATTCTGATTATTATTTTACTTACAGCTACACTGTTTGTTTTCAAGGCAACACATTAACCGGTGTAGGGTTCCTGTGTACTTTCCCATACTTTTTGCAGTACCCTAACAGTAGACTAGACTAAACCAGTGGTTGTGGTCTTCTCTAACTGTTAATGTACATTCATACTCCTACAACGGCACTTGAAGGACTTAGATTACTTATTTATCTTCTTTAATTCCACCTTTGTTTCCCTTTATTGAGCAGATGAAACTACATTTAGCAGCAATACACCCCTTCCTTTCCCATTAATCCTTTTCTTTCCTTCTAATCCAGCACCTCAAATATTAACAAAGGAAAGCTGTGTATAGTAGGGGAAAAGTCCAAATTCCCATGTAGAAATAATCGTCATGTCACAGGTGTAAAATGGCACTCCTATGCAAAAGCCCAGGCTTAGCGCTAAACAATATCACAGGATATTCCCCTATTTATGTCTCTTTTCTCCCAGTGCAGCTTTCTTTTTTCTCTTCCTCCACTGATGTCTCAAAAACCATTTTGCCAACAAAGAGAATAACGCATGAGGGTACAGTGTAAATCCTTGAAACATCACAGACATCACACAGCCATTGAACCACACAAATACAGGCCCTGTTCTAATTCTGAAGATGATGTCTTCTTCCTCTTTCATCATGCCTTTGGTTTGTAATGATCTTCATAAAGACTTCAGTGTGTTGGGTGGTGGTACGCTTAACATAGTTGGTGCCATTATTTGCCTCATGTAATATTTTATGTTTTAACCCACAACAAAAAAGAGGGCAACAGTTTACAGTTTTGGATTGAGCCCTCAGCTTACACCCTGGGCACCACAATACCTTTTTTTTTCAACCTGGTTGATGTTTGACTATTCTTGCTATGTGCCTTATGAGAATCTTTCTAACCAATGTTATTGAGAAACTTGGGTACTTTTCATAATGTGATGAAGCTTATGAGGGCTGGGCAGCAGAATCAAGCCTTGTGCAAAACCTTACACTCATGGAATATTTATGACCGCTTCTGCGAAACTGCATTTGCCTCTGCGAACTGGAGGATTCAATTACTCCCTGGCCCAGTAACTGGACGCACGTCATATTTTTGATTTATATGCAATCACATGGGCAGGCGTAAGCTTGGCACAAAGACACGGGCCTCTGTTCAAAGACGACTTCAATCAGATGGCCCAGTGTGAACCTGAGACTAATGTTGGCCTGCTGGATTTTTTGAGGCCTGATAAGCTCCGCTAGGCAAAATTTACATATGGTATATTTACATCAATAGCATATACTGCTTGAGGTTATTCTGTGTGTGTGTGTGTTAAAATGCCATTCATTGCAATCATGTCCAAATGTTATTCACTGCTATCCCAGAAAGGCTGGATCATGCTGAACCTTTTAATAGTGTCTTCATACATACCACTATGCCTCCATCTTTATCTGAAGTGTTATCTGAAGAGAAAAATGAAACTATATAGTTATATAAGTTCAGTTTTTTCCACTGCAGATGTTGTGATAAGAATGCTATGCTATTTACGTTTTTTTCATTTGCGTTTAAACTCTGCACTTGACCTTTTTTGTGAATATATTTTTATTAATTTACAGTAACACAACTGTAACAAACCCAACAATGCACACACATGAACTCATGTGATGTTAAAAGGCTCAAAGGACTACCCTTACAATTTATATATAATTCAGCTAGATCCAAGAAACAAACTACCAATTCATTTTCAAAGAAAACAGCCCCCTTGACTTTTAGCACTTAAACCAAGAAAACGGATTTTGTTACTAAAATAAAAATCAGTACACAAAGTAAGTCAACATCATATGTAGCCCTGCTCCCAAAGTGAAAACCAACTCATTGTCATGACAAAGTGAAAAGGCTATGTATCCTTCTGCTTGACAGCAGTCACATGCAGAACAAATGGGGTTTTGTGTAAAACGTTCATCAGCTCCACAAGCTTCACTTCATAAGGACATTCCATGGGAGAGGAGATGGTAACCTGCTGAATACATACTTCAGCTGAATACATACTGCAGTATGCAGGTTACTGAAAAACAAGCCAAAGCACAACAGCCCTGGACATGGATTCTCAGTCAAATGTCAATGCTCCTTCCGTGCTGGTCACAGGATAGTTGCAGTGTTCATTCCATGTGAAATTAATTTTAAAAAGTCATGTGCCATGATTGTGTTAACAATTTGGCACACACCGTACTTCACGGAATCCCATTCTCGTCCATTTTTGTGACGTATTTTTTCTTGCGAGATGGTTTTTCATGTAACATGATAAATTTTAGAACAGAAATATATACAGGATATTCTGAAAATCTAGCCATTTCCTCAAAATTCTGTCCCATGAGGTGATCATGTAAAATCTGTCAGTGATTTTCATTTAAATTTATAAGAACTGAATGAAATGCAATGACCCTCAAGAGCATTCAGGTGATGTTACTCGGGTGTTGGTATGTGTTTGGTTCAGCTGGAGCTGTTGTAACCCAGAAAAATTGAGTATTTTTTGAAAATTTTCAAAAAATGCATTAAGGACATATTGAAAAATGGAACACGTAAGCTCATATCTTTTCTCACTGAGTACAATACATGAGCATTCTCTTCAAAACCAAAAAACACCAAATCAATCAAAATCAACCCATTACAGCTCTTTTGGCAGCAACTGATTGGGTGCTGTCAAACAAAGAGTTTGGAAAGACTAGGAATTCACAATGAGTGAACGTCGAGAGCTTAAACTGCATAATTTGCATTTGCTTAGTGCATAGCTGCTTCTTAAATGGCTTAGATTCCTGATCACAGCCTGAGCATGTTTGTGCCATTACTCTACTCAATACCTTATAGCTGAGTTGTGAGTATTTTCATCATCTAAACGAATAGCGTTACCTCAGCAAATGGTATTTGTGACAATAAAACTATTAATCAACATTCTTATATTTCTCAACCTAAGTGCAAATATACCTTTTGTCTCGGAAACATTCTTTCATCCACATGGAACACCACAGTCTATGTGTACATAGCATAATGATGCTTAAAGAGTTTCATAAGATATTTAGTTACAGCACTTGAAGAGCTGCATAGCATCACTGCTATTTAAAGATTAATGCATGGTATTTTTTGTGGCTAATATTTTGAACATTGTGACGTTAGTGTGACGTTAGTGTGACCCTACAAAGGGCACTGTACAGATTAGCCAAAAAAGCAGAGACTAATCTTGCTATGAATGAATTTGCTATGAATTTGTATTCCTTAAATTTAGGTCAGGTCCTATGATCAAAGATCAAATAACAGATTAATTTACCGCTGCTCTGGAACAAAGTCACCAATCAATATTGTATATCAGTATTAATATCAGTATCAATATCAGTATTATTCATGAGAAAAACTAGTGCGCACACAAAACAATTTCAATAGTCTAATTTACAAGAACATGAAATGAACAAAAGACATCATTTTATTATTCTGTCACCAAACATCATATTTTAGTTTTACTATCTTCTGTACATGATAAAAAATGGTCACATCATTTATAAATTGCATTTTATAGAAAAGCCAATCGATTCTAACGGTTTTGCTTGCACTATAATCTCTCCACCTTCTCAGTCAGTATTGGAGAGGCTGCAGGGACAGCTGTAGATCTTTTGCAGAATGACTCATCTTTCTCATTTCTCGCCGAGAGAGGACAAGAACATGGTGTACGCCACATGTTCCCAACTGACCTTGTTTCCTGAAGAGAAGCTGTGTGCCACTTATTATGTCAAAGAAAACAAGAGAGATGTTTGAGTGCTTTTTCTTACTCATATTTTTCCATAAATGGAGTTCTATCAATAGTCACATGCATGGGAGCCTTAGTCTTAGACATAGGGTGAATACTGAAAAGATATCAGTACCTTGTGCAATGGACAAATTTACAGGATTTGCAGGTTTCTCTTCGCCTGTGATTGTGCAAGTTACAGGGGACAATCTTTCATTAGAGTTTATCAGTAATAAACATCTCCTGTGCCTACCACTGACAGATGATGACTGAAAAAATTGTGAATTGTCCACAAGAAACGTGGGAATAGGAGAATCACTAAGCTTTCAAAATAGAGGCCAGGTACTGTTCAGTTTATGAGTATGGAATATTGACTGGGTTTCTGGGGTGTGCAGTAAAGACCCTTGCTAAAGTCTAAGCTACCCTGTCCTGTGTTCATCTTGCAGGTGTATCCATTCATAATGTACAGATATAACCAAGTCTTGATAAACAAGGAAGCCATGAAACAGTGAGGGCCACCATTTAGGAAAATAATTAATAATAGAGAATCTCCTTGTGAACATTTAGGTGAATCCAGGCCTTGGTTTAATCCTTGCCTTGGAAACCTAGACATGCTTTTTTAGGTACAGGCATGACTGAAAACAGAAGATGCATGGGCAGTGTTGAGTGTGGGCAGCAGCAGTGGGCTAAAAGGTTTTGCAGACTATGCTGTGTCTTAATAGCTGTGTGAGTAAGAGAGTGCAGAGTCTCAGAACAGGGCATGTAAACCTAAGGATGAGAGCACTGAGAGCTCCTGTACAAAGAAGGAGCACAGTTTATTTTAAAATAGGTAGTGGGGCAGCAAAATATTGAAAAGCAGGAGAAATGTTGGGATAAACACACTGAAGGGCATTCTGTGGTGAAAACTTCTAATCACTAGACTGAGTTGTATATTAACGAATACACTGATATGTAAATGTCAAATTATCAAAACAAAAGTTTGTTTGAATCTGGGTTTGTGCTGTAAGTGTGTGTTTGTGTAGACTAGCATGAAAGTCATGCCACAGGATTAATTTCACATTGACCAGATCAGGTTCTGATCATTTCTCGTAAAAAGTTTCATGTGAATTCCTGCGAGGCAGAGATCTGCATACACAGATCTTATGATCTTTAAGATAGGCACACCCACCGCAGGAAACCCTAGCGTGATTGATAAGGACTTCACTTGATGGGGCAGTCACACACACAGCTATGACACATCTGTAGAAACTTGTGCTCTGTTGCTATGTTAACAAATGAGCTGCTGACGAAGAGAGGATGTGACTGCTGCTTTCTGTCATGTCTACTCCTACAAAATATCTTCTTGATAAACAGTGGGTCTCATGCATAAATCACACACAGAACACAGATGCACTACATATGCACATCATACATATAAACACATTTGATTGGAAATCACTTTATTGAACAATTTAGGAAACATCTCTGTATTTATCAATATTTTCTTAGCCAGTGTCTGTTCTTAAGTAAGAACAAATTCCATGAGTGCTAAGTACATTGTATATGCCGGTAAGTGATGTTTTGTTTGTTACAGGTTTTGTGCAAAACCATAAGTAGCAGTGCTAAAATTCTTAAATTAAAGAAAAAAGAACTGACATTACAAAAACTGGAAAGTTATACCTCTATGGGTTGTCTATATTACAGAGCCAATGATTAGGGATAAAGCAGAAATGTGCATCATATGGTACATGTGTATCAGGGGTTTGGGGTAATATTACCATTATCGTGCTAGATTAATGAGTTATAAATCCAACATAGATTACAAGTGTGTACGTATACGTTGTGAATGCCTAATCTGTTTTTCACACCTTTTCTGTAATCAAGAAGAAATATAAGAACAGAGAAAAAGTTTGAGGATGAGATCCTCTTGATTTGACTCATAATCTTCTCATTAATTAAATGAGAGCATATCTACAAATGAATACGTGTAAAGTATGATAAACATCATCTTATCCTGGCATACAAGTCACAGGAAGAACAAAATGAATGTTATTTCTCCCTGAATTTCTAAGACAGGCAGAAGAGTGTTTTACATAACAAGTGCACATGAATGTTGCAATGAAGACTTTGCTCAATACTTTTTCTAACAAGTGTGCTAAAAAGCAGATGTTTCACAGATAAGATAGTTACTTTGACTCTGTTGTGTTATGAGTGGCAGATCTGCCCTTTGGCCAGGGAGTGCTGCTAAGAGCACTAACGAACTCAGGGGCGTATCTGATTCACCGAATCAGACACTGTTTCCTCTTAGGCAGCAACTTACCTTTAGCTCTACAACACAAACAAACTCTGAGGTAACTTACAATTGGTCTACATTTCGCAAAAGACACATAGGTAGCATTATACCAGTGATAGTCTTGGCAGTCTTATAGCAGTGCAAATACCTAAAATACTTGACATTTATGTTGGAAGTATCTCCTCATAAAAACAGGTCACCTACACAAGTACACACTACCAACACATAGACACATTTTAATCATTGATACAACGTCCAAGTCACTGCAATCCAACATTGCTACAGAGGCTCAATTTATGAGCAATGGAGTCCTACACAAGTGTCAGCTTTGTTTCACATAGCTGTCCTGTACTCCTTTCCTCCTTGCCTGAGGCATTTTTAAAGCCAGGGTTGTAGATCATACTCTGTGATTCAGCTGGCTTGTACTGCTTTGTACTGCCCTTCATTTGCAAGATAAGCAGTGAAACGTCTGGTCATGGAGGATGCAAATTTTAATCTCAGTGGGCCTCACGAAATAACATTTTCTTAAAATACTTGGATATTTGTTCTTGAGTAGGAAAACAATGTTTAATGTGGGAACACCCCAATAAAAGCATGGAAAAACAGGGAAAAAAATGAAGAGAGAAGCACAGTCAGAAAAAATGCCTCTGAAGGCACTATGAATGAAAAGTCAATATTAGATTTCTACGCAGTGAGCACAGAAAGAAGAATCCGGGCTCCTGAACAAAGTCAACTTCAAAAACATAATTTTCAGAAACAAAAAAAATGGTCCAGCCAGAAACTGCTGAAATTTCAGAGAAAAATCGCACGTTGGCTCATGTCACACACACACACACACACACACACACACACACACACACACACACGGCAATCCTGATGACCCAGCCACTACAATTAATAGCTTAGTAAATTTAAGTAGTTTTGAATGGGCTTTTGGTTGTTTTTGAACAATACAAAAAAAGAACAAATCTAGTTTGACTGAAAACAACATTTGAGGAACTAAAAGAAGGTAAGACGTATCATGAAAACTGAGGTAAAACTAAAACTGAAGTAAAAAGTATCATGAGCCTGTTCCTTAGGTAGGGCCTGTCCCTTAAAGTTTCAGAAAAAATTACATGTTGATAGACATCAAACAGTGATGACTTACCTTACAGTAGCTGTGACTTAGTGCAGAATGGCAGCCACAGGGGGCAGCGCAGAGCACTCCAGAATAGAGCACAGCGCATCTCTAATACATCTGCGATAGCTGAAACAAAGAATTAAGATATTATTTTCCAATTATGCTACTTTACCGCATCAACAACCTCTACAAATGATCTCGGACAAAAGATTTAAGCAAAATTACATAACACACTAAAAATCTCTCATGCATACAGGCTTACAAATGGTGTTTAGCACACATAGAGTTGTTCTTAATTAAAAACAAATACTGGCTTAGAAAACACTGATGAAACTTTAGTGTTTCTTGAATAGTTCTTACTAATGTTTCATGATAAAATCTCAGCATGCACAAGAGTTGTACATGTGTAGCAGCTGTTGGGTGGGTATTACCTTCTCTGTCTCTTTTATCATTCTGGCTGACTGTACCATTCTTCCACCCACCTAACACCTGCCCAGTGATGCTCACCATTGACCTAGACATTATGGGTGTCATTAATGTTTTAGGCCAAGTGAAACGTTACCTTTGTAATCTCACCTGCTTTGAATACCTCAATACTCTCATATAATCCCTTTTACGCCAGTAATACAGTTCAAAGAACTGCTAAGTCATCATTCTATGAAATACTGCAGCAACGACATGAAATGCTGTGCGGCGTTGCCTACTGTGTTTGTGTGATTTAGTTATGCAAACTGTAACGCTTGAAACTTAATGAGGATTAAACATAAGAAAGCTAGACATAGCTAGTGATTATCCACCCACTGAAGTTATTCCAGAGGATATTCTACCCGTTTTGCTCTGGAACAAGGAGTCAGTGTGTCGAGGTTTACACCCATGTGAAATGAGTGCTTGATCTGTTACTAATGGCTAACAACCTGAAAAGGCCGAGAATTTGAAGTACAATATAGAAACTGCAGCACACACTTAAATTCCCTCTACACACTGACACCAAATGCATTACACAAATTTTTAGCTGTGTCTGTAATATTGTCACTCACTTTTAACAGAGCCAGTTAGATGGACATCTAACTTGATAGCTACTGAAATGTTAGCTTAGGTAACATTCTAAATCTAAATCTTAGCTAATAAGGAGTCAACAGCACAACTCAGAAATGGCAGGCTAGGCCACAACTAGCAAGAGACATTAATTTCTATAAAGAATGTTTTTGCTCTGTTTAACAGGTAACTGGTTTTCAGTGCCCATTAAATTAGTACCAATATAATTGTGTGTGTGGGTGTGGGTGTGGGTGAGTGGGGGGGGGGGGGGGGGTGGGCACCTAGGTGTTTGTAGTTTTTATTGTGGTCACATCAGCTCCTGAGACATGGTAATAAATAATGGCATACATAAAAACTATAATCTGCCAAGAATGAGAGTCACACATGGATATAGCTGTGAGCACTAGTCTTTTGCAAAATCTGTATGTGTTATGAACAGTGTTGGGGTAGCTACTCAAAAAAAAGTAATTAGTTATAAGTTATCTTACTTCTTTAAATTGTAATGGGATTACTTTACTTGCTACTCCTTTTGAAAAGTAATAACACTACTCATTACTTTACTTTTGAGCTAGGCTACTCTCTAAGACTACAAATTCCCCAATTTACCACATAAAAATACAAGGACAAATGTCATAGTACTTTCATTACTTTATTTTCCATGCAATAGCTTCGCATTGTGTGTAAGAGCACCCCTTAGCTGCTCTAAAATAGCTGTAAAGCGCGGCCTCATTCACGAATTCACATTTTTGACCAGTGACAAAAAATAGAAACACATGATCTTAGCCATCTAACAATAACTATAGTGTACCTACACTAATCGGGATGTTGTCATTTAGCTTCCTTGGTTAACTACCGGTAGTTTCTGAGGTAGCTAGTAGTATGTTGTGGTATCCTCATCAGCCAACAGCTGCGTTATCTGTATTTTACGATTAGAAGTAACATTAAAGCTCTCCATACGAGGGTCCTGGTTTTCGGGTTTTCTCAAATGTAGCAGATCTTGCGAGCTAGCTAACTAACCAGTTGTTGGTCTTGTCCCATTTAATGGGAGCTACGGTCAAGGACCTGACCCAATCTCTCCTTTGTGACAGTGGGTAGTCATATTATAGGTATACAATAAGTTGAACAGGTGTGCGTCATAGCTGCTTCTATAATTGTGTATTTTAGCATAAGTGGAACACTGTATTGATCAATTAACACCCAGGACCAGAACTATCTGTTTTAAAAGTTAAATTTAAATAATCTTTTGTTAAATTAAACAATCTTTTGAAAAGGCATGTGTAATGCAGGAAAGGACATTTTAATAACCCAGTAACTGTAATGTGATTACTGAAATTTGAACTGTAATGCTTTACTTTGCTATAGAGGAAAATAATATAATTACAGCAAAACGTTACTTTGTAACTAGTTACCCCCAACACTGGTTATGAATCACAAACCTCACTTCTGCAGCACCTCAGAACTGTTTTTTCAAGTTGAAGAATGGATGAAAAGCTTCACACAAGAGTCTTGACACAAGACACAGACACAAAATACTAAAATATTTTAATAGGCAAATGAATCATATATTGCAGCTTTTGACAGCCTCTGCCTGTATAGCACTCCATTTGCATCACAGTTTGTGTGTTTGCCAGTGAGCTCCACACTCGCTCTGGTGCCAGCGATCTTTTATGAGGCCAGATGGTCAGCATTAGGCTACATTCATACTCTGAGTGTGAGGCCTTTCAACTGTGTAAAACTCAAACACATTGTTGGTTCCCTCACGTGCTGTTCATAAACCACTTTTACTTTTCTCTCAGTTAGATCTTTGCTGGAAGAATACCTTGTGTTTGCTTGGAAGAAATGACTGCAACCACAGTTTTTACTAGGAACGGCAGAGGTTCCAATGACTCAGACAAAATCATGGTTTGCATAAGTATAATTAGTATCCAAAGATCTTTCACAGTGGAACTCATACTGAGACCTCCTTTATTTCCTGGTCTTTGTTCCTCTTTCTTTCTGTCACCGCGTAGATGTCTCTGAGTTCCTCCCAGCCATCTGTTCTGCTGCGTTTGGTAAGGCTGTTTCAGTAGTGTGCTTTCTTCTCCTTGATAGTACAGATGAGGAAGCAAGAGTTAGAAGACTGAGAGACTTTTGCTTAAGCCTCTCAATACATGTTGCCGATGAAAGAGGAAGGCCACAGGAACGAGATTCATTTATAATATTGACATTTTAAGATTTACGCTGAGGTTCATCTTTGCTGACACATGGGCCCATTTTGACAACCTCCAAATTAAACTGACGTTTACGTTTTTTTTTTTTTTGGGGTGATCAAATGTTTATTGGAAAGATTAAACAATATACAACAAAGACATTACTGGGTTTTAGACAAGAAACTAAGTAGAGAAAGTAAAGTATATGTCAATTCTAAAAAAGCAGCAAACGAAAAGGTACAACTGTTTACATTTTGAAATTCAGTAAATACATTAGTGCTCAACTTTCAATGACTGACCAAGTGAAAATAACCATCGTGTCCTTAAGGCTAATAGAAGAAGGTTTTATGGTGTTGTCCACCTCCTGTAAGAATGAATGGGGACGGTTTCAACATGAATACACATTACTAAGAAATATCTGTTCCAATTAAGATATCAAGTGATAGTCCTTTGACTATTTGATCTTTTGACATTGTAATAATTTTTTATATGACAGTGCTGATGGCCCAGTCACCACCATTAATACCATGCAAATCAAAAAATGTTTGAATGGGTTTTTAGTCGCTCTTGAAAGTTTAACTAGTAATACATAAAAGTAAAAATGTGACTATTTGATTGAAAAATAAAACATCTGAGGCACTAACAAATGCCAAGGCAAGAAGTAAAATGGGCCAGCTTGTTAGAATGGGTGATCTACCCCTTTAACGTAAGAATCTTGAAGAACAGGAAAGTTTCTGTGCTCATTTCAGTTTGTCTGCACTGTCTAATTCTGCAATTGGAAGTTGTTGAGAAAATGTATCAGCATTGAACATCGGTCTTTGCGCCATAGAAAACTTTACAAAGTAATGAATGGCTTTAGACCATTCGGATTTGAACCTTTGAATAACACAGCACTGATCAGTACCAACCTGCTAGTGGGCATGTCTATGTAAATAGGCCAGGCAGTAAAATGAGAGATTTACAATGCTGATGGATCTGTCTGTTCTGTAATTTGCCCTCTCAAAATCACTGACATGCAATCAAAATGAATAACAGACAGTTTATGGTCCATGTGGAGGAGAAAGACTGGCTAATAAACCTCTGAACTAGCACATCCTCCAGTTTGAGAAGGAACAGACAACAAAAAGAATTATGAGGAGAGAAATATGCATAGTCATATCATTTGATCGATGACACACATTCAAAGCAGAGGGTTTCTCCTGTGTTATTTTATAATGTTGTGTGTTTCTGACCCATTCACACACACACACACACACACATACACACACTCACACAGAGGCATGCATACACTTACAGACAGTTTGGCCTTGTGGAGAGTGCTTTCTTTTGTCTCATTTTGCTTATGTGAAATTTACGGCCTTCTTCCTTTCTAAGAAGACACAAACCTGATGTTTCTGCTGGCCAGCTGCATCAGAACAGTCTGACCAGCCAATGATTGTGAAAGTCTAAACAGTGTGCATTATGTGCACAGGAAAGTGAACTCGGCATTTTGCCATGCATTGCTGTAATTCCATCAGCAAGAAATGTGTGTGTCTGTGTGTGCGTGTGTGTGTGTGTGTGTGTGCACGCGTGCGCGCTAACAGGGAGTGGAGGAGCAAAGTTAATCCCTATCTGCAGTCTTTGCATGTACACAGTAGGCCATATACTACACATACTGGAGCTCCTCAGTCAGCTCACAGCAGCCTGCCCACAATCAGCATCAGACCACATGGATCCAGGTTCACTCTCTCACCAATAACGATGATATCATCAGATTGTGAATTAAATCAAAATTGAGGCAAATCTAAGGAAAATGTATTGCAGGGCATTAAAATGTCTTTTTTTTTATGAATGCCTTAACTTTGTAACATTGCAGGAGTGTATTAGAGTGCTGAACAGCTGGCCAGGCAGTACAGTACCACTGTATGGTCACAGTAATCACATGTCTATATTGGTATATGTTTGTACTGCTTTCTGTAATTCACTCCCCCTCAGTAATTATATTTCCCCAAGCAGCAAATCTCCAGATGTTGGATTTTAGTGCAAAGATGTGTCATAGTCAGTAAAGAAACCTGTAATTATAACTATGCTTATACTTGTATACTAGAACACAACACTTGTGTATAACTATAGAAATTCTGACTTCCTTATTTATAAATAGTGTACAAAATTACCAGGCATTTTAACATACTAAAACCGAATTTTGACTCGAGTTTTATGCTTGAGTCCCTAGGCATAAAACTGGCCCCAATCAGCAAGAAATGGTATCTGCTATGTTGGTATGTAACCAATTTACAATTTACAATTTAGTTATTTGGCAGACGCTTTTTACCAAAGCGACTTACAATTAGTGCATCACTCAGAGTCAGATTTCTAATACCTTGTGAGCAGAGATCATAATAAGACCGAGCGTAAAATTGCCCCTTCGTAATGCGCCCCTGGAATACTTTGACATACTTTGACAAACGCAGATACAAGACAAAGGTTTTTTTTTTTTTTTTTTTTTGGGAAAGGGAGGTTAGGCATTGGGGGACAGGTTGGTTCTAAAGAGGTGGGTTTTCAGTTTCCTGCGGAAGACGGTAAGAGATTCCGCAGTCTTGACTGCATGGGGGAGGTCATTCCACCACCTCGGGGTAATGGCGGAGAAGAGGCGTGGTCGGGAGGAGCGGTTGCCGGGTTCCCGAAGTGAGGGGACCGTCAGTTGTCCAGACGTCATGGAGCGGAGGGTCCTAGTTGGGGTGTATGGAGTTATAAGAGCCTGAAGGTATGATGGGGCAGAGCCTCTAGTGGCCTGGTAGGCCAGCACCAGTGTCTTGAACTGGATGCGGGCTGCTACCGGAAGCCAGTGGAGTGCAGTAAGCAGTGGAGTGACATGAGAGTGTTTAGGGAGGTTGAATACCAGGCGTGCAGCGGCGTTCTGCACGAGCTGGAGCGGCCTGATGGCGCAGGCCGGCAAGCCAGCCAGTAGCACGTTGCAGTAGTCCAGGCGGGAGATGACAAGCGCTTGGACCAGGAGCTGGGTCGCATGTTGTGTTAGGAATGGGCGGATTCTCCTGATGTTGTATAGGGAGAATCTGCAGGATCGAGTGACTGCCGCGATGTGATCGGTCATTTGTGCCAAATGACCGATCGTAACCCTAGGTAAAAACAGAATTTAAATGTACAGATGGAGGTTTGATATGCTTGGGCCCATAGGCTAAATGGGATGGTAGTGTGAATGATTGAACTGAATGGAACAGCTGGATGGAGCTGAAGAAGTATGTGAAAATACAAACATGCAAACACACATGCGCATCAATATAAATACATTTTTTGTTTTAAACAGAACCAGCAGAGGAAATGGAAAAACTGCACACTGTGCATCTGGTCTGATCGATGTATTCATCTGCATGTTTACTATGCAGTTAAACTTGGAAACAATTAGTACCTCACTCCAAACAGCTCACTGAACGTGTGGCTTCGGTATGGCCTTTGGCACAAATGACGTAGTTAGTCCTGAGATGAGAAATAGCTGGCCTCTGTCTCCTGGTTCAGACAGAACTGTGCGATATGTGAGCTCTTTCCTTTGGGGTTATTTAGTTGTGTGACTAGTTTGCTATGTTTTCAAAATTCTAACAGTATATACCAGTTACTGGCTAGTCATGTTGAAGAAAACATGTTGATGATCTGCTTCAGAGTCAGTGAATGGCCAAGCCTCATTTTATGAGAGGGCTTATCTGTCAGAGGTCAGCTGATTCATGGATGATGTCTGTGAAGATGTCCTTTATTGAGAGGGTAGCATTCCAGCTCCATTTTAGTCCAGGATTAGGTCTAAACTGGGCCACAGAGACTCTTGTATAAACCTGTTTGCTTTTGTTAACGTATTTGAAGCTCTCTGGGAGATACATGAATAGGCTAATTGCTGAATGTGTGAAGAGTGTGTTTACAAGCTGTTTGTTTGGAATATATAATAAGCCTCGCGTGTTTGACCGGCGAGTGTGCATTACACACTCAGGTGACTTGTGGATGGCTGTTACTCTGAAAGTCATTTTAGGAGGTCAGCTTTCATGTCCTGAATTCCAGTGAAGTACTCCCAATGTGATTTACTGAAAGCATGTTCGTTTGACAACAGGCTGGGTGTTGGAAACATGTAAATAAATTTCTTTCATATGTTAATTCCAGTTACCTTGTGACTTTGGTGTTCATGTGAACTTCTCAAAGATTTTTTTTCTCATAACTGGGCAAAAGCACAAAAACTCACACATGTGATATTTAATTTTAAAAACAAAATACTAGTATGCTGTTTTGTAGCCAAAACAAGAAAAGCCCTGCACTAAACAGTGTCCTACGAAAAACTCCTTCCTAAGGTCCTAAGAAAAACTTAAAATCGACTGTATGTTATTCACTAATATACTACGTTTTCAAGAGAGTACATTTTAAATTAGTATTACAAGTAAAAAGAGAGAGAGAGAGAGAGAGAGAGAGAATAAGAGAGAGGGAACAGGATGGGCCTAGAGAGAGAGTGAGAGAGAGAGAGAACAGGATGAGCCTGCCTGGAGCATGAATTATGGACGATAAATGAGAAATGACGTTGGAAGTTGATAAGTGTTGATGAGTCATTCTAGATAATGGAGAGCAACTGGACTAAAACTCTCACCACTGGTGTTGGTGGTGAGTCACAGACGTAGTGGAGTCTTAGTGGAGTCAGAGTCTGGCATCAAAAGAGAGCCATGTTTCATTTTGGTTTGAATCTTTTGATGTACTCAAGCCCTCTGATGGAGCCAGTTGCTGGTGGAAGGATCTTGGTTGTGATAAACACAGCAGGAATATTCCTGTAAATACAAGGAGCTATATTTACCCCCCACACTCATGGAAGACACATTTGATTTCTGGTTGCCATGGTTACATAATTCACACAGAGATTGGGCTTGGAGTCATCTCATAATTACAGAGTGAACTGTCTTAAAGGCTTTAATCCAGAAGAGAGGAACAGGCTGAATAAAGGTCCTCTGCAGTTGGGAAATTAATATGTAACATCTTCAGCACTTCTACAATCCTTCCACCAGTCCTCTGAGTACTTTTTTCAAAGTACATATAGGGAATAATAGCCTTCAGGGAAAGAAAAGAGAGAGAGGGAGAGAGAGAGAGAGAGAGAGAGAGAGGGAGAGAGAGAAATAAAATCACCAAACACAAGTTTTGATGGCAGCAAAAGTACTTTCCTCATAGAGCATCCCATCTCCCATTCCTTTGTCTATATTTTGCATGGAAATTGTAATAAGGAAATTTAAAAAACTTTAGTTCTCTTTCTGTTTTGCAGAACACAAGGCGCTCCAGCTTTGGACGTACGTGACTTGTGGAATTAATAACTTCCCATATTTGTCAGTACATTGTATTCACAATTGGTCTGTTTCTCTTGAAACATTAATCCTAGTGCTCTTTTGAGAGCTAATTTGAAATCTACAAAGGAAACTAAGTTGTTAGGATCTGAAGACATCATACCTATATCCAGTACATACACTTACTTTTAATAAGATTAGGTCTCCTCATCTTGCAATCCAGTTTAATGAAAATATTACTGGCATCGTTGTGAATGTTATATAAGAAATAAAACTTCTTTCAGTTCCTCTTGATTGTTTAGACAAAAGTTGTGCTGATTTGCATTAAGGCCTTGAATGGTTGTGATAAAGCAGCAGCTGACAAAAAGTCCCCAGGTTTTTACCGCTTACTCAGCAAAATAAAATGCTCACCACAGTTCAAGTGCTGGAAATGAGAGTTGGTTAAATGATGAAATATAATGTAATGCAAGCTGATCATATAATGTTGTATAGGGCTAA
This sequence comes from Chanos chanos, assembly GCF_902362185.1. Lineage (NCBI taxonomy): Eukaryota > Metazoa > Chordata > Actinopteri > Gonorynchiformes > Chanidae > Chanos > Chanos chanos. The sequence continues at coordinate 39,040,072 of NC_044497.1, forward strand.
GAAACTGCTCACATCTCTAGTCAGCATTGTAGTGTCCTAGAGCTGTACCTTTAATAGGTGACAAGACATCATATTTGTTTAGGACTCTCTGTACTGATCAACAAGGAAATGAGCGTGTGGTTCAAGAAATCACTTACCTTGTATTGAGTTCATACTGCTCAGCTTTACTCAACTGATTGGATGCTCAGCCCTTACAAGCATCTATATAGTAAAACAGGGACAGCTAATATCTGTCTGTGTGTGTGTGTGTGTGTGTGTGTGCGCGTGCGTGCGCGTATGGGTGAGTGGGTGTCTTGTGGAAAAATTAGCCTGAGAGAGAGACACACACAGACAGACAGAGAGAGAGAGAGCATGAGTGGAGGTTGAGAGGGAGGTTGCATTTTCTGCTGGAGAAATCACTGGGCCTGTGCCCATCACCCATAAACATGTCAGAGAGAAACTAGGTCATCGCTCTCTCTGTGGAATCTACCAGATCACTGCAGTTTGCTGCAGGGGTCTCTCCCTCCCCAGGCACACACAGCTTCAGCCTTGGCTTGCCTTTGTTCTCCACCCCCTGCCACTAGCATGTGTCCTTCCAGCCTACTTCTTCAACCCTTCAATAATCCATCATATCTCTCTCTGTCTCTCTCTCCCCCCTCAGATTTTTCAATTTCAAACACAAAGCAGGGCAGCAGTAGGGTGAGAAGAGAACAGAATTTTGAAGTTCTTTATAAAGCCAGCATTACATAGAGAGCAGGAAAGTGAGATGTAGAGAGATATAGTGAGATATAAAGTGAGACTCAGATTTGAACTCCAGGTCATGCTATGACCCATTGATGGACAAGCAGGGACAAAACCCAACTGGTTGTGATTTGTTAGCGTGTCATTCTTGTGAATTTCTATAATCTTGCGCTCTGTGACGGTAGTGAAATGTCACAAGTGTTCTGTGAAACTTCTGCTTTAATGGAAAAATAACTCTACCACTTCTGAGCAGTTACGTAAATCCAAACACATGTCCTGAATGTTTACTTACTACTATAATTGATTTTGTCAACTACAAATTCTCTAGTGCATGGCCTCTAAAGGTAGAAACCCTTTCTTTCTCCAGGTTTGGTGAGATATTTTCACACTGGCATTTTCATTCATAAATTAAGACAGTAGTCATTTTGCTCTGTGATTTTAGGTGCAGATAAAATGCAGATGGAACAGGCTTCACTGAAAAAAACTGAGTCACCAAAAGTTCACATTTGTCCCGTGTGAGAGGACGCCTTTTATTATCAGGCATTTTGATGAAAACAAGATGGACATCTGAGGGTATCTCACCTCTTATCCATGAGTGACCCTATCAAAGGTGAGTGAGGACAGCGGAAGAACAGTTCAGATTTCTCTATCATATGTCATTTATGTCTGCAATAAATCACAGTACTGTCAGACATATATGAATGCAATACAGCTTTAGGATGAATAAGTAAATAAGTAAGTAAATATAAAAATAACTGTTTGCTGATGCTGAATACTTATCGCAGAACTGGGCAGGCTGTGAATATGTATGTTCCCTGTCCTGAGGTTCAAAAGGATTTAGATATATTTTTTCCTGATATTTATCACAACTCATAGTGGAAAATGACACAGTGGAAAGGCATGCTCACTAATACCTCATCGGTGTATGGTATTTCATGAAATGTGATGTAGTTCGTAATACATTACTCTTTCATAACAGTGGCAACTAAATTTACTTTTTTTAAAAAACTGATCCCTTTATGATATTAGAAACTTTCAGAGTTTTAGAAGTTTTTTATCCCTTCACAAAGTCTACTGAGAAAAATAATTTTATTTGAATATGATTCAGGCAGAGATGGACACACAATGCAACTTTCATACTCTCAACTTTTCTATATAATGTGTGGAATATTTTCTTTTGAATGGCATTTACTGCTCTGTGCAGTAAATAACACCGTACCAATTTGAAATACATGAAATATCAATGCTGAATATGAGTCTCTGTAAGAGCCAGTAGCAACTTTCTTCCTTAATGAGAATGCAATGCCCAAATCATTACTATTCTTATGGACATTTTTTTTTACAGTTGCAATGGCCTAATGCATTGGTTGATAGTCTTATCAGTGGATTTACTGTAGTTGTGCCGACTTTTTAATCAAAAAATGTTGCTTCATAATCTTTCAAAACTAGTATCTGAAATATTTTTTGAATCCTATTATATCTGCTTTGGGATAACTTTCAGTCACATACTTTCAGATTGCCATTAAAAAATCACAATGTTTGTAAGAGAACAGTGTGTACAGGTAAATAAAAAAAAAACTAAAACAATAAATTATGACTGAGAGCTAGTATGGAGGGTCACACTTACTCCTCACTGTGAACTGACCTCATATATCAGTCTTAAAAGAGATGACCATACTTTCAGTGCCGTTTTCCACCTTTACACTTTCAGTACAGAAAATCATGACGTGCAAGACAAAATGCCAGTGCCAACACTAAGCCAAAATAATCTTTCATGACTCCTCTGTGCTGGTGATAGAAGTCTACTGGACCTTACATAAAAATGCTAATTGTTAGTTAAACCAAAATTCAAACCTATTAGGTTGTCAGGGGGCACAGCTGGCTAGCACAACAGGCTAGTACAACAGGCTGAAAATTAATCAGTGGTAGTGCTGAGCTCCAGCCAGTCTGTCTCCTTTCAAAGAGCCTTTTTAAGTGAGTGCCCCACGATTTATTGCACTGTCTATTATGGGCCTCTTTCAAGTTACAGGACTCTATACTTTTGACACAGTCTTTTGAGCGCTATGCAATTTCTAAAGTTCTAAAAATTATAAATGAGAATGAGACAGAGATTAAGACAAATCAATAAGAAAGAAAGAAAGAAAGAAAGAAAGAAAGAAAGGAGGTCCCCAGTCTGCCAAGTGGTACACAGAAGACCTTGTGGGGGATGGGTTGGCGTTGGTATTCCTGTATGAGACCATATTTGATGTCTGTAGATCTGTCAAAGCACTAGACTCAGAGTCAGCCATCAGTGTAAACGCTTGTTATGGCAGCAGAAGATAACACAGCTGTAAGGTGGCTGAGAAGTAGCAAGAGATAAGGAAGAGTGATACAAAAAGAGAACCACCGTTGGCGGGTGATGCATTTCACAAGTTCTTCTTATTTCACCGGGCATTATGGGGGTAGGCTGTGAGAGAATTCTCAGCTTGCTCACAAAAAGAAAAAGTGAAAGAATCCTTGAATGGAAAGGGGCAAATAAAAAGCGAGAGCAGGGGAGCTTTCAGTGCTCAGTACTGAATTTAGTCATTATGGGAGTACACTACACAGATGAATGGCTTTAGGGGCCCCTGGTCCACTGCAGTTGAGTGAATTCTTTAAAAGGTAGATTAGACATCCTCTGAGCCCCCAAAGAGTGAGGCCTTCTGCTACATACCCGGAGATTTCATCCCATCTGAAGGACCAGACAGCAGAGACAATAGTTTAGTATTTCCCATGTTATCAATAGACCTGCTACTTCTCTCCTTGAGTTCTTGCTTGAGAATTTCAAGAGCATATGCTGTTGCTAACTTTGTCAATTAATGCTGATCGTATCTTTTAGGGTATTGCTACTCATTTTTAATGGGTTTTTTTTTTATTGTTTGTTTGTATGTTTGTTTCACAGCTGTGGATCACATAAACTTTTTGTTATTTCAATTCAGTTTTTTTTTGTTTTTGTTTTTTTGTACACAAACAGAGCCTACAGAGGGTTGCAGCACAATGAGCTCAATGGGTGTAAATTATTAATACTTATATATGTTGTGTGGACTTCATTTAATTTACTGATTCAATAGTATATTCAAATACAGCAGCTGTGGCCTCCTCCTTTATCACTGCAGGTTTGCGAATGACAGTTTGAGCCAAATGAGTTGTTGCATGATGGACTGGCGACCTGTCCAGGGTGTTTCCCCCCTTTCGCCCTATGAGCGCTGGGATAGGCTCCAGCACCCCCCACGACCCTAATCAGGATAAGCGGCTTAGATAATGAGTGAGTGAGTGAGTTGTTGCATTCTCCATACTCACGTGTATAACATCAGCTCCCTCATCAATGATTTATGGATCTGTGCTATTTTGAGTTGTTGTGAGAAACCACTGCAGTCACAACGGTATATTGAACTAAATCGGCCAACAAATGCTTAAATGACCTCTCTGAGTTCACGTGAGGTTATATCATTTAGCCTATATTTCTGGGGAGTAGATACGGGTTGGGGGGGTCTTATTGTTGCCCCACTTTCTTCTGTTGTTATTTGTCATTGCCATGGGCCGGTTGGTGGTCCTGAAGGAGGTCACATTTGATGTCTGTAGATGATTAGCATGAGAAAAGCTGCTGCTGTGGAGGTCCCTGATTTAGTGGGCCCCCAAGCTTATGCCACTGGTCACACATTCTTCACAACAGTTCCTCTCATTGTAAGCTCAGAACAAAAAAAAAATCTGAGAGTATTTGTGCACAAGGCACAAACTATTCACCACGCCTGTGAAATGTCGTAGAGCTCACACCGGATCAAAACATCAAATCCATGATATAGCATAGAAAAGGTGTCATTTATATATCACATTGTTATATTAAAGAATGCTATGTAAATAGTTTTGAGAATTCATGAACAACAAACGAATCAGAAACAAGAAGAACAAAAGTCTTGAAGTGCATCTAATTTCTGTTGCTTCGTGGATGTATGGAAAGCTAAGAGGAGAGTGTTTTAGTCAGAAACCTTGTCCGTTATCTGTTCTTCATTGCATTTAAAAGCGTCTCAATGTTTTAAATAAAGATGAAACGAGAAACGGGTGGAGCAGTGGGTGGATATTTCAGTATTTAAATAATGTATAGTCTCTACAGATGCTGTGGAGAGGAGGCAGGGAAAGAAGAGGCCCAAAAACGTCTCCTGAGAGTGCACTCACTGAGCAAGCAGCAAGTTTTCTTCTGCCTGCTGGGCTTGTCCAAACTTGTTCAGATACAGAGAGATTCATCAAAACTAAAACAGAAAAGTGTGTGTGTGTGTGTGTGTGTGTGTTTGTGTGTGTGTGTGTGTGTGTGTCTGCACATACGTATTTACACAGATTTAAATAAAGACAAAGTAAATTAAGTTTGTGTGAAAGAAAAGTGGAATCACATCAAAGGAGAATTAAAAGTTAAAACTATCTGTACATTACAAGTAAACCTGTCATGTTTAAGCTTGCCCAGTGAGTGAGATAGCAGAAAGATAATTGCTTTAGAGTGAATATTGTCTGCAAATCTGTCTGCTGTCTAAGTTACAATGAAGAGGACATAACTCCCTACTACTGCAGCATTTTTTTGTCCTGCTTTTCACTCTAGCTATATCCTATCATCTGTTGTTGCTTAACTACACTGTGATGCAGCATAGTCCTGTGAAAATGCAGACATAGCAGCCTGTACACTGTGAATGGTTGTGCACTTATCAGCAAAAAAGCATGCACCCATGGAATTTATTACTCCTTTATTCGATCCAAGATGTCTGTCAGTGTATTTTAAGAACTCTGGTTATGCAATACAGTGTGAGGTCCCTGCATTTCCGTAAAGAAGCCGTAAGGTTCCGTGAGATTAAACTTTCTTGTCTTGTTTTTTTTTTTAAATCCTAATTAATGGATTGGGATATGAGTGAACTTCATCCAGTTTCTCTCTCCACTCTTTGATTTTGGAAGCACTGATACATATCAGATATTAGAGACATGGGATGTCAATGCCTGAAACCGACAAAAAGCAAAATGAACAAAAAAGACCACATACATTACCTGTTTTAATGTCAGAAAGCAGGAATGAATGTCAGATGCCCAGATATTCCCGAATGAAGCCACAATTTCAAAATAGAAACTCGGTCATGAAATTGTAACAACAGTTTTGCAATAACAAACCAATTAAATTTTTTAGTACATGCTTATTTATGACATCAGCCCTCTGGCTGTGTAGGAGGCATTATAAATAACACCTCGATTAAATATTTGGCAGAAACAGAGGGGCTCATCCTGGGCATCTCACTCATCTTATCTCTCATGTTTCACAGGTCAAGATGTCTCTGTTTGAGTGTCACACATGACAGATGGGTTAACAGCTCCTGAGCCACTCTTTGACCAGGTGGCTGAATATGAGGGTTACTTGGTCTGATGTTTCATTTACATTACAAGTAATGCAACCAACTATATCCTCCACAGAAACGCATCTTCTCGACGAATAGCTTTTAGTCTTTGTATTTGCTCTTTTTGATTTAAGTGAGACTCTTTTTGCACACAATTCAAAAAGTGAAATGAAATTAAGAAAACTGCCATCTGGCTCCAACTCAGTCATGAGGTTGAGAGGAGAGAGGTCGACACTTTTCAGTATAAAAGTTTTACATGTATTCTTCAATTCTCTATTTTGAGTAGAAGGAATAGAACTTGGAAGTTTTCATAGAATAAAGGTTTAAATTTGAATGTGACATTAAATTTAAATTTCAGTCCAGCTGCTTGTTGCTGTTGCTTTCGGGCTATGCGCAACTTAAGGTAATAAGAGTTGGTTATGGGCATTTTAAATTATTTTAAAAGAGCATCTTGCAACTGTTTTGTGTGTAGTTGTCTTAATACATTATTTTTATATAGTGTTGAATTCTTTCAATACCATACTTCAGTGTGTTTTCATAACTGAATTAAGCTATGCAACACTAGATATGCCTAAATCCACCTCTCTTCCTCAAAGACTTGCTGATTTCTGTAACTCAGATACATTTAATGCATGTATTTGTACTCCCAATACCTCCAGCCTCCTCTGCATTGCCAGGACTGTATATTAACTCAAGGATTTCTGTCGTCTAACCTCCCCAATGATTGGGCCACCCACATTCAGTAACATGGCCTCCGGCTAGGCATCCTAACAGTTTTCTGGCTCTTTCACATATATTTCTGTTGCTCCTTCTTTGACTCGGACAAATGTATAAATCTAAATTGCACCCTAGTGCTTTTTTGTTCATGTACAAATGATGTGCCAGTGAATGCCAGTCACTTTTTGCATTTTACTCCAATTCTCCATATGACACATCACAAGCCCTGCATGATGAATTAAAACTGATTTTCAGTGAGACCCAGCAGTGAAGATGGGGTTAAACGTTAAATCTTGAAAAACCAACCTTCCTGTATAACAGAGGAGTGTTTTATGTATATGTAAAAATGGATACATGTTCATTCAATTTCTTGTTCCACAAAATAAAATTCTGTCTCTCTGATGAAGAACAGATGACCCAATTAAGTAAAAATTTACCTCTTATGATTTCAAAGGACCAGTCACCCAAAAGCCCCTCATTTTTGTAATGTTAGAAATCCCCTTTACAAGGAAAGGTTTAATGAGTTGATGGCATTATATACTTTTCTCTGAGTGCTGCTTATGCTGCAGTTCTAGGAATGAGCGTGGTGTTGTCCAGATTCATGAATGAGGCAGTTCAGCATGAGTTAACAAGAGAAACTGAGAGGGAAATGCTTTTAAACTGAAAAGTTCTTATACAGTTCCATTACAATGATTGTAGATCTGTTTTTGTTTGCGAATAATGCATTCATGCAGTATCAGAAAAAAAATGTTTTCTCAGTAATTTATTATGAATTGTGCGAATTTAAAGTACATGGCCATGCGATGAACGAAAGTTAGTATCTACCCATATAATCTCTCTACAGCACAAATACGAATTTAAGTCCATGCAGTTTGTGGGTCTACATCCATCTTTTCGTTTCTGCTGTTCTTTTAAACGTGCTCACCTCTGGAGAAATCGCTATACATTAGGTTCAGAGAATAGAAAACACATGTGGAAATTATGTAACTTCTTTGGAGCGCATTACATGTATAGCTTGCGTGCAAAGAACCAGTCCTGATTATAGCCACTCACAAACTGGCGTTTGACATATTAACGAGATGAGGCGGAGAAAATTGCAGTCAGGGTGGAGTTTAGACCCAGTCTGATGGTGACGCAGTTTGATGGACGTGACTGAGTCCAAGAGGGCATAGTTTGAGAAGCTGAGAGCTGCAGTTGCTCGGGCGGAGTCGATCTAGGATCGTGCTAATCAGCTGTGTACCTTAACTGTTAAAACTAATCTAACATTCAAGTTTTGGACTGAAAGCAGATTGATTGCTCTGTATATTACCGTTTCCGAAGTTTGTTTGACGTCGACTGTGTTGAAACACTTTGCTCTCCACTTATTGGAAGGCCTTCGTGTCAAGCTTACGTTAGCAGCTTTGAAGGGAAGGAGAGAGGATTTTCTCATTCCTGGTGTAGACTGGGCCCCTTGCGTGGAGCTGTAGTAAGTAACATGCTAGTTTTTTTCAGCCGTATTTGGTAGAAATGTCACTTTGATTGATGTCATGATAGCGGGTTACATTAAATATCATACTAGTATTTGTTATTCATTGCGCTTATCTTAGTTTTTTAAGAGCAGAAGAACAAAATTTCATGACATGAATCGATTGTTCCCATTGTCATGTAACCCCGTACAGATTGTACTATTGCCATTTTTAAGTTATTTGCTGGACTAGTTTTTACAGTGAATATATTGTGCATTTACTTCAAATATACATTTGGTTGTCTGTGTGTAACCGTGAAGGGATGAATGAAGTTGACTACTTAATTTGAGAGTTTGTTACACTGCCTCTTGTTGCTAGCCGCTTAGTTCTCGCTGGATCAATGCAGGTTGTGTAGCTAATGCTAGTTTAGCCAATGGACTAGCGTCTGAAATGCTATCATGTTAACTGTTATCGTCTGGTTGAACCGTGCGCTCGGTAAATTGGCTCATATTAGCTGAGCAAACGTTTTGTATTAAACAAGGACTACAGATGTCCCTTATACATCGGAACCTAAGCAAATAGCTGAAGTTCTTTACATAACTTTCTGTGAAGTCTTTGGTGAATTGTTTTCAGTTGTAAAATGGGTATATGTGCCCCACGTTTGTAAAAGAACGAGGTCGGAAAACCAAAGGGTAGCTCCCTGGATTACTTTGCCATCGAGTTTCTCATCCATTCTAATCTCGTGCGCCTCGATCGTTCTGTATATTAACACACATTTTTGGTTTGCATTTATTCTGTCCTCTCTGTCATTCCGGTTTACACGTAGGTATCTCTGATGAGATCGCGAGAGATAGGAAGTTTTACATTTGTACAGCTCTAGAATCTAGTTGATTTGATATTTCCACAATACTCTGGACAATGTTTCATCTCGAATTTCTGAACAGTAGGCGGGGGTGTTTCTGTTAACAGGGAAAACGTCTTTTTTAAATCATAAAAATGTCAAAAATGTAACTTCCGGTTATATTACATGGAATTATATTGAATGCATTTTAAAATCCTAAGCAATGGTCGAGTAAGAAACATTTTATTGTAATAAGGCAACGAGGACACACTTTGAGAATGTAAATGCCATTAATGATCATCAATAAGCTTCCCTTATAATACGCACGCCAGAGTAAAATTATAAGCAATTAAAGGCGCTTTATAATTCTTTCTGTAATGTACAACTATTCATATTCGTTAGGTGTAACTACTGATTGCTTCGTAATGAATTATACTTGCGTGGTGCTAAGTCTGGTTTAAATCTGTTCAGGCGCTGTATTTAAATGTAAACAAAAGTGTTGATTTTTCTTTGATTTTCCTCTGATACAAAATATTATTAGTGTTTCAGTAGTTGAGTTTGTCTTACGCAATATGTAGAAAATGGCTTCTCTTCTCTGTTGCAGGTCAGCACTACATTCATACATCCACCACTGCAAGCCTTGTTCAGATGGGACCCGTGTATCTGAAGCACCATGTGGGTGCACTGGATCTCTGGATTAACAGTCTTACTTAAACACTGAGTCCTTAAGGATAACCCAACAACAGAACCTTTAGAATGATTTAAGATTTAAAAAGAACATCGTTTGATTCGGTACGTGTGTGCAAAGTTTTCTTTGTGAACATTCTAGAGACATAGGTCTGCTAAGAAGAACTGCTAACTGCAAGTGAAAAAAGATCCATTTCCTACATTGTTTTGAGGAGTTTTATTAATAACCTGTGAAGTATCTAGACGTTAAAATGAGTGCTGAAGGATATCAGTACAGAGCGCTTTATGACTATAAGAAGGAGAGAGAGGAGGACATTGACCTCCATGTTGGCGATATTCTGATTGTGAGCAAAGGAGCCCTGTTAGCGTTTGGGTACAGTGAAGGTTTGGAAGAGAGGCCCGAGGAGATAGGATGGCTGCCCGGCTTCAATGAAACCACTCAGGAAAAGGGGGACTTCCCTGGCACCTATGTTGAGTTCATTGGAAAAAAGAAGATCTCACCTCCTACACCCAAGCCAAGACCACCCCGGCCGCTACCCGTGGCCCCTGGACCAGCCAAGGCTGACTCAGACTCTGAGCAAGGTGAGTGTGCCCCTGGCAGTACAGTTTATTCGAGGTTATGTCAGTAAAGTGTAGATCCAACTATATTATACATCCACAGCACTGAATATGGCATGCTGCCAGGTTTCAGCGCTAAATGATAAGTCAGAAGATCTGCATGAAATGTAAATCCTCTCCTACAGTGGTAACGGCAGCCCAACATCTAATATGTTTAGTCATAGGAGTGGAAGCTTTTACGGACTTTCATGTTCAGATAGAGTCGAAAGTACATCATTTTAGATTTAATTGTCTTAAACAAATCTGAACATGTCCATCAAAGGGAATACAACACTGAGCTAAACACACACACACACACACACACACACACACACACACACACACACACACACACACAGAGCACCAATGCATTATCAGAATTACACTTCATGTTTCTGCCTTTGTTTTTGCACAGACAACACATTTTATCCACTTTTTCGCAGAATGGTAAGGTTTTGAGGCAGGCATTGATTCATAACTGCATACATGGCAAAAAGCCCAGAACTTCTTTGTCAAGCAGTCAGGTGTTTTGGTTTTTTTTTTTTGTTTTTTTTTTTTACCCCTCTGGGTTATTAGGACTGCGGCAGCGCAGTTGTGAGTAATCTGATGGTTAAGCACTGTTCACAGCTCCAGTCCCACATCCTCCAACAGACTTACATTTAGTAAACCTTAGGCTGCAGGATGCCCCACGTTTTTAAGAGGTCAAGTAGAATATTGTTTTTGTTGTTAATTTTATTGTGTCCTAAAATTGATTACGCCGTTCAGGCTGTAAGTCATACAGCGGTAAAACGTGGCGAGTATGTTCAAAATTTGCCTCGTTTCATGGACCATTGAATTTATCCCAGCTGGACCAAAAGCAGCACTGTACTGCATAAATCAGTGTTTTTGGCCGTAACTCATGAACCGTGTTTTCTGGAATCAGAGTACTTCTCCTCCTGAGTCCCCTCCTACTCCTACTTGTTCCCTCCTTACCAGATTTCTAACCACTTTAATTTTTTTTGTGAAGCCTACTTTTGTGAGAGAGTGTTCGATTTTTTGCTGGATCATTGTTAAATTAGGTTTGTCCCAGACTTATTATTCATTTATTTTCAGCGCAACATGGCAACTGCAGACCAATTGAATGATGTGAGAATGGCTTTTGCAATGAAAAAAAAACCCCTGAAATTCAGGAATCATTTTATCCAGTGCTCACCAAACTGGTCCCTCTAATTTAAAAATAACTTGATCAATCAAATTGAAATCTTACTCATAACAAATTTTCCCAATTGTCACCAAATTGGTCTTAAAAGAATGTTGTGGTCCAGAGCTCAATAGTGAACAAAAATATGTTGAACTTTCTATACTGTGTAGCTGCCAGTTGTCACTGAGTTGCTGTGGATTTTCTGACTCCTCAAATTTTGACAGAGCTTGGTACACATGTTCTCTTAGAGCATCCCGCAAAGTTTGCTCTATGCTGGACAGCTGGACACTAGATGGTGCTTTAACGAAGGAACTTGTTAAAATCTGTAACTCCTGAATTAATCTTGTGAATTTGAAAAATCTGCACACCTCACCATAGATGAATGACTAGAGGATTATACATTCTGCTTGCAGCTCTATTTTTCTTAGTTAGGTCTTTCTCCTCCTTCCTAATGGCTCTGAAACATGATGTTCCTCAGCGTCAAAGGCGCCTCTCATGAAACTAATGTAATGTATAGTTCCAGAGTTTAGGGTTTTTTGCTTGTTTTTTTTTTTTTTTTTTTAATGCACGGGATGTCCCTGTCATGGATAAAGGACCACTTTGTTTCCCTGTGTCCAGCCAGCACTGTGATGAGTGCGTCACAGTTTTTTCTCCCACTTGATATATTATGTTCTCAGTAGGACTTGAAGAAAATTGCTGTTGCTATGGCATCACAGCAGTGGGTGATGTGTGGATTGGTACATCGAAAATTAGATTTTAAGTGAGCAATACCTTGCAGCTGCAGCCCTCAGCAATCACCAGAGTCCAAATTCAGTAACATGTCTAATGTCTTCCATTTCCTGCTCTCTCTGCTAATGGAGAATCATGAGAGTTTTATTTTTCTTCTTCTTCTTCCTCTTCTTCTTGGCATTAGCTATTTTGGGGTGGTGGGTCACAGCATCTGCAATATGATTGAAAACAGGGCTTGCTCTGAAGTTTGGAGTGAAGATAAATTACCAATATTTATGAGTCATCTTGTTGTTTTGATTCACAATCTAGTTTTAGTTTACACTGTATTTCCACCAGTTCCTCTGGTATCCATTATGGGGAAAGGCTTGTGTGGGCTACAATTGCTCCCTTGATAAGTGTACAGCCCTACTGAATGCCCTCCAGATCTAGTGAACAATGCATGTGGAAGACAGCCATAGCCCAGCGCATTGTGATGCCGATTCACCTGGTACCAGGCAGCCTACTGTCACATCAGATGCACTGCCTTTTGTTTCCAAAACGGATAAAGGAAAAAAAGAACCGGATAAAAATCTGTCTCTCAGACATAAAGGATTTTGCATCTGTCATTCCATTTTCTGCAGACTAATCTACATGTGACATGGGTGACTTCAGTATGAAAGCCTGTTTGTCCTGGGACACTTTTAGAGAAGATTATGTTGTTGGTCATGTTTGTAAAAAAAAAAAAAAAAAAATCCCTGATTCTCCATTTTGGTCATGGCTGCCTCTTAAGTGGCCCGTTCAGTAATGTAGCAGCATGTACTTGTTGTGAGACGCTCAAATGTTGTTTTGATGACTGCATGTAGCGCACTGAAACGTTGTAAGTAGTGTTTTCCACAAAGCATTTGCTATTTATTAAATATTGCTGTGATTTGCTCATTTCAACTTAACTGATCTCCTGCCAGAAAGTTCCAAGGCTTATTTATTCTTTCAGAGATCGTGTACTTTTCCATTGTCTCAAACGGCATATATTAATAGTGTTAAAGGGGTTGCATAAACCAGGACACTGCAGAAGTTTCACAGGCACCATGACACACTCTAAATTCTGAGAAGGCCCTTTTGGGTGTGATTGTGAAATTCTTCCCCCGGCTACTGAGAGGTTAGTGTCCATATGAAGGGTAGCAGTGTTGAGTTCTGTGTGAGTGTGAATGTAACACTCAGAGAGAAAAAGTGTGTGTGTGTGAGGGAGAGGCAGTGAGAGGGGCCTAGGGGTCCAGGCTAAATTCTTGTTGCCTCACAGTGTTTGTGATTTATTACCCAGCACTGAAGGATCTGGCATATCCCTCTTTCCCTCCTCCTCTACTGCCCAGCTCCTCCCCCCAACCCCCCCCCCCCCCCCCCCCCCCCCCCCCGGACATTTTTTTTTTTTAAGTTTTGATAGTGTTCCCGAGGTCACAGGAGGGAATGAGGGAAAGTCTCTCCTTCTTTCTCTCTCAGCAACAGGGGCTTACTTCAGAAAGAAACAGATGTGGTATTCCAGCCCCTTGTGGCTTCCAGGCTTTTTTTAAAATTCTAAAGTGTTCCTTTCTGTGGGCCTCTGGCAGGAGAGGATCTGTGTGTGCCTGGCCGAGCCCTGCCCAGCATAGAGAGCACGGCGTTCACAACTGCTCCCATTCATTTGGCCTTTTCTTATTGGATCTGCTCCTCCTTCAAAAGCCTTTATAAACCCTCAGGTTCTGCTATTTCAAATGAAATCCCTACTACTCTGTCCAGACTGCAGCTTAGATATTTATTTTCCTTTCGTACACTCACCTGTGATCTCTCACCATTTGGGTTGTTTGCTTGGCCTATTTAAAATGTGTGTCGTGAGCTGACACTACATTAGCTGTGAAAAACCACCATTTCAAAGCCACATTTAGGGCATGAATATCCCTATTGCTTAAATTAATTTGATTATGTATCTAAATTCTGCCCTACAATTTGATGGTTAAGCAGAAAACAGAAGAAGTTTATTGATCGTCAAAGGCCTACAGGACAGTCAACACATTCTAAAGGTAGCAGCGTTCTGTTTGAGTTTAAATGGAATTTTTTTGTTGTAAGACTGCTCTCCTTTTGGATTGCTCAGAGAACTTTAAAATAAAACAGTCTAACTGGTTACTCCGTACAAGTCTGTACAGGACCTACGTGCTTTGTTTTACACAAGGAAATCTGATGCTGCGGTTTTTTTTTTTGGTTTTTTTTTCTTTTTGTTCTTTGTAAAGATGGTAATCATTGAGAACGTTTGTCATTCCTGCATGTGTGTTTCCCGGAAGAATTTGTAATTTTTATATATATATATATATATATATATATATATATATATATATATATATATATATATATTCACTTGCTGATATGATCTGCTGTCTGTCTTCCAGAGTCTTCCATAGACAGCGTGTTGAGCTGTAGGAATGTTAGAGCAGAGATGCATATCATTTTCATCCATTGTACAGTAAAGTGGGTGAGCACAATCTATTTGAAGCACATAGTATGTTTCAATCCTGGCAGTAATCAAAAATATAATTTGGCTGGCCCAGTGAACTAAACAACTTTTTAAAGAGGTTCTGAATCATGAGGTTCTGAATAATGTTCTCATTCATCATTCCCCCATCCAAAAAAATAAATAAATAAATTTTAAAAAACCGAGAGAGAGGAGGCAGTAGCTGTGGCAATTAGCTGAGAGAGAGTATAAGTCCGTGTGGCATGGCTGTACTTTGAGATAAAGTTGCTGTCTCACTTTCGGGGGCCTCTTCAGGGCTCGAATGAACATCTGCTGTGTTGAGCAGCCCTCTGAAGGAGAATTGTTGCTGGGTTTCTCTAAGAATGTGCAACCCCCCCACCCCCACCCCCTTTCCTTGCAGGCAGTAAGCAGCTGGGAACTCCCAAGTTTCAATATATTTTCATGCTTTCCCCTCATATAGCTAGACAAACAGTCACTTCACCAGCTTGTAAGATGGCATTCACTCTGCCATACTTGTGCGTTGTCACCATGGTTTGAATGTTGCCTGAGGAAGCGGTGGCTGTGGTGAGGGTTAAATATGTTCACGTGGCCCAGCCTGTGCCGCCTGTACCCGCTAAACAGATTTAGAACTGTGATGAATCAGTACAATGGTCCTCCCACCCCCACAGGTAGGGAGCTGATTGCTGCAACACGGAGCATCGTGTACCAGAGAAAAAGGACATGTATGGAATGGGTTTTTGCTCTGGTTATGAAACTGTTGTTTCCAGTGAAATGACTTATTTGAAATGGCTGTTCGCCTCACCAATTCTAAAAGCACTAGCAATGGCTGTTTTATTGTTTATTTTTTTTAGCATACATAAAATAATGGCGCGTGGATTGCAGTCTTCTGGTTGCGTAATAGATGACAGACTTTTGACAAATAATTCCCAAAGGCTGAATGATTCCTATCCAAACCCTTATACCCACAGAGGATTTGGGTCAAAAACACATTCCCCAAAACTGCAGCAGACAGAAACAGACCTAAAAAGTTAATTTAGGGGAGAGGCAAACGAAAAAGCAACCCAGCTAGGTCATAATTAGGTTTCTCTGCCTCTTTTTTTGAACCATTCAAAAGTATACGCTGGGTCGGGTGGCTGGTGGGTATACTGGTGAAAGCTGGTGTTTATAGGACTCTGTGCGTGAGAACGCTTCCATGTGCCTTTCATTAGTGCTGGCCTCCAGAGACTGAGCTCTGAACTGGCAAATCTTCTTATTGGAGGCCAGGCATGTCTGCTTGGAGGATTAGCGACATGTTGCTTATGGGGCGAGATAGAGAAAGAGAAACATTTGAGAGTCAGAATTGAAATGCACACCTAGTTGGTTACAGCGGTCAGTGTCCGCTGGAACTGGCTTCTCTACCATGAGAGTGTACAGCCAACGTAACCAATGCACTTTTTGTGGGGTCTTTGGCTAAGAAATGGAAGCACAAGAGGTTCCAGCTGAAAGTTTTATGTCCTTTCTATGTATATTTATGACAGGCCTGAGGTCAGTGTTGTATCATCCGATTTCTCTTTTTACAAGTCTGACAGATCTACTAACTCAGCTTGGACCAGCAGCAGTAAAAGAGGCTGTAATATCTCAGTTCCTTCTTCTGCTGATTGCATTAGCAGTTGTTTTTTGTTGTGTTGTGCTGACTGAGGAGCAATGGAATCACTATTGATTGGCCAACAGCGGATGGTCATTGACAAGTTGAATATTGCTTTCAAGTGATGTCAAAGAAGTCCCCTCACACGTAGTGAAATATAAGCTGCTTTTGTAATCTAATACTTGCGCTTTTTGTTTTTAAATAAATAGGTGGGCCTAACTTGCACAGCAAGAAGTAGTAACTTTCAGAGCTAACTGAAAGTATATACAGATTAAGTTTATCAAAATTGCATAGTTCATAGATTATTTGGTCCTAGTCCTGTTACACTTAACTGCAGATGTGCAATGGAAGACCTCTTTATCCTAATCTGCAATGTACTGTCTTGTTATAAAAGACACATTATTTTGGTGTAGCTTCCTTTTTCTTTCTTTCTTTTTTAACCTCCAAATATAGCCTCAGAGTTGTGACTCGCAATCTCAAGTTTGACTTGGGATCTCAGTTTGTGACAGAAGAGACCTTGTCTTCACAGTAACATCAGACTGGAGATTCGTGCTTTTGTCAGTAGAGGGAGTCATGGCAATGGCTGTTTAAACACTGAGTTTCATATATCACACTGCACTTCCCCTTATTGCTTTCCCCTCAGTGCTGATTGTTCAAGTTCCTAAACACAGATGATATGAATTTTTTTTACCAAGTTTTTTACCATTAGAGGAATGGTCATGAGCTGTATGCCTTATATTAGGCATTGCACCGGTGGAGTAGGAACATTAACAATTGAACTAGCACCTGTTTAACAAAGATTCAGTGTCTCCACACATTGCAGGTAATAATAATTTAGTCATGCATTTTTGAACAGTGAATGGACTTTAACGGTTGTGTTGACAGTTATGGTTTTGTGAGTGGACTCGTTTGATTTTTGTAGGTTGTTTTGGCTATCTTTAGCTCTGGACAGCTCCCCTTTGACCAGTCTGCAGCCTCTCTGAACCCACAAATTCCCTTTACTACTGTGGCAACTGCCGCCCTGTAAGGCTCTATGAGTGAGAGCTGAGACGAATGCCAAACATGCAGGCCTGTGTAGACACGCACATGGGGCCCTCTTCCTGCCCGAGTTGGCATGGTAACCAAAGTCGGAGCAGCTCTGCTGATTGGTCGGTGGAAATGCCTGCCTGATCGGGGTTGCTGACTTTTTTTTTTTTTTCTCCCCCATCCCCTTGAAACACTCTCTCCTAGATTTGAACTTTTACCACTTGTTTGAGTGAATGTTATTTTTGACTGTATGCTGTGTTCGCAGCTTTGTGAAACTTGTGGTCTGATTACAGTTAAAACAAGCCTCTTTTTTTAAACTGTCATTGGTCGTAGCGTTGGAAGAGGGATGTTTTCCAACGAGGGTCTGTAAGAATGGCAAAACTTGTGTACGGCACAGAAATCCAAGCAGCCTTTTGTCTGGGAGTCTTAATACTCCCGGTGTGTGAGCCAGCTCAACACAAGAGGATAAGAGTGACGTGAGTCTGCATGAAGGATCACTGTGTTGGGGCAGCCAGTAAGGCTTTGTGCAGGCTGAGGATTAATGACTCAAGTCCAACTCCAGGTCCTATTACAGCTCCGCTCTTCGTCTTTCCTGCTATTTTGCGGAACCGTCTTAAGCGAACTGCCAAAACATTTTTGTGATTTTCGGAACGTTACTCGATATGAGTTCTGGCAAGATCTGTCCCGTCATCCCGAGTTACTCGGAAGGAACTCTGTCACCATCATCCGCACACTCGCTCGCCCACCGTCGTCCAGCGACGTACCACGCGCCAATGTAAATAATCTGGGCCACATTTTCGCCAGGTTCGCACTCTAAACTGGAACTTGTAATGTAATAATGGTTCCATACGTTTTCATGGAATCACTAAACATCCAAGCATCTTTTGGATTTACGTGTCAAACAGTCCACTGTGCCATTTCGCATTGGGTCACTTAGCCCGTGTCCTTGTGCCGAGCAATATGAGCGACCTGTCACCACATTCCCGAGCTGGCATTTGGATATGAGTCTGCCGTGGGGCCTGTAGCAGTCCCTTTTTTGACAGAGGTATCGTAAGTAGAGTGGAGGCATAAAATTAGCTAGGCTTGTGAATCGGGATTCTCAGAAGCCGTTGGCAGGTTGGGGCGGCGAAGGCAGAAGTGTAGAGTGTCCGTCTGGATGAAAGGTTACACATTTACAGCATGCAGGAGTGTCTCTAGAGTCCACATCTAGACCCCCCTCCCCTCCCACCCCTGCCAAAACCAAAAAAGATCTTCTGAGAAAATGTTGGTTGTCTTTCAGAGTAGTGTTTGCTTGTATACAGAGCGTGAGAATGAGACGAAAGCTGTCACTGCCCATGCTTACTGGGTTATACATAAGTGCACTTTAAAGCTTTATAGGACCAGACTACTCCGACTATTGTTTCACGTGATTCTTCCAAACAGTCTCTGAAGCCTGGTCTTTTCCCAGTTTAGATCATCCAGACTAACTTACCACGTATCTGAACGGATAAGTCGGTCACTTCTTCAGAAGTGTTTCAGTTATAGAAGCATGAAAAAGTTCTGAGCCATACAGGGAGCTCATTCACAATCTCCGCATTTAAACCTGCACCTTAGGCATTTTTAACAGTCGGCCCTTTCAGAAAAGTGTCCTTTCAAAACACAGCGGAGGGAAGGCAAATAAAAACGCACTGCAGCGGCAGCCTCCAGATCTTTCATGCCTGCACCTGGCCCCTCAGATCTGAGGTGTTGAGCAAAAACACAAAGTCAAGCAGAGCCCCTCCGCCCTGGACCGCAGCATGCGCTCTAGAAGCTGTTTACTCAGCCTCCTCGTCTAGCGTAGCGCTCAAGCACTCCTTTAATCACATCCCACCGGTCTGCGGTGTTCTCTCTGAGGCCTGTGTCCATGTGTGGTTACTCTTAAGTTACCCCAGCCATAGTCTGTTTTCCAAACCAAATCATCACAGGACAAAGACGGTTATAGATCTTGGCGTCACCAGGATGAGGTGTTCTCTGGAGGAAACAGAATTGTTGTTTCACCCTGAAATGAAAAGGCAGTGATTGTATAACTGGGACTCATTGGTTGTCTTTGAGTTGTCATGGTCACTGTTTCTCTAACTCCTACTTTCCTCCCCCTGTCTTCCAGGTTCCAGTTCTCTGTTGGACCTGACAGAGCAGTTTGCTCCACCAGACACGGCCCCACCTATGCTGCTCAAGCTGCTGGAAGCTATTGAGAGGAAAGGTGTGTCTCAACACAAATACACGTACACACACACACACATATGGTCCCACATATTTTAGTCAGGGGCCTCTCTACTATACAAAACTTTTACAGTAAACTTCCCTGGTATTACATAGTGTTTTATAATGGTCTACATTGTCTCTCTCCCCATAGGCCTAGATAACCCTACACTCTACAGAACCTTCACTGCTGGCAGTGGGTTTGACATCAGACAGTGCTTTGATGGTGGTGAGTTGCTTGTGGTAATTTAGAGCTTTAGCATTTAGCTGGTGTGTCTACCGGTAAGACTCAGTAATCACTAATATTGCATGTGTGATCTCCAGATCCTCCATCCACAGAACTGGACCAGCTAGACCTTCAGATGTTGTGTGATGGTCTGAGAAGGTACCTTCAGGACTTGCCCCAGTCTCCCATTCACCCGTCCCTCACCAGCGATTTGGTGCGAATTGCTCAGGGTGAGTCTCTCAGCACACATCCGGTTTACAACTGATTCAACCCTCAATCTAAAAAGACAAACGCAGTTCTGAATGGTCTGACTGTCATTAGATAACCTGTAATTTTGATTTCAGATAGAGGGGTACTCAGTACCTGCTTAAAGTATGATTATTTCCACATTGTGGTGCATGACATTTGCTGAAAGCAATGTTACTGCAGTTCTCCTTGTTGACCACAAGGTGGTATTATTGCTATGAAAAGAAAAATGGAAACTGCACTTCAAATGACATTGAGTCGTCCCTCAAGTAGCTTTGCTGCTTTTAAGGTTTGCCCATGACTCTAAGGCAGTTCAGGGGTGTACATTTCCTCAATTATCTTGCAAGATAGTTGATTTTTTTTTTTTACACATATTACCTGCTGTTTATGCCCAGACTCCCCGAACCCCAATAAATAAGCTTTTCAGTTTCATAAAATTTGAGGGCGTCACAATACTTAGTGTGTTCAGTACAACCTATGAGACCATTGTAGTGATAGTGTAGGGCCCTCATTGGCACAGGGACGAAAAACTGTCCTTATCTACCCCTGGTACCCTGTTGAACGCATTGTCCCGGAACATGCTGCTGGAGGCTCCACAAGTGTAAATATTCACTCAGGGAGAGAAAGAACACAGCAGTGGGGTTTTTTTTTTCTGTGCTCATCATGCAGTCATATGATTTGAAACAGGATATCTGTGTGGTTAATAAGATCTAAAAGAAGACTGAAAAGTTATCTTTCTCATCTCGGCAGTAGCCAATCATCTTCAGTGTACCTGACTCTATGTCTGTCGTTGTCATTTTTATGATCTGCATGTGGTTGAAACCGACTGAGCACAAATGTTCCACCCGATTGACTTTTGTTTTTTCACCCCTCATTTCTCTTTCTCCTTCTTTGATGCTATTATGCTTGGCAGACAGTGACAAAGGCCAGATGTGACTTGTAGTCTGAAATTGTATGTGTGTTAGGAGCATAAGCATAAAGAAGGTATTTAAGACAGTGGAGTTTGATTTTTATGCGCGTTCAGATGTAAGCATGTGTGTTAAAAGTAGGCAGTATTAGGACTTTGAGTGAGAGAGACAGAGAGGTATTCAGTGCGACTGACTTGTTGTTACAGAGGTCCAGAACCCAGATGAGTGTGCTCGAGTCCTGCGTAAGGCGGCAGGCTCCAGTGCTCTCCCTCCTCAATACTGGCTCACACTGCGCTGCTTACTGGGCCACTTCTCCCGTGTCTGCCAGGCCAGCGCCCGCAACCTCCTCAGTGCCCGCGCACTGGCCGAGATCTTCAGCCCTGTGCTCTTTAGACAGCAGAGTGCAAGGTATGCACTTCCATTCATGCATATGTATGTACATACTTACATACATACATATATAAACAAACTTACAAACATACATACATACAGTCATACAAACATTAGTCCTCTTCAATCATTTCATATGGGCATTGGATAACCATAAACATTATATTTGTGTAGATTTTAATATCACAGATTAGCATACAGGGCAGAGATGATCTGTTTTCTTGTTTAGGGTAGGGTAGGCATGTAGTGACAGAACTATGCACAATGAAATGTTTAAAAATTCCACTTTACAAATGTGAAAAAAGTTAGTGAGCAGTCAGATTGATTATTTTGTAACCTGAGGATTACTGAGTTGGTCTCTGTCTTCACAGCTGTGAGCCTAGCCCAGATTCACATATCAGGATCGTAGAACTGCTGGTGACCAGTGAGTGGAGCGAGAACCTGACAGCACCAGGTAGAGCATTTTATTTATTTATTTGTTTCGTTTTTGTTTTGTCTTTCTTCCTGGACATTTGTGAACTTAGCATGACCTGGAGCCAGATTACGCTGCAGTACCAAGACTGACATTCACACCTCTGAATAACACACTGCGTTGTGTAACCGGCTGTTGTGCAGAATAGAGGGAGGAGGCAGCAGGGGAGCGGACAGGTCAGAGACAGGCAATGTAGACTCTGCTACTATCCCAGCACACTCACCACAGCATTCCCATCCATGCTGTTATGGTGATGTTGCCATGGTGACTGCCATTTTGCACCGAGCTACCGCAGGAGACTCAAGCAGCGACCAGTACCTGTTCCTGACGCAACACGGGCTGCAGTAAAATGTCATCCAGTCGTGATTCTGACACCGTTCATATTATCTTACTGAAGTGTACTGACAGTAGAGTACTTTCAGTACTGAGAGTCTGATGAGGGAAGCCTGGTTTAGAATAGGTGGTGAAGTGTGGCTAGTTTTTCCATCAGTTGTACTTGGTTGTGTGTGCCCTTAATGATTTATGCTGCTGAAAGTCATATTCCATTGCGAAATTTTGGTGGATCAATTTGTGCTAGGGTTGCGTGCATCTGAGCAAAATTCAACCACTTGTGCAATATGCAGGTTTGGTATTGTGATGGTAGTTAAAATCACTCTCTCTCTCTCTCTCTCTCTCTCTGCCTGAAGGCCTAAGCTGGGCTGTGACTGTGTTAAAGGTTTTATTATCTGTATGGGACTATTTTAAACTTCTCATATTGTGGGCCAAACTCAGCTGTCTGTAATTGGCACCTGCAGGAGCCGGGACAAGGCCAGACGAGCCCAGGCTCAAATGCACTCCCTCACTTTTTCATTTGCTGAGGTCGCCCATGGCAGCTCACTTTCCTGCATTGTGCACGCCGCAGGGCAGATAAAAACTGTTTCAATTTCACATTCTCTGCGTTCACAATGTGTGCCTGCACATGTGTCTGTCTTGACTGTAACCGTGTGTCGTTCTGTGGGAATGTGTGTGTGTCTCTATACATGTTCATGTTTCACTGAGCCTATGTATATGCTCATGGTTACAGGGGGGTTATTTTGAGCTGGTAGTGAAGGGCCCACTTGCATTTGGTTGGCTGGGGACTGGTCCTCTCCACTGTGCATTCTGTGCATTCCCCGTCTTCGCTAGCAGCAGAGGTTGCTCTCACACACAAACACTTCCTTCGGGTTTCACTCCTCCTTAAACCCTATTGCCGCCAACCCCACCCGCCACCACCACCTCTTGCCTGAGTTGCATTGCCCCTCCCAAAACGCAAAGTACCCAACTCAGCAAATATTTGAACCTGAGTGAGTGAATCATAAGACTAGAGTCTGTGTGCCAGTGCAGCGCTGAGAGAGAAAATCCGCGCATGCGGAGGCAGGAACGAGCATTCTGAGAGGAGCAGCACGAGGGCGACCCCAGCAATCATTAACCAACCTGCCCCCGTTTCCCCTCCCATCTCCAAGGCGAGGCTACATTAGTCCCCTCAACACACAGCCTTCAAACTTCAGCATTTGAAACTCCTGCACTGCCAGGCTACATCACCTAGGCACCTGCTTTTCTGCGGATTATCAGGGTTTCTCTTGAGCTACCACGAGTTGCCTAGAGAATTGTTAAGAGAAAAAAAAAAATTCTGTGTTAAGTCTGAGGAATGGATCTATGCTGGAGGATTTGAGAACATCGGTTGGATTAACATGTCAAAGGAATAAATGTTGATGCTCGCAACGTGAACCCCCGAAGACTTGAAAATTTGACAGAACATGCACAACTTGCTGTGTAAGTGTTGGGATTTTTCATTTTATTTTTATTTGTATTGGATTTTATTTTTCTTTTGTTGATGTTTGTCGGTATATTGGTCGTAAGTCCTGGTCGGTTCGAAACTTTGCAAAACTTAAAAGAATATTTGATGTACCAAAAGCGGTGTATGTGATGCTGATTGGTTTGGCTTCTGAGTGCCTGGACTCTGTGGTGTTCAGAAAAGATTGTCCAGCGTGAAGGCAGTGTGCCTGGCCTGCTCTCCTGCCGAAAGACAGAAGAGCTCCGGTGACAGAGGCCATATATCACTCCACTTCTATGTGCCGCTTTTACTTATCTGCCATCTGTGGATAGAGAGAGAGAAAAAGAGAGAAAGTTGCGCGTGCAGTGCTTGAGGAAGTAGGTTAACCAGTTTAACATGAACGTACTTGCCTCCACTTGTCTCAACATGTGCTGGAGAAAGGGGGCCATGTGTTGAATTATTCATTGACTGCTTTGGTCAATACTCTGGCCAGGTCTATGGAACTTACTGACCAGCACTGTGATATGTCCGAAGGTCCTGTATAGATTTTAAACTTCGCTTTTAAAACTGTTCAGTAGGGGACCGTAGTTTTATTTAAATTTCAACAGGTGGGCTTAAGATGGAGTGGAAACATTTAAGGCCAGCAGTAAGATGGGTGCTATTTTCAGGAGTGCTGACCCGCTCCGTTGCCGTTAAGCAGTGACTTTAGTGAGGCTCCTCAGTGACCGGTCATTAGAGAGTAGCGGATGACAATGGGCAGCGTTCCTAAGGCACATTTTAACCCTACTGAGAATTGCGTCTATTTTGAGCTGGCCTCTCATGCATGCAGGCCTGACTGGTCAGCTGGCTGGATTTCCCCCACTGTCGCATTTGAGGATTACAGGCACTTTGTGAGCTCTGGCTGCCCCTGACCTGGTTGCGCCTTAGATGCAGCCGCTGCCTACGTGCCGCTGCAGCACAGCGCAGCATAAACCTTTGTCTCCCTGCCAGCAAAGGGGTTGGTCCAAAGCCACACACAGGGAGGGAGGGGGAGAGAGAGAGAGAGAGAGAGCGTGTGTGACAGAGAGCTAGAGAGAGAGAGAGAGAGAGAGAGAGAGAGAGAGAGGAGGGGCTGAGTCAACCTGCAAGAGTGAACTGGGGAGGGAGGGAGAGCAAGGAGAGATAGAAAGAATGAGAGCCTTCAGTGTTTCATTCGAGAGATGCTCCATTGCAGTGCACATCATTGGGATTCCTCTCTCTCTCTTTGTGGAGGAGTTTTTGTTTTAAGCTAGTGGATTTTTTGCCTTGTACTGAGACTGCATGAGCAGGGTACTGTTGAATGAAGAAGGAACAGATTTTTGTGCACTTTTGTGGAGTGGAAAAAGCCAGTGAGCTTTCGCAATGACATCACCGTGCTTAGGAAATGAAAGATGTAGCAGCAGGCAATGAGGCAGGAGTGGTCAGCGACGGTCCCGCAGTACGATTGGTTCGGGTAAGTGATGTAATGGCCTCCACCGACTCTCTCTCTCTCTCTGAGGGTTTTAAAAAATTGATTCAGAGCAACTCGCACAAAGATATACCGTGCTTTGTCGTCTCTCTGCGGGGGTTGCATTTGGCAGAATAAATGCTCGGTTTGATCAACTTAAATATGCGGCTTGGACTTAAACATGGCAGATTCTGCATGCCCGAGACCTGAGCCAGGTTCCGTGTCAGACCTTCTCTTTTACATTGAGATAGATGCACCACCAGGTAACTCTCAAACTTAATGCATTGTAAATTTGTCATTGCGTAAGTTTGGTTGCATAGATGACCGCAAATAGCTCAGGAGTCGTTAGATGCTGCTTGGATAGATTTACTCTTTCGTTTGTCATGTGCAGTTAGTGTTACCTGAAGTTTAACTGTATATAGAGGTGTCTGTGTTAGTCTGTGACAGTGCACTTTTTACAGGGCAAGAACCTCTGTAATCGTATTCTTTTGCATGGAGCCTGTAGTTAGCCGCATGGTTAATGTATGAATTTTTTGTTCTGGGTGCGTGGGTTCCATTTGCTGGTCAGTATTCAGTTTGGCTGAGTGAAAGCCACCCGGACTCCCACTGAAGTGGGGTGATCATGCTAAGCGAGGTGAACAAAGGAGTGTAGAGCGTTAGGGAGGGGCTAAAAATAGCCCACCACTTCAGCTCTGCCTCATGTTCCACGGAGACCGCACAGCCCCTAGAACTCCCGTCACACGTGTTGCTAGCCAATCCGCTGCAGCCTGCGCCTGTTACCAACCGTGCAACATGTTTTCAGTGGCTCGACTCTCAGCAGGAGAGGGATGGGACCAAATCATATGAATGGCCATACTGCAATTCTTAAGTAGCCTGTTAGTTGGGATTATGCCAATGGCCATGATGTCATTCAGCTGCTTGATTGCAGTGACTCTTGAATGTCTTTGCAGAATTTACTGATTGGGTAGGGTCTCATGCATTGAGTGAGAGAAAGGATATTGCACATGCACAGTGCAAAATCTCGGGTGGGTAAACCTGCGTAGTTTGGTTGCTGGCGCTTCATATCGTTTCCCAGTTGGATGTAAGAGAGGAAATGTCTGGTTGAATCATATGGCATATCATGGCCTGTAACCCAAGCTGATTTATGAAGGCATCTCATTGAAAATACAAAAAAAATGAATGAGGAGCTACCCTTTTTTTCCTCTCCACTTTTCCTGAATGAAATGCATTCCTCCTCACTCTCCGTCCATCACTGCCTCCCTGCTGGAAAGCATGTGCATTCTTTCAGCTCTGTTTAATCAAGTGGAAAGCCTTGGGAAGAGGAGCAGAGAGGGGAGGAGGAGGAGAAAAGGGGGGGGGGGGGATCTAGCAAACTGCAGAGGATGCTGCATGTGTTTAAATGTGTTGCTCCAGCTTAAGGGACAGATCTGAATGAAACATGCTTGACTGACCTACCAAAGAACAGACATGGTCTTTCCTAGAACCGGACACTTTATACATTTTTTAAAAAATCAGTATTGTCCTGGCTCAGCAAATTAGGACACATTTTGTGTTTACCCGGTTTCCTAAAAAGCTAAGGACATGTTTGGGCATGTCGAAGTGTGCAAATCTATTGTTCTTTGATATACAGATGATCTTGACTGGTAGTGGCCCATTTGATTATAAATCAGTGGTGACTATATCAACCTGTTTTTCTTATCTCAACAGCACTACCTCCAAAACCACCCAAACAGACTCCTATCACTAACAACGGTATGAACAACAACATGGCTCTGCAAGATGCCGAATGGTACTGGGGAGACATCTCAAGGCAAGTATACTTTTGGTGTTTCATTAGATTTTCTAGCCCTTTGGACAGTCAATGACATGGCTGTTTTCTGTTGGCCTGTAGTCAATAGTTTTGTACATGTTTTCCTTCTGCAGGGAAGAGGTTAACGAGAAGCTCAGAGACACGGCAGACGGTACATTTTTGGTCCGTGATGCCTCCACCAAAATGCACGGAGACTACACACTCACATTGAGGTAAGTCAGTCAAAGGACTTGTGTGCAGCCTTGAGACGCTTCAGCTGACATTAACAGGAAATGTATTCTCTGAGCTTGTTGTAAGTGTCTGTTCTACTTCACCTACAGGAAGGGAGGCAACAACAAGCTAATCAAAATTTTTCACCGCGATGGGAAGTACGGCTTTTCAGACCCACTGACTTTCAACTCTGTGGTTGAGTTGATCAACCACTACCGGCATGAGTCCCTAGCTCAGTACAACCCTAAACTAGATGTGAAACTTCAGTATCCTGTGTCAAAGCACCAACAGGTAACGAGCAAAGCGTTGTCCTTGAAACACCGTTGAACCAGTGTAAAGCACTGAGATCTGTTGTGCTCATAATCTCATTTTTTCACTTCCTTAGGATCAGGTGGTGAAAGAAGACAACATTGACGCTGTAGGAAAGAAGTTGCATGAATACCACCAGCAATACCAGGAGAAAAACAAGGAGTATGACAGACTTTATGAGGAGTACACAAGAACATCACAGGTTCGCACTCAAACCCTTTTCAAAACCGTATTAAAATGTTGTGGTGCTAAGGTTAGCTGGGGTAGTATCTTGAATTTGAATCTTCGAAATCCTGAATTTGAAGATAGAGTAACAAATTTTGCCAGTGAGTGAGTTCTCATCTAATGTGTCTCGGTCCTCCTGTAGGAGATTCAAATGAAAAGGACAGCTATTGAAGCCTTCAATGAGACCATCAAAATTTTCGAGGAACAGTGCCAGACGCAAGAGCGGCACAGCAAAGAGTACATCGAGAAGTTCAGGAGAGAAGGCAATGAGAAAGAGATCCAGAGGTGAGCAAGTGAACATGAAACACCATAACTCAGCACACTGAAGGCTGTGGAAACAAAGAGCTATTGCATCTGCCCCTGCTGAACTTAGTGTCTCCTCCATTTCAGGATAATGGTGAATTATGAAAAGTTGAAATCACGCATCAGTGAAATTGTGGACAGCAAGAGGCGTCTGGAGGAGGATCTGAAAAAGCAGGCTGCTGACTACAGGGAGATTGACAAGAGGATGAACAGCATCAAGCCAGACCTCATCCAGCTGAGAAAGACCAGAGATCAATACCTTATGTAAGTACCTCCCACTTATCGCTGTAGCCCTCCCCCCTAGTACTTTAAAGCTTTATTTTTTTTTTTTTTTTACTCAAGTATGTCATGCACGTTTTTTTATGGTGAATGAAATGGATGTAGATATTGTTATGGAGTGTACATTAACGTAGCTGGCCGGTATGTTCTCCAGTTTAATGAACTGTGTTGCTTGTTTATTACAGGTGGTTGACACAGAAGGGAGTGAGACAGAAGAAGCTCAATGAGTGGCTGGGAATCAAAAATGAGAATCAGGAAGAGTGAGTATTAGCCTCATTCCTGAGTCTTACCCCCCCCGCCCCCTCCTTCCCCCAAACACAATCCATTTTGCCCTCTTCAACTTGAAATCCCTGCCTAACCGCTTATCCTATCTCGCTCCCACAGTCAATACTCAATGGTCGACGACGAGGACCTTCCTCATCATGACGAGCGCTCTTGGAAGCTGGGCGACATCAAACGGACGCAGGCCGAAGCGCTGCTGCAAGGCAAGAGGGACGGAACGTTCCTGATCCGGGACAGCAGTAGAACAGGCTGCTACGCCTGCAGTGTTGTGTATGTATTGTCTCAAATATTAAAGCCCGTTTTGGTCCATGCTCCATCCCAAGCTTTTGCCACATCAGCCTTGACTTATGAACGCAAATTACCAGTTCGAGTCCATGTTGTGTCCAGTTTGCAGTGGATTAGTTATGAACTCTGAGTAGAGACGTGCAGGGAAAGGGTAAATAATAAGCTACAGAAGACTAGAGCTCTGACGCTTTTTTTTTTCTCTTCTTCTTTCACCACAGTGTGGATGGCGAGGTGAAACACTGCGTCATCAACAAGACTCCCACAGGCTACGGCTTTGCTGAGCCCTACAACCTGTACAGTTCCCTCAAAGAACTGGTCTTGCACTACCAGCACACATCCCTGGTCCAGCACAATGACTCTTTGAATGTCACGCTAGCATTCCCCATTTATGCACACCAGAGACGGTGAGGACTAGTGAACACACCCCAGGAGTCTTACAGAAAAGGGGACATGCTGAAATAGCCTGGACTAAGATGGAGTTGCCCTTTTGCTGTGGGCTTCAGGACTGAGGGTGGCTTTTCGCCACACAACCGCAGATCGACTGTGATTGAGAGAACAACGAGAACATGAACACAGGCCGCCAACCCCCTCAAAAAAAACAAACATATTGAACTTTTTGGCCACTGAGACTTTGACCAGTGCCGAGCCTGAATGTAGTTTTATTAAGCTGAAACTGCTGAACTCTTTCTCTCTCTCCGTCTCCTAAAATGGAGGACTTTTAGAGGCCTTTTCCAAAATGGTGCTTGTTCATGTCAAAGCTTTACATGCTGCTGGAATGTTGAACGCTGATGACCCCTCTGGAGTGCATCGTTTACTACTGCTCCTGCCCCCCCCCCATCAACCATTTGGCCCACCTGTGCTCTTCAGGTGCACCCCCCCCCCCCCCCCCCCCCCCTCTCAGCCTGTGTACATGAGTGAGTGCGAGTGCATGTGCGTGACGTGACCAAAACTCACAGTCTCTGAAAGCTAATTGTCGTTGGGGTGTTGAACATCATAATGTTTCAAACCTTCATGAACTGATCGTGGATGATCAATGTAGCAAGATGGCACTTTTTGAAACTGTTCATTCTAATTTTCTTGAAAAAAAAAAAAAGACTCCTCTATGAACTAACATTTTGTCTCAAAAGGAGCAAAAGAAAAAGAGAAGATGGCAAAAACGAGTGGCATTTCTTTTGCAAGCATTACAGTGCAGACTTTAACCATTTCCCCCCCCCTCCATGGACTAGGAACACGTTATATAAAAGGACCTGTAATGGGTATACATCATATTGTACGTACAGAGAACATTGAAATTTAAGTGATAAACCTTTGCCCTGTTGTACCAAAAATTGCTCGGTTCCTTCTCAGTTGTATTCTAATCTGCTATGCAAATTCTGTATCTCCCTTGTTTTCGGCAGAGTTGCAATTTTGTTTTACATGTTGCTACCCATAATATAAACTTCTTTTTATTGCTTGACAGTCCTTTTTTTTTCACATGTAAGAGGATATTTTAAGTGTCAAAAAGCCAAGGAAGATGGCTTCAGTTTCACAGCAGAAATAAAAGAAGTACTTTATTACAAATGTCTTTATCAGAAACTGGTATAAAGATGAGTATTTTATTAGTCTTTTTACTTGGAGCTAGGCAGAGCCAGTGGAGGATTTTAGAGCTGCTTCAGATCGCGACAGTGGAAATCATTTTGAAAGTTACGATTTTCATCAGAACAAACTAGACACAATATAAATAATGTCATTTGTAAATTACATCAAACAAATGGAAGCATATCATCAACGTACCATAAACTTTTCCTGGTTCCTGAGCGAAAATATTTTATTTTGTGATAACTGTATTTTTTTTTTCCCACAAATGGAGAGCAACACACGTGTGTTCTGTAATGATGAACATTGTATGAACTATTCAAACAAATAATAACCTTCCCATTTGTTACCCGCGTTTTTTTTCTGTATCAGAAAATCCTTGAGTGTTTACATCATGAGTGAATCAACTCATTTTGAATTGTCCCCAAATGCTTTATTCTGCTCACAGTTAGCCTAATGCCAATGAATTGTTCTACCATTTGGAGGAAAAAATAAATGCACCAAATCAAAACAGGATTCCTGTATTTCTGTTATTACTTTTCTGGTGATACATATCCTGAATTTCAGTATTTAGTATACGCCGAGTGCTGAAGTGTGTATTGCACAGGGTGTGCTTCCTGTACAAAGCTTACCTTTGTTGCAATTTCCATTGAGAAATGTTTTTGGTCGTGTCTCACATCTGTAAACGTCAGTATAAAACCGCTAACCTGTTTATAAAGTTTAGAAATTCTTAGACGAGTTCAGATTTGAATAAGAGTAAATCAAAACCAGGTCAGCACTGAAATACTTTTTCACGTTTAGACCTGATTGCCTTATTGAAATGGGTTAGATTTTTTTAATAATCTACCCAGGACAGCAAAGCTGATTAGAAAGTCCTCTTTAAAACCTACATTAATAGGATGAAGATAAGTAAACTTGGTTTTGTTTTTTTTTTTGATGATTTTCCCTTTAAGTTACCAGCTGTTTTGTTCCATAATGTGTCCAAACTTGCATTCTCAAATCAGGGAATAAAAGTAAACAACAAGGTACCATAAAAATGACTGACTGAAATTATTTTTTTGAATGTAAACATTTTCCATAGTTCTTTTACAAAATACTCTGCTCTTCCTTATTAAACACATTAGAAGAACATTTGCCTGAAAAACAGAACATTCTTGACCACCGTTTACTGATCTTAAGTGTGATGTCTGGAGCTATGTTAGCAAAACAGAAGTTGAAGCGTTTATGTTGCATGTTTCAAAGATCATTTTTACAACTCGGTGATCAAGAGACATGTATTCTGCCTCAGGTGTGGTAATTTTCACCTTGTTCATCCCTAAACAATCTTGTTACAAAACCACAAAATCAACTGTACAAAAGGAATTATTTTGAAAGTTATTTTCATTGTGAGGTTTAATTTTTTTTTTTAACTTGAGGCCACAAACAAACACCGTACTGTTTTAAGACTGTCATTATTTCCTGTGTGTTGTCCCTAGAGACTTTGTAATACTGGTTTGAGACACACTTCACAATGGCTGCCGCTGAATCTGAAATATAACACTAGGATATCTAATTCAAAATTTTTTCAAACTCTTTGGGATTTAATCTAAGAAAACCTTTTAGAAATTGAAAGAAAACCTCTAATGTCCTTAGAGAAAGAAAGAAAAAGTTTTCATTTTAGTTTTTGATGTTGATGAGAACCAGATTAGTTTATCGCTGGATCGCATAAAGAACTCGAGCCGTTTGTCTTGGACGAGCTGCTGCATTTTGTGTGTGCCGCTGCAGAGGCTTGTGGTTATGCAAATTTAGCAGAAAGGCATGCTGGCACGCCATTGATGTCACCAGTTACTGAAAAGGACACAGAGGTTACAGAACTTTATGTTCTCACAATGAGCACAGCCATATGAGCACATAGAGTGCACGCATTAGACAGTTTTACATTTGAAGCCACAAAAAGCTATCAAAGTGTAAAGCTAAACTTAAGTCCATGCAGTAATATCATATTACACTAGACTTAAAGGCCTATACAGCTACATTTCCAGACTTCTCAGGGTGACATGATTGATGAAACGCATAGAGACTTAGTTGGCCCCTTTTTTGTTTGCATGCCAACTGTCCAAGTCTGTTTAACATCCTGTGTAAGTATTCGGTTGTACTTATTCTGAAGAGGAAAGAGATAAACGTCCACTCCTGCCAGAAACGAATCTGTGCTCCTGCTTACGTAACATTGGCCTGGCTCGGGAGCTGTTCCTGTACCGATCGGACTCAACAGATGACCCGTCAAACTTCTGTTGACCTGAGGAATGGAGATAGGCCATATGGGACACATTCCTTATTTATCTCAGCCAACAATAGAACCATGTTTCTTTTGTCGTTGTTTTTTTGTTTTGTTTTGTTTTGTTATGTTTTTTAAAGGTCAAACCTTTTCACATAAGAAGCACGATAATATTGTGAAAAATAACATCGATTAGTTCACTCAACGTACATTAACACATTCAAATGTGTTGAGCAACGTACTGACCTCATTTTTTTTACTGAGGCGCTGAAATGACATTGACCACGTAGTTCCTCTTAAGCAGTTTCATCTGCAAGAGTATAAGAACCGGAAACACAAAACCGCAGCCACTGACTAGCAGAGGCTAAGATGTGCTTTATTCACGTAGGCTTAAATAAGCAGACTTTATCTTCAGCATTACTATCAATAAAAGATTTATAAAGAATACCTTGCATATATAAATACACCTGTCACATATATTGTTTTATTTTTATTAAGATTGCAAAACATGCAGCAGAGAATTACTGACTAACTGTGGTTTTAACACCAGTTGCAGCATTTTCCACAGTGGAAAATGTTTTCGTTCCAGTGTCCTATTTACCATGCATGAATTTACGCATGTATGAACATACGTTTAACAACAAGAGATCAATAATTGTAAACGAAAAGGCATCTTTGTGCAATGCAATGTAATAATCTTGCTCTTCTATATTCCGTATTACGTCATGACATAAATGATTTTGCAACTCAGACGTTGCTGATTAATGGCCATAATTTCAGAAAGCGACTCAGAATGCAGATTTATGACTGCTGTGTGCTTCAGATCAGGAACAGAGGTCAGATACTTCAGAAGATTTGCATTATGATGAAATCTGAAAAAAAAGGCCCTTCACAAAATCTAACCCTAACCCTAACCCTAACCTAGAAAAGACCCCGTCCCCCACCTCCGCCCCCACCCCTGTCCCCATCCTACTCATCGTTTTTTTAGACAAAAAAGAAACAAGATGACTGTTTTTTATACAGTCTATTTATCTTTATAAAAAAAAGAGAGAGAGCGAGAGAGAGAGAGAGACAACGTCACCTTTGTGAAACCGTACAAATGCCGAAAATACAAAATGTTACGTTTGATGCCCTACTCAGTTCCATTTTTCACATCTGTATATTTTAGGACAACTTGACAGAAGTATAAAATAAAATTGTATGCCACACAATACTTTCCTGACTAAGTTTTTGCCATCATGAACAGATTATTAAATAGTATAGATGTCAGTATTTTTACATTCTGTCAGTACTGTCAAATAACGAAAGCAGCCAACTGGAGACAAAAGGCTATTTTTCCCTTTCATTGTTGTTCTGAGGACTGGACACAATCCGCCCTCTCTATTATTTCATATGTTACAAAGTCAGTTACTTTTGGTGAAAGTATCTTGGCATTATGAGATATCGGACAACAGATTGTGTGGTCTCTTGACACTATTATTGGAGAGTTTGTTAGTTCTTTTTGTGCTGTAACACTGGCATGCCAAATCCTGTTTTACATTGTCATCATACATGGTCCATATAACGGAAACTCTCATAGTATCAGTCATCAAGTACACTGAATAAGTTTACTCATATACTTTTATTATGCTCACTTAAGTGTCTCAAGTATTTAAATGAATTTGAATTCCAACTGTTACAGACTTTGCTGAAACTTTGAGGCATGCAAGCAAAGGCGCTGTGGAGTGGGAGAGATAAGATAAGTGATGGGGTTCAAAGTGCACACCTGATAGAGAGCAGATGGTTAGTTTGCTATTACTCAATAAAGCTGTTAATAGTTGACCAGACAAATCCATGAGATCGCAACACAAAACCTTGAGAAACTGACTGGGGGAAATCATCTCTGTGGCCTAGAAAGCAAACGTGCTACAATCACATGCCCGCTGACATACATTCTGTGATTTTATATCTGTCTGATAAGACTCACAGACAAGAGAGACGACTGTCTCTCTTAGCTTGGAAACTTAATGCAGAACTAATTCAACTGTTTTTTAATGCTGTCGCTAAATGACAAGTGACTGGAGTTTAGACACTCACCAACACAGAATCATTTGATTTCTTTTAAAGCTGTCTGTGCTAAAACACGTGTCAGGGTGCTTAGAGTAAGCTGATATTTAATACTCTGCTAGTTACGGGAAAAAAGCAATACTGTCCAACTATTGGAGGCATGTTCTATGTTGTCAGCCAGGATAGCAGGCTTTCACGAACAGAACGTTATGTCTCTTAGACAATATGCCAGGTGTTATCAAGAGCAGGGCCCTGATTTCTTCTCACTAATTTGTTGGTAACAGCTTTTAAATCCTCTGAGACTTTGTGTGTGAAACTGCTCAGGTCTCAAAAAGTGACATTTGCTCTGCCACGGTCGTATCTGATCTTGGGGAATACAGACGTGGCTTCCATATACAAGCTCTACAGAGGTATCTTGAGGCCACCATGTAGGCCAGCTCACGTAGCCCAGAAAGCGTTTCTGACGGCACATACTGGTGATAATCATCTCACAGCTTTAGAATGCCATTAACTGACTGCAACAACTGTAGCTGACTTCTAGGAAGGGGATTTGACCACACAGACTCCTTTAGCTTGAGGAAGCTAATCTTTCTTAACCCTGTGAGGTTAGGCACTTCCTTATTTAATGCTGGTGCTGATACAAACACTTTCAACTCATGAACAATCCCAAGAATTATTGCTACCCAGAATCCCATAGATACAGCAATGCGTTGCTTAAACTCAAGCATCTGCATTATGAAAGAGCAGAAAAATAAAGAAGAACAGGTTGCTCATATTTTTGTATGCGCCATGCTCATTTTTAATTTTTTTTTTACTATTTTATAACTGTAAAAATGTAAATAATTAGTATCTATGTGTTGAAATTTGCAGATGGACGTCATGTTTAACTTTTTACAATATATAGGTTAGGTCAGCTACTGTTTACTTAGAGAATTCACTGAAACATATATCAGTGGTGCCTAAACTGTGTTCTCATTATGCATTATGTATTTTGGCGTGCTATCACTTCAGTAATAACCTGTAGTACTTTGTAATAACCCTTTAAACACTGGGTAAATTGTTCTTGGGTTAATAATTGAGCTTTGACAGACAGAGTAACTACACTGCACGTTAGTCTCTTAACTAATGTAAAGGCATACACCTGACTCTACGCAATGATAAAAACATACCATAAAATAAGTTTAATATTTGTTTTGTTTATTCTTTTGTTTGAAGAACTAGTTTTTGCACTCTGATTTCCATAATTGATTCCCAAATTCTCTTCTCTTCTCTTCTCTTCTCTTCTCTTCTCTTCTCTTCTCTTCTCTTCTCTTCTCTTACTGTAATATCACACAAACCACAGACTGGCACTCAAAGGAAGCAGAATTCAAAGCAAATCCTTTTATATAAGCAAAGCCCAGGAACACTGTATAGGAGAGGTGCCTAAGAATGTGTAGGGACATTATTAGGTCAGCACTTTAATTAGAGATCAATCTACGGTTATTAAAGAGGTGGGTATGATTTTTTTTATGGCTCAAAAATGTAAATCTAGTCTAATGCCCTCCAGAGATTAAAAGATTAATACCCCAGGGGATGAGATTTTAGTGCTCTTAATTCACTTATACTGAGAAGGCTTAAGTACATAATTACAAATGACTAATATTTTCCTGTGATCAGCATAGCCTTGAATAATTAACAGGATGCATCTGAAATGGCAGTCATGGCATTAGAAATTATTAAAATGTGTGAGAATTCGTGGGAATACCCCCTAAAGAAAGGGAAAGCTTGTAAAAAAAAAAAGAAAAAAAAAGAAATACCTTTCTCTTTGCATTTGCTTCTCTGAGACTGAGACAGAAGTCTTGTCTGTGCCTTACTATATTGCATCACAGAACAAACTTTAGCAGTGTCTGGAGAGGAACTCTTTTATAAGCCAGGGTGGATGAGTCACTGAGAAACAGAGCGCCAATGACGCAGCATCAAGACAATGAAACAGGCTTTATATTACCATAAATATAAAGTAACCAAACCAAGGCAGAGTAGTTCCGCAATAGCACACTAAACCACTCTGAGGACTCTTAACACTCCCTGTGAGTGTCCTCCTCATACTTTAATCCAGTCTAGGGTGGCTGTCATGATACTACTGCCCCAAAACTTAGAGAACAAAATTCTCTTGTCATACGTTAAGAGTGATTCGAATATGTGTAGGAGTGATCAGAAGGTGACAGAAGTGAGAAATGGGAAATGGGAAATGGGAGGCCATGAGGCTTTGTAATCCCTTCACAACTGTTACTAGAATGATTGCCTTCATTACTGTTCACTTTTATATCACCAGAAAATGGTGCCTGCATTTCTATGTGTTATAAAAGCTACAGTACCTTTTACAAAGACATGCAAATGTTCGGTTTAACTTAATATTGTGCTTGTAAATCACTCCCTGGTAAACCATTAATCATGGGTGAGGTAGCAGAAGAATGTCTAAACAATATGTCGTTGTATCACTGCGTCATATGGCACAAACATGAATATTTGAATTGTGATCTCAAAACATACAGTCAAACCCACCACATAACAGATGTATGAACAGTTTCAATCAGAATTACACAAGTTAGGCAGGATGAATATCATAAGACAAGTGATGTGCAAGTTTGACAAGTTTCAGGCTCACCTGAAGAAGAAGAGAGGAGAAAACTAGCACAACGCTAATTCTGACTCATGGCGACATCTTTGCTAAGCAAGCCACAGGTTTAATGGATGTGTGCCTGCAGTCATGGAAAAGTAATTAGACTCAACAGGTGCCCACACCTAGCAGCCACATCTAGCCGCACTTCCTCACCAGATAATATATTCTAAATCTGTAACGTATTAATTGTTGTAAGTGCTATGAGCTCAACCATCATGTAAATACATTGCCATAACTGCCATCATTTTATCATTACTTCCTTAATATATACATACTTAGCATTTCCTTAATCGGATTGATACCATGCTCTGTGGAAGCTTATTTTTCCTGTGAGATTTGTAAAACACTTAACATCGATAAGCTATCATAAATGTATGTTCCAATTATGAAGCAATGTGTCAGAATTCCTGCTGGTTTCCACCAAACTTCTGTGTTCAAATGATAAAATCTTTAGTGTAACATGTCATGAAATCTATGTTTAGTAGCCAAACCACAGATGGAGTATTGAGTATATATATTGCTAGCAGCCTTTGAGGACTTGACCTCTGAGAGTGCTGATGGATTCATTGTGCCACTAATCCCTTTTTATCCAGCAGTAGCCCAAAATAAACTCTCTGCTCTCAATGAGCTTTAATCCTTTTCCCAGAGCCTCATGCTACAGCCTATGGGGTTGTTATGTCATAAGTGCTGAAGCTAGGCTGGTAGGGGAAAGGAAGAGCGCAGTGACCAACATCAGCACTCTCAATGGAAGTATTTTCATCATCACTGGAACAACGTCTGTCTCAAAACATCCACATAACATCGTTGTTTAGAGGGGTACAGATGATGAACTTAAGGCAACCGCGCAAAAATCTGGGGTTCTGTGCCAAGCGATATGTTTTCAGAATGACCCACAGGAGGTTGATGCAATGCACGGAAAGTAAACATCCTCCACAGAATTTGGCCTTTATTTCTGTGGGTGCAGATCAGGCCATGGCATTTCTATAGTGTGCCCCTACACAAATGCGACTGACACATACGCAAATGACTTGTCTGGGCTTTTCTACACAATTAATACCTGCTGGAGAAGTCCTTGCTAACATTACTGTAATAATGTTACGACTTACCATCCTATTACAAACATTTTATAAATGTATTACTCTGATCATTCCCCGACCTATCAGAGATATCTGTGATACCCTTCCTCCAGAGAACAGTTGCGTCTGACCGTAACCTTTACAGTCTCATTTGCATTGAAAATGTGACAGAACAACAGTTGAATCAAATGAGAACAAAAGCCATAGCTATGCTCAACACGTACCCTTTCCATATGACCTCACAATATCACAAAATTACTTACACTCTATTCAGCATCTTACCCTTGTAGCATGCCCTTTAATCAAATGTTCATGCATCTGCTTCAAAGACTGCCCCCACATTTTGCGTGTGTATGTACTTGTGTGTGTGGGTGTGTGAACAACAGATGCAAAATCCATCAATCTGACCAAACCTGGAGCAATTAGCTAAATGACTGATGCCATAATTCTCCCATGACACCATAAAGGCCATTAAGGGAATAAATTAAGGTGTCCAAAGGTAATGGCAACTTACCGTGAGGGCTGCATACATGAGATCACAGCTTCATTATCCAGTAAAAAAGGAAATGGCTTTGTTTTCATCATCTTCTATTAAAGCACCACATTTCGATCATGTCTGTTCCACTTAGAGGGCATAAATACCAACTCTTAGTGTTTCTGTACATGTGTTATGCGTCATTACTTACGAATTTGGTGAAATTATCAGGTCTATTCTGAAATCTTTTGGTCACAGTTTAATTACACAGATGAACAGAGGGCAGATGATCTACTGTGGACATACAGCTCATTTTAATATTGGTTTCTATTACCTTACATTTTAGCAACGCCAAAGGTTAGAGAACCGGGCTTGTGACTGGAGGGTTGCCGGTTGCCGGTTCGATTCCCAGGCCCAACATCCACGGCTGTGTGCCCTTGAGCAAGGCACTTAACCCCAATGCTCCCCGGGCACTCCCCAAGGAATGCTGCCCACTGCTCCTGCGTCTGGTGTGTGTTCACTACTGGTGGGTTGGATGGGTGTGTGTGTGCAATCACAGAAACTTACTTAACTTACAAAGAATATATGGTCCAGGGCTGGTGGCATAATAATTTGTCATCTGAATTGGTTTCGAGTCTCTGTGGGTACAGATTAACCCTGCTATGCGATGGTGTCTCCATGCCTCACTACCTGGAAATTTGAGGATCTGCCCTGTCTATCCCTATATGCTCTTAAATGTAAACGCTAAGTGATTCATGCCAGTTTTATCTGTTTGATGTTCCAGGAAAACTGTGTCTATGAACATTTCTACTGATAGCGCTGTTGTCCAACCTGTTCTTCAAGAACTCTCGACTCTTCTATATTTCATTTCAGCGCCACAACAGTCATCAAATTCTTTATTACTTGATTCAGCTTTTCTGTAGATGGACATGCTATATTTTCAATAGCTGGAGATATCCAAGAGCTGGGTTGAGATTCATTCGTATAACAGAGACAGAAAAACAATTGCACTAACGTAATCATGGTTAAACTGTCTGAAGACGTGTGTTCCACTGAATGTTCTTTCTTCATTCTTTTAATGTTAACAGCAGGAAGTGCAGCACATGAGAGCTGAAGTCATCTATATTTAGCACACCCACAAACTCAAAAAAGTCTGTGGTAACCCCTTGTCTAATTCAGAAGAATGAACATGCCTTACATGTTCCACTCCACCCACAGTACAGTAAACAAAAAAATGTAACTCTGTACTAGTTGAAGACTAGGCCAAAAGAAAATAAGATATCATCTGATCATCTATGTACGTCTTTGCCATCCCTTTTTTTGAAATGGAACATGGGAGGATGTATCACAGAAACTTTGATTCACATCATTCTCATGCCAGCATTGAACAGCAAACTGGTTCACGCCAGTGTCTGATGAACCTTGGCACTGGTTAACTGATGAATGGTGAAATAGACTATTTTATCCCCATTTGAACTGGATTAGACTATGAGACAGAATATTTCTTCATAAACAAATATTTATAATGAACTTGAAGCAATACTTATATATACCACTTGAAGCCCAGTACAACCACAAAATACTCAGTACTTTCCAGTGTCCTCCAGTCATAACAGAAGTTGAACTTACGCCAACTTGAGAATTATAGGTGGAGCATGTTTTACGGTTCACTGTCTGGCCATATGCGAGACTGTTTCTCAGCTAACCGATACTGGAATTCATCCACTGTTTTACTCTGCGCTGATACTTCACCACCTGATCTAGGAGAAGCGTATGAAGACTTTGGACAGTGATCATACGATTAAACCTAATCGGTTACACCTAGTTCCAAGTGACATTGTGAAGATGTTCTCAGGTTTCACATTGGAACATGAAAATGCACACAGCTGGACATGAGGTTGTCTTATTCTGACAAAATTGATAAAGACAAAGTTGCTTCAGATTTAACAGAATCTTCCTTAATATGTAACATTATTTAACATTGCTGTAACATTAAAATTGCCCTGTACATAACCATGCGATCAGAACCATGCTGCCTGGCTCACCCACGCGAAGGAGACTAAGGGGGCAGGCATTTCTTACTCGTGTCACTGATGTTTTCAGTTAGTGACACAAAAAGTGGCTCCAGACTTTTTTTTTTTCCTTTTTAATAAATGTTTGGGATGGACCAAATAGGATCTAACACATGTTCTTTATTTGTGATATAAAAAAAAAACCTAGCAAAATGAACCCTCTTTGTGCCTGCCAGCATACGTTGATGCGAAGAGTCTATGCATGCGAAGGTTTAGTTATGTTTCACATAAATAAAAGAAAAGAGATATCTCTGAAATACTGATACCTCAAATACTGAAATGTCTACAGCATTCTAGGCCTTGCTTATAGATCTATTTAACTCAGGTCTCTACATTAACAACCTGTCAGAACAAACTTTCAAGCCAATGGAGCTCACTAAACAAATAATGACATAACACTTAGTAAATACAAAACCTGACATGCGGCTCCCTGATGGTTCTGAGAAACATTTGCTAAGTCCTGATACTGGTCATCAGGTAGAGCCCCAGTCCATGATTCAGTCCCATTTAAGATGAGATGAAAGAAGAATATAAGGCTAGAGAAAGCATGAAACACTCCAGTGGGTGTGCCCTTTATCCTCATTTACCCTTTTTAAAAAATATATATATAATTATAAAAACATTTTTATTGGAAAAAAGGAATAGTTTTCCTACATGTGTAATACCATCTATATAACGTGACTGTCAGATGTTAAACACCCCCGTACGAGTAGTGGAAAATAAGTGAAGTGTTTCATGCAAATTAGCATTAGAGGGAGTGTAGATAACATCTGCCTGTGGTTAATTGTAGAAATTAATTTTCTATGCTATGCTATGGCATCACTGAAATTATGAAACCTCATACTTCTTCCCGTGAGATTGCTTACAGCAACAAATGCTTTTTTTTTTTCTTGGTCATAATTTATTGTCTGGCACAGTGGTTTATCGGCATAAAGTTTCTACCTATCTAACTCCTATTGGACCTAACTAGTGGAATCAAGAGAGTCCAAGCAAAAACAGCATATTATGAGGCACCTCAACAGGGGGGCTTAGACAACAATGAGCTTTTAAAATCTGGGTTTAGCTGCATAGTACAGAGGCATTATTAGAATTAACTGCCACCAGTTTATTACTCCTGTAAATATAAGACAATAGTCCCTTTCCTGGATTCGGAAGTGGTCTTTACACAGACTGAGACCAGCAGTCAGAATGAAAGAGGCACTTCAGTGCCTTTAAGAGCATTATTATAAATAACAATGCATTAGTAACTTTTAGCGAGTTTTTTACTCACTTCCCTTTGTCTACTTCGTTTCCCCAGGTAACAACACCAATTATCCAATTACCCACATTAGCCTGGTTGTCTTACCTACAGTCCTCATTATCTAAGGAATACCCTCCTACGCATCGGCCGCACTCCCATTTGTTATAATGAAGGATGAGCAAAGTCATGGCCATCCAAAGCCATGTGTTGGTCACAATTAATTCTGAAACAAGCTTGGCACACAACATCTTACCCCTTTCTTACACATTTAAGATTTATTTCAATGAGTTTCTTGACTCTGCCTCTGTGCCATTTTGTACTGATGAAATTGGATTTGCACCTGCCGCATCTGAAAGTAATACGACTTTTGTCGTTTTAATAGAGGATTTCAAACAGATCAAAATTAAATCAGCTGTCAGCAAGGTCTGGACTGCACTCAGTTTTTGAATGTGCTCTTGTACAAACATACTCCCCTTTCATTTAAACTGTATTAGGACTATACATTTCTCTTACGGCCCTCAGTACAACTATAAATAGGCGATCGATTTGATTCCAGGGGTGCCTTTTCGGTAATATACTACAGAGACTCGAGATAAATTGGAAGGTAAATAAGTGAACGCTGTTAAATATTAACGAATCATTTTCACACGAGCAAGACTGGTTAAGGTTTTGATAGCCGTACGAAGTGAAGACTTCTTATCTCCCGGACTCCTATTCTTCAAAGACCTCTCATCTCAGCGCGGTTTCCTCAGTTTGTGTGATTGTCGGCCTAAGAGGACAGGGAAATTGGGAGTACTCTGAAGTAAACTGCATGATTTTCATCCACTGTGTATCATTTCTTTATTTGGCCTGCGTACTGACACCCTTTTTCCTGGCAGAGCCTGTGTGGACAGGAAATAATGAATAATTATGCTTGCGTTACGATCCCTTGCTGAGCAATAAATATTGTCATCTTAAATGGGAGTAACAGCCTTTAAACCTTCTCACTGATTTCCACTGCTCTCCCAACAGGCTGACAGCCCACAACTCCCCCTTTACGCTCTGTGACTACGGCGATATTATCTTTCACCTTGCGAGGCAAACAGTGTAACTGTGTCGTTTTATACACTCCCTTGTCACATTTTGCGAAACGTGGGGAACAAAACTGTCTGAGGGAGTATGAGGGTCAGATTAAAGTGAACACGCACTATATTGAAAACAATTACTTTACATTTTTTTGACACAGCTGTTTATGTTAGACCCTTTGAAGTGTGTGTTCACAAAGGAACCACGGAAGTGTAGAATTATTAAGTGTAAGGGTTCAAATTTCCTCCTATATCATAACATGCGTTTCTCAGCTGCTTGCAGTTACTGCATTTTTATAGAATCGTCTACAGTATGGCCAACATTGCCATCTAGTGGTCATAAATCAGATTAGTTTTAGGTGGTGCATCGCCGAATTGTCATTAGTGATCCTTTGTTGCCACTCAAAATTAGATTATTAGTGTTCAGTAAGACTAACCACGACTTTTTAAATGGAAGACACAGGTGAAGTTTTTTGAAAGTATGCAGATGGATTTAAGCAATCAGCAGTGATTATGTATATTTTCCTTGCTCCAAAATTTCCTTGTAAAATAGTGTGTCTTTACTTGGAAAGCCAGCATGTACGTCTCGGGCTTTGTAACATGATCGTACACGCTCCAGTACAGTAGGTGCCGCTATCCCGTTTTACATTAGGGAACAAGTGCGATCAAACACAGAAGTACACACACATTGTGTCCGGAAGCACTATAGCTACGTCAGTGCATTCTTGTCGTGGCTTAAGACTACCCAAATGCGTCTTATGTCTTTAACTATTAATCATTTTAAGATATGTTGTTAACTTTGGTGCTATACTGATTCAGCATTCAAGGAAAGGCGGTAGTCAGCGAGTGTTAACCTAATTAACAGCAATTATAGATGGACCTCGGTATTTAAATGATGCTATTGCTATCAGACAGGGTTCTCGTTCCGGTAAAACAAACTTGTTATGATGTTTAAGTGAGCTCTTAGATAAATTTGCGGTAGTTTGGTGCACGCGGGGTTTGAGGTACCTGGAAAACAATAAAACAACACTATGGACGATAAGTACGGTAGTAATGTCATCTCCGGTGGGAAACTGGGACGAGTTGAGGTACCCAACGACAGGTAAGAATGTACTTGCAGTTGCTTAGCCTGGAAGGAGAAATCACTGGCCAGTTGAGCTATTCTTGGCTAGCTTTGATTTGCACTTGCCAAAAGAACATTGAACTGTTAATCGGCATTAGCTTATTTCCAGTTAAATCCAGTGTCGTTCCTATGTAACCAAATCTATTTAACCAGCTGGCACAATTCGAAACGCTGATCTGCTATGAATC
Organism: Chanos chanos; assembly: GCF_902362185.1. Taxonomy (NCBI): domain Eukaryota; kingdom Metazoa; phylum Chordata; class Actinopteri; order Gonorynchiformes; family Chanidae; genus Chanos; species Chanos chanos. The sequence continues at coordinate 39,084,689 of NC_044497.1, forward strand.
TGGAAAACGTCGAACGAGTCATGATGTACCATTTGCTTTCTGTGTGATGTAGACTGAATGTTGCCAAAATGGGGCCAGCGACTGATGCTTACTTTTTTTAGAAGTGCTGATGCTTCACTGATGGTCGTAAAGTATTTTAATACTGGACATATGTGGTAAATGACAATGAATAACTTTGTTTCAGACTGACGAAGTACATAGTGCTCCTCTGTGTTACCAAACTTTTGAAGGCTCTTGGAATATTTGAATCCTATGATCTCCTCAAAGTTGTGCATATTGTACAGTTCCTCTTCATACTTAAATTGGGGTGAGTGTCTCAGTGTGATGCTTGACAAACATACCCCAAATATTGTCAATATATAAGGGACCACACACACAGCCCATATATATATTTTTTTTTCAATGATAGGTGTGCAGTTATCTTGGTTTTCTTCCAAAAGCCATTTTCTTCTGGGAAAGTCATCTCTAAAAGACAGGTACACCATGTCTGTGAATGCATGTGTCTGTGTTTACGGTGTTTGTTTGTGTTTTTACATAGGGGAGAACAATGTTCTGTATCTTTACCATTCACTGCATAACCCAGTCAGAAGTGACACTGCTCTGTGAACACTCAATCGCAACGATGATCTCTTTGTTGATTATGTCTCTCTTCTCTGTGTGTGTCAGTGGATTAAGATCTTCAAACACGCCGTCATCAGCTGTGTTATTTCTCTTCTGGGATTTTTTGGCCTCACACTCTGTGGACCTCTGAGGTGAGTTACATTTTTTCTCCTCTATTGGTTTAAAAAGGCACACATGGAGTATGAAATAATGTAACAGTATGCCTTCTCTTACATCTGCTTTAATAAGATTCAACAAAAAGGCAACAAGGACTAATGATTTTAATGTTATTAGTTTATCATTTTTCTTGTAGAACTCTATTGCTGTTTGAGCACAGTGACCTGGTGGTCATCTCCCTCCTCAGTGTTCTCTTCACTAGCTATGGAGGTGGACCTTCCAAGGTAAAACAAAAAAGGGTTTGTTATCTTGTTCTCTGAATATAAGACATGCTCAACTATGTTAAGACAGTTTCAGAATTAAGTTGTGCAGGTATTTGATATTAGAGAATATTTCATTTCTCAGGTATTTTATCTGTAGCTGCTGTGTGACTTAAACCTATTCAATATTCATTGAGAATGCACTGCAGCACAGTACATTATGTTGTGTTATTGTGTAGACTGCAGCCTATCATGGGTAGATGTCATTCATTCATTCATTCATTCATTGCCTAAGCTGCTTATCCTGATTAGGGTCACAGGGTGGATGTCATACAGGTCAGTCTAAATAGAGCTTTTAGAGTAGGGCTGACAGTGAATCTGAGTGCTGTTTCTAGTCTCCTCTTATAATGGGACAGTTCTCACGAAACAAGGGTTTGAAATGCGCTCTCACACGCACTGGGAATCCAGAGACGTCATTTGATCTTCCTTCCACTTTGCTTTAGACAAGGGGTGCTGCTTTTTTCATCATCGCAGTGATCTGTCTGCTGCTGTTTGATAATGATGACCTCATGGCCAAGATGGCAGAGCACCGTATCCTTCAGTAGCCTGCACTACAGTCATGCACAGTCAAGAATCACATCAAAAATGTGCAATGTTAACACAAGTCTTTAGCTCTAAGCTTGTTTAAAATCATTGACGATGCTGGCTGTTCATAGATGCTGAACATTTCTCTGATAAAGAGTCGTGCTTCTGACGTCAGTCCTTGAATTATGACCATTTTCAAATGTTGTTATCGTTAATTCTTTTCTGAAGCCGAAGGACACCATGACAGTGCTCTCACACATGCATTGTACACAGGAATTGCCTTTTTAGGGGTGGCTGACCATAAGGTGAGTAACTTTGCTAGAATATTACCAGTATTCTACGATATGGGTGAAACAGCCAAAAATCTATATCATAATAAACAAAACAATGGACTAAAAGTAACACTAAATACAACAAACATATACAAGAGCCATTTACTTAATATGATGCACAGTGAAACTCATTTCTGTTAGTCATGGTTATTCTCTGCTGTACAAATGAAATATTGTGCAATGTGGTTATGTTTGAAGTTGTTTTTGTAACCTTTTGAAGCCACCGTAAATTTATGATGGTATTTACGTAAAGTTTCACTCTGGTCTTTGTCACTTTGTTTTAAACCAAACTCAGCCCAAACATTCAGTCTAATCCTATAATAAACTCTGAGGTTTATGGACAGATTAAAGTCATCTTGTTTATCCTCAGGGTGGAGTGGTGTTGCTGGTCTTGGCCTTGTGTCTAAGAGTGGGCTTTAATACAGCCTCCAGAAAGCTGTCGGTGGAAATTGGGGGAGCCAAACGCCTCTATGCCTTATCCAACCTGGTCTCTTCACTGGTGCTGCTACCCTGGGTCTTGGTGCTTTCTGTCACTACTGAAGTGAGTCAGCCAAACAACATTTTCAACACATTCATATTTGCCTTTACACAGTGTCCATTTAGGGCCATTACTTTTGGTACTCTTTTATCTTATATAGAGATTGATCTTATATAAAATAATCAACAAAATGCAGGTTACTAAACCAGTCCTTTTGACCTGCATGTTGTATCCAACACAGAGCAAGGTGGAGTCCTGGTCTGCCCTCCTGTTTCCCTTCAGCATGATCATCTTCTCTGTCATGATACTGGACTTCTATGTGGACTCCATCTGTGCAGCTAAAATGGAGGCTCCACGTTGTGCCCGGTACAGTTCCATCTTCCTCTTCCTCAGTGGCCTGTTGCTGGCTAACTTCTGGACCCACCCACTGACGGACCAGCTCCGAGCCATGAGCAAACCAGGCCAGCAGACCAGCACAGAACACGTTCTCTCTGGAGGCGTACTGGTCAGCGCTGCTTTCTTCATCATGTGTGAGTCATGTCTCTGTTAGTCACACTCGGCTGAGTGCAATGGCTGCAGCAGTACTTTAAAGACTGTAGCTCGTCCTTTTTCTTGTTGCTGATTGGCTAATTGTATCCTCAGATTATCAAATAGACTTTTTAATCTGAATCTTTGGATTTGGTGCTAGGTTTTAGCAAATGACACATAGTTTGGGTCACCAAGAATTGGAACACACTTGTTTGGCAAGTAACTGTGACAGTAAGACCTCTGTGGGGTGACAGACACAGCATTTTATAAGTTGACAAAAAGTGCCACAGCTGTAACATATGGCAAACAAGGTATCAGTATGGGAAAATATATACTGTAGTACAGAGAATCCTGTTAAACTTCAAAGCCAATTGTTTATGTATCCATTTTTGACTAATGTAATTCAACACTGCTTCGGAGGTATGCAAACTCTGAGAGATGATGTGTTTTAAAAACAAATGATAGTAATTCTCCTTTCTTTGCTGTTTCTAGCTGATAATATATTGTCCTCTCCATCAAAGAAAGGACAGAAAGGCACACTGGTTGGGTATTCCCCTGAGGGCACACCTCTTTATAATTTTATGGGCGACGCCCTCCAGCACACATCCCAATCACTGCCACGCTTCATCAAAGAATCCCTGAAACAGATTCTGGAGGAGTATGACTCCAGGCAAATCTTCTACTTCCTCTGTCTGAACCTGGTGAGTGCACTGGCCTGAAAGGGAGCACATTTCAACATCAGCCAGAGAACAGTTTCTCAATGGAACTCATACATTCACACTTTAAGTCAACTTTAAGTGTTGCTTCCGTCAAATGTGCATGTTTACTGATTGTTAGCCTAGCCATATATTCCAATTCAATAGAAACTTGTTTATCTGACTGCTACTTTTATGAAATTCTGAGACATTAAAGACATTATAAACATGTCGGGAGATATTTGTCCATAACAGCTTATGGCTATGCTTTAAGTTTGACTGTGAGCGTATTTAGAAACCTGTCATTCATTAACTATGCCATTATAATTGGTACAGGCCTTCACATTTGTTGAGCTCTTCTATGGAGTATGGACCAATAGTCTGGGACTGATCTCAGATGGTTTTCATATGCTGTTTGACTGCTCAGCTCTGGTGTTGGGACTGTTTGCTGCACTCATGACCAGATGGAAGGCCACCAGAATATATTCCTATGGGTGGGTTTTCTCTTGAATATATGTATTACTGTATTTACTTATGACAGTCAGTAATGGTATTTTTTTTCCACGATATTCATAAATGCAGTGATGGTCCTAACGAAAATATTCATCCTGTTCTACATATATGAGCCAACTTTACCGATGAGCAGCAGAGATCAGCTGTGAATCACATTTTCCGTACACATGTTCACTTTGACAGGAGAAAAAAAACCTTTGCATAAAGCACCATGATGTCTTGACAGTCATTTATTAATCTTAATATTGTCTGATTTGCAGGTATGGCCGTGTTGAGATTCTCTCTGGGTTTATCAACGGCCTTTTCCTCATGGTCATAGCCTTCTTTGTGTTTGTGGAGTCCATCACCAGGCTCATAGATCCGCCCAATATCAATACAGATATGTTAACGGTAATTACTTGACTTGTTCAGTTGACTTGAAGCGTTAAGGTTTCCTTATTTATTTAACAAGGACAGAACATGCGCATGAATTGGTTTGCACAGCAATATACATGTACCAGAGTGTGCTAATGAAGGCCCTTTCATCTGTAATACATGGGCAGATGTTGATGACATATAAGAAGCTCAGTATGCAAAAGCTGATTTGAAAATTAATTGAAAATGCGTTATTTATTGTGTTGAGGGCTATGTAGTTTAACGTAGATCCAGTTGTCTTAGGTTTACCTCGGGTATCTCTTTGTTTTTTATGCCTTTGTTTGAATGAACACATGATGCAAAAGAGCCAAAACAGTATTTAAACCATTTCATATACTTTGTTTAATTTGTGACATTGCTTGTGACCAGTTCATAGTCATAGAGCAGTAAGAATTATGAAGGGGAAAAAAAGCATAGTGTGCATGTAAAGCTTGGCAGCTCCAGTGCTCACTGATGACTGGAGGAGCTTCATGATACATTGACTTTGATAGTGCTTGCTAACATGTAAAAGACAGCTTTGAGTCTGCCATTTTAAACAGTATCTAAATATTTTAGGTCTGACACTACTTTCAGTTTAACTTCCTTGATGAAAACATCCGATAAGTAGACCACAGTTCCCTTCTTTGAGAAAGAAAAACATACAAACCATTGTGTTTATGTGCAGATGTACAGATGAGATTTCTAAACAGTCAGATTTTAATTTTTGTACAGTATTTTGCCTGTTTTTGGCATATATAAATAGGTTTTCATCTTCGACATACGTTTGTGAGTCTACAGATGGACAAATAGTGGACAGGTCATTTATCTAGGTTAAATGCTGAATAAAATATGAAGAATTTGTCCTTGAGGAACTCGTGACACCGTTAAGATCTGTTGAGTTTCTCATATGCAGGCATATGGTTTTCTATGTTAAAAAGTCATCCAGTTAATGGCTTCCATGTAGAAGTTAAAGAAATACACGTATAAAATTGTATTAAATACCTTCTGTTGGATTCAGAAAAACAGCATAGTTTTATCTGGTTTGTTTTAGTACTTTCAGGCGGCAACTGTCGGTTGTTTCTGTTGAACAAATTTAGATTTCGAGTCAGAAAATGGTTGAGGGGTTCTGTCTGTTGCACTGATAATATATCTCTCTAACACCTCAGATATATCGCAGGTAATTTGCTGATGGATCTGGAAAAAGCCTCGGAAAAAAGGATATTTCAACAGCTATCAGTTCTTCAGGGAAACGTCTGTGGAAATTGTGTAGTTGATTGACAGATTAATCAGATGAAGAGTTGGGTCGATTAAAGATGCCTTGTATGTCTTTCGAAGTGTAGAATCCAAACCAACAGTATCCTTTGCTTTTGAGTTTTTAGAGAGCTTGTAATGTTCTCTGTATCCGACAGTCTTATTCTGAAAACTAGTCTGATGTTGTATGTGGGGTAGGCTATAATATGTAACCAATAAGGTCACCAGAAAATTGAATCACTTGCCTTTTTTTCCCCCTCTGAACAGCCAGTATCGATTGGAGGTCTGATCGTCAACCTGGTGGGCATTTGTGCTTTCAGTCATGCTCACTCTCACGGCTCTTCAAAAAGCAGCTGCACAGGGCATGATCACGGCCACTCGCATCATGGGCACGGGCATGGGGAGCATGGGCACGGAGGACATGGGCACAGCCATGGCGGGCATGGACACACACACGGGCATGGACATTCCCACGGGTCAGGAGGAGGAGGAATGAATGCCAACATGAGAGGTATTTCACACTGATTTAGTCTCCGTGGTGCTTTCTTGAGTAATTTTATAGTTGTCTATGGAAATGTAAAATGTGTAATTTCATCAGTGTAAATGGTACTAATGTCTGTCCTAGTAAAAAAATCTGGTTTTGCAGTAATACACCACTAAATGTTATCAGACTAGTCTTCATATTTATTGTTGTTGTGTTGCTCTAACATAGCTCTTAATGTAAACATTATTACAGATTTGTCAAATCATACAAATGATAATTTGAGGCAGATAGTTGTGTTCAGATACATTTCTGAAATATGTATGAAATTATATCTACTCCACTGCATTTCAGTTTGTTGTATTCACTGGCAATTTTAGTAACAGTAATCATTACTCAACAGTAAGAAACCAAGCAGGAATGTTTCTTGTGTTTTTAATTGGGTACTTCACAGTATGGTTGTGTCTCTGCATTATACCTCTCTCTGTGTCATCTCCAGGAGTCTTTCTGCACGTCCTTGCAGACACACTAGGCAGTGTTGGGGTGATTATATCCACAATTCTTATTCGTCAGTTTGGATGGCTGATCGCAGACCCCATCTGTTCCCTCTTCATTGCTTCGCTGATCTTCCTCAGTGTCATTCCATTGCTGAAGGATGCCTGTGAGGTTCTTCTCCTCAGAACACCTCCCGAGCATGAGAAGGATCTGAACATTGCTCTAGAGAAGGTCTTTGACTTCACTCAGTTCAAGTAGTGCAGTTTAGATATTAGAGTGATTGATGACTTATGATGCATTGTTTATTGCTAGTTTTGGAATTAGCTTCTCTTGATTTAGGCACGACGTTTTTTTCTCTGCAAAACATTCTCTTGATTTGGAATTTCAAAATATCACCAAAAGTATACGAAATGTTCGTTCTTTATCCCTTTCTCCTCAGATCCAGAAAATTGAAGGCGTATTGTCATACCGTGATCCTCACTTCTGGAGACATTCAGCCAGTGTTGTCGCTGGGACGATTCACTTGCAGTTGATGTCAGATGTGGTGGAGCAGAGAATAATACAGCAGGTACAACATCTGACCTTTTAGTTTAAAACACATTCAGTGTGTTTCTGTTTCACATTTCATGTTTGTTATGGTGACAAATTGTACATTGTCAGTATTACCAGCTTTCTGTCTTCAAAGAGACCTTCAGTAAACAACTGAACGATTTAATAAACTTATTAATGCATTGTGTTTCTTTTAACTACTGTTGTTGTTATTCTTCTTCCTAGGTGACTGCTGTGTTTAAAGATGCAGGTGTGAATAACTTGTCAGTTCAGGTGGAGAAAGAAGCCTACTTCCAGCACATGTCAGGCCTCAGTACAGGATTCCATGAGGTTCTTGCTATGACCCAACAGATGGAGTCCATGAAATATTATAAAGATGGAACATGTATCATGTAATATGAGGTTTTAACAGATGTAAATGTTGATCTAAAATAAAGGAAATTAAGTTTGCTTGGTTTATGATGCATGAGTGAATTTTGTAGTTCTTGGAGTCACCAACCATGACGATTTACATGATTTTTGACCAACAGTGAACATATAGATGTTATAGGGGGGAAAAAGGATTTCTTTTTTAGATCAGCAGAGTGCTACTGAGTCTGAAAACATGCTTTGCTAAACATGCCAAAAAAAGCCAGACAGTCACACCTTTGTTGAATAAAAAACCTGTCTAGCAGGTCCACAAACAGAATATATAACAGGACCATACTTGCTCATGAACAGGGACATTCATATAATTCTACAACATGAGCTGAACATCCCTTCTTTTATATATCCAGTCATGTAGATTGCTGGCTTGTCAGGCTAGTGTATTGTGAATGTCTTCACATGTCACACTCTTATGTTTAGTTTCAGTGTCAAACTGCTGTTAATGTTACCAATCGTTGTATTCACTTTCAACTGATATTTTGGACTGTCATAAAGAGTTGAACATAACCATAGTCATCCATACACTCTAGGGTAGTTTATTCTGACTGGTAGAAATCCATATCTTGGTACATAATTCAGTTTTTGAATGAACCTGAGGTCTGAGGTGATTGTAAACCATATATTATAGTACTTACATGAACTGCATCATCTCTCAAAACTTTACAGCAAAAAAACCATGGTGTCATTTTTGACTCTAGTCTCTCACTAGTAGTCCTCCCAAGAGTTAAAAAGAAGTCCGCTGGCTGCCGAGCCTTTTCCTACCGCTCTCCCGTCCTCTGGAATGGTCTACCTACAGAAATTAGAGAGGAAAACTCTCCTCATAGCTTTAAATCTAAACTAAAGACTTATTCATTTTCTCTAATTTATCATTTTCATTTAACTTTGTTGTGGACATGTAAAGCCCTATAGATAATGATACTGGGCTCTAAATAAACTTGTATTATTATTATTATCATTATTATTATTATTATTAGGAGTAGTGTGGTTATGGACTCGACATTACATATATGGCTAGATACGTAAATTTACGTTCTCGAGGCAAAGTGCAGCTGTATTATTAAGAGCTAGACCCCCATCAATTCTATTTCATATTAAACAGTGAGCCGATTGAAACTATATTGCAACATTTGAAACTGTGCCGTAAAGGGTTTTTTAAAACAACCTTGGCCCGGACGTGACGTAGGCATCAGTCGTCATAGGAACGCATTGTAATCAGCTGTTTGTCATCCAATCAGATTTCTCAAAATTTAGAACACAGCGAATCACATTCGAACGAGCGACAATTTAAACCTTGGTAAAATGCACTAGTGTATCCTGTGCTTCGCTTACAACCAGTTTATCTTTTGAGGTCCTGCGAAACGCAAGTTCCAAAATGGCTCTACGTATTACAAGGGTAAGTATTGATAATGCTGTTTCACGCTTTAACGAGGATAAAGAGTAAGAGGAAATAGTAATGGCAATAATTTCTGTAACTATGTAAGCCATTTTTGTAAGAGGTTGTCTTGCTTGTTAAGAGTTGTACTGTTCTCGTTAGGCGTTTCCTCACTTGTAAACCTGGTTCCTAATCTCACATGTTAACACTGTGTAGGCCAATATAGTCCGGCACCATACTTTTTGTACAGAACTGACCTGTGTATATGATCGTTATTATTTCTGCGAACTTTAAGATATTTCTCCCGTAATCTGCAGAGTTCTCGTTTGGCTGGAGAGAATTCAAATGTAGTTGCTGGTAAATCCGTGATGGCATCCAAGCCCGGACTGAGACCCCGGGCGGCGCTTGGGGAAATAGGAAATAACGTGGCGGTGCCCAGACAGGCTTTGAAGAAGAAGGTAAATTTCTCACAATCATGCTCGTAACGTGGAATTTTGCCCTTTTAAACTCCTCACCTAACCTGACTTGACTTCCACAGGATGTAACCACGGAGCCCGTCAAAGTGGCTGCGAAGGTTCCACCGACTACAAAGCAAGTGCCCAAAGTTGAGGAAGAGAAGGTAAAGCTATTTGAAATTAAGTGCCGTTCCCCCCGCCCTCGAGTGAACCGTGATCTTAAGCAAACACCTTCTGTTTAGATGAGCCTTAAAATGTTCCGGAATATACATTTATTTATTGCAGTCGGAAGTTCCGTAGTTGATTGGAACGTCGTCGGGTGCGCAGGGGCCCGGCGATTGTGACGCCAAGCTAGGGCATTCCAAGGATCAGAATGCCAATTGGTTGATTAGTCTGTTATGTTTATAATAATACATAATATTATACAGCACTTTTCTAAACAAAGTGCTTTACAAGGATTAAAACGCTTAAATTTGAGGCGAATAATGTTAGGTTTATGCAGTTCTGAAAATCCTCGTTTACGTAACTTCTTTTTGTGTGACGTTGTGCTTATGATTGTCTTGGCACCAGGCTCCGTGTGAGCCATCCTCTCCTGTGCCAATGGAGACTTCAGGTTGTGCTTCAGATGACCTGTGCCAGGCCTTCTCAGATGTGCTACTCAACATAAAGGATGTGGATGCTGATGATTATGACAATCCCATGCTGTGCAGTGAATATGTGAAAGACATCTATAAATATCTCAATCAACTTGAGGTTAGCATTATTACTGTTTTCGTTTTTTGTTTAATACCTTCCATACCAAAGTTGATCCTTGGTTTTAAGTGCAGTATGTCTTGTGTCTTCCTTGTTTGTTCACAGACTGAACAGGCTGTCAGACCAAAGTATCTAGAAGGAAGAGAGGTCACTGGGAATATGCGTGCAATCCTCATTGATTGGCTTGTCCAAGTCCAGATCAAGTTCAGGTTGCTGCAGGAAACCATGTACATGACCGTTGCAATTATTGACCGCTTCCTTCAGGTAAAAAATTGACCAGTGTATTTAAACTTGTGTTTTACAGTGCAAACACTGCTGTCTTTCACTGTAGTGTTGCATTGCTGGGCATACTGTGATTAGTTCCATGTTGATCATAGTAACTTTCTTTTTATCTCCCCACCCTAGTCTTGTGATGGAATACTCTATATTGCCCTGATGTATTGACAAGCTTAACATGCTGTTTCCCATTAGGACCACCCAGTGCCCAAGAAGCAGCTCCAGCTCGTCGGCGTCACTGCCATGTTCATTGCCTCCAAATATGAAGAGATGTATCCTCCAGAGATTGCAGACTTTGCCTTTGTTACTGATCGAGCTTATACTACAGCTCAGATTCGTGACATGGAGATGACCATTCTGAGGGTGCTCAAATTTAGCTTTGGCAGACCCCTGCCCCTCCAGTTCCTCAGGAGGGCTTCAAAGATTGGAGAGGTACAAGGACTCCTCCCTCTCATTAAAAATGGGTCCCCTTTTTTACATTGGCCATTTAGGCCTTTTTTCCTACATCTTGCAGCTGACCAATGTTGAATTTTTTGCAGGTGACCGCTGAGCATCATACACTGGCCAAGTACTTTGTGGAGCTCACGATGGTGGACTACGACATGGTACACTTCCCTCCTTCCCAGGTGGCCAGCGCAGCCTTTGCTCTTACACTGAAAGTCTTCGACTGTGGTGAATGGGTAGGTTGCTCAGTGCATCACATCTCTAAGTGGCCAGCAGGCTTTCATTTGCCTTGCTTCCCCAAAATGGCCATCAACATCAAAAGATGAGGGGATTCAGAGAGGGACTACATTGCCATCTGCTTGAGAGGGGGGGGTAGCTGTTGCAGTTTAGTCAGTAGCTTGTTTTTCCTGATGGTTTTTGTGTTGCACAAAAATTGTGGCCCTATAGGCTGGCATACCCTCTTCCTAAACGTAGAAAATGGCATGACAGCAATGCTTACATTCTATACTGAGCTGCACAAAACCCTTATCTTTGAGGGCCCCCTGAAACTTTATGTAAATGTGTAATAGCATGTCATTGGCCATTTTAAATTTTTGTAAAGTTCCATACTGAACCCTCTTAAGATTTGAAGTCTGATGCTTGGTATATAAATGTTGTCCCTTAATCTGCAGACCAAGTTGCAGTCTTTTAGTCATGCAGACTGGCACCAATTACAAATTGACCTATAGTATGCTCCGAGTAGGTTAACCTGATGTAGACCCATCCAAGTGCTAGTGTAGTGATTCTCGCCTTTCTACAGACCCCCACCCTCCAACACTACATGGGCTACACGGAGGACAGTCTGATCCCTGTGATGAAGCACATTGCCAAGAATGTCGTCAAGGTTAATGAAGGGCTCACAAAGCACCTGGTGAGTGGGACAGGCTTTTATTAATTGAACAATTTTTGCTCATTTAAAGCTAGTTCTGTTATTGCAAGAAAATGTAAGATGAAGTCGGTCAAAACCTTTAAGGAATATGTCGGCTTTTATGGACAGTATATTTAACACCGGTTTTGTTTTTGCAGGCGGTTAAGAACAAGTACTCGAGTCAAAAGCAGATGAGGATTGCTACTATTCCTCAGCTCAAGTCTTCACTAATTAAGGACCTTGCCAAACAAATCTCCTGATGAGATGTGTGACTTCAGCACTGTGTGCTGACTGTACAAACTAACTTATGTACATGCTTTTAATTGAGTTTTAATGATTTACAACATTGCTTTAAGTGTATGAAACAAGAGGGTCCCCCTTAAATTTGGAGCCTTTGACCAGAAGTGACTATGTCCTTTACTGCCTGTTAATGGTCAAATGTAACCATCTTGATCAAGACATTGATATGCTGTATATGTGCTTTTGTACACTTTCAATTTCAATAAACATGTTAAACAAATTAACTCTCAGCGTTTCACTTCAGTTGTAATGACTTCCTTTGCTGTTTGTAACTGCACATTAATGCAGACATGTGTTTCAAAGTTGGTAATATACAATGTGGATGTATTGTTTAAATGTCTCTAGCATTATGGTAAGGGGTTTTTTTTTTTTTTTTTTTTTTTTTTAATGGAGTAATTTAACCAGCAGGTGGAGCTCTTGTATTGTTCAAGCTGATCACTTGCTGAGCGTTTCGACTTGGCAGAAGCTTTCAAAATGCTGAGGTTGAGAGGCCGAGTCAGTACATTTAAAAATGACTGTTTCATGACATCCTTTTTGAATCCTGGATTATTCATGCAACACTTCAGGGTGTTGTTTTTTTTGTTTGGGTTTTTTTGGTCTTTCTAGCTGTTCCTAGTATGTTTGAAAGCACTGTGTGTACTTTTATCTTTTCAAAGCTTGGTTTTACCCCAGTCTTTCAACATGAACATAACTGATCTCCATTTTCTTATTACAAAACTTTTCAGGCCTGAGGTTGCTGGCCTCTAGTCATAAGTCCACTGCTCACTTGTGGTTTCAGAATCCTCTAACAAGCATTTTCTTTTTTTCAATGAAGGCTTTTGAACTCTTTCAATTTTGTTTTATTTTTGTCATGCCTGAATTTTTTTCATTTTTGAGGACCCTCTCAATGACTAGTTCTTAAGGTTAGACAGAATTCTCAATTTTCCTTGACATGAATAGCAGACCAAATGATAAATTATTTAAACCTTGTGTTTGGAGCACTCATCCTCTATAAAAACTTATGATTTTGCCATGAATGAAAGCGGGAATTTATTGATAAAGAACTCATTTTGTGCTTGTTAGTTTATTATTCAAGCAACACAGTTGAAGGAAACTACTTTAGTAAATATACATTGAACATTTGCTTTCCAAAGACATTGTATGACTCTCTAGATTGATAAGGAATTCAGAAACTCTCAACTTTCAATCTCCTGCAATTGTAGCCTGAGAATTAATGCTGGAATGTTTTAGTGGAGAGCTATGTCACCTTGTCCTATTTTGGGCATTGTACAGACATTTTGTCCATGTGGTTTCCGATGTGTTGTCATTGCTTGGTTGCGTATTCCCCCTTGTCAAGGTCTTGTTACTGTTTTTGTGTTGTACTCAAAGTAAACTTGAGAATTTTTCAGAAAAAGAGGCAGATGTGACAACGATGCTGTACTTAGCTGATTGAATTAGTATAGTCTCTTACATCTGAGCTCATTCAAGCAATCAGCCATTGAAGGCTAATGGAGCCAATGTGAGTGTTTTAGCTCATCCACATATTATGTCCTTTGGGACCTCACTGCATTTGTTGTCCATGCCACCACCTGCCTCCCTGAGGTCTAGTCACTCTTAAGTCATCTTCACAGGCCATTTAAAATGGTGGACATAATGAGACTGCCTCTGGATTTAAGCATTTATAAAGTCAGCATGAAAATATGTTGGCACAGATTTATTTGCTGAAACTGGAACATTTACATTTAGGATGTCTTGTGCACAGTGTTTCATACAATGACTTATTACTACAAGACGGTTCTTAAACATTTCCCAAATGTTCTCAAAAATTTGCTCATTATAGTGCTCTAATTTCAAAGTAATTTCATGTTCACAATGTAACAAATATTGTAGTTATGGTTGAATGGCTTGTGTTAAATGCTCCATTAAAATTCCAAGTTTAATGTAAGGCTATTAAATGCTATCTTTGTCCAGATCCCAACCCTTACCACAGTCAGCTGAAATACAAAGTGTGTACATCAGTAGCCAAAGTATACAAACATTTTAAACATAAGTTTTGCCTTGTGGAGAATGACTTTTTATGTTTTTAAAAGGTTGTTGGTCAATCTAAATCACATTTATTTTAATTTTACATTGTACCAGCCCTGCCTTGTCTTTTTAACAAAGGACATGATTCACTGTTAATTGTGGTACCATATGGACAAAAACCCGGAACCTGAGCAGTCCTGGAGGATTGAAAACTCTTGAAGAAAGTCATCTGCTACTCAACACTCTCATGACCATGAAATATCCTTCTTTTGCCTCAGCCTTACTTTATGAATGCTTCTGTTTTTCTCCAAGGGGGCAGGACTAACAGTCTCATCTCTGCTCTGCCCTCAGACTTGCTCCACAGGGACTAATGATAATGAGTGTCAGGTTCTCTGTACGGCCGCACCGTTAAAAGCCAGCCTACACACAACTCTCATGCTTGGAGACTGAGGTCATGACTGGCCTATGAGATTGGTTTACAAGACAGGCCCAGAGTGTGGAGACCATGTGGCGACTGCTGCAACAAAACTCGATAGTGGTGCAAAGTTCACCTTTTGTAGGCTGTCGCTGACAGCAATAGCAAACGCAGCACAGGATTATTGGAAACTAAACTCAGTGCTTTTGGTGCTGTGTTCCAAGATTTTTTGACAGAGTTTTGCTTAAGTAGGCAAATTTGGTTTACTTTTTAATTATGTTTCAGGAAGTATAATAGCAACAAATCAGCACTTGGGACTCCACATCTTGGCTCACAGAAGAGTAGCCTTCGATTACTGTTCAGCGTACATTATGTACTCGCCCACCTTTGGCCCGCTCTGTCTCTCCTGCATATCTGTTCAATTCTCTAAAAACTGAGACGAAACACAGTGCTGACACATTCGTGTTGGAGAAGTTGAAGGGCGCTAATAGGTGCGCAGCTGGCAGTCTGGCCAAATTCTCTGTGCTTAGACCCCATGCATAAATAAACACAGAGGCATTCGTTTTCAGAATTTATAGAGCCCAATGTGTTTGCTGAACTTTACAGACCTCTGCTGCTCAATGGAACATGAATGGAAGAAAGGGCTCCATTGTGCCTGTGCATAGCACTTGGGTTCAGCCAGGTGTGAACAGGCACCGGGTCTTTGGCTTCCAATTAACTGAGCAGAACTTTCTTCGACCCAGGGAGCTCCTGCCTCTGTCAACATCAAATAACACAGGTCTGTTCCTATTCTCCAATATGTCCATTCCTTTTGTTTAGTTGCTGAAACTGAACTGAAGTTGGAGAGGCTCGTGTATATACTTGTCTTTATGTTCCCACTGGAAAGGATGGGTAAAGGCATTATGGCTTTATCCACAGACAGTAACATAAGCAATCCTCCTGTAAATCGCATTTTACATTTATATTTTTTACCTTCATATTTTTACAGTATACATCTTTGATATTCAGAGATCTTGTAAAAGATAACATCTTATGATTAGAGAAAAGAAAAGCAGCTATTTCTGTGTATGCAGGAGGGCACCTGTCAGTATTGTTGTATAGTTAACAAACAGTTGGTTTTGATGTCTGACGTTGAATCTCTTTAATTCAACCCAGGATGCTTTTCATGTGTTGATGTTGTTCAAAGATGTTTGAAAATTTCAATGCCTGGGTTATTAGTGTGTAGAATTCAAGGGCAAATGAAAGTATATTTATATGCATAATACTGAAGCTCAAAGCACTGAACATACTTAAATGTGGTTCTGATAAAAATTCTTACTAATGAATAGAATGACTGGGTTCTCTTAAATTCAGATTTGCAGTAACAATGTGCAAGAAACTAAACTTCCCAAATTTCCTCTCAATAAGCATTACTCAGAAAAGATCAAAGGAGAGGTTCATCAGTTTTTTCTTTTCTTTTCTTTTCTTTTCTTTTCTTTTCTTTTCTCCTATTTTGCCATTGTGGTTTTACCTCAAAAGAATGCTTTGAAGAATTAGCCAAATGTAAGCCTTGTAAACCCCTAGCAGAGGATGCTAATTTTTAGAGTCTTGAAATCCAGCTATCGTAGTACATGGAATGCTTCAAACCCTCATTTATAGAGTTATTTTAAGGGAAGGTAAGATGAGACAACTATAAGCCTTTACTTAAATACAGTCTTAACAATTCAGTAAATATTTTTACGCATCTTTAAGTGAATGGGTTTAAACTTTTAAGTGAATGGGGGTAAGGGAATTCTCACTGAAATGTTATTATCATCCCTGATTAAGGCTACAAAAAGACATGATGCGAAACACAAGAATATTTTAATCACAATGTGGCACAATCTTTCTATAATATTCCGTGTGCTGACAATCATGAATGCTAATTCAAATGGAATGATCCTCATTACTACAATTATATGAGCAAGGCCAAAGATGTGTTGTGATGTGATGCTGGCTAATTGAGCCTTCATATGAACTCTCTTGCAATTTATCTAGAGAACTAACCTTTATGCACAGGCACTTTCAATTTGGAAGATGTTGGAGGTCTAATCAGCAACTGAGAGATCTCAACGCTTTGAGGTATGTAATCTAAGGAACCCAGTCTCCAACGTGTAAGAATTACCTATAATTATGACCTTTAGTACTGGTTAAATTTGAATTAACAGCAAGTTAATGGAACCCAATGTCACTCTACTGCGTAATTGCACACAAATGCCATACACTTTCTACTCCCGCAGGTATCATCATTCTTTACAATCTAAATTTAAGAACAAATTCCATATTGTATAGTGGAAAAGTAGCCATGAATGTGAGCACAGGACATAAAACCAGAAACACAACACCAGCACACCATTCTAAAAGCATATGAATTTGCATATGTTTCCTCTTCTCCATGTAATGCTACATTACTCATGAGTTTTTGCATGTCTATCATTTCACATGGCAGCTGCCTCAGTCTAGATGAGTGAGGCTAACACACACTTCCACCAATGCATGTTAAGGTAGTTTCAGTGAGCAAGTGTGGCACCACTGGAATTGTAACTGTGCTTTAGCTGGTTGTGACACTTGGGGTCTCAGTATGATTTTTTTTTCATCTGTGTGTGAGCATGAACAAACTGACAGCAGGATGTTCTCATTTGACCTCTGACAGCGACACATTTCACTCGCTTGTTCTAAATCTCTGACGAGCACAGAGAGAGGGGGGAGCAGTTGACAGACATAAATTTATTCTCAGGGTCATTTGGTCATCTTTTTGGTAGTTTTGGCAATGTGTGACAGCTTTAGTGGGCTTTGTGTTGAGTGTGTGAGATACGTACACTTTTGCAAACCGTTGGTGAAAATGGCTTTTTTTTTCCCCTTTTGCATCAGTCTCTAAGTCATGAGACTACTGTGTAACACTGAGGTCTTTGCCTAATAAGGAATACCATTTGGAATGTTTGAGTGGAATTGCAGACCTACTTAAATGTGTGAAGTGTTGTAAAAATGGGGGATAAGAAGGAGATTGTAAGTTGATAAGCTATTGACCACCAATAACAGCTGAGAAAGGCTAGCTTATCTACGCTATTCTGTAAGTGCATGACTGCATGTGTCTGTGGTGCAAGTTGAAAGATGGTTTTCAAATAAGGTCCAGCAATAGCATTTTCTGTACCTTACTGTCGTTGTTGTAGCTGTTGTTTTTATCTCAGTCTGATAATACATGACAAAATGAAATTTTAACTGTCCATTATATAAAGTGTTTACAACTTGACAAGTGTTACATTGAATTAATGTATGAAACACTTCCATTTTCATATGTTTACTGGCGTGAGCTCTGCCTTTGATTTGTTTCCTTTCACCAGATGAGTTCCACGTTGATGATTTCTCAACCCAAGGGAACTACGTCAGTAAATATGTGACCTTCAGAATCACAATCATTTCAGTCGTGCTCAGTCCACTTCAAGAATGATTTACTGCTGCTATTTTGAAAGAAAAATATGTCAGTTTCCATTTGTTTCAATTGCACTAGCTATAATTACAAAAAACATGGTACACACTCTACCTCCTCTGCGAGCAAAAATGATTCTATCGATTGGATCTTGTCAATAGGAGTTTCCTACACTATTACCCTAATGCACTGAGGGAGAATGTCCCAGACTTGCAGCCAAGGTTCTGTAGTACACCAGAGCTCCTAAATTATTCAGGAGTCTTGCACCAACCCTCGCCTCCATTAATGATGTCACTAAACCTTGTGGAGCCAGACACAACCCCCTGGGACTTCAAGACCTAGACTAGAATAGAGGGAGTGGAGGATTCCTGCAGAAATATTGCATGCTCCTGTGTACAGCATGCAGATGCAGCTCTTCTCTTACTCAGGCACTGCATGGACATACACGTCTCAAAGACACATTGACAAAGTATAGAACTGTGTGAAATGGAAAATTAACTTAAATTCCACAGATAAGCTATGGAAAATCAACACTCTGGCTCTTTTCTGTAAATCCAAGGGAAAAACTCATACCATGCCAAGAACTTCTGCCTGAGGGCTCAGGGACGCTGCACAGCTGAAGAGATATTTAGCTCTCAGAGTGTTCAAATTGTTGGCTGTAGTCAATATGCAGGTTCTCTTAAATGTAAAACCCAACTGGAAATCCAGGAAGATCTTCGGAGCTACTTGATTTTTCAGAGCCAATCAGTATTGCCAAGACTTGAACTAGGATTTTCATGTTTGATTGTTTGGGGGAAAATAATAAATATGTGGTTTATTCATTACTTTGCAGCCTGAGAGCAAAATATGAATTTGTTTAAAAAGCTCTCCAGTGGAAAAGTTACAGGAGTATGATTAGCAGGTTTGAATTGCTTTTGCTTATTTCATTTAATATGATTTTCTGAAGTGGTTTCAAGCTGTTGGGAAGTCTACTCTTAATTGAGGTCTAGAAGAGACTTTCAAGTGTGGCAATGAGAAATATTTCTCAAATAAGGGAAATTCAATCAGGTTTTAAGCACTAAACCCACTATGCGCACGTTCCTGTGATTGGTTAATAGGTTGTACTTGTTCATCACAATAGTGTGAGATAGGGTAATACACACACACGGTCAGTTCCAATGGAGGAAGTGATTGCTTCCTCAGAATACCAGTAAACTGAGATGAATCTATAGCCACCATGACACTCCCTTACTATACCTAACACTGTAAAATGATCATGAACAGTGATGGATTGTCATTCAATATTATTGACCCCTCAGAGTTTCACCTCTTCACGCTCCATTCAAAACTTGTATAGAGTGCCCTCTCATTGACAGCAGTGAGCTATTTAAAGCTGTAAGTTATTTCTATCATTTTATAAACCTTGCTTGGTTGATAAATTAAGGCCTTGATTTTATTTCCATATGAATAATACCCACTAGTGCATAAGCTTTTTTTTTAACATTCACACAAAAAATGAAAATAGCTTACATTACATTTGTCCCTAACAACAGCTTTCCTGAAAAATTGAGTTTATTGCAAATAATAATCTTTAACCTGTAGAACATGAAGCTGTCAATAAGTAGTTATATCCACCTTTGAAAATTCTGGATGCTCTGAAACTTCATAAAAGTTAAGAATAAGTTTAATATTGATGGAGTACAAGATTTGTAGAAACAACTGCAGTAGATTTATCAGACATAAGCCATCTTAATTATACACTGCAATTATACACTGCACGGCTAAATCTGGAGCCTTATTTCATCACTTTATCCAAAAGGCTTAGTGAAGTGTAGTAATGTCTGTTAGTAAAGTGCAGAGTACTGGATTGTTTTCTTGAAAAGTACCATATTTGCATTTAAATAGACAGTAGAATAACACGGGGATAAAATGTTTCCAGATGTTCGATCTCCCCATGTAAACTGTCAAACAGGTATAATTACTCTAAAGAATGTTGGTTCCTTGCCAGTGCAATTTTTTGTCATTAAAATCTAGTAGTGCTTAGGTTATCTACACAAATGAAACTCTTGCTGTGCTTGCAATCCAGCTTGGAATCAGTCACTTTTAAACACAGAAAACTGCATTTTCTGAATTTGTATTTGAGATGATTGTCAAATTTTCTTTTAAGTTTTTTCATGGTGCAGATTCTGTGTCTAGATGTTTGCTTGTCAGCTTTGTCAACATCAGCAAAATGCACATTTAATATCACTATATATATTTAGTAACTGAAAGAACAGAGTGATTTGGTCTAGCAGAGGTACAGTTTTAATCATAGGTATAGAACAGAAAACAACAGAAAAATAAAATAATCAGAATAATTGGGTAAGATGATTAGGATGACCCATTTTCTCAGATGAGTCAGAAAATTCAAAAGATACTACAAGTTTTCACAGTGCACCCTGATCTGCTAAAATAAAAAACAGTTATATTAATGTGAATTTAATGTCTGGCAAAGAGCTTAAAATGTAGTTCAATTTTGAAAAGATTAAATACTTATCAGTCACTCAAAAAGTCAATATGATCATCTGTGCTGATATGATATAGCTTACTTGCGCTCTGTCAAGAGAATTTTTGTCATTTAAAGAAATATGAAGAGTTGTGCTCTGTCAGACTTCATCTATAATCACCCTTGTGTCCATTCAAGTACAGTGTGAGCATTCAGTAGGCTTCAAGTAATTTGAAACCTCTAATGGAACTATAGAAGACAACTTAAATGGATGGCAGACCTTTCCCCTGCTGTTCCCTTGCTATTTATAGTCTTATTCTTGTCATGTACACAGTCTGAAAATGTTTTTTCAACTTCTCATCCCCAACAGGATTATTTTTAAATAATCAAAAATGTCACAAAGAATTTCAGAACCACACAGGACATAATTACATGGATTGTGATACCAGACAATATTGCACAAAAGACATTTTTCATGTCTTTTTTCAATGTGGTAGTATAACATGGTTAGCCTTGATGTATAGTGAATGGGCTTTGAAGTCTGTAACACTAAGCGTTGCATAATATCTGTTGAGGCAACAGATATGCATGTGTGTGAGTACTGTATGTTGCAGCTGCAGCTGATTGGGTAAATATCTTTGTAATTATCAAAAGGGATCTGTTTTCCAGTCATTTAACAATATCACAAGATAGCTCTTGTAAGCGCTCATTAAAATCCCTGCCTTTTGTTTGTTATCTCTAAGCAACTGTTTCATAAAATGCCTCTCTTTTCTGAGAATTTGTTGAGCCTGAAAATGACAGAGGAACATCCTGGGATGGTCATTTGCCTTTGACAAGTGCAAGACTATGGTAATTAAATCCAGGACCTTGTTTGTTACATGAGACTTAGCAGAGGCTAATGATGTGTGTGTGTAATGTGACACCATTTTGAGCCAGCAATCTAAGAGTACAGCAGATTGCCCAGAGTTTAGACATCCAAGCTAGTGATCAAAGACCTTGCAAGTTTACGTTTTATGCTGATAGAAGAAAAAAAACGAATTGATAGACAGTTTGATATATTGCAGTTGTAATAAAGTTTAACCTAAAAATAAACAGTACACAACACTATGCACTTTTGCCCTTCAGTAATCAGGCAATGAGCCCTTACTTTCTCCTGGGTCACATTATCTGAAAATGATGAACCATGGTCATTTGTGAAAACGTGAAATCGTTCATGAAGGTTAAAACAGATGTTTAAAGAAATTAAAGAGTAAAAGCAAATGTTGAAAAACCATATAAGTTGTTCCCAGTGCATTCTCCCTACATAACAAGAGTCAGCATAGATCCGATTTCAAAAGTCCTTTAAAGTGAAAGAATCTGTTGAATGTGGTACTGACTCAGCTTATTTTGGAAATCAAGCTAAAAGTTTGGAATGGAAACCGTGAAATGATTAAACTATACAGAATCATGTCTCTGACCAAATTTCAGGGGGATTCTCAAGGTTATTTTTAGAGGTTATCAACATTTATGACAACTTAATCAGATACAAATCTAAGCACTGTCATCTCTAAAAAAAACAAAAAAAAACCCCTCACATCTCATGCATATTAGACTTATTGTGACACTAAGACTGGGCCGGAAAGAACACCATTAAATACCAGATAATTCACAGTCAGTGTACTACAGGGCATGAGACTGACAGAGCAAGAGAATGTATGGTTCTTCCATTATTATTTACACTATTATCTACTCCATAAAACCAAATCTTAGATACTGCCTACACACCGTACAAAGCATAGATTGGTTTTACATTGATTTAAAACCATCACTGGAAATCTGCCATTTTGTTCTTTCTGTTGACTCATGCCCATCTCTGTACATTTCTTTTGCTCTGTTTGTGCTGGAGGAGCTGGGTCGCCAGAGTGCTCTTTCAGCATGAGCACACCAGATCAATAATGAGCAAAGTTCTGTCTGTGAATGATAGGATACCAATGTGATGGATTCTGTCCAATCAGACAATTGCGTTCTGGTAGCATTACAAGGTCGCACACTCCATGTGGAGGTTCGATTAGCCATTCCTATTAATTAGCCTTTATATGAATACAAAATGTTTTTTATAATGACATGTACTATGTCTTTTTTAAATTTATATGTCACAAGTTGGGGAAACTCACATTGGATTTTACCTGCAAATTAAAGGACTTATCTATTTCTATTGTGTATTCTACTCCATGCTTTTGGTAATGCTGTCGATACAATTTGGTGCCTCAGTTAGATTTTCAATCAGCTTTAACAATCTCTGTCTAAATCTTCAGGCTTTCTCATTTGCATCTGGTTTTGACAGCAAAGCTCTTCATCAGAACATGCAGATAGCATCATCCTCAGCTGATGATGGCAGCTGCTTTAATTAACGTGCTCCAAACAAGAAGAAGGTTAATTCTCTTTTCAGTAGATAGCTATATCAAGGGGGTCATATGCAATTAAATTCTTACTGAAAGCGTTGGCCTTTGTCTCTGCTCTAAGCTTCCAAGATCATTCCAAGTCTCAGAGAAAATGGCTCCATTGAAACATACACGTACCTATTCAAAACACTATTCTGAGAGGAGGTTCTTTTGTTGCACTGTTTTCACCTTTTAGTGTTAGCATCTTTTAAAAACGTAATAATTCAATTTGTCGTAGTGATTCATCCTTAAATGAAATGGTCCACCCTGGTATGAAACTAGAACATTAAAAAGGACCAAAACCCACTTGAGCCAAACCATTATATAGCACAATGAAATGAAGCCAGTAACAGTGTAGAGCACTGTTTCTAACCATGTGCATAATGTTCAGATGAATATTTTGGTAATTTACCTACCAGGGGCCCCTAAAGTGCAATGGTGGAACTTCCAATAACAACAAATTACTGCGTTATTATTTGTTGATTTAATTTGAAACTTAATCTTTTGCCACCCCTTATTTTCATTCACTGTTTAGCTTGATCTAATTTCAATTTACTAATTTCATTAGGAGACAATTTCATTTTGATTTGGATTTGAATTTTAAGAGCCCCGTTAATGTCTTATTTCAGTGTTGTGAGTCCATATCTTTTGGTCTCTGTATTTTTGTTTGACATCTAGGCAAATTGTGCCAACAGGATGCATGTAGTAAATGGGTAACAAATCAGCTCAACCATGGACAGCACCAGAGAGAAAGTAATGGAGGGAGGAGAGGCATTGCAGTAATTGCAGCCATAAGGTTAGAATGCTGAACCTGGGAATAGAGGGAAGAGTGAATGGGGGAAGCCAGGAGGAGGGAGTGTTTCCTGGCAGTGATGAAATGGAATGACAAGCCATAGACAAAGACTCAAGACCTTGCCAGTCAGTGATGGAGGCACACATTTAAGATTGCGGCTACATGGTTTTAGAAATTAGCCTTGATGGAAATGTGCTGCAACTATTTTTTCACACAATCGCAGTTAACACTGAAGAGAACACAATACATTAACGATATCACCACACAAAGTAGTGTTTCTCATTTTTTAATTGCACATCTTATAGTTCAGTCAAATGGCACATAAATACATTTACAGGCTTGCCATGTTGTACAATGACAGATAAGGTGAGAGTAGTTGATCTGCAGGCTCCTCCTCTTCACAACGGAATCTTCTCTTGAAACACCCGGAACTACACCTCCCAGCACGGCCTGTACACCCTTCCTACCATGCACCTCATGGTGTCCCTCTTGATTATGGCAATGTTGGGTCTTGGTTCCTGGTTGACCTCTCTGCGTTCGGCTGTGAAAACGCTCTCAGGTCCATTCAGGTGTGTCGTGCCTCTGTCCAGAACCTTCAGGGTCCTCAGAAGACCTGGGTCTGCCACGACTATGATTCGGGTGCTGGCTGGTGCAATGCTCAGTGCGTTCCCTGCCAACCCTTCATCCAGGCTGTCTTGGTCTGAGGTGATATCTTCTGCCTTCTCCATTGGCATAGCTGAGGATTCCAGGTAGAACTCAGATAAGAGTACAACAGCAAGGAAGAAGGAGAAGATGGAGCGCTTCATTCTGTAGAATCTTCAGATGCTTGTTCTTTAGCTGCTGGGCTGCTTTGTCTTGATGTCTTTGCCAACCAAGCTGACTCTGATATCTCTGAATTCCCCTTATATACCATTTCATTCTCTTGACATGCCACGTTGATGAGGTATGTCATCACATCTCCTTTTGTTGGACCTCAGGATGTTAAACAAAAAGCCTCTGTAAAGGTTTGATGAGACATCAGATAGAGCTTAGCTCAAGTGGTATGTTTGGTGGCAAGTTAATTAAACTTATTTGTCATGTGGCTTGGCTTCTAAAGACAAACAGTAGGGTTCCATTGCGTGGGTACCAAGAAAGAAGGTGTAATTCCAAAATCCTCGCCATTTGAAACAATGGGTGGGGATTCACAGACCTGCTGGCAGACCGAGGGACAAATAAACTGAGTGGTAAACAGGATGATGCTCACCCCATGGCTCATCACAGTGAATGGCCAAAGTTTCTTAAATGGGGATTTGATGGATCAGTCAGCAGGACTTTGTTTGGATACATAAAATGACAGTGGAAAATGATGATGTGTATTAGAAAAATGAAAGGCATGTTTGGTTTGTCCAAGTGGTAAAGTGGCAAAATTCTAAAATAAAATCATTTTAGAATCATTTAATATTCTAAAAAGTTTAATTGCTTGTCTCTGAAATGGGAAAGCCAGTGATTGGATTTGATTATTATGCTGCATGAAATCCTGTTGAGCTGTTTATTTTCCATCCAAATGTGACTTTTGGACAAGGGTTCTAATTTTCACATTTTTGGATGTCAGGTTTTAAATGTTGTATCTCTATTATGAATTAGCTTTTTTTAAAAATCTAAAATCAGTTAACTTTCCAGTTGAATATCTAATAGGGATAGAAACATAAAAATAAAGCACAGCAAACCTTTTAGCCGCTTTCAGTTTTTACTAAATTATGAGTGATCATTTTACTTACATCAGCATCGTTTTTGTACAACCAGAATACACATCCCTCCCCCACGGCACACTCTATAAGCATTACATTTGTTAATTATCATGGACTAATCTTAACACATGAAGAATGTTGGGGATGTGTCACAACAGACATAGATACTTGCTAAATAAATTCAGTTGACTAATGCAATGCTCACAGCAGGTCATGCATCAAACATGAGCAAACTCTTCTGATACTGATGGAGGGTGATATAAAAAAGGCCACAGCTCCTGGTAACAGTCCCACTGACCTCTCATCCCTGGCTGTAATCTCAAGCAAAAACCTGGCCACTTACTGATCTGTTGCTCTTTCTATGTCTACATAGACATATTCTGTGAATAGCTACTCCACCAAAAATGTTGCTTGTAATCTTCTTTTTTAAAATTCATGACTCACTTGTAACACAGTGGTACCTTTGCATGTACAGTTTTTTTCATTTAGCAGACACTTTTATGCAAAGCCACTTACCGATGATGCAAAATGAGGAGCTGGCTATAGTGTAAGTGCTGCAGTTAAATTCAATGGTTGACAAATGCAAGTGCAAGAATAGTTGAAGGAAGTAAAAGAGTAAAGTACAGACAAATACAGGTAGAGACAATGCTAATGAATCAGGGGACAACAAAAGTACAAGAGAAGAAGCTATAGCCCAGTGTGGGGGATGAGGCAGTGCTAATAGCTGGGATGCCATGAGCAGTAATCAACAGAGCAGCAATACTTCTGCAATAACAACAAAGTGGGTCTGTTAAACCACAATCAAAAGCTGTAATGTACCATTCCAAATAGATTATCTCTAAGGTAAGTGCAGAGTGATACTTGACACAGAGCGTAAGTAAATCTACAGCAGAGAGTATTTATAAGTATTTATTTATATGTGCACTTCACAGAGAAGTGCAACTGGTACAACGAAGAACCCACTGTAGAGTCATTACTTGGTCCTGACTCACAGCCACAACAAGCCATCATGCAATGGCTGAAAGCTATGCTATCTGTTAGTCACAGTGAGGAATATTCTATGTGTTTGGATCCATTAACAAACACAGCACAGCATTACTTCAGTAAAGGGAATTAATTAATGGGCAGCTTAAAACATGCTTTTATCTAAAAACCAAAAGATTATTTTGAACTTAGGAGCTGTGCACAGGAGGGATCGATTAGTAAAAATAAATACATTAGCATAGCATTCATAGAACAGGAGAAAATCTAAACATTAAACTGAGCTATCACTCTTCAGTATAATCAAATTCAGACCAAGAGATACAATACAGGATACATAATAAATATTTGACAAAATATGTTATTCACAGGTGGCATACTTTCATAAATCCGTCCTACACAGTAAAAGACACTTTATTAAAACTGAATGGAGATTAAAATTGAACAAGTCTTGTTAAGATAATGACCATCATGACTCCAAATATTTTACACGTCCAACAGCCTTTCTGTCTCTCTGTCACTCTGACATTGTTCACACTTCACTGCTATTCAATGTGTAGGCTTAAATGTGACAGTAATATACTAAACTGTGTTGCCTGGTGAAACTGATTAATATCACTGAAAGGACAGTAATATTACAAGAACAATATATTACAAGAACTTTCAAAAGCCTCTCCATGCAAGACATTAAAGGTTTTGGCATAATTACGTCCTATATTTTCATTGTGTTCTGCTCATTTCAGGATGTAATGCAGTGCTTCTTGTCTCCAGTCCTGAGGGCCCCCTGTCCTGCACGTCTTTGTTTTAACTCTCCATTATCAGAGTTAATTGAACTAGTCAAGGGCTTGATTAACTGATCAGTAGAATCAGGCATGTCGGTCCTGAGCAAAAACAAAGACTTGCAGGACAAGGGCCCTCAGGACTGGAGTTTAGATCCACTGATGTAGTGTATGAGAGCACCAGTGAAAACAGTGATATCTCCTATTTAAAATCTATTTCTTAAATTCTCTTTCTAGTGTCATCCATTTAAGTAGGTCAAAAAACTGTTGCTCGACATTCTGCCCTTTTAGCTATAAAATAAGCTTCAGTCATATTACTACAACCAAATGCAATGACAGAGTTGTCAAATGAGGTTCAGATGTAAATGAAAGGGAAGATGTCTCATTCACAGAAACCATTAGTCAAAGTAACCATAATATAACAATTATCAAAAAATTTACCATAGCACCAGTTAACCCTATAGGTCTTATCAAGCCTAAAAGTTTACCTATCTGTGTGAGGGGATCAGTATTTCACATTGTACAAAAAAAAGTTGAAATGTCAAAAATAATTGGAGGTAAAACGGTCAGCTAGGAGAAAGAACAGGTCTGTCCTTTAACAATGCGTGTTTCTATTCTCAGGATTACTAAATGGAAGATAAAAGAGAGTAAAAGTATACTTCTTACTGAAGATTTCATGAAAGAAGAATGCACAGTTTGAAGTACAGTGTAAAAGCTGGATGTCGTCTTTATTGCCAACTGAAAAGTAGTCGGTCAGTGTCCGCCAAAAGATATACACCATAATTATCCTTTCTTCACAGGTACTTCATCCTCTCTTAAACAGTACAGAAACGTTTGTGGCTTTTTGAAACACCAGTTGTAATCAAAATGTAAATATGATTTGTAAATCTAAATATGCTTCCATATTCCATAGATACTTTGCTCAAAACTTTAAAGAAAACAAGATTTCTGTCTACTATCATTTTTATTAGACAATAACTTAATCATGCAATCATTTTAATTATGTTTTTAAACAGCAGAACACAGAACTTAATTTGAGGTCGCCTCAGAATTAACCTGATGTTTGAATGCATACTTGCTGTGTTGTGTGTAAAAAAAAAAAAGAAAAAAAAAAGGAGACATGTGGGTTGGTCATTCTCATGTGAGTTTTGGCACTGAAATGTTGCTGTTCATTAAGTGATTTATTCACTGTGTCAATCAACTTGGTGTGTATCTTCTTTCTCCTTTTGACATTCTATCTTTTGTATGCTTAAATAATCATCTGTTCTTTCTGCAGGCTTATGCAGTGTTGTTATTTGTTGTTGAATTAATATTTTCTACCTGCAATGTCAGAGAGAATCTGAGAATCTGAAGTAAATAATTTCCAGTAAGGAGCTCATCTGTTTCATATATTACTCATTTCTGCCTTGGAGTGAAAAATCAAGTTCACACTCCTTGATTCAGCTTTGTATAAAAACATATTGGAGGAGTAGAAGCAAAGTTATAGAGAGTTCCACTTCCTTCCCCATTAAACATTAAATACACTACCCTTAGAATGTTTACTTCACCCAGATATTCTGTTAATTCGCCATCTGTCTAGAGATCTCTTTCACTGGTCTACAAAGTGCCCTGCAGAGTTCCAGAGTAATTAGACTGGAGCCACAAAGAGTGTTGGGCTGTGTCGCTAAAAACCCACACACACTTTCTCAAACCTCCCAGAAAGATTTGAAAATTAGTTCCACTGCCTGGGCTCAGCCAATTTGAGTTGCAATTTGAGCAGTACAACTATTTGCGTTTTAAAGGCGGTGTCGTGGCGTTAAACCTCCGTTCTATTTGTGTAAGTTTTACATAATTATAGTTTTGGCACAAGTCATTGCATGTGTCATTATTTTAACATTTTTGCTGCAGTCGAGTTATGTTTTGATTAGGAGCACCTGTGTATAATTAAAAGGAGATTGTATTGTTGAGTTTTTCCTGTTAGTAACAGAACTTCTGTTGTTTCACTCATTCATTAAAGATGAATTGAGATGGATCTTTGACACAAGGGGGAAATGTCACTCCACTCTCTGTTAATTCGTAAATTTGGTCTGGGCATGCTCTTTAGTTAATGACAAACATTGTGCACTGGACACCAATAATTCTGTGTCTCATGCTATTTTTGGAGTTAGACACTGAGGGTAAAAAACAAAACGTTTCTACACTGCTTCTACACTGATTTTCTTTTTGTGAAGCTCCATTTTAAAGGACATGTATGAGGTTTTAAGGCTTCGGGCCCTGTAAATGGTATTCATCATTTCACTCAGCATGCATTTATCATGGCTCATATACAGCAGCAGATGGGTCACAGCAAGTATATTCCCTTTCTGTGGAATTTCAAAAATCATTACCTTTAATGACCTCTGATCTAGATCTGAATTACACAAATTACACAGCTATTTTGGTGTGTATAATGAACACGCAGTGTGTACAGATGGGGAAAGTCATGGACCATTTCCCATGTTAAAACATGTCTTTGTTCACTTTTGGTGGAAGTACCTCTCATAAGCTCTCCTACTGTTTGAACCGTATTTATAAACATTATATAAGAGCTTTCTTCTTAGTATTACATTGGGATGTATAATTCATATCCAACAAACCACTGTTTGTTTATTAATTTGTTAGTTACATTTGGTTTCACCTTTGTTATGCTTAGAACAATAATGAGAGTAATTATCATTTTAAAAATCACTTAAATCATTTCATGAAATACCTATTAGTCATCGATAATGAGCTTCTACACTGTTTCACTTTTTTAAAATTTAATTTCTTAATAAACCCCTTTGCCTCTGATTGTATGTCCAAACTGTTTCATGGGAAAAAGTGAGTGATGATTCTGTAGCGCACGCCTCTTAAAACTCAAAGTCCCAGATGATAAAGAAGATAAACAGGAAAAAAATTATTTTTTCAGTCAGTGGAAGAATTGATCAATGTCGGGAAAAAAATAATGTAAGCAACAACAACAAACACAAGACAGATATAAAGAAATATTTGACAAAAAACGGAATAGTACTTTTCATTTTTATTTGCTTGTGGATAATGAAATTACTCAAACAGTTATTCTATTTCAGATGAAAGGAAAACCTCTCATTTATCTTTTCATTTTGACTTTTTAACTCCTGGCAGTTTCAGCACTCTATGAAAACTATGAAGGCTCTGCTAATAATTTGTAACCATTAATGAAGCTTAAAGGAATTGCCTAACAAACAAATTTGTGTTTTTTCATTGTCCCTGCATTCCATGTGACAAGAAAATTTTCAGAGTCTGTTTTACATTCTAATTAGGCAATGTCTCTGGCCCATCTTGGTGAATATCGTACAGGCGTACAGGGCAGTGTGAAATCTGTAGTCAAGCCTCCAGATATACATGGTTGAGGTATTTATTTATACTGCTCAGTTTTAATGTCAGTGCTTTGAGCAACAGTAGTACGCATGGACCAACTTTGTGTGTGTCCAGCTGAGTTGTGGATACTGTTGTCACAACAGGAGTGAACATGTTTAAGCCTTAGTGGCTTTTGCGTTTGTATGTCCTGGCCAGGTGTTTTTGTGGGCAGATTTTTGGCCATCTGAGGACAGCTGCTGGCCATATGCACACAACACTTCTGTTTCTGGAGCTATAAATTGAGGGTGGAACAGTTGAGGAATTTCAACCATGCTCCGCTAAGCAAAATAGGGAGGCTACTTGATGGTAAGAAAAATGTGTTATTGGACTGATTCCATGCTGACTCAATTTTTGCCTTTTTTTTTTTTTAATTGATATCCATTATCAATGTATTTGTTGACATGCAAATTCATGGGCCTGCATTCTAACAACAGTCCAGTATTTTTTTACCTCCTAAGAACCAACAAGTGAAAGTCTGCTGTGCCAAGCCAACAGTTTGCTCTGCATTCATTATTTCCAGAAAAGTCTCAGACAACATCAAACAGCTGATTGTACTTCAAAGCATAGGTGGGTAAAGAAGCACTCTGAATTGGTATCAAGGCTGTTCGGTCGCATGAAGGTGAATGACGAAGCCACTGGAATCAGTGTATGAATGCCATTTTGCAGGCTTGTAGATGGAGTAGAAATTGATGAAAAGGCAGTAATGGAAGAAGCACTACCTTAATGTGACACCTGAACATGGAACTACGGGTGATGGAGGCTTTTGGGAACATACTTTGAATGCCTCTTCAATAACACCACCTCCACTCTCCCGCTGTCCATTAAGGAGGGTGCATGGAGAGACGGCTGGAAAATACAGGAGCCCTTTCCTCGCACACTTAGAGGTGAAAACATGAGCCACAGCTAAAGGTGCCTTTGTGCTACAAAGAACCACCCGTTAACAGCCTGGCCGCCGCACCTCTTCTCTCCAAAGAGAAAAAATTGGAGTTTTGCGCCCACGAGTGAGTGGCTAAAATGTGCAGACCAGCTGACTATGCTGATGACTGCCAAGTAAAATACGAGGCCTCAGCTCAGGGATTTGAAAAAAAGCAGCTGGCTTGGCTTGGAGGGAAGACAGTACCTCTCACATAACCTGGGTCCCCATCTCCCTGAAGCAGCAAAACCTTGTTAAATCAACACAGCAACGCAGGCCACACTGTCCTGGCTGAAGTGTTAGTCCAGCTAGGTAAATATAGACCCCTGATCTAAACGTGATGAATGGCACATATTAACAAGCATAAATTGAATTATGCTATGGAAATTCTGAAGCGGTGTGTATTGAAAGACAGTTGAGTGACTGAAGTCTATGCAGTCCCTATTCAGACAGCAGTGTTGTTAACATGAACATCTGAGACATGGACTATGTCATGACAGGTTTTGGAAAGAAGGGAAGCCCTCTCATTATTCCATTGGATTGACATCAGAGGGGTCATTCTTATTAAGGCTTTTACTGTTGGCATGACATGATGATGACAAATCTGACAACAAATTGAAAATGTGCCAAGGGACAATACACTTGAACTAGCTTGGCCATTCAGTTTGGTACTTTTATATCAACAAATGAAATCGTGATTATATTACCTAGTGAATATAGTGCTACCAAAAGATACAAGTGGCTTCAGCACATGTGCCTAGCTACGCTAGGTCAGTAGTGATGTCTGATGTACCTTTTGAAGAAGTCTGTAAGCTTCCTGCTCTTTGCTTCACTCATTTCTACATGTAATATTAACCTCTGAAACTTCAAAAGTTAAAGGAAATAAATTTATGCAACATACACACGTTATCTAAGTGAAAATAGGAGTGTAAAAAAAGCTTAATAAACTAAAATTAAACGAAGCCTTGTTCTTATGAGAGGCAAGACAAAGATCACAAGCTAGTTCCTTTTCATTAATTAATGTTATAGCTTGGAAATGTTCAAACTAGCCTGCATTACCCAACCATGGTGTAATTTGAGTTGCTCTGATATTCTGCTCAAACCACGATTGTCCTGAGAATGATGAGAGATTTCAATACGTGCTAGCTTTTTTTGACAGTTTAACTCAAACTAGAGCTTGCCAGCTAGCTTAATGTAACAGTTAGCTAGCCACCAAAGATTGGAGGCAACCTGCTACAAACTATCCTACATTAAACTACCATTTAGTAAACGCGAAACATTGTTTAAGCAGAATATCAATTTACCTTCTCTTATTAAATGTGTCAGTTTCTGACCTATTTTTATCCCTACCTTGCCATCCATCTATCACTCTCCATCTGTGCTGTCTGACTGACTGACAAGTTACTGAGGTCGCTGATCCGCTAGGTAGCTTTTAAGGAAACCAGTTGACAGAAAAAAGGGAAACCCCTTGAAAGTTCTGATGTTCACAAGCTCTTATATCACCTCATTTATGTTATCTACAGCTACGAAGAAACGTGTTTCAGTCATTGTTTGAATTATTAAGGACGAGAAAAGTGTAAAAATATACACATTGTTGAAGATGTGCGAGGTTGAGTGTCCCCAGATGACTTAGAGGAGCGTAGGCCTATGTGCCAGGGCTGAGCCCCGGACAGCCTCAGGCAAATTTATCTCCTGGACCACAGTATTTTCTGACTGATCACAGAGCAGTCATTTCTATATAATCAGAAAATAATCAGAAAATTGCAGTACAACTGTATTTGGGGCTGGATCCTTGAATAAACCAAAAACAGTAAAACAAAATGCTTAAAACACTGTTTTCATAGATAATTCTTGGTGTTTGTTGCCATGGAATGCATGAGTCAACCGAATTCGCTGGTACAACTCCATTGGCTTCTCAAGAGTCATTTGGGACTTGTTTCTGACAACCAATTCATTTACTGTACATTATCCATTAAGTGGAATTTGGAATTAAGTGTTTCCTTCTTTGTACCTTGACAGGTCTGGGACCATATTTTCTTATTCTCTGTCATCAGCAACCTGTGAGATATTTAAAATCAAAACATGGAGACATCTTTTAGGTAAAAGCTGTCTATTTTGGCCATGATACATCACTCTTAATCTTACTAACTTAAATCTTCGCACTACAGACCAGTAGATGAAAAATAGCAGCCTACAGCTAGACACATCAAAAACAGCCAATATTCTATCATCATTTCCCCTGAATTTATTGTGTCACGTATGTGTAATGTGACATACATGTTTTCCATGTAGATGATTTCATGATTTTGCCACAATGTTTGCACCAGCATTTTTCCAACAATTGTTATGAACTTGCCTGGAAATGAACAGGCTTCACATCACACAATACCTTATGAAAGAGAATAAGTTCACTCACTCACACACTCACACACACACACACATATATGCATACGCATATACACAAACACACAAGCACACAGCATGGGCCTCTTTCCTATTCAGTTTTGTTTTTGGACCAGAAGCATGTTTGTGCTGCATAATGCCATGGACATGGGCTTAATTTCATGCACATATCACTGCAAATGTAAATTCATTAGGAATAATTCATCCTTGTGCTGTGACATGCTGGGAAAAGGCATTAGCTCAGTCTTTGAAAAACAAATCCCCTGGTGCTTTCTGAGAGAGGTGCACCACTGACCCTGAGCTGTAATTTAAAAACATCAGGGGATGTACTCAATTAGCTTTGCTAAAACAGAGAATCTCTCATAGAAAAAAAGGTCAGAATCCATCCTGAATCAACAATGTTAAATACATATATTCCAGCCCATAATCTTTGTTGTAACATGTATTCAGAGCAGAGTTAACAGCCAATGGGGCAGGGAGAACAGCAGGAGATGTTCCAGAAAAAATTCCCAGGCTTGAAAATTTCTTGAAGAAGCAACGGAAGAATTAATTAAGAGGACATGGTTGAGAAAATCTGTTCCCTGTCCAAAGGGGACTAGCTGGAGTGACCACACAGAGGCTACACTGTTGAGATTTGGGTGGGGGAATGTTACTCTATGCCCCAGGAGAGGAGGCATTAGAAATAGGGCATTTCAGGAAGGCCGTGCACATTCACTCCCTGCCTAATGAGAAGGTTATTTTTAAACATGGAAAAACAGTAATGGTGTTGTATTTTGAGGGAAAAAAAGTGCTGTGTTGAGAGAGGAGGATTCTTTTATTTTAATACTTTGACGGGTGGACTGTACACACCACCACACAACAGGTAACACACTGACTGAATGTAATATATATATATATATATATATATATATATATATATATATATATATATATATATATATATAGATATATGAGTGTGCATGTGTGTGTGTGTGTGTGTGTGTGTATATATATATATATATATATTTTTTTTTTTATTTTATTTTTTTTTTCTGGTGAGATAACATATCTAAGCTTTGGCTGAATGAACGTGCCCATGAATATTGAGTTTTGAGCAATCCTGTGGGCCCAACTATGTGGTGGCAGTTTTGTGGCTTTTGCTCTCACGCAATTACAAGCCATGTCATAAAGTGGCAATTGTGAACATGTGATTGAAGAGAATATTTCAGGGGTCCACACAGTACTTTGACTCTGCCCCATAAGGTGTTTTTTAGATTAACTGGAATACACTGAAACAAAGTTGAGATGATAATAATAAGCTTCAAAGTTTGGCAGAATATAATACTATGATTATAATTCTGTTCAGTGTTCAAAGTTGGGATCCCTTAAAACAAAACACAAAATTTCATTACTGCTTGTCTGTCTTGACTTTTGATAGAATGTGATTAAGCATTTCCAGGAACACTTACACTCCTTTGAGCTGCTACAGAAGAGGACAAGATCTTCAACTATACATTGGAGTCAAAAAGTCTTCATCAGCCAACATATTAAGATGCATTGACAGTTTCATGAAACATGCACACACATGTACGCACATATGCCCATCTGCACACACACACCCAAACACACACACACACACACACACACACACACACACAGATTGATGTGTTTTAACACTACATGGCACTACAGTTTTCTTTTGATTTTTGGTTATGGTCTACACTCAAATTTTAAAATGTGAAAGAGCCTTTTTTGAAACTATTTGAGATGTGTCAGTTACAGATTAATACCAAGCTGTCATAATATTCGTTGCTTAATTGAAGAATGGCCAGCCTCTATATGAACAGCCACAGAAAAGCCAGTATGGTACTAATCAAACATAGACTGTATTCATAGGCTCACTGAGAACAGGAAGTAAACAGTACCCAACAGGGTGACTGTCTGATGATGGTTCATCCAAAAACAATCTGGAGCTTTATGAGTGCTTCCTCTATACACATTCTTCAGTATTTATTGGCAGCATTTTTCACTTGTTGGGTTAGCTTCACTGTTAGTCCCTGCTTTCTTCTTTTCCCACATGGAAAAACCTGCCCCCACATTACTGAAGATCTGTATATAGAGGCAGAGGAATATCTGACTGTATATAGAGGCAGAGGAATATCTGTCATACATACCGAAGAATTTTTCACATATGCAAGGTAAACACCTCATAAAAATTTGAGTCAGTCCATGTTCATTGGGCAGTGCCATGTCTCAAAGATGGTAAAAACATCTCTTAAGCAAAGGTAATTTATCTCTCAAGGGTAGTTCATCAATACCCACACAATTGTTCCACCGCTGATATTTAAAAGAATAAAGGCACCATTTCTTCATAAAAACAAGCTGCCATTTATGATAGTTCAGCACTAATTGTTCTTCAGAGACCTACTCAAAAATTTAAACTTTGAATAAATATTTTGCATGACTCACGTCAAGGTCACAAGCATCCTTTTCATCTGTAAAGATGCCTCCCTGACATTGAGAGTTTTCGAACTGAATCCATAAATATTGAATGTTAATATGTATCTCTGTGGATTGTCTACCACTAAAGGCTAGGATAATGTGCACTTGCCAAGATAATATAAGTTTACAACCATACAGGGCCATAATGTGGAATGCCAAAGTAGAGCC
Source organism: Chanos chanos (assembly GCF_902362185.1). Classification (NCBI taxonomy): domain Eukaryota; kingdom Metazoa; phylum Chordata; class Actinopteri; order Gonorynchiformes; family Chanidae; genus Chanos; species Chanos chanos. The sequence goes on from NC_044497.1 coordinate 39,121,288, forward strand.
ATTTCCCTCCATCAGAGACAGATGTTATTTGAGGCTTGTCTTGCACAACTAGTCCTCGGAGTATACATTTTTTTCCTCCATGTTCCAAGTCTATTGAGCACTCCTGTTTCTTATGTATGTACCGGGATTTGGTTGTCCTTTTGCGTCAAAATTTGCTTTGCTGAACAGAATTTTGTATATTCATTAGCTTTAACACTATGAGCAGGCCTCCCATGAACAGATGAAAAACAGTTGAAAGTACTGATTACTTCCTGATACTCTTGAATCTCATGCAGATCTCTTGTATTTAGTAATAAATTTTGACTCATTTGATTCTCAGTTGGGCTGATTCTGCCAATGATCATTTGGACAAAAAATGCTTTATCACCTACATCAAAACAAACTCAGACTATTCAATGACATGTAAATTTACAAGAGCACACAGCTGCCAGTCACACAGAATGCGGTGTGGAGAAGATATTTCACCTCTAATGAAGACAACATGTTTCATGCTGCAGCAAGAAAGTCAAAGTCAGAGATAGTATGGGCTTAATTTTGTCATCAGTTTTACTTGTAAAAACATCAACCCTCCCAATTCTGGAAAGTTGGTTCTAAATTTGGGACTTGTCTGGATGCAGACACTGCTACTGTGTCTTTGATGATGTTTCAGGGATGGATAAAGGATGCCAGGGATGTCTGTCTGCCCCCCCCTCTCTCTCCCTCTCTCTCCCCCTCAGTGACAGGAATGACAGGGCGAAAATGCAGCGTGAAATTTAAAAATTGTCCAGAAGTACTTGAGCAGGAAGCAACCTTTTAATTTTTTTTTCCATTGTGTTGACATCTGGTCAGAATAATGGCTCTCCCCTCATGACTGTCCAGCACATCTCTCTAGTATCCCTGAGGAAAACCCTGCCTGCCTGCTTAGTCAGGGACCTATGGAAAATATAAGGACAGTTCAGCACATGCTCTAATGATGTATTATGTAAGTATATTACATGACAGACTGAATATTATGGACTAAGGGTGTAAAGCAAGTATCTGTAATTCTCATCTGACTCTGTTATGCGAGATTAGTCTGCTGATATTCAACCTACAGATCTAGAAAACCAAAACTACATGAAAAAAAACCCCACATACAATACCAACCATGCAAAACCATACAAAACAATATTCCTGTTGACCAGTTCTGATGCTGTGGAACTTAAAGAAAAGTTGTTGTAACCTTGAGGGGGGGAAGGGAGTTGGGTGCCAAAAACACAAACCTTGGTTACAGCAAGCATTTACCAGGTGTGACACATCTCATGAAAGAGAGAAGGCCACTTTCTCGCATGTGATTTACAGAGGTCTTTCATTATATTCTGTTAGTGAATGGCAAGTGATGATGTTTTGTTACATCTTTTAAGGTCTAAACTTTATGGAACTTTAAAGACGTGTGTGTTGCTCTTGGGAAAGCACTCATGTGTAAGCAGTAGAGTAGTTACATGTTTTAGGTGTGCATTTACGGTGTACGGTTTTGTGTTCTTAGGGTGTACCTTTGGTGACGCAGGCAAAAAACTCCATACTTAAGTGGAAACAGGACATTTTGCAAATGTTACAGAGGCCATACTAAACAACAATAATATCCTTATTTTGTAATTTGTAATATTTTGTGAAAAAAGAAGGTTTATGGCACATATTAATGTATTAATATAACACTTATGTATAATATAATATAATATAATATAATATAATATAATATAATATAATATAGTATAGTATAAAAAAGCGTCCTGGTTACAGCACATATTATGATATGAATATATAGTACAAATGGACTAAAGGATAGTTAAACGTATGATAAATACGTCATCGGGTTGTTTGTTTAGGTTCGCCATGGTAACTTTCACAATTACAGACAACAACATGGCTGTGTTGGCGCTCCTTTAAAAACCGTGTTATTTGTCAGACATAGAAATGGCAGATTAATGTAACACGTTGTTTCATAAATACCTTTATTAAACGAAAGTTAAAATGAACGAGTCAGAGGCTGTCGTAGGAAATAAAACATTTGGAAAATGTTTACTGGATAACTGGGTGGAAGAGGTGAGTGCAACAACCAATTTCGGTGCTAACAAGTGAGTTATCTTTTGGGCAGATATCTTTGGGTGGCTTTACAACAGCGACTGTTTGGTTCTTCACACAATAGCTTGTTTCAAACATTCAAGTGATTCTAAAGACTGTTGTATCTGGTGGTACTGCTTCTATTTTATCACATCTCTAAACCGCAATTAAGAGGTCTACTGCACTGCTGGACAATGTGGAGCCAAGAGCTCAAATCCAGAGGAGCGGACATAAAGGCATACTGACGCTGGACATGTCCGCCCAAGTCCAAGGAATCAGTACCGTCAGAGCTGCATTTACCCAGCCTCAGCGAACAGGAGTGAGGCAAAAAGGTATGTCAGAAACGCGTTCACACTACAGAATAAAATCAGATATTACTGGTATAATAGCTGATATACAACATTCATGGTTAGAAATAGGCCCACTTCATATCCTGTAAACGTTTGTTAGTGAGATGCTCTCATGTATTCAAAAAAGTCATCTGTCCTAGTGAGCAAGTTATTAGACCATGTGCAAACATGTTTAGCAATGATGGTGCATTAACTTGTAATGGCACAAAATATCATAAATGATCTGTGTTTCAATGAGAACATATTTGGCAGTATAGGCCACATTTATTGAACATCTACTGGACTTTTTAGACAGCATAACATTGCTTATTAGCCATGCAGAGGAGTCTTTGATATCTATCTTCTAGGGTTTTCACCTGTGCGCCTGAGCAATTCTCTGTCTTTTGTCTAAGATGCTGTGTAGATGTTTAGATGTTAAAATGGGACTTCGTCTGTAATATGTAATATTCCTAATTCAGCTGTGGCTAATTTTTTTTTTTGCAATTCCTTTCATTCTAGGATTGAGGAGTGAGCTTTTGGAGAAGTATTTATTGCAAAAAATAAGGTAGGCCAAGTAAACAGTCATTCTCAAGTTTAAGTCATTTTAAAGACAGATCATCTCATCTGTCTGTTAAACTGGAGGTAGAGTTAAAAAAAAAAGAAAGAGCTGTGTCCTGACCATTGTGAGAGGAAAGGAAATGTTGGGAAGATGGTGACAGAAGACTTTTTATGTCCTAACTAGTTTCACAGTTCAGTTAAAAATTCTCAATAAGTCCCTATCATGTGATTAACTATTATGAAAATGGATCATAGAGGGTGTCTTTAACAATAAGCTCCTGATTCCAAACAGTTTATTAAAATGTTTGAGTAAAGAAAACGGTGCAGAGAGAATTCACATTTGAGAGTGAGACAGCATTTCCTGATTTTGGCCCTCTACAACTGCCTGTGTTGCAATGGATGCAATTACCCTGTTCTTGAGCTGACGTTACAAATTTCCAGTAAGAGAATGTTTCCGTAGCTAGAGATAAGTTGTAAAACGACTTTCTAAATTTGAACTTTCTGTTGAACTTGAGGGGGGGAAAGGGTGTCATTCACTGTCTGTTGTATAGCTCCAGAAATATATGTGGCTTAAAATGATTTGATGGACAAAGTGGGAAACTTTCAAGAAGCATATTCATATTCAATCACTACTGCGGCCATTTCCCTAACGTCCTGGATATAAAAAAAAAAAAACAAAACAAAACAAAACTGTTCCCACTGGCATAGGCATGTTGTGCAACTCTTGGCAATATTGTATTAATACACCTCAAAATGTTGTTTGCAGTATTGTTTCCAGATAATCATGAGATCTATAAACATGTTCTGGTTATTATCATGCAATTATGAGTTGTTTCAGGGCTGAATTGTGGTGTAGATGATTTCTGCATGGCAGGCCTAATTCCTAGTCAGTGAGTAAATATTAGCCCAGAGTACCAACACATGGTAAGCAATGCACACCACTGTAAGCTCCATCTGTAGAGAGAGATTAGAAAGAGATTGGGAGAAAGATCCCTGTGCTTGCTGCGGAAGTTCATTCTCAGGCATGTTTTTAGTCACTGCAGCCTAATCAACGTTCACACAGATGTGACGCAGTTTTTCCAAGCATTTGTTAGCCAAACTACGCTTGCACTGTATCAGGATTACTCTGACAGATCCAAATCATGAAGTGAACATACATTTCAGGTTTGTTTAAAATGGACAGAGAAGACACGCATGCTGTTGTAAAACAGACAGGGATCATTGTTCTTCTTCACTCTGATGTGGTGTTTTTTATTACAGTGAACAGGTGACTGCTGAGTTTAACCCAGAGCCCCCAACCACTGAATTTTGCTCTACTATGAAAGCAGACTACACAGTAGAGGGATTTCAATCTGTTACCCCTCCGTCATCCACGGTCAGTAATGTAATCAGTAATGTAATAATATTGTGATAGCGATTGTGGTCGTTTACACAGTGAACTAATGTAAATATTTTGAGGATCTCTTTCTTTTTGTGAAATTTGATTAATGATTCAACCAAAGATTATGTAATTTCTGTAGAGTTGCCATGTCAGTATAAAGAAAGATATTTCAGGCCTGTCATTTCTATACAGTTTAGAAAAGTGATGAAGATTTACACAAACGATTGATATGAGTGGACTCATTTGTTTTATGTAAAATTGATGTTCATGAATAATGAACATATAACAATATAACAAAATTTCCATTTTATTTTGAAGGAGCGCACCTATGCAACGGAACAGGCCATCACATTTTGGAGTGACAACTGGCAGAGGGTTCAGGTGTGTCTGAGGCTTAAAAAAGCACCAAAGTTCAGTTCTGTCCAGCTACATATAACAGACTTCCCTATCAGCAGTCAATCATATCAATGACAAATTGTTACCATACTGCATAAATGTACAAGGTGTGGGGCTCAGAACACCCATTTATGAATCTTTCTTACGCGCAGACTCCAAACCAATTAGCCATTCCAACAAAGCACGCCAGCTCAGAGTGCAGGCTTAGTTGAAATAATGAAGTTGTTATGTTTGTAATGGCACCTTTAAACTATTCCTTCTGATGTGGTCTCAGTGATCAGCCCAAGCAATTTAATCCAGATTCATGTTCATTCGTGTTCGAATTTGAGTTCTTTGCTGTGCTAAAACAACGTAACAAATGAAAGAGACAGTGGTGCTTAAATAGATCATCTAGCCACAGTAATGAGCTAAATATTTCCTGCTCAAATGTTAGGTATTTTTGATATTTGTCATTTTGAGCACATGACTTCCGAATAATTTTATGGCTTAACACTTATCTTTTTCTTTTTTTAAGGGAGTGACGGCAGTCCAGACCTTGGACTCTCCATTCAAAAGAAATGCCACTTTCAGCACACCCATTGGTTTACAAATGGGTGAAGACACACCATACGTCCCTGACCATGATGATCATTTGTGACGTGTTCACCCTGCTCTGACAAAAATACATTTGCTGAAATTATGCTAACCTCAACGCGTTTGTAAAGCTTGTCTGTGTATTTGTTTGGTGAAAAACCATTTCATAGAGTAATCCTTCCCTGGAGATTAATGTGATGCCTGCATGTTTGTGTTTGGATTTACTATCATAAACATCTGTTATGATTCATTTATGTCCATTGCTTCCAATGTTACATTTCCATGCTCTGAAAACTTCAGGCTTCTGTCACAGTGGTTGTATTATATAATTAGTGCTGTTGTTCACTAATTCTTTCCCTATGATATTGTTTTTACCTGGTAGAATGCTTCATTAAGGGACCTTTTTTTGTAATTTTATCTCAATCTCTCTTCTACAATCTATCTGAGAGTTTCCTCCGATTTCTTTTCATCTTATCTTCTTAGTCTAAGTATGTGTCTCTAGTGGCAGCAACGCTTAACTTGTGATCACAGTACAAATACCAACAGAAAAACTGATCTCCCAATTATAGTAGCAAAGACTGTGCTTGGACTTGTTGGATAAAGGACACAGCAAGAAACTCATTTGGATTCTGACACATCTGCAGCTGTCTTTTCATTAGATGAGGAAAGCCTCCTCTGTGCTGATGACATATCTACTGATTCTCAGGCTTCCTTCACAGCGTATTGGCATACTTTCACATGTCTGTTGTGTCAGTCAGAAGACTGTTCTATGCTGTGCTCCTTTCTCTGGCTTTCAGCTGGGATTAGTGCAGCAGGTAGCTATGGCAACAAGTAATTTTAGCCTACATTAATGCATTTTTTTCTTTTCTTTTTTCTGTCTTTGACAATTTGCTATCTCGAAGGAGTATGGTAGCATATCATTTGTGTCAGGAACAAACAGCGCAACCCTGATTTCAAAGCAAATTAAATTTATGTTAATTACTTTTTGGGTGCATTTTCTGTCAGTCATCGATTGTTATTTGAAATTATATTTACCTCTGAACATGGACATGATACATATTTATAATGGTGCATGGAAAATCATCGCATACTCATTTTCTATTTCATTCCACTCTTGTATGTGAAGTCATGCCATACTAGAGCCTCTGCTAGCTGTCGTCTCTCCCATACTGCGAGAAGGAAGGATTACAATCTTTGAGCTTCAGTACGACTTCCATTATTCTCAAAGCAAACTCTAATTAACTCAAAAATGATGAAATGTCATGGAAGTGTCACTTAAGTTTCTCTTACACTTTATCTGATAACTGCTCAATTCATTTCAAGACCAACATAGCCCAGGGGCACTACTCCATTTGAAAAGATGACGATGAAACTAATGAGCATCAGTATCATGGTGACAAATCTGTGACATACTTGCCTAGTGGTTCATCATTAAGCTGTTTCTCTTTCTCCTGTGTTTTGTCAGATGTATTACAGCACCGTCATCAGGCTCTGTAACCTTCTACCAGCAGCATTATTCGTGACTATGTGAACCGATTAACAGTTGTGTAGGAGGGAAGCTGATTGCCTTCATGCACGTGCACACACACACAGGCACACACACACACACACGTCACACCAAAGACACAGATGTCTGTTTATCACACAATAATGTCATCATCACTTCATGCTGCCAAACTCGCACCTACTAAATACGATAACCCATATGTGCATTGCCTGATTATTATGTACATCGCAAACAAAAAAGTCTCATGATCTACTGAAGGCCATGTGCCCAGAGCTGTTTACAGTAGAGTTACTGTGTACACACACACATTTTCACGTGATCATAAGAAAGGGAGTATATTTTTAACTCCTGCAGCTGGTCATATTTGAAACTGTTCAGAATTATAATCTAAAACAATCAAGTACATAAATAGAGCAGTAAATATCTATTTTAAAAAGTACACATAAAAAGGTCAGTGAACTGCAATACATCTGACAGTTACATTTTGACTGTATATACCTATTCCTCCCATTAAAATAATATACCCGGGAATTTGGTGGTACGACATTTTGCATTTTATACAGTTTATTGAACAAAATATCTTACAATTTCTTGGATATACATATATACAAATATTTGCTCATATAGTACCACTTTGTGAGCTCTGCACTGAACACATTCTAAGCATGGTGCCCTCTCTTCTTCAGACTATATGGAAATTCTGCATATACACCACTGGTGTCCAAACACATGATACAAATCTGATTATAGAAAGCACAAAAAAATAAGAATTTCTCTTGGGAAAAAAGTACTCACTCACAAGACAAAAAACTTCTTCATAAAAATGTCCTTAATAACGTTTGCAGTTTAAAGCAGGTATAGAATATACCTGAATTGACCTCCCTTGAAAGGTATTGAAGAATAATGCATGTCGTTCTGTTTCCAAAGGGGGGGAAACACCCTTCAGATCCTAGAACAATAAAGCAGTGGCTCTCGCCGTGGTCGCTTTGCTCCTCAGCAGTGCTCTCAGATAACATAGACATCTGTCTTTTCTCCCAAAAGCCAATATGTTCTCATTTTGCCTTTGCCCTGGAAAGAAATCACAGAGATCAATAAAACACATCAATGAGCACTCTCAGCGGAGAAAGTAATCAGCAATGAGCACTTGAAGGCCTCTCATGCTTATAGAAGGACAATGACATTAAGTGAACCTCTTAAAACAAATGAATCATCACAAGACTAACTGACGTGAGGTGATTTTGCCAGCTGTTTCCCGTTTTTTTAAGGAATTGCCGTACTTACGCTGAAAGCAGGGTTACGCAACAGACAGTTTTGGATATGGGACGGCAACATGACAACAATTCTTAATTGTAATAAATTGGCAGCCTTTGTTGTTTTTAAATATATGTTTTGCTTTGTTGTTTTTTTTTACACAGAGAGAGGATACTGAACAGATTATGTAATCCATTATATTTTCAATAAAGAGCCCGATAAAGTGTAAATATGAGCTTATGGGAAAAGAAAGAAAAATGGCAATGCTGTAAACAAAACAGACACTCTGTTAACTAATTAAAGTGATTGGAACAAACAAGAAACAAAAATATGACCAATAGCATATGTTTCAGCTCTTTTAATTATCAAGATGTAATGTTTGTAATTTGTAGTGGAAACATAACTGTATTAACAGATCCAACAAAAAAACTCATTCAGAAGTATATATTACAAAAAGGGCTGTAAATGAAGTAAACTGTCGTTGAAGCAGGCCTACTGCTGGTGGGGAATTTAATGAGAGACTGTTTTGGCCATGCAAGATTGATTTTTTGAGAGAGATGTGAGAAGGACCCAGATGTCACCCAGATCCATCACACCAACTTAGTTGCGCTAGGTTCAATATTTCTCAACAACTTTATCCAGAATTCATTAACAATAATGTCCACCATTAATATAATAGCCACTATGTTGTTTCTATTTATTTATGACAATAATACCATACATTTTTATGTTATGACTTAACAGAGTGCCCCCTGAAACATTAGTATAACACTATATTTTAACATTTTTGTATGTTAAACTTTCCAAGCATGGCCCGATTCACATAAATTATTTAGTTTAGTAGTTTTGAACAAGATAACACTGATATTTATTGAAACCTTGCTTAGTTACCAGGCTGACATGTATTGAGTCATTGGTTTGTTCTATGGTGATAGGCATATAGGGTAAGACAGCTGTCCAGTTAATTGTATAGATATTTCCCAAGCACAGAGAGAACAGAGTTATCCAGAACTTTCCTTTATACCTTCACTTCCACGTCTCCTCTTAACTGAAGGTCGAAATAGCCAAACTCATCCAGAACCTCTTTGGTGGCTGAGGAGACATGTATTTTCAAGGCTGTGGAAACACATCAATAAGACCAAAGCCAATTCCAGTAAGTGCATGTCTGTGTGTGTGTGTGACAAGCATTAATAAAACATTGATTCTCAACAATGCTACTGCATGGCAACCACCACACCCTTGGTTCATGTAGAGATTAACAGGTGTAGTGTATATAGTGGGGTCACAGTGATGAGGACACCCTATGAAAATAGGATCAGTATGGAACAGTAAACTCTGACACCCTTTACCATATACGGAAGTATATGATGAAAGCATCTTATGGTCAACCATTAATCATAAAAGGGTGCAGGGTGAGTGTCACTGTCATTAATTATTAACCTGCATTAAGTACATGGAAGCACAGTGCAGGAAGTCAGACAGTTTGTCATGACGTGATGAAAGACATATGTAACTCATGCTTTCTGCCTGTGTTTTGAGTTTGGATCAAGCTGATATATAAGGAGTTGCAGCTGTGTGCTCATGCATGATTTAGTCAATCACACACATCAGAAACACCAGAGTCTCTATCACAGATACTGGAAGTGCTGCAATCAAAAGGCAGGGATATTTCAGTCTACAATCAGTCATTACAATTACTGCATCATTTCAGTTATATACAGCAAAAAAAGTGTTACCTGTTGTGAATTATATCATTATGTAGTCTTATTACTTTTGTACTCAGCCAGACACATTATTCCTCAGATCAGTTATGTGAGGTATATTCCATTGCTTCTGGCTGAATGAGCTTCAAAACACACACACACACACACACACACACACACACACACACACTATGGTGACAGCAAATGAAATAATAAAAAAATAGTGTGTCACAGACACTCACCTTCCCCATTCGACTCCATCCGAGATGCTGTGTTGACAGTATCTCCAAATAAACAATATCTGGGCATTTTCAAACCCACAACACCAGCACAGACAGGCCCTGCACAAAACACAGCAAAAGCACTTACTTAATCTCAGATTGGATTCAATATCTGTGTAAAAAGTCATAACTATAGCAAGATTATAGTCACGATTATCATGGCTCTATGAAGAAAATTAAAACTCTCTGTGAAAATTGATTGTATCCTATGCACTGAACTAAGACAAAATATTTTTCATCTCTTGTGAACTCTCCTGTGACACATGCTCTTAAGAGCATGCAGATATGCAGTTAAGAGGGTAGGGATAAGATTACACCTTGACTCTTACAAGACAGCAAACATTACTGCCTCTGATGTTGGCTTTAAAGAGAGGATATTATGTGCATCTACTGAAGTTGTATTCAGTCATCAAAAATAATGTAAACTTTTATAATCATTCAAAAGTATCACAAAGTTAAATACCTTAAATGCAAACTGCACCTTTTATGTATAGCATATTATGAGTCAAGTGCAGAACATATCACAAGCATATAATGATACTTGGAGATTTGCATCATTGTTTGTTGTGTGATCCCACTCTTTTCATGTCAGACATTATGCAGGGTATTCTATAGATTATGGATTTTGCAATGATTTGTATCATATGGCAGAAATTAGAGTTGGGAAATATGGACAAAAGTAAGCTCTGCCGTCACTCCATTTAAGAAGAAAATTTCAATTAATGTTTACCAAAAATCCTCAACAAATTCAAAGGCCTCAGAAAACTCAACCAACTTAACAATTCATTCAACTTGCTAACAGTATTTCTTAAAGAGTAATACCTGTGTGGATGCCAATCCTCAGCCGGAGCTGGTCGTTGGGTCTGTGTCGGATTTTAAATGTCCTCACTTGTTCCAATAAGGCTAAAGACATACCAGCAATCTCACGGGCATGGAGTTTTCCATTGCGAACAGGAAGTCCTGACACTACCATGTATGCATCTCCAATCGTTTCCACCTGAAACCACAGAAGACCCAAAAACAACATAATAATAAGTCAATCAGAGAATTCAGCTTTGGATGCTCTCACAGCGAAAACGTAAGTAAATCAAGTTCAGAATGGAAATTCCTTTCAGTTTTGCGCTCACCTTATACACATCAAAGTTATCGATGATTGCATCAAAGCATGTGTACAGGTCATTCAGCAATGTCACAACCTGGTTTGAAAGGGGAGAGAAACATGATATCAGGTAATAATTTGAAAGACATCCTCAGTTTTAACATTACAAATTATGTTGTGAATTACTGAAAGGATTGAAAAACCAAGCATTGCACCTTTGTCCACACATTCTTTTAAGATATGCTTTCTGAACCAAGGACGTAGCTCAGTAATCTCTAATCCTAAAACACAGTATGTCTTCAAATTCAACTTAGGTTTTTCTTTCTGCCTATTCAGGTGATAACACGTCTAAAAGAGCTCTAAAACTGTATGAGCCAAAAACTTCTTTTCAAAGAGAATGTAAAATATTCCATTGTGTCTGCAACTCCAACATTTTCCGTGAAGTTTTGCTGAGAAATGGCTGCTTACTTTCAAGTGTTGTGTTTCAGCATGAACTCCCAATGGTTCCCTCAAATTAAAATATTTTCTGCCTCCCCCCACCCCTTGGATGTATGCCCAGAACAAGGGCTTGCAGAGAAATAGATTTGCATGAATAAAGCCAAGATAGCAGACTAAACAAGGACAGCAACTTCAGAGCCGTGTCACCCCAAACTTAATCATAGTCAAACACATCATCAAATATCCAGGAACATTCTCAAAGACACAAAGCATACTGTGTTCTTTGAGCTCTTGATTGATTGTGGGATAACCCAAAAGTGAACGATCAGTCATCTTCTGGAAAAAATAACATGGGAGGGATTTTATCTGATGCTGACAGTGGATAATCTGTTCATTTTTATTCTGTGCTTGCAGCAGACATTTGTATGTACTTCACATTCCCTGTTTCCATATACACAACATAAAGCCTTTTGACATGAAGCATCACACAACCTAGTCATAACCAATAGAAACACCACATGATTCATGAACTTCAGGGAGCAAAACTTTTCACGTTTGTTACTTTTGCTAAACATGTCTGTGGTATGTATTGTTCCATCCGTGTTAGCAAGTTAATCAAAGAATGATTTAAATAAATACACAATCTCAAGTATAATTATGACTATCATGTCAGATATATTAAACATCATCTAAATATTCTCCAAGGTCTTACTACTTTTAAACAAAACTAGCACCCCATACTATGCTGATGGAAATTCTGACAAAATCTAAAATTCCAAACAGATTTAAAAGCAGTGCAACACTGAGTGTCAGGTGAAAATGCAAAGCCTTTTGGTGGCATCATGTGTAAGTCTTTTGCCTTGAATAGTGTTCATAATTTCAAAACTAAACACAGAATTCGAGGAAGTCAAAGATACAAGCAATGCAGAAATCTAAAGAAAGTGGATAGAAGTAACTTTTTTTTTTGACTCTGACTCAATCCTGCGTCAAAGGCAAAACCAGGGCAGATGTTCTGCTTGCAGTGATGCTGTTTGGAAATCAAGAGCAGCACGGTGGAAAAAACGTGATTCAGAGAAAGGAATCTGAGTATGCTAAATTCAGTCTTAACAAATGACGTTACCCATCTTGTGTCTTATGTTCGAATTGTTCTAATATCAGATGGAACAATAGATTTGATTTAGTTTTAGTTTTGGAATGCTCTGGCTTTAATATAAATACTTATTAGAAAATATTATTATTATAACAACATCTAAGTCATCACCAACTATAGTGTATGTTATTTTAATAATAGTAATAATAGCTATAATAACAATCATTTTTTATTCTATAGAAAAAATGCTACTTAACAATCAAGTTGTCTGTTTTTGGTCCATACCTGCAATGGTGTACTCTCAGCTGACAATGATGTGAAACCTACAATGTCGCTGAAATAGATGGTAACGCTGTCAAATGCCTCAGCTTGGACAGTTTCTCCTCGTTTCAGTTGCTCTGCCACCGAACTGCAGAGAGACCAAGTGAGCTGTGAGAATGAGTTTCACAATGCTTGACACACAGTAATTCTCTATCTGATAAAGTGTTTCTGTGTGAGAAAATTCTCTAATTGCTAAAATGTCTTAGTAAGATCCAGAAAAGGATGGTACTGTGGATGGAATCCAAACTAAATCTCAAAAGTAGTCCTGCAATCAAAATTCCATGAATTGTATTCCATGACCTATTCAAAAAGAGCTCAGAGGATTAATGCTATTGTCATTAATAAAGTTCTTTTCGGAAATGTAAATGCAAGGTTAAAGGGATTATTTCCAATAAGTTCCATGATTAAATTATTAAAAATGAAAGGGATAATTTTTGAATGTCAGTAGTGGTGTCATGGCAGCATGTGACAACAGAAGTTGAAGTGTCATTTGTATTCTGAAATGTACTTGCTAATTCTTTCTATTTTGAGATTCATCTCAAATCCTACATGAGAACTAACATCTTCTTCTGTTCTCAAGCCCATGCTCATTTTAGGAAAGAAACGAAAGATAAGTGAATGAGAAATAAGTATTTTTTCACCTATCCTGTTATCAGCAAATTGGAAAAATGTAATACTTGTCATAATATTCAACACTTAGCTGCCTTATCTTTTTCATTCTCCAAGCTTCTCTGTGCTTCTAAAAGGTTTGAAAACTTATTTTAAGATAAGAAGCAATTTAATTAAAACCACATCACATGCTGAATAGGCTTGAAGACCTTTGAAAATGAATAGATAAGTAAAATGGGAAAAATTGTTCTTACTGTGGTAAAATTTGGTAAAGTAGATTTTCAGCCTTTCTTTTCTCTTCCAGGTAAGCTTGTGTCCGTTCTTCCACTAAGTTCTCCAAGTTATTGGCATATTGTTCCATTCTTGACAGTAAGTTATTGAGAATGCTGGTGCTCCCCTCTCTATGGCAGAAAAAGACAGAAATATGAGAAATAGGTTGTAAAAAAATCCATGACCTTCATCCAAATCTACTGACATGGAATGATGATTCATGAGCCACTGATCCAGAACAATAATCATTGGGGGTCAGTTTTTTTAAGAATCACCTTATATCCCTTAATTGAGAGCAAGTATCTGATCAAATTATTGGAGAACTTAATTACAGGTGATTAAGGAGCTGTTAACATCTAAAAACGGTACCTCAATTTCTGAAGTTTCAGAAGGTTTCAGTAAGGGAGTATTTTGCCTCAGTGTAGTACTTCTCACCAGCAGAGAGATTTTCTCACACGTTGTGAAGAGACCCAACCACACCATTTAGAGAAAAGTGTGAGGGTGATTTGTTAGCTGAATCACCTACTGTTGTTGCCCAGTTCCACAGGCTGAATCATCATGATCTATTCTGGGTCAGAGCTCAGACACCTACATGTGCTGCACACATACTAAACTGTTGGTACGAAGAAGGGCTTAAGCCATCACCACTGTTACAGTACCAGTCTTGAAAACCACATTCTTCACATTTAAAGGTTTTCATCAACAGTAATGGTACAAAATGAAAACACGTGATGTTAGAGGACTAGAAGGACAAATGCATCCTTTTAATCTAGGTAATGTTCTCAGCACTCAGATTAAACTTTGGCACTGATGAATAGTAAAATGTGTTAGAGGACACAGAGAAATCCATTAATTTGGTAAAGAATAACATCTATCCAGATTAATTGAATTGCTAACTCACTTGCTAACAATATAAACACCACACCTTAGCAAAAGTCACTTGTGATGTTTTGCTCTAGTTGTCTTATACTGGAGTGGAGGGATGAATGTGCTACAGTGGTGTAAAAACAACACAAAGTTGTATTTTAATAATGTACAAAAATAAAAATAAAAAAATAGTGAAGGGCCAAACATCATGCCACAGCAAGGTGCATTAATGTAATGAGAAGTGCCAATAAGATAGCCCTCTACATACGCCACCCAGTACATTTCAGTCTACATTTGTCAACATCTGTCACAGCAGACTTAAGTGCACAGCAAGGTATCATTCATATTGTTCTTAGTCCATGTGCACAGCAATTCAATCAAGGAGGTCTCAAGTTCTCCAGCGAATGTTTGTCTGATTTGGTACCTTTTTTTAAAATCAGACAATAAGATCCCATACGATTTAAAGAACCTGAGTCTCTATGGTTATGTGCCATCAAACCTCTGTGACAGAAAAGGGAACTCCTTTTATTCTAAATCACAAACTACTCTGTGTATTTAAATAACAGCCCATTTCAGCATGGTGTGACACTTCTATGCATATATGGTCAGTCTTTACTGAAAGAGAAAAAGTAATCAGGTATTCGTACAATAATTATCTATACATACTCATAAAATGGGGCCCAAAACCTGTATAAGAGATGTAAAGAATATATGCTCAGTTTATCAAGCATTTATAAATTCTCAGCCAAGCCTGTAACTTCCGAATGGATTATAAATATTTGCTTATTAAATATTGTATTACTGTAAGCACTGTATTGTAACTATTGCATAAGTAATTCATTTACTATTATGCCTTGGAAACAGAGGTTAAATTGTTTTTCCCAACTGCATTTATCAAAGTTAAGCAAACTAACAGAATGTACTCAGAACAATACGAGGGAAGACACAAAAATAGGGTT
Organism: Chanos chanos; assembly: GCF_902362185.1. Lineage (NCBI taxonomy): Eukaryota > Metazoa > Chordata > Actinopteri > Gonorynchiformes > Chanidae > Chanos > Chanos chanos. The sequence goes on from NC_044497.1 coordinate 39,136,999, forward strand.
AGTATATTTCTGAACTGAAAAGAAACAGCTAAAATGTTTGAAATGAAATATCATAAAAGTAAAATCATATTGCGGAACTTTTGAATATCCAAAATTAGAATTTATTTATTTTTGGAGACATTCTGAAACAAACATTTTAAGATATAGGACATATAATAAAATATATGAGCTTAATAATGAACATATCTCATTCATATCTATGCTTGCATTGTGTAATTTAGAATCACTTGTAAAAAAAATGTATAGCTGCAAATCTGTCACTTTCTTCTTAATAGAATGATTTCAATAAAATGTAAAGATTCATTAAAAAATTGCAATTTAGCAAAAACAATATTTCATAACCTGAAGAGATGGTTGTAATCACAGTTATGTAGTATTAAAAAGCTTACTTCAGTGAAATCATTTTTTTTTTACCAAGAATCCTGTCCCTTACACTCACATTGCCTCTCTGAGAACCATTATGCTCCATTAGAACAACAAATGAGAAAAAAAATCAATGCTCATTTTCAGCTACTCAGATTTTGGCAATAAAAGAAAAATAAGATGTTCATTCACCAAACTGTCTGCATCAGAATGAACAGACACAGTGGAAGTCTTCAAAATGAGTGTCACCATCAACATCTTTGTAGATCGTTGATAAAAAGCACATAAAGATAAAAGCTGAAACAAGTTAATGTAATTGTGCTTTCAATTATAGCTTATCACAACTGTAACCTGAATCATAGCCATTTTATTTTCAAAGCTTCTCATTAAAAACTCTATTGGGGATAGCCTGCAGATACAGCACTCACTTGTTGAGTTTCATGATGAAAATTTTGATGTGGCTGAAGTCAGGGCGTTCGGCAGGGTCTTGAGCCCAGCACCTCTCCATCAGGATGGTCAGCTCCTCAGAGTGACAGCTGCTATCTGTGGTGGGTCTGAAGTACGGTTTCTGGCCATTGCGCACCTTCTGGACTATCTCTGCACATCATACGTAGAAATTGCTCTATGTCAGTGACATCTGTCTGCTTACCATACATATAAGTTTATTTGTGATTCTGTTGTCTGATACAGATATGCTGTGTTCATATACTGAGATTTTCTTTTTTCTCTTTCTAAAAAATATATACCAGTTTAAGAGGAGAGAAACACTTTACATACGTGTTTACACAATATAACAAATGCATTATGATGATTTGAAGCCACATTCACCTTTGGGACTAAGGTCCATTCCTTCAACGTAGAAGGGGCCATTCCTCAGAGCGATTTCTTGTAGAATGATGCCAAAACTATAGACATCACCTTTCTGTGTTCCTTGCGGTGGAGGTCTGTCATATATCAGTAATTCTGGAGCCGTCCACAGTTTTTCTGAAACATAAATGCCATAAATTTAATGAGAAGTATCCCTTACTGCAACTTAAGCAGATTTTTATAATGTGATGTGTTGCAAACTGTAAAGCATTACAAATAGGTTAGTAACACATTCATTGTGCATTACACAATAAGCCTTGTCATAGGAAAGCATGGCAGCTGTACATACAGTTAACTGGTTTATAGCAAAACAAAGCCCTAACATTACACATTTCAGGGTGATGATACGGCAGCAACAGGTATACAGTGAACTCACTATTAACTTACTTGCATACATTGCATGAGAGTCTTCATTTTCACATGGTGTGCGGAAACTGGCCAAACCATAATCTGTAATTTTCAATACAAACCGGCTATCCACCACACAATTTGATGACTTCAAATTTCCATGGGAACCAATATAGCTGTTGTGCAGATAGTTCATTCCCTAAGAGTAGAAGCATGGAGAGTTATATGTCAGTGGTCAGAGTTTATAGGGCAAATGTAGCTAAACATGTAAAAATTGAAAATGTTCTTGAAAAAAAAAACTGAATCAAAAGGAAATATCTAGCTATTCATGTGCCATTAAGTGCTTTCATGAGGGTAGTTTGTAATAGAATTATGGAAGTGCCCTGTGGAGATGCAACTTGCGGATTTCATGGGGGATGAGTCTGTACTTTGAGAGATGACACCTTTGACGGCCTTAAGGAAACATCATGAAACTTAGACATTCCTTTCACAAAGAGGCTTTGATACTCTATTTGGAGTGTCTTGCGAAGGCTACAATGTTCCCGCCACTGACACATGAAGGTCATTTTAACCTACAGAAATCTTAAGAACTATTAAGAATGCAACACTGAATGTATACAGACACTTTCTTCCCTAAGGGAAAATGCTCCACTGTGATGTTATGGCAGTCCTAGTTTTCACTTAAGGCTATGTTGTTTTTCCGCTTGTTAGACTTTGACTTGATGAAGAAGGGTTAGAGAATGTTAGATTTTATTCTGCTTTTTCAAAAAGGCATGGGAGGCTTTCTTCAAACCCCATTAATTTTGTCATGTTAAGGGTATTCCCATTAAAATGTAAACTGATTAAACAAGGATTTGATGAATCTTTCACATAATGCCACATCGAACAGGTCCAACAATGAAAGCTGAAGAGTGCTGTTTGTACACCCTAACCATACAAACAGAAAAATGAATTAAAGAATTTTTCTAACATACCTTAACTATATCATTGATGAGAGAATAACGAAACATCCAATCTAGGTTTATGCTTTCATTTTCCAGAATGTCCTGTGAAAACACAACCAAAATCAAAGCATACCCATTCTAGATTATCTTGATCAACTCATGCCAACTCCAAAGCTTAGTGATCCAAATCCTTCTCTAAAAATGTATTTATTAATTTCTTTTGGGGGGGGGGGGGGGGGGGGGGGGTACATTTTTTGGTAGACATATTGTATCTTCTCATATTGAAGCAACCAAAAGACTAAAATAAAAACCAAAAACAGGAGCATTGTTTCTCAAGAAATAAAATACAAATGTAACATTTTGGTAACTCTGAATCTTTACCTGAAGACTGCCCCTAGGACAATACTCAGTCACAATGCATAAGTTTGGAGGATCAATGCAAGCACCGATGAACCTTGTTAAATGGTTGAACTGAACATCTCTCATCTGAAAAAGAAAGGAGGAAAAGAATCTTTAGTGATGACCTGTATGAAACAAACTGTACTAACGTGGTGTTAAATCCACACAGAAAAAGTAATAGAAGGGTGAATCACTATCCCAATCAACCACGATTAATAGTTATGGATTTGTCAAAAAAGTGGCCTTGGCTTGAGTATGGAAGTCGGAAACATGGAAACATGCGATAATGATAGCTGTTAGGAAATCATGACATAAATCATGAGTGCATCAATTTTGTCTTAAACACAGTTTATTACTTCAGAGATTAAGACTAAGATTAAGACTAAGGCTAAGTAGAAATCTTGAACTGATCTATTTCATTACAGGTGAGGGAGCACATGAAATTGCACTATAGCTTTACATTTGCACAGTTGTCAATGTCTGAGCTGTTGCAATACATTTCACTGCTGTTGTACTTGTACAATTAAGCATGTGAGAAATAAATTCTTGAATCTTGAATCTTGAATTCTTGAAATTTGAATTAAGAAACAACATGGCCTACTCCACAGCCATCAATATAAAAGAGAAACATCTGTAGTGAAAAGGATTAATCACCTCAAAGACAAGCTCTGTGATCTACATGGAAGTAAAGTGGTCCACAAGTCAAAACTGTTTGTCTGAATTGTGGCCCAAAATGTTGAGGTCATTCATTCATTTTAAATCATCTAGACTCGATGCACGATATACTTATGAAAATAACAAACATGAGCTAGAAACAGTTAAACCCTTAAACATTGAAAAAACAAAAGCAATTTTGTCAGGCAATCACACAGGGCCCAGAGAGATTAGGCAGTTAGTTGTGTTCCCCGTGCATTAATGCTTTTTAAAAACCTAACAGAGTAAATATTCCAGTAACTGTTCAAAAAACATTTGGGAGAGAACTTCCCTCAGCTTCTGAAAATTCAAGCATTTTGCTGAGAGCAAAACACCACACCTCTACTAATACACTGAGGTTTTGTAAGCAGCAGACTTTCTAGGAGGCCCCGTGCTAACAAGTTAGTATACCCTTTGGCCTATATAATTTTCCCCTCTGCTGGAAAGTGCATAGAAAGGAAAAGCACTGGGAGAGAGGCAGTTAAGTTTCCGTTGGCAACGAGCGCTCTCTCGCCCCATCTGGCTGGCCCTTTCATGTGCCCAGACCTGACTGTGGATCAGGCCCCTGGGGCATTGGAGGAGCTGCCAGCTCAGACTGGTGTCTCTCCCTTGTGTGCCAAGCCATGCAGTCCCACAAGTTTCCAATCAAAGCTTAGCGAGTTAGCGTTAGCTTTAGCAACATGTCCAGCGTCTTATCCGAGTCCTTCAGGATAACACCATTCAAACAAATATGGACTTCAAATAAGGCTGCTATCAAAATCCTCTGCATCCAGTATGATTTGAAGGGCTTTTAAGCTGATTCTAACCATGAGGAGGTCAGAGGACAGACAGATGGGGTGGTTGGCAGATGTTTCTAAACAGCTTTGAGAAGCAGAGTCGTACAGATCAGAGCAGCAAGTAAGTGTTTTTATTTTAGGTGTGTATGATGGTGATGATTTCTTTACTTCTAACAATCTTCTGATCATTCTGATTTTGTTTTTGACTTTTAGTTAATGTTTCTGTTCTTTTATGGACCCTTCTGTCTTAAATGCAAATTTAGCTTGTAAAAATCCAACCAAGCTCCCTTCACATTGTCTCATGCAGATTCCCCACCCCCAGCCAAGAATGTGTGTGGAGTTGTGTTTTTGCGACCCCAGGCAATGAGGTTCCACACTGGGGTCATGAACACACACACACACACACACACACACACACACACGCACGCACCCACGCACACACACGCACATAAACGCACACTTCCTTCAAAACCCCACATCTTACGTGTTTCAGTTCAAACAGCACTTGTCTTGTCAGCTCAATCCTCTTCTTGTTCACATGCTTGATTGCTACCAGGTTGCCCTGCGTGAAAAGAGACATGTGTGTTTACATTCAGATGGTTTGAAAGACAAGGATGAACCACACTGATAGGCAGGAGAGCTCCCATAAAAAGAAAGCATTTTGCTATTTTGATCCGCTGCTATTTATTGTGCTCAGTCCATGAGGGTTAAGATCATTTTTTGTAATGTTGGAACTTGATCTTCAATCAGCTCTTAACACTCAACAAGTCACAGATGAAGAGCAGACAGGGCAGTCACTTGATGTTATAATCAGTGCACTGCCTCTGTTAATATATGTTGTCTCTGCGGATGAGTAAGCAAAGAAAAATCAAGTCACTGAAAATAACAGACTGACCACTACAAATGCTCCATCAACTCAAATCAAATTCAGATGATATTCACTATACAGATAAGCATTTTTCTAGACATTTTTCTTCTGTTGTTTTGAATCAAAGAAGTGTTTTTAAAACACATGTGCTGAACTATAATGTCTTTTGATGTTTGTAATACTGCATGTCTCATTTCTCCTCTATTTTTACATTTTTTAATAGTCTATTTTGGGTCGAATATGTTTCTTAGAAGCTACATAAATTGTACTACAGTAATATGCAGATATTCTTATCATTTTCAGCAAATACAAAGTAGGATGCTGTTTTAATTTATAATGACAGATTGTGAATCAGGGGTATGTAACTTTACCGTAACACCTTCGATATATTGATATCTGCGAACCTATTAATCTGAGACAACAAACACGCCAGAGCTGATAGCCTAACTGCTGCAGCAGAGTGATTCATTCTGATCTTGGAGCAACATGTTGAATAGAGCCAGTACACCCACTCTCTCTATCTCTTTCTCTATTCCTTCCATGAGTGCACGTGTGTGGGTGTGAAGGAGAACTGAGAGAGAAAGAAATGTCAGTGCAACTCAGCCTTACCTTAAAATAGCCTGTTTTTGCAAATAGCTGGTATTTTCCGTGAGTTGTTATCAAGGAGCCGTAGCTGGAGCCCCTCTGGAAGCAACAGAGAGGAGCAAAGGGAGCTCACATTACACACACACTCACATTTGACTTCAGATATGCATGAAAAAGAGGATGACATTCCCATGGAAAATGAAAGCATAATTGCTTGTTAATGAAGAGGCTTTTTTAGGCTCTGTTCTTACAATTCATTTTCACAGGGATAAATCTGAGTATCAAAATGCATTGTGGAATTAATACAATCTTTCTAAAGTCTGTGCATGTTTTTATGCTGTTTACTCATCTCACCTAATCTGCTTTTACAGGCAGACCACCAGTGAGCAAAGTCACGAGGCACTTTACATTTGGTGACATGTCAAATGCAAAAAGTAAAAAAAAAAAAATTGCGTAAGATTTACCAAAAAATAAAGAGTATTGGGAATTGTAGAAACAAATGACGTGGAAGAAGACTCAGTGATAACATTTTCAATCCAGTGGCACAGTATACATTGCAAAATGTGTGCCAGTGTTAGTTAAGTATAACAGCCTGGAAAACACATTGGTCTTGAGATACATGTTCCATGTCTAATCCTCAAAAAATTGCAACGGAAACCACTTTCTCTGTGTGTGTGTGTGTGTGTGTGTGTGTGTGTGTCTGTTCAGAGGAATGTACGGCATAAGAAAAGAATTACTCCGCTTACAATCAAATGAGAAACGTAATACAGGAGGGCTGTGATGAAGCATTATTTTTTAGGAGTCTATGTGGTCCGACTTCAGCTTATTTTAAAAATCATTTCATATGAATCTGCCATTGCAAACCACGCCACATTTGAAAAACCACATGGAGAACGTTCAAAAATGTGTAAACTAACAAAACATTTTGGCAACATCTCGATCCCACGGCTTCCCTTAGTCTGTAAAATTTCAAAAAATCTTGAGGTCTGTGTCTTAAAGTGACTGACTATTTCAGTTCACAGTTAGAGAAAACACCTCAGAAATAGTGCCAGACTATATTTTTAATGCTGTAATATTTGTGTATAGTCCTTGTTCTTGTGTGGGTGTAATGGTTGAATGGTTCTATTCAGATATGTTGTTTTAGTGACTGTAACTATTTGCTTGCCAATACAATTCCCCATGAACATCGCTCTTGAATGGTTATGACAAAAACACTCCCGACAAACAAAGCGAGAGAAAAGACTCTCTATATAGTATAACTTTACCCTGAATGAAGAGGGAAATTATTGTTTATCTTTAAAAATAAATAAATAAATAAATAAATGTCCAACTGCATATGTCTCACCAAATTCCATCTGTGTGTAAAATAGAGGAAAAACTAGTGCAAATGGAGCAATTAAGATACCAACACAGACTTAGAGTTACCAACACAGACTTAAATTAAATGTAAATTTAAAGACAAATGCAGCCACAAAGTCACATGACCAAACAGGAAAGCATGTCTGTGCACCTAGCACACCCACATGATTTTAAAAAAACAGGTCAATTTTTTTTTTTTTACCTGTGAAAGAGTTAGGCGACTCCCAGCACGCTTGTGATATTTGTTTGGGCTCTCAAACTGCAAATCCTCCCATCTGATCCTCCACAGCATTCCTGCTAACTCCTTCTCCAACTTCAGCTTTCTTTAACACAACACACAAGGAAGAAACATTAAAATCAAAGAAAGGTAAGCAAGCTGTGGTTTCCAAGGAATAGTAACAAACAAAAACGATTACATATTTGTAAGTATGAGACTGTGTTTACTGCGTCTCCGTGTGTGCGTTTGTGTGTATGTCTGTGTGTGTCTGTGTGTGTGTGTGTGTGTGTGTGTGTGTGTGTGTGTGTGTGTGTGTGTGTATGTGTGTGTGTGTACATGGAAGAGTGTAAAATCCTGGAAAATGACAAGCATTAGCTCAGTAGTAAATAATAAGTAACTGCTCACTATTATGCCAGAGTATGAATTTAATTCTTCTGTTAAGAATGTAGAACTCTTGTAGTTGTATTACTTTAAGTACTTCTAGTAGTCAAACATAACTAATTACAGTCAAAACAATAAAATGAACTTGAATAATTTAAAGAAAGCATCTGCTCAAAAAGTCTATTGATGACAATGGCTAGAGATAAATGAATTGCACTTAGACTACGGATATAAATCTAATATATTTAAAAGCACTTTTCACTTTGTACAAGTTAAGTTCCTTACTGATTCAAAGTTCAAATCAGTGCTTTAAATCAAACAAAAGACAAAAAAAAAAAAAAAAAAGTAAAGTAAACGAACATAAGAGACCCGGAACATCAACTCAGTGCCTGACAAAAATAATGAGGTTGGTCATTTTTTTGGGTCACTGATGTCATGTCCTTTCCCAATGTTATTTTTAACCATAAGTAAACCTGGCAGCCTGTCTGCAATGTGAATAAATAAGATGGTGACATCCAAGTGAATCAACACATCTGGAGCACATCTCTCCAGACCTGAGGTTTCTCAACAGTCGCAATCTGTAGCAGAGCACTTGTTGTTTTTGTCGTCTGCCCCCCCCCCACCCCCCACCCCCCACCCCCACCCCCACCCATTTTTTTTTCTTTTGGAGAACCGCCTAAACATTGAGAAAGTAGGCTTTTGAAGACAGAAAATCATTATTAGGCTGATGCATTTAGAATGAAAAAAGCAAACCCTGCACATTCCATTACAATCTAAAAGGTGTAAAACACTTCCAGATGGCCACACTGGAATATTGCAGCGTCTGCATTTCAGATGAATTTTACTCTACTTTTGAGCCACACTAGTTGGCCCCAACAGGGGCACTGTTATTTGTTTTTCTAGAGTAGATTTTGGAGTCACAGAGTAGGAAAACCATTTGCTGGATCCTAATATTGAAGAGATGAGGTTCACATTTTTAACTGCGCAAAATATTCCCGAAAAGCTTCATTTCACCATACATTAAATATTTAAAATTTGTTTTACCCCCACCATATTTTACTACCCCAAATAATTAGAGGAAATGAACCTGAAAAAAGTTCTTCTATCCTCCATCCACAAAATTTGTACTGCATGCTATTTTAACGAGTACAGAAGTAAATCTTAATACAAAACATGGTTCTGCATGGGTTCAAGATACTTAATTGTGTGTTGCTATTTTATGAAGTTTGCTCAGTTGCAACACATCTGTGGAGTGGGGAGCATGTGCTAGGCTATGGAACTGCTATCTGTGAAAATTCCTTTGCCATCTGTGGGGTTGCTGGATTTCAGCAGTTAAGACTAAATGTATCTTGTTGTTGCTGAAATGACAATCCAGGTACTGCATATCTGAGGTTTGACTGTTCACCCAAAAGTCGTCAGAGCCATAGTTGTATGTCATCACAGCTTTGTCAAAACATGACAGCTAAATTACCACAAAGCCAACTTGTAGAAAGTCAGCTGAAAGCATAGATAAAACTTCGTTGTTTCACAGCTACATTGTAGTGGAATGAAACAAACATCATTAAAACATTTTGTGAAATGTAATGGTTGGTTAACATTTTATGTAGTGTAGTGAAAGTGAAAAGTGAAACAAAATCTTTGTGCACATACATGTAATCCAGTAATAATGGCATCAATGTATGTTGCAGTTTATGACAATTCACATGCAACATTCATTATAATTCAAGTTACGTACCTTAAACCTACAAATTAGTTTGAGGACAGTCATCCATATCTCTCTGTTCAGGAAACTCCATGAAGCACATTCACGAGAGAAATACATCTTTCTATTTAAAGCCTTCATTTGGAAGCTACTGGCAGAACTTGCTATAGTGCATGGCACACCACACTGGGTCGATTGTTTCATGAATTCCATATGTGAATACCTTAGCACAACTGGCCCTCCTCCATTAAGCAACACGGCTCTGTTTAAGCTCAAACATCAACTTAGACCACAGGGAACACCTCAGACAAATTCAGACTTACAGAGACAGGTTAGACATGCTAATTAGGGTTAACCAGCAATTATTAGATGGGTTACAAGCTATGTGGTAAATTTAAGCCATTTTTTACCAAAAGACACACTGAACATGGTACTGGGCTAATTGATGTAACAAATGACTAGTCTTTTTTCCAGTTAAAAAAAATCGTACTAACCCAACGGTCAGTAAAAGCATATGCACCAAACCATTCAGGGCATGATTTATGGTTCTGTAGGCATTGAAACCCGAAAAATTTTCCAAGAGGCAAGAGTTAATGCTTTGTATAAACCTAGCTACTTGCTAGTTGTGATATAATTTTCTCATGGAAAATCAGGTACTATGAAATACAGACTGCTTTATTATTCCAGTCCCAGAGTGCCTTAAAACATGTTCTTGCTTATTTAACAAGCTGAATCCACATGCTTGCTGAACGTTATTTCAAAATTCTTATTCCAACAAATAATTTTGCCCTGGCAAAGCATGAGTACCCCTCGTCTGAAAAGCAGGTTTACATTGGTATTTTTTTTTTTCTGGTAGTACCAAAAAATTCCAAAACTGTGACACCAAAACTTTGAGTTTTGTGCGCTGTTACACCCTCACAATTCATATGTTTTCTAGTGGCTTCTGCTTGTAGGATACATATTTTAATAATGAGATGATGGAAAAATGTGGATCCAGGAATAAATGTGACAACCCGAATTCTTATTGCAGTGTTTAATACTGTTGCCAAGACGAGCTATGAATATATGCCTCACTGTGTTGACTTAAGGACACTGTTTATATGACCGTTCACACACACCATGATCCAGCTCATTTTAATCTTCCTCAGGATGTCATTTAGGCCATTTGGTATTCTATATGACTTTACAACTTACATAGATTAAGAACATTATAGATTGTCACTCCTCTGCAATCTCCTTCCAAAATAATTCATACCTTTTACAGTTGCAACATTTCATGTCAGTGAGTTCAACAGATGTGAAAGGAGTTCACGCAAAGACTAATGTCAGAACAATAGTAACCAAAACAGACTGGAGTCTGTTCAAAATGATTGCATTAGGTCTGCCAAACAGGCATTCAATTATTTATTTATTTTCTGGGTTTTCCTTAGCAACTGAGAACTGACACATTTTTCAGCTTTAAACTACTACCTGCTGAGTGGTTGCTTTGGCAACTATCATGTAAATTCCATCCTGGCACCTATATACGCTATTCCCATAAATCTTGTTTTAGAAAAAGCCCTGGGTATACTTTCCCTGGTATTCTACACTTTTTTGCAGTTTTATGATCCCCATTTTATGAGATGTGTTGAATGAAAATTAAAAACAAAAAACTAACCTGTAAATAAGGAAACTTGATATTCCAAAAATAATGAGGGCTAATCCAGACCCGACAGCAACAATCCCAAGGACAGGTAGATGAGCTGGAAAATGAGACCATGACTGACAGTCAATTAAATAAAATAAAATAAAATAAAAAACTCCTCATTCCTCAATAATTTAATAACTCTTCAGATTATTCCAAAACTGTGACGACACCTAGTTGTAGCTTTTTCTGTTTGTTTGTTTTTGTGGAAAAGTAAGAGTGATGGAAAAAGTATGTGGCTGAGCTGAACACTGAGTAACAGGACTCTTGACATTTAAATGACTCTGCTTAGCACAGAGGTGTAAGATATATTAATAAATCATCAAGTACATTAATATTGGTTCATGGATGTCTCCTCATTCTTTGATACCAAGATCCCTTCTGTCACTGGTGCAGCTGACATGGAGGACAATATTTTAGATAAATAATTACCTAATCCGTGATAGAAATTATTACAATATGTTGTTGATAGGTTTTCAGCATTTGTCTTCAATGAGAAAACACAGTTATCTTCAAAATTAAGTGTTAAAGAGCCATGACAAACAAGACAAACACAGTATGAAAGCAAATTTCTGCTGTGAATATGGCAAGTAGGAAAATAACTGGTGTTTGCAGTCCTTTGTCAGTATATTCCAGTAAACATCGATTTGCACTGTCATTTGTCTGCAGCTAAGGCCTTGGCCAATTCTAATTTGTTCTCAATGACAAAGTCAACAGAAACCAACTGTAGACCATTAAAATAAAATTTCACTGGGTTCCATTCACTGGTTGTAGCAACAAACATTTCCATGTCTAAATGTAAGATAAATCAACTACATTACCAGAATGTCACTATGTCAGATTCCATATTTGGCAGAAATTTGTCTTTTAGTGAAACATTTTACACCTGCTCCAGATTGGACTAATTTAGTTTTAATCTTAAACATGCATGTTTTTCCAATACAAAAGTAATTTTTGTGCAGGTATTGTTAAGCAATATTAGTCAGGTCTTTGGCACACATGTAGCATAACCTTCAATGGCATGATGCAGTAGAAAATAGCACTATAATCAATGTAAACATTTTCTAATCAATATTTTCATATGCAGCTTTTTACACTTTCACAGTATATCTCTTCAAATCCTACCTTCATTGCACATGGGGTCTTCGAGAGAAAACACACAAGGTGGATTATCTGAAGGTGGACTCCCCTTGGGCCACTGTATCCTCTCTGTTGATGACCACACTATGTCTTTACTGGTTCCATTGTACTGTCCCACAATCTATAAAAGAGTCATGCACCCAGATGTAGTTTGTGACTATTTAAATATTCAAGTCAGTGAAGAATAAGTCGCACACATAATAACACAGTAAAAGATTTTGTAAGGTTTATATAGGCATATTACTAGTAGACCATAATAAAGGCCTCTCTTTGTTTAATGTGAGATTCATCAAAACAGACTATACTCATGTCTGTAGATTATAGTTCCCTTCGTAATTATCTCTGAATGGATCAGAATTATGCTAAATATGGGGAAAAATCCTTGCAAGTGGTGGTTTGTGTCTTTTCAATAAAGACATATGATATCAGACAAACCGTTAGATTTTAAGTCACCGCCTTATGGAGTAATACATCCAAAACCACATTTAGCAAATTTATGGAGAAAGTAGTGGGTGGATTCAGTTAGGTTGCTGTTCTAAATATTCTCTACCCCCTAACTGAATCAACAGCTCTTCCAAAGGGAGTTTCTATTCATAAAAAACTGCTCTGATAATCAAAATCAGTGAAGGCAAAAACAATGACTGCATACAAGGTGATTTTATGACGGTTGAAAAAAAGGAACACAGTTAAATAAGACTGGCCTATTGTTGTTTGCGATGGTGACGTTATTGATGTTTGTTTGAAATACATGAGTAAATAAAGCTGTTAACTGGCAGCATCCACAGTCTCAAAGATCAAGCAAAGAGTAGGTATGAGCTGTGACTGGATGTAGTTAATACAGTGTATAACTGACTTGTAACTCCATCCAAAAACCTATGGAACTCTGTAAAATAAATACGTCTACTATGCCAAAAGATACGCTACAGTTGTGGTCTGAAGCTGAAAGGTATGCCCGCATTATTTTGAGAATTCTAACACGATGAATTACTTTGAATTTGGAAAGAACTGGGATGTTTTGACAAGTGTGTTAATATTGAAATGTTTGCCTGTAGTTCTAAGACATTCCTTTCATCCATATTCAGCTTGGTCTGACAGGTTGTGTGGGTATTGCTTACTGCATATTGCCCTGTTTTAAGGTTGGTCATGGCCCAAAGGTTGAAGTCAGTCTCCCTGGCATTATACCCATCTGTGCTTACGAGGCCAGTAACCCCTAAAACACAAACAAGCAACAATTCTGTTACACATGTGATATTTTTGGTGCATATGACATATATACCAAATAGATGTGGTTGAAAACTTTCATGTCACTTATATATGGCAGGTATGTTGTCCCACGTCCTAGAACTAACATAAGTAGCTCACTTTTCTCCAGATTCACCTATTTCTTTTTCCATTGTAAAAGACCATGGTATATGGTATATTACAACTAACATACCAAAACATGAAACAAATAAAAAAGTCATTTTTGGCTGCTGTCGCAAAAATCATGGTAACAGTTTTCAGTGTTCAACATCAATTGAAATGTGGCTACATGTCATTTCAGTGTGTCATATTTGCACTCTCATGGATTATATAAATTCATGTATGCATTCTAAATATGTTCAATTGCTCCTGTGATTAAAAGTGTGTGTGAGACAAAATGGAGCTAAATAGAAGTCTATCCAGTGTTGACCCTGCATACAGTCTTCAGTTTAACCCCAGAATTCTGGCAAAAACACTGCAGTACCAGAGTTCATGTCTCAGCTCTCTTCCATGTAGAAGATTCAGCAGATGGGCTGTGTATTTGAAACAGATTTTCCATGCACAAGTTGGCTGGGACATACACACAACCACAGGGCCCTGACCCGTCCACTCCCACTGTGAGCCTCTGTCAGTTTACTAACACCAGTCTCCACAAACTCCAACAACAAGTGTTTCCAGTGCTTCAAACCAATTATAACAACAGTGGAAAAGCTCAAAAAAAAATTAACCACTTAGTATCAAGGTTCTAAAAGTATACACTGGGTGTGCACCAAAAAAAGTATATCAAAGTAACTTAGAGAAGCAATTGTGTCTTGAATATCTAATCTCATTTGGGAACTCACCCCAGAGTTTCCGATTCTGCATTCTCATTGTGATGTTAATGCCATCGTTCTGAGATACTCCTTCCGCTAGCGCCTCCCTAAGGGCCTTAGCATACAGCACAAAGCCGTCATAGAAACATCCAGCAATATAGTCCATCTAAGAAGAGGGAGAAAAAGAATCATTGTATTATGGAGCTCCAAGGTAATCTCTTAAAACTATGATTTTCTTTCAATGAGAGATAACATGCATGACATACAAATACAACACTACTGGAAGGCTTAGTCTACACAGCCACGAGCATTACGACTGCTAGAAAGTTTTTAACCCACAGTGGGTCTGAACTGAGTTTTAAAAGGGGTCTAATACTTAGCAAGTGGTGTGAAGCTTTTCTTAATGGTATGCTACACACTAAAACACACCTCAGACGAAGTAGCCAATCAGTGACGGGGAAAACTGATTACATATGCCTGAATAAGAGTGAGACGTGTAGCCAATTAGATATTTGTTATCGGATTTGTGATAAACATTGAATAGAACAGATAAAACTGAATAGAACTTGTCACAGTATTGAGTAGACTTTGATCCTGATACTGGGGAAAGTTGTTCTCCTCACTATTGACTGCTCTGCTTGCGTTGTGCTGATCTAACAAAATCAAAACTACAGGGTGTACTACTGTTTATCTGGTGTTCAAATGTCCAATGAGGACACGTGAATGTTCACAAGGTTGGCATTGCTCCCTGCTGTTTGATTTATTTTGGCACTATCATTAATAAAACTTTTTTCTGTAGGCATGGAAGGTATTTTATATTACTTTTTTTCTGACAAATACCTTTAGACTTAGACATGGAAACATCCCTCCTAGCTCCTACCAATAATCATTTTGATACTGGTCATTTCAACTTACTAGAGAGGGTTCCAGTTTTACATTGAAGTCTTGAGTGGCTCTCTCGTGCAGTTGTGTACGGAATACTGTGTACTCTGGGTTGTCTGGCTCTCGATATGTTAGAATGAATACAGACTAGAAGGAGAAGGACATGAAAAACAGACAGCTGAGGTTCAGAAAAATATCCAGCTCACATTCCAAAACCCAAAAATATTTCAAGAGGACATATTTCTACGATTTTTCCACTGAGCAAAATGATAAGGTTGCATAAGATTACCAGAGCCAAGCTGCAAAGGTCCTGCCTATATAAAAGTATAGTGTATCTGAGAGGTGAGACTACTGAGATGAAGGATAAAATGTTCAGAGTCAAAGGAGCATGTTTCACTGTCATTTCACAGAGGAATCAGAAATATGACAGGATTATAATAGCAGCAAAAAAGAACACTCGTCTAACATCCTGTATCAGTTGCTTAAATAAAACCTCACTTGACACAAAAATTCCAGGATGTCAGTTGTTTTGATAAGTTTCATTGCTGTTACAAGCATGGTTGACACATAGGGGCGTTTTAGGCATAGGAAAACTAGGTGGTCACCTAGGTCGATTGTGCCCCCCCCAAACCAGCCCCTTACAATATATATATATTGGGGGCAATTAAATCTATATGCATTTTTAGTGATAATATGCATATAAAAATAAAACAAATAACACATGCATTAAGACTTATTTATTTGAGTGAGAAGATAAGAGAGACGGTGGGGGAGGGGCCAAGTGTGGACAGGGCGGGGATGGAGATCTTGCCTAGGGCGCCAGAATGGCCAGAAATGCCACTGTTGACACAAGCCAACGCTCTGTGAAATTTCAGCTGAATCTTGAAAATAAACTCTTATAGCATGTTAAATAGACATTTGAAACTTTTGTACTGGCATAACGCCCAGACTACACATTCAATACAATAAAATGGTGAAACTGCAATTAATAAATTAAACATGACAGAGAAAAACACAGTTGTAAGAAATCAAAGCCCTTTTCTTTCAGATTTTTAGTACAATGCTTAATATCAGCCAATCAAGGTTACCCTACAACTTGCTGCAACTTGTACTCCCATTAGGATGTTGTGTAATGTGTACATTTGCAGTTCCAAGTTAAAGTTAAAAGTCCTTTTCTCAGTTGGTCTTGACCTGATATGACTGCTTCTGCTCTGTTTACCATATTTTCTCTATGCGTAAACAGTGCCCTAAATTAACATCAGTATATGACCCTCTAAATACGTATTTATTCAGAAATTTTAAGATGGCAAAAGGGAACATTTCAACATGTTATATGGCGTTAAAGATTTATCAAGTGGGATTTCCAGTGAAACATATTCGTCTCTGACAAAATGTGTTTAACATAATACTAGCACTCAACGTCTCAGGATAATTCAGAGCGCTCGGCATAACAATTATACATAGATTAGACATGTAAACTGGACAAATGTCTGTAATAATAATTTCCCTAATCAAACTCTGAGTGATGGAGGAACAAAAAAATTCATTTGAATGGATGGAGGCCTATTTCATTTTTCACCATCCATCCCTGAACAGAGGCCTGCAAATGGCTCTCAGCTTAATTAATAAATAAATCAAATTGAATTAAGGACACAAAAATTAAGAAAAGAAGAAAAATTAAGAAGAAAATTAAAACTGACATCTACATGATGGCATTACAAAACATCCCATAATAGTACATTTATGTTATAGAGCATTAACACTATATGTAAACCAATTTGCATAGCACTGCTTTTCCCTGTTAAGTGAATAAATTTTCACTTAATCAGTGCAGTCTTTTTTTTTTCAGAAGAGAAAAAAGAACCATTGCAAGACTAATGGGTTCTCCAGAAAAAGATGTTTTTATCTGCATTCGTCCACAGGAAAGCCTTGTGATTGTTTCAGATTTGTAGCACAATTGGAAATAACAATTTTTATAAGATTCAACATGACAATGAACACATCTCTAAGCTTTGGTTATTACAGTGGAACTGCTCATTCAATAACCTCATCATTTACTAAGAACGTGTGCTATTTCAGGTGAGTTTATACATTAGATGTGGACATTAGTTAATATGTTATCAGTCTATTGACCATTCACCTTCGTGTGAAAATATTTCAGAAAGGTAGCTCATGTTGTTTGTGTGGATGACAAATGGAAAGTGTAAAAAATGGAGTAAACTAGAGTAAACCATTTCGTATGGGTGGTGTTGAACAACTGTGGAATCAGGCTACAGAATGAATGATGTTTCTGTGGTATACCTGGAAAAGCTTGATAGGATCATTCCACTGTACAACTGAATTCTGCCAAGGTTTGCGCTCTTCATTTTTCAGACTTTCCGCAAATACGTCTATATAGAAAATGGCATAGTCCTCTGGGTTCTTCACCTCATCCTGGAACATCTTCATGATGTGGATGAATGTGTCCAGAGGTCCACAGATGTACACAACTGAAAGGGACAGAAGATCGCTTGCAATGAAAAGACTGAACCGTGTGCTGACTTCCTCAGACAATGTATTATTATGCAGAGTTAGTGTTAGTTTAGAGTTTAGATTTTTTGCTCTCAACCAGTTTATTTTACTAAGCTCTGGAATTTGGAACAGTGAGGGAAGCACAGATATAATAATGAAAACATTACTGAAAACCTCTTTAACCAGGAGTGATGGCTGATATTGGTCTAATATGTCAGACAGTAACCAAAAAAAGAAAAAGGAAAAAAAGACACAAGGGAAAAAAGTACACCATAATACACAACAAATGATCCTCCAAAATCAAAAACAGGATTTCCCCCTCTATTGCTTCGGGCGCACCTCCCCTGCTAATTTCACCCATACAAGTTGTGGGCAGATTGATCAATACATCCTTAAAGGAAACGGACTGGGTCAAGATTGCTGAGCCATTTCAGTTATGGATCTATTCATGACTGGTGAGTGCATTTGTCTTATGACCGCACAAACTGAATCAATTATTTGTGATAGGCATCCTGAACGGCACAAGTGAGTAATCCAAACCAGGCATTTCAGAGAGTTGATTGTCAGGAGAAATTGGGTGTGGAAAATATGCTCTCCTGTATATAATAACTAAGAGCCATTTTTGCATATGAGCTTTCAGAGGGACACATGTGAAAATGGTTAGAGGCCTGCCTGAAAGCATGCATGTACATAGTGAGTGGTTTGCACACAATCCTACACTGTTTCACTGCAGCTCCACTCTATAGGCTCTTCTGGAGGCATTATTTCCAATAGCTGCATTTCTCATTGCAGCTGCTGCCAGCTCTGAATAGTTCTTCCCAGTTACCAGACGTTTCCTCACAAGTTACACTGAAGTCAAGCCCCAGCTAACACCCAGACCCTAACTCTCAACTCATCCAACACAGCACAAGATGATTCATGCCAAGTAGTCCTGCTGTCTCCTGGGAAGACTCCAAAACAAATGTACAAAAAGGCAAGGAAAATGTTCTACAGCATTATAGAATTTAGAAAGACTTGCCAGCACCTGGCTGATACAAAGCACATCAAACGATTGAGTTTCTCTAAGTAACGGGTACGGATTTTGTTTCTCTAAGTAACGGGTACGGATTATTTGCCACTCATACTGAGACGACTCAATCAAATTCTCTGTTATTTTTTTAGACTCAGTTGATATTACTACAGCGTCATTAGCTTTAAAGGGTTTATTATTGATCATTAATCTAATATAATTAATCAAATGAAGCTTCAGTCAAACGCTATTGCCATCTGCCATGAAAAACGTTCACAACGCACTGTAATTTGTAAAACTTCTGAGACTGTCTACAAAAACCTCAGGGTAGAATGTCTTTGTTCTGGACACAGTAGCATCACTCAGTGTTTCTCTGTGTGGGAATCACACGGAGGTTTTTCAAATGTAAAACACATTCTCCCTTTTAACAATGTCCTTCTGAGTGTAAAACCTCAGATTCAGTGTGTTTGTAGGTGGGTGTGGGTGTGGATGTGTGTGTGTGTGTGTGTGTGTGTGTTTATATGTTCTGAGCAGAGAACACATAAATTCCAGTAGCATTCCACATCTGCCTTAGCTCTTTCACAAATAAACATATAAACACACACACACACACACACACACACAAACATACACACTCACTCACACAGAAAATCACTACTTGACATTTGCTTTCAATCCGCTTCCAGTCCACTGAAAAGCGTCAAGGTGTGCGTCTGTACAGTGTTTCCTTCTGTCCTCCAGTTTTTAATTAGAATCACTCATCCTGAATGGGATTTGTGGCCTTTTGTATTATTTTAAGAAACATGCATTTATTCACATCATGTGACTTCTAGTCTTTTCAGAAGACAACAACACGTCAACAGATGTAACTGTCATTCTGACTACATGCATTATTCAATTCCTGGTGGCAAAGTATTAGCATTTTGAAATGTCCATGGACTAAACTCAGTCGCAATGATAAGTTCTCAGAGGTAAAGGAAAGAAATATAACCAATAACATCTGAAACTGTTTTGTGCAATGAGTCGATATTTTCCATATGTAACCAATAAACAAAGGACAAACAGCTGGGGTAACATTCCCAGAATTTATACTTATCTTTGTCTGCCTCATCTGCGGATAAATATGAATGGAATGTCTAACCAAGGAGCATAACAAGTCCTGACAAGCTCATTAGCTTCCATGACCTGCAGGTCACTTTGGTAGGTCCATAACTCATTTAAGAGGAGAGGACGGGACCACACAGGCTTTACTAGTAAAGCACAAATCAGTTTTGATGAGCAGTTGTCTGCACCTTTTGGGCTCCTTTAACTAATGTAATACAGAGAACAACTGACTGCTTCCTCCTACAGTTCCTCTGGAACTCACATCTTTAATTAATCACTTGTCCTTGTACATTGAGGGGAAAAAAAACATGTTTCAGCAGACCTAACACAATCCAAGGTGCAGTGAAATATTTTATCTAAAATTTAAATGTCCTTGTATTTACATATATTTTCTCTCTTTCCAGATTTGTGGAAGTTTATGGATTAGCCGATGAGGATTGTAGGGCTCGCGGTATATGCACTTGCCTGTAGGCACACAAGAGGAGGGTGACTGTCGACTTGACAGATGTACTCTAGTAAAAATACAATATATTATAAATCTTCAGTATAACCACCATGTCATTTTAACAGATACAAGTAAAGGTCATGACCAGTTGATAAACAATAAGGTACATCTATTAGGTTGCCTGATTAAAAGGTAACAGCCAACTAAAAAGTTAAAGAGTTTATTCAGCAGTAATTTTGATTCTTAATAGCACTATCCAGAAACAAAATGACATTGTAAGGGAGACCTCCCATCTATTTAATTAGAAGGAGTCTTACCACTGATTTTTACATTTAAACATTAAAGCCCGTAAACAGTACTCTGATGTGATCAGTGTTTGGCATGTTTCCGGCTAATGAGATGTGATGCATGCTGCTTTAAAATGTTGGGGATGTACATAAATTTGGTTTTAATATGGTTGTGCATATTACATTGATGAGTGTTTTAAGAATTAGACGTTGATAAATAGCATAACAAACTTAGTAACGTTCATTTTCATTGCTGTCAAATCAGCAGTAACATGCAATGGATATTTCTGATTGTAACACATGGTCATTTTCCCCTCTTGAAACTTTATGTATGTGCATGAAATTTTGAGAATACTGTCAATACAATTTTGAGATAAGATGATCAGTTAAGATGCAATTCTTGAAAGCCAGATTGTGCGTCCCTTTAAGCATCAATTTACAAAGCAGAAATGGGGGGAGGGAGTGAAGAACAGACTTAATTTTCACTGAACTGGAAATGAGTCATTGTCTTCCTCCCAAAACGTTTGTGGGCTAACCAAGCAACACCACCCAGAAGAATACCAACAGTTCAAAACCAGCAGAGATGTGTGAGATCCAACCAAATCATCCCTGGTCATTAGTTTTGACCTGGTTTGAAACCAATTAAAAAGTACCACCACATGATCTTTCTCAGATAGGTCAATACCACAATAATTGTCACTGTACAATAAGCCCACATAAATGGCACACTGGTGATAATGAGGTAACATGCCATTAGTCCGCATGTGAAACCTGCCAGAAGATATTCTCTTTGTTCAGATGCCGCATAGCGAGGAGATATTTAAATCTGTCTCCTCCTCCCATAATCAACAAACCCCATGAGAGACAGACTATACTTAAATCCTATTCTCTCATTACAGGATCTGGTCTCTTGTCTTTGCAGCTGGTGTTCAAAGGTGACTCTGTGATAGTTACACTGGTGCATGTTGCTATGGAGATGACAAGAAGCATGCAGTTCATTGCTTACACATCATGCCTACACAGACTGAACCAAAAACATTTACCATCTCAATGTGCAGTTACTGAAAAGGCAGCATTTTTTAAATCACATCAGCACCACCAATAACAATAAGGTAAAGATTCTGATAAAATACATCTTAAGGTCTACCTACTACATCATGCACATCTATGACCACCTGCTGTAAAGCTGATATTAAACAGATGACATTCATCTGTCATCAGTAGCAGCACTGGCCAACATTGTCTGGATTTGTCAAGGGTCTTCTGGGATATTCAGGGCAGAATTAGCAAGTACCAGTTGATTATATGTTAACAACTGTTAAGTGCAATTAGCTTATTATCACAGTATTTTTGTGATGGATGGAAAGAACAAAATAGAAACAGGACCTGGCTCAGTATAGATCCATAGGGATTCAGGGGGTCCCTGTCACGACATGTTTATCCAGGAAACAGAACAGGTTTGTTTGACAGCCCTATACAGTATCTCAGTGAGCAGCCATTATAACAGCCCACATGTAAGTTTCCAATTCCACATCTACATCTAAATTTTAGGAATAATTACTTGTAAAGGGGCCCAAAAAAGTATTTCTTCATCACAGCAAATTAGCTATATTCATTCAGATATTTTAGCACGCTTTTCAAAAACCTTATTCATTCATTTTTCAGTCCCTGATTTGGTACTAAGTTCTGGGCAATCGCTGTATGGAAACTTTGGCTTTTTATGTGTCCATGTCTATGGACATGTCTAATCTTGGCAACTTGACTCAGAGCTCTGGGGTGACGGTTTTGAATTGCATGTTAGAACACTTTAATGACATAACATAACTGAATCTGTGTCAAAGAAGTAAACATGAAACACGCACCTATATATATATATATATATATATATATATATAATTTCATAAGTTATGTCTGTTCATTTTCTGATAGATAGATAGATAGATAGATAGATAGATAGATAGATAGATAGATAGATAGATAGATAGATAGATAGATAGATAGTTAAAGAATCCATGATCAATCTAATTGATCTCATTAAAGTAATTGAGGGGAAAATACACAAACAGTCCAGAGCCCCAGCCCCACAAAAAAAAAAAAACAAAGGAAAAAACAAATAACCTTGGACTTGGTAAAGTTATTTGTGGATATGTAACAGAGTCAAAAGTACAGAATAGGTCCTTGCTGAAGTAACTGCAACACTAGTACATTTCTCAATGTGACTATAACATTTTCTCAGGTGCTCTTACATTGCAACTTGAAGGGCTGCAATTAGGGAGCAAATGGCTATTATTATTTTGTAACATTACAGGATATTATAATATAATATAATATAATATAATATAATATAATATAATATAATATATCTTTAATGGCCTCAATTGCTTTAAATAAGATAACTGTATGCAACGTTTAAAAACACCATTCTGCTGTGCTTTTTTTCCCCTGTAACACATCCCTGAGCTATTGATAGTGGAGTACTACTGAAAAAATCTTCGGCTTAAAGAACACAATAACTATTTGATTATATACACTGTCCAATATTCGGTTACAAGCCGTGGCGAAGCAGCTATGTGTTGTTTAAGATTTCTACAGTTCTTTGTGAGACGCTGTAAATAACTCAGGGTCTATCACTCTGCCCAGAATACAACCCCGAGGAACACAGGTGGTGCCTGCCGTAAACCAGGGGTCTAATGCTTCTCATACTTTTTGTAGCCAGGGACACTATTGTCACACCCAGTCACCTCTGCACCCCACCCCCCCTTTTTTTTTTCTTGCTAACAACCTGAGTATTTAACAAGACGTTCTTCGGGATTTGTATGCGTGCTTGTGCGTATGTTATTCCTAAAATCTAAATGATATTGTTTTGTATTAAGAAAAGACTGGGGAATAACTCTAAGATAAATGTAGCAAATGCGTAACCGCTGCTGAACTTACTTCTTCCGCTGTGCTTCATAAATGTGATGATGTCTTTATAATTAAAAGTGTGAGGATCATCATATGGGAACGCTTCAACCGTAATATTTTCCTCACGAAACTTAAGGTAAATGCCTTCAGAGAGGAAGTAATGTGGTCGATCATCCTGTTTCAAGTCATGAAAAATCATAAGCGCGCGAGTGGTCCAATTAAAATGTGCATGAAGGTGGTTGGCAAAGTCTCCAAGTTTTGTGGTGGAGGGTCCCGTCCGCACTATAGTTTTGAACTCGTCCCACTTATGAAAACCATATGCGAGTCCTCCCGCTGTTATCAATGGGAGGTTCCAGTGGGATGCAAACCTTCCAACTGAGGCAACAGAGTACACACACCCCGGTCCAAAGAAAGCATCTGGCATATGGTAAAGTTTGGTATCCACTGCGATAATCTGTGCTTTGATTTCTGAGCAGAGGCCGTTCGAATCCTCTGTGCTAAAATTAAGTAGGTGGATGGAATATCCCGTCAGAATTCCTTGTTTCTGAATATTTTCTTGCGCCATGCGAATAGCAGGGAGAACGCGTGGCGATGCCCAAGGATACTTGATATTGTCAGGAAGCATCACTGCTACAGTAATATTATTTGTCCTCTCTCCCCTACACCTGGGTATGAGACAGTAACTCAGCAGTAATAAATAACTATACCGGAGTACCGTTTTATAACCCATTGTGAGGTGAGGCTGAAGAACCAGTCCAGGACAACAGACGAAGAGAATATACCAGGTGAGTAGGAAGGCGCCCCAGAGTCTCGGAACCAAACCATATGTTTGTCGCTTATATAGTACACGAAGTCAAAAGAAGTATTGCGCGAGAGCACGTTCCATTTCTTATGTGTATTGTCCAGAACAGTCAGAATTAGTTCCTCCCAACAGAGCAGCTTTTTCGCACACTTCTATGGCTTTTCGACTCCCCTCTGAGAGACTGTGTTGCTTATGAGATAACGTCCATCGAGATGACTACAACTTAAATCAGTGCAACCGACAGCTCAGCCCCCTAAACGTGATGTCAGTGGTCTCAAGAAGGGCAAGTGCATGCCGCCCTCTGTTGGTTATGCAAATAGTAAGCCACAGTAGGAACGTATGGCGCATTTCAGTCCTAATGGATCGATTTCCTTTACAGCATTACCAATATATCTGAAAGACAAATGTTTAAATCTGTGCATATTTATCAAATGAAATGTTCAAAACTTTAAAAAGATCGTTGCATAAATTGCTACATATTACCCATGTATTGCGTGATATAAGCACTGCATATAATTGCCTTTATGTTAACACATAGGCTTAACAAATATTATTCTTAGTTTGGTGCTGATTGAATTGGAAATATATGGTAACAGATACTTGCATACACTTACTATTGTTAGCTATGGAGAATAATCTCATGTTATAGAATAGATGCTTTCAAATCACCAAACCCTTTCATTCTGAAACAACTATAGAAATACATGAGCTTTTCTTGTGTTGTATACTTGCTAAAGAAGAACTTTGTGGTCTTGACACAGTGCTTCCTTTAGGCCTTTCCCCTGAGAGTAGATAAATTTACCATCACTGTACTGGAAACACATGGTGAATAAACGATACACAGTGCTCTATATGGACATTACTTCCCAGTTCTATATGACTCATTATGAGCAGCTGGGTTTTTCATAACAGTTACCTCTTAATCATTTCACATAAATGTAGCTGATTTAGATGTGTTTTAATGATGCTGCTAAATTTGACATAAGATACTTTGAGCTGTCATTGTTAGTTTAGTACGTGTTATTATGAAAGAAGCTCCAGTACAGTCAAGACAGTTTTTGTTCCCATTCTACTGGAGGTCAGTGGTAGAACATAAAAAAGAACAGTGTTTGCCAAGCTGATTTATCAATGTAATCACAGTTTTATTTAACAGTTTTGACTTCTCTGTTTTGAGAAAAATGTGCAATAAAAAAACTGTTTATAACAAACATATTTTTTCATGGCTAAAAGAAGACCAGTGGATTTCTCGTTTGATACTCATATATGGTAACTGACAGAGACTTAAGACTGTGTTCCAAATGCTCAACATCACTGAATTCCAATAGTACAGATCATATTGAACACAAGAGCAGAGGATTAACTGAGAACTAGAATGTAATCCCTCCCAGAAGGAAGATGTTTAACAGAGATTTTCAGAATATGCCAAAAACCATGCCAAATTGTTCCACTGATTTGCAAACATTTTGTAAAAGGTTTAAGTGTATGCCAAGATTTTCTGGGGATACGCTGACAAACATCACATCTAACCAGCCATGACCCTGGATAATCAGACAGGTAGCGTAAAGACCTCCAGATGGACAATCTGAGAGCATCTTTAACAACAATTTCTTTGCTAAATTGACAAACTAATGGCAAACTGATTCCAGTAGACCTCAGAGATCAGAAAGAAAGTGCGGTAAGTAAAAACCACAGTATGTAAACCAGAAAGACCGAACATTCATTCAAGCAAAGAAGCACTCCTCTTTCACCCCTGTTAAAGGAACAGAAATGCACATTCACACGTGCGTGTGTGTGCATACAGAAGTTGCTGGGACACACTGCTCAATGAAAATAGTTTTAATGAAGCAGCTAAAACCAGCATATGATCAGTGCATATGGTAATAATACAGTGAGTGTGAGACACACAAGCCCTAATAAAAATATGTTGATGTTTCTGCTGTGAGTTGGGAGGTTATTCGCTTATGTATTTAGAATATTGTTCAAACTAACACACAACGTGACCGTGTGTAAGCTCTCCCCTGAGTCTGTCTCTTTTTCCCTCCTAAATCCACTAATGGTTGGTCTTAGGCAGGCGGTAGACTCCTGAGGAGACAATGAGCTGGTGGTCTCGTACTTTCTTCTGTAGGAAGGCTTGGAGCTCGCTGACATCCATTTCCGTAACCACGGGCCCCGTGGCAACAAATAAGCGCAGCATGGAATGGATCCTCTCCAAGGTCATGGTCTCCAGATTGGTCAACATGGCCTGGATATACGCCCAGAACAACTAACGCCAGACAAAACAAGAGGGAGAGAGGATGAAAAACTCAGTTAAAATAACAGTGCCCTCTCTGATCATGTCCAGTGTAGGCATCTCTCCTCCTACAGAATGTGCAGCTGTCTATACCTTGACTAGATGGTGGGATGTATGAGAGAGATAGTAAGGCATATACATATCACTTACAAAATTCCTCATGGTCTTTGGCTGCATGGTGTTGAGTATGAATATGCATGAGTATACAGACACATAAACTGACTAGAAGTGTCTCTGCTCTGTTCTCTGTCTGCATCTGTGTGCGTGTACACATGCATGTGTTTATGTGAACAGACAGTTCTCTCACCTGTAGTTTCTCCTCTCTCTGCTCTGATTGGGTGGTGGTGTTGGAGTCTCCCTCTTCATCACTGTCTATAAGCATGACTGCTCTGTCTCCTCTCTCCCTGGCTGACGCTGTCTCCAACACAGTGTAGCGTCCGCCAGCCTCCTCCCTCACCACCCCCTGCTGCTGCCACAGGGCAAGTTTTCTACGCACCATCTCCTGTGGCACTCCCACAACTCCACTCAGTTCCTCAAGGGTCCATGTGGCTGATAAACAGAAGAGAGAGGGACATGTTGAAAGTAAAACTCCATAATTTTTGGGAAGTTTCACAGTTGTCCACCTACCACCCCACATTTGCTGTACACAAACACAAACATTTATAAAGCTGCATAACTGTGTTTATCTCTATGGCTTGTTTGCATAACCCTCTTCAATCCAGTGGGTTTGAGGCAAACTCTTAAAATGTGTTTATGGTTAAATTTCAAAACTCCTTTCCACTTACTTGCCTGTGTGAAAATATGTATGTAACTTAAACATTAATAACACAAATTAATTTCATGTCAAAGCACACTTACTTTTTGAAGCATTTCTGTTTACATATGTTTAGCTAGAGGACTCTCTTGATGTAGCATGACCTGAACCTGCCGAGAGTATATAAATGCACACACACACACACACACACACACACACACATAAAAAGACAAACAAACACCTTTTTCCTGGAAGTGGAGGATGATTGCAGCATGGATAGGAGAGACAGTGATGTTGGTGAGTGTTCGGTCCCCAAGCTCCACATCCAGTGTCACGGAGCCCAGATGAGGTTTCCAGCTCAAGGTCCTCATAGCCTGCAAAGGAGGCAGACAAAAAGAACATGTGACAACAACGGTCAGCACACCACTAACAGATATTCCATTTCACGTTTGTACGAAGTGACCGAAGCTGACATCATCATGGTTGGACTGTGGAGAATGTGAAGACACTGATGTTGATGTAAAGTTTTGGCTCGAGGATCATGTCCAAACATGTGCACACCATACAACTGAATCAGAGCTGTCCATTGATTGCATTACTTTTTTTTTTTTACCAGAATTTTTCCAGCGGTATTTTTGTGTGTCGTGTGTGTGTATTGGCATTTCTGTATTTTGATTTTCTTAAAATGGTGTGTGCCTTTATGCTCCTGTACCTTGAGTTTCTCGTATCGGCGTGTGTAGGCCTCCATAGCTTTGGAGACCACCTCTGGGAGCTCCAGTTTCTCCTCTTTGAGTGGAGGCCAGAACTCTGATGACAAGATCATGACTGAAAGGGCCAAAGGTGGCTGCTCTTCCTCCGACAGACGACTCTCTTCCTCACGGATGTTTGTGTTGATGCGGCGTGAGTCTGCCACATCCTATTGTGAGGAGGGAAAGAAGTGACTACATTACATTACATTACATTTATTTAGTTGACACTTTTATCCAAAGCAACTTACAAGTGGGGAAAGAATTGCTCGTGATGGATGGCGATATGGATGGACAGAAGACCAGAAGACCTCCACTACATTAGTTAACGTTATCTGTTCCTGTTCTTTTGAGCTGTCATTACATTTTGCAGAAATCAATCGACACTCCCTCTTGTGTAAAACAAATACTGCGAAGTGTACAAAAATTATACTGTTTTATTTGTAGTTCCTTCAATTTTGGGACACTTCATATATGTAAGAGGTAGAGAAAGAGAGAGGTGGGACACTGTCAGACATAGTGGGTATGGCACAAATATTTAATGTGTGAGAGAGAGAGAGAGAAACAAAGAAGCATGGTGGTCTACCTTAAGCATGACTTCACAGTAGTGCATGTGAGACTCTCCAAACCTCAGCTTGAGCAGCTCCACATTACGAATCTCCCTGGAAAAGACATAAAAAGACAGTCAGAAAACAAACAGAGTTTTGACTTAACTACATTACACCTAGGATACAGACTATACATACATCCAACCCGTATCACATGATCTGAAAGACTTTTTTGCAAAATGTTAAAACACAAAGTCAAATGTGAATGTCAGCAGTTAAGGTCTATGTTTGGAGTGTGACATGCATTGTAAGTGAAAAGTAGACAGTTTGTATTTTTATAAGAAGACACATTGGCACGTGTGTTTATACCTGGCTGTGTTGTAGTTAAGCTGATGTAGCAGTCTGTCTGCCAAGACAGTCCTGTATTCATCTATGAAGATCTCTTTACTTCCATATATACTAACCAGCAGACTGATTATGTCTGATGAGCGTCTCTTCGAGCCTGTGTTATCTGATTAGGGAGAAAGGGAGAGAGAAAATGAGTGAATGTACTCCCAACAGCTACTGTCTGTGTGTGTGTGAGAGAGGAAACATAAGTGTGTGTGTGAGTATGAGTGTGTGTGAGTGTGTATGAGAGATAAGTCTCTACCTGTGAGGGCATCGGTGGGGTCTGGCGTCCACTCCTCTGGGTCACTCCCCTCTTCTTCACTGTCCTGTGTTTCCAGGGTAACAGGGTCAGCACGTGAGAGTTCGGTGGCCAGATCACTGCAGCCCTCTGAATCACCTGTCAGACTGCCAACAATCTGTCGCACTGTGTCCTCCCGAGTCCTGAGGTAATAACATTTTTATCCTCAATTTTTTATCCTCATTAAAAAAAAAATAATTATAAACGTATTATCAACAAGCTGCCTTTTAACACTCTATGAATTTGCACTGTACAGTCCCTCTGGCACAAAATGTTTTGTTTTAAACTCAAATTTGATTTGTACAGCTCTTCACACAACGGATAATGTCACCAGAGAATATTACAGAGTACCTCCCTGAAAACTCAAGTAAACAAGCCTCGGGCAACAGTGGCAAAATAAAACTCCACATGGCTATAAAAGGAAGAGACCATAAGAGGTACCGAGACTTGAAAGTGGGAATGCATGTTCCTGTAGCAAGCCCCGGGATGATAGAGGATAATGCCAGTCCATTTCACAGAACAAAGGGACCGAGAGACCTGGTAGGTATGAGACCCATCTTAGCACTTATACTGTGAAAGTGCACAGGCAGTAAGCCTTCGTATCGATCGAGGGATGTTCTACTGTTTCTGTGATCAGAGATGGGGGTGACTTTATAAAATAATGCATTACTGTAATATAGCAATATTACTAACTCAGGTAACATGCTGATACAAGGCCCCCTGTTTAAATGTATCTTGTAATGTTACTTTAAATTTTTAAAGTCAGGAACATTTTATTTAATGCCCAAAACCTCAAGCTGCAGTCAAGGTGATCTACATATACCATAAGAACCAATTCATAGAAACTAATCGATTCACAATCCTTAAAAAAATCCTCCACTTTGGCTTCAACCAAGTGCTGTACTATGTGAGTGCACTGCATTCAGTAAGTAAAACTGCACAGCCAATGTTTTACATGAGGAAATCCTCCCATTTCCCTCAGGAGCAACTCTGTATAATTAGGAAGAGACATTACATTATGCCTATTTACATCTCCGCATTGAAAAATATGCAAATCATTCAGTATGTACAGAACATACAGTATGATTTCATATTGCATCGCACTAGATAATGTCTGTGATGAGAGCTAAGAGCTACAAACATGGGATGGACTGTGTATTCTGTACTATGACAGAAGTTATTAGATGTATCAGACTCACACATATTATACACACACATATTTTTAAAACTCTTTGTCATAGGAGTAGAGAGGGACAAAATCATGCCTCTATCCCTGACCGTCACCTCTCATACCGTTCTCCATCACACTGTATCCCCACACTGTTTCACCACATTAAGACATGTCCCCTTTTCCAGCCTATGAATGTTTTTTTTTTCTTACAGGTTGTTTTTAAAAGCGCTCTTAGAAGTGCACCAGTGTGTACACTAATACATTTTACAGAACCGCACAAAATGTAAATATTTGTTCTTACACATTTTAATAATTATTCACTAATGCATTTTATGTATGGGACAGTATGTCAACCACTTGTAATAAAAGAGAATTATTTCCAAACATCATTTCTGGCACTGTTCCACTCAAACTTCAGATGACTGCTTTTCTGACGAGTCAGTGACTGGATACACGCCATACGCGTCTCCATGTTAGTTCAAAGAGAGTAACTATTCTTCATCGTCAGTGTGGCTTAGGACGGTACTGCTCTGGATGCCAAATGGGATTTTAAGGAGTCCTTTCATTACCGTTACCATGGTGATGATATACATTTCATCACTGTTCCTCCGACAATACTGTAAAGCCCACCCCAATCCCCTGTGTCTCTGTGGGAACATTTTTCATTTTGTTCCTATACTCACAGATTACCACAGAACACCGCTGCCTTCCCTCTGTCCCCGCCTCCCATGCAGCTCTCTAATATAGACACCCAGCTCGTTAGTGGTACTGACCTCAGATATTTGCGGATGGGCTCGCAGGCCACCTGAAGGATTACCATGGACGGGTCCAATTCCCGCAGGGCTTTGATGGCTGAAATGTAAACGGTGATGATGTCGGAGGTATGGACTCCTGCAGGAGGGAGGGAGAGAGAGTGAGGAAGTGAAGGACAGGGAAGGAGATTGTCTATTTAGTATTTATCTATATAACTGTACGTATGTGTGTGCACACCAAAATGCTGATGCATTTTTACATAAAATGCGGTCAGATACTGGGCAAGAAACATTATGTAGGTTATTGAAGAAGTTATGTTGTCCTCCAAAGCATTAACTTATATGACAAATAGAGCTAGTGTACTCAAACCCCTGGGCAAGCTGGCCAGGTGCTGTGCTACTGACCTGGGTGTAACAGACGCGTCTCAAATGCAGATTTCAGGGAGGTGAGCAACTGCTGTCTCTGATTGGTCCGCTCCAGACAGAACTTGAGGTCTTTTATAGCAGGAGTAGACTCTGGGAAATCTATGAGGAGATGAGACAAGCTTGTGGAGAACAATAAACTACATTTGGGAAGCTTGGTGGATCTCTGAAGATTGATTGTTGCAGTTTTGGTTGTTTGATGATGTAAGTACAAGCAGGTTACCAGCAAGACCTCCTGTGACTCAACATTCCTTCAAGCCCCAGAAAGGCAACTTCTACTCCTGAGTTGGAGTCAAGTTCTTTTTGGGTTTTTTTTTTTTTTTTTGCAAGTTATGAAAATTCATTTAATTGCTGGAAAACTAAGCTGTCTTTAGCAAATGCATGGCGACTCAAACAACATTACTTTTCCTTGGCAACCTCTGGGTGTGATGCAGGGCTAAGAGCTTTTCATGACTTGGTGCGTCACCTCTTATGATACTGAACAGCTCCTCGATCCTCATGTTGACATAGATGTGGCAGAAAAACTGGTGCATGTGGCAGCGCCAGCGCTGAAGAATGGCACTGGCAGGCTGGCCCACCTCCCCACTGGCCCCCTCCTGAGACATGGCACTGTTGTCTGTGTCACCTACTTCACTGGCAAACACCTGACTCAACCAACTCAGCACCTGCTCCAGCCACTGAATTAGAAACCAGACATGAGAGGAAATCATAAGAAAAAAGACACGAACATAAACACATCAGTGATTACAAAATGGAGAACAATTGGAAAGAAGATGCTGAAAATAACAGGGCCTCAGGGATGCATTGTATGCGGGAATAATTTGAGAAACGGTCTGGTATGCATTAGTTTTTTTCTCTGCCAGCTCTTATTCTTTGGTAAAAACAAAATTGATGAATGCTGATCATCATGTCTGGGTCTATTTTGCTTGTTTTATGTTAGGTAGAGAGCCAATTATAGTACAAGTCCTAAAATTTTAAAATAGGCTATTTAAATCATAAAACATTATGAAGACATTTTAAAAAATCAATTTCCTGACTGGTTGTCTAGAATGTAGAGCTAATGGAACAGAGACATGCCAGAGCTGTATCGTGCCCAGTGAGGATTTTGGATCATAAGTACAATGTTAAGGCAGATTATTTTAATAATTTGATTAGATTGAGACATCATGTCATTTTGAATCTAAACTGATGCTGAGGTGAAATTCCTTAACTGGTCACATGAGTCATTTTCTTGCATTAACTTCATTAAGAAATACCTCTGACTCAAAGGTCAGTTATTGCCTTTTTTCATGGTTTCTCTTGGTAGTATTTTGTCTTGTGTGCCTTTTCCTCATCTTTTTATACACCACATATTTAACTCTCATTTTCTTTTATGGGACTTTGAGATGTTTACTTATGATAATAACTTTTAAATGCATGCACATCTAATTTTATAAACAACTGGAGTGCTTGCCTCAGGAATTGCACTGTTTTGTTTTATTTTTTAATACTGGGTCCCTCTTTTCACAGTTAAGAGGACATGTGGGAATACTTCAAGAAAAGTATACTGCACAAGGTCAATTTCTTTTTCCCAAATTATATGGCCAGTATTTACAACTCTGCTCAGCATTAGGACTAATTAAATCAAAGTCCCACAAGCATGGAATACTGAATTGAGCAATGTAAACTGACTTTTTAAATGGTGTGATACATCCATCTCACCTCCTGAAAATCAGAAAGGAAGGAGGTCTCGTATTCACCCCTGCAACGCTGCTCCATCCTCTGCTCGATCAGCCAGTGCAGGATGGAGGTCACTGCCTCCGAGCTCACCCTCTCCAACAGCTGCAGTCTGGAGCTGCAACACAGAGCCCATACAAAGAGTTACACTGAGCCCACCTACACCACAGAGCCCATGCCAAGAGTCCACAACTCTTACAAACTCAGTGCTGCACTACTGGGCTCACTGACACATTTTTATTGGGTCCAATATTCCTGTCCTGAGCTATACAGGAGATGTACTCTAATAAATATAGTGTTTTACTAGTAGTATAGTCAGCATTCAGAAACATCGCAGAGCTATAGGGAGCCTGTGTTTCAATACCGTTTCTTTCATAATTCAGCCATGTGGGAAAAAAAACAAACAAACAGAAAACAGAAAATACCCTTCTTACAGTTTTTAAAATGCGTTTTATGTTGTACCAACAACACTGTGGCACTTCAAAGCTCTTCACTCACAGTATGTGACTTAGTTCTTGTAGTTGCTCCAGGGCTTCTAGGCACCAGCACAGCTGAGGAGGGGCAGTGCAGCCTGGGCAGTCACTCCCCTCTGATCCTGAGACTGCCTCTTCACTGTCTCCCAGCTCCCCTGCCTGATTCATGTGTACTGAGAAAGTGCGGCTGTAGAACTCCAGCACACGCTCCTGTAGCACAGGCGGAGGAGAGAAGAGAAGAATGGCACGGATGACAGAAAAAGCTCTCTCCCTCAGTCCATGAGCCCCAGGGCCACACAGACCACCCACACCATCGTCCTGCCACGTGCCTAAGCGTTCTAGGGCTCCTACAACAGTGGAGGTAAACAGAGAGGAAAGTCATTTAAACCAACAGCTCACTCAACAGCATGTCACATTGTGTTAGTATTCACACATCATGCATTCAACAGATAATTCACAGCATTCATGTAACCCAATTTGGTCAGAAATTGAATGGAAACCATTAATAAAGACAAATAAGATTATTCCATGAAAAAGGACTTTCCAAAAATGCAGATGCAAACTACAGGTGAGGACAATATTTGACTCACAGGACTACTACACTTAACTGAAAATAGAAAGTTTCCACTGGCATAACCTAAATAAAAAATCAATACAGAAGACATTTTGATATGGTCTAAACCAGACCTAAGAATGGCTCCAGTTGAAGCAGAAGGTTTCTAAAGGCTTCTAGTAAGGTTTTGGCTCGTTCCCTCTCCTGAAGCCCCTCCTGTGGTTGCTTAAGTCTCGCCCAGAACTCTGGGGCTACAGTGCTGGTCAGACGCATCTGCAAGGTCTCCAGTAGCCAACCTTCCACATAAGGACCTAGCCCTTGAGAACACAGCAGGGCCAAAGCTTCTGAAACAGTCTCTTCTGACAAAGCCACAGGAGCATCTGAGGACAGCTGCAAAAAGAGGACCACAATAATGATTGTTATTATGTTAACCGTTTGTGTTTGGTAAGTGGAACATGGACACTTGGCAAATGGGCACACGTCGTACTGATGCATATGCCTGCGAATTTAGGTCTGGTCCTTACAAGAGCGAGTCTGTAGAATACTAATGCGCCCGTTTTACTCACCAATGCCTGTGTTACAAGGTCCCAGCCGGCTGTCAGACTCTGTTGCACTGAAACAGACTTGATGTTGCTCATCTTTCCAGCCAGTTTAGTCAAATCGAATAAAAAAGCCTGGTTTCTAAATCAGCCATACATGTAATAAGCGATACAACACCAACTGTTTCTTATAATGTGTTCTCTCTTGGTTATAACGTAAGTTAGCGTTTTTCTTGAACTGTTTTTGTTAAATTGTATGTTCATTGGTAAGTTATCCCGCTGCTTCGTTTGGCCGGCGCTTAATGATGACGTTAATAGTGACGGTACAGGCAGTAGGACGGTGGAACTGTGTCCAATATCGAACATTTCCATCCGAAACAATTTACCAAAATGATCAGTATATCTGTATATAGATCACATACAGTACTATTACAGCCGGTGAGAATCTGAAGTATGTGAGCACCGGACACTATTCTTCTTAAATGCACGGGCGGCGAAGGGGCGTGACTTAAGTGATCAATTCAATTTTGAAAAAAATGGCGGACAGCGGGGAAGGGGGGCTGAGCTGTCCTGAACAGCACAGGGCAGGGCAGTGCAATGCAATAGCCAGTGCGAGACAGTACAGCTGAAAATCACAGCACAACAGTTTCCATTTCTGTTTTTACTTTGAATGCAAATGGACTAACAACAACAACAACAAACTTATTTACTTATGATATTTTGTAAAGCTATGAATTTTAATTCACAAATAGTGTGCTCATCAGAAGAAGATGTATTTTGGCATAGGTTAGTTATATTTTTTGCTTAGGGGTCAAAGTTATTTTCTCTCAACAATTTAATGGTTTGCATTTCTCTGCATGGAGTAACAGCATTGGTAATTTTCTCCATTTTAGTACAGAATAGTATCCTAATGATTGTTCACATTTCTGCTTAGTTATAAAGAGCGAATGACAAATTGTTCATTCAGTTATTGCAAAGGCTACATTCCCTTTGTAGATAGCCTATAACTTTGCACTTTTAATTGGGGATGATATGAATGAATGCCCCAGCGATTTGTCAGCCTTAACTGAGTCAACATTGCAATGAGAGAACTGGACATATATTTCGGTACTGCTGGATCTATGAATGAATGAATATGTTTATACCGTCTGGTTCATGCTATGACACTTATGAATTGTAAAACTAGAAAGCCTTCTGGGGGATGTAGCCTGGTTAAAAGAGGATCCATCACTCCCATTAATGAAACACACAGGTGTTGAGCAGTCTTCCACTGTATCAGTTTCACACTTCTGCGCAGTAGGTGGCGATAAAGCAAGTTTTCTTGGTTTCCAAATCAGACGTCAGGTCGAACAGGGGAAGAAGAAAGAGTGGGTGACAGTTGTCGTGGCAACATATGGAGGGAGAATTTGGCAGTTTAAGGAATTTACTCCCACCATTGTTGTTATAATTGCAGACTGACACTCAGCAAATCTGAGTATATACAGAAGACATACACTTGCACGTTGTTAGTATATTCAGACATACGAACCATTGCTGAGGGAAAAGGTACCGACACCGAACAGGACGGCGCAGGCGCGTCTGGACCAACTTTTCAAGTCTAGATCATGACACAACAAGGAGCCGCGCTTCAAACTTATAACAACGAACTCGTGAAGTGTAAGTTGCCAAGCTAAAATGCATATATCTGGTTCCGATTTATCATTATAGTATTGTTTATTCCTTTTAGTGCATTCTGAACATTACAAACATATCGACTATTACTTATGTCAAAAGTGAGTAATGGTGCAAGCTAACATTAGCTGATTATCAGGTTGCTAATGAAACGAATTTCGTGTACTTCATATAAAGAGACTAACTGTGCCATATGAATGATCAAGCCACCACCGTTCAGTTTGTCACAATTAGCAGATGTCTCTCAGTTTTTCACCAACTGTGAGTGGATTCGGCAGAAATCGCAGAAGCACTATGTTAAATATGCTACTTAGATTTTGAATCCGGTAAACTGACCTGGATTGTTAGTTAATTCGTTCGTAATTCAACAGATGCAGAGTGAGAACTGTAAAAGTGGTTTTTATTTGTTTGTTTGTTTGTTTTGTGGCAACAGTGCAGACAGACCCATTGGAAATTCTTTCCATTATGCTAGTGCAAATATGTGTTAAGCAAACTTTGTGCTGTTGAATTTACTGTTTATCATACTCTCGGCCCCTGTTTTAAGGCTTTCAGGATATGCACTTTTATTGTAACTTTTGTAAATTTGTAACACGAACATCTCTCGGGAAAATTACTCTACAGTGGCTGAACTACTACTATTTAAGGTGGCATGGATTAATAAGGCATATTATATCACAATGGACTGACATTTGTGTATTGCTTTTTCTTCCAAGATTTCTCTTGGTGCTGGATATTGATTTCAGTGCCATGAATAGAGTTAGGCTATGTTGATATTGGTGAGAGATTATTATTTATGTATGACTGAGTCCCTGTCACACACTGACATGCCTCATCCATCACAGACTGCTTGAACCTGAGTCAGCAGGAAATACTGCTGTGTTAGACTTCCCACACACACCCCTACACAAATGAACATTACATCGATAGGTCGCTGTGAATACACAGACAAAAATTCTGTTAAAGCAGTACTGAAGAGCTGATATAGATTTTAGTGGGACAGTGATGGTTGGTCGTAAATAGTTGCATGTAGAATTGTCATTGTGGAAGCCCATTCACTAAATCTAACAGATGACCTGTCTTTTAACCCCATGCACAAGGCTCAAATATAATCTGTTTACACAACCAAACCCTAACCCTAATTTTATTTAATGTCTAATATATGTACTAGCCTAAGCAGCAAGACTTTTCCCTCTTACTATAATAAGCCTTTATGTTCATTGTCTCTTGCCTGCACTCCTAGCTTTATCAACATACTTGTTAATTCCTTACTTCTTTCCTTTATTCCCTCATTTATTTATTCATGTTTTCATGGATCCACTCTTTTGCTTTTTTGTCCCTTCCTCAGGTATAGAGGAGCTAGTCTCTAAGAGGGATGAACTCAACAGGCAGATTCAGCTGGAGGAGGAAGAGAAGGCGAGACTACAGCACGACATCCGCGTCCTTACAGACAAACTGAGCCGTGTCAACGAGAGCCTGGCCCGCCGCCTCGCCGCTCGCGCCGACTTTGACCGCACCATCGCCGAGACAGAGGCAGCATACATGAAGGTCTGGAGCTCCTACTGCTCAACTCAGCCCTTAGAGCCGTGTTTCTATATGAGAGGATAACATGTGGCAGGGAAAAAAAATAAATAAATGAGTGCTGCAGTGCAGAGATGTGTTCATGCTAATGTAACATATAAAGACAGAATAAAACAGTGGGGAGTGTATGTTTGATTCTGTACATGTTTGTTACTAGCTCAGATAAGTGCTGTCAAGCCTGTGTAAGTCATCTAGACGAACTGTAGGGCAGACCAACTCCCACATCCCTAGTTAATTAAAAGCAATAGCTCCGAGTCTGTCAAGAGTTTATGAATGAAAGGGGAGTGTGTGTGCGTGTGTGTGAGTGAGTGAGTTTTTGTTTTAGAAAATGCATTACGCTTCATAATACAGTGTGATAAGTATCTGATAGACTGCGGTGACATATTGTTTGTTAACTTTCATTTTCACATACATTTTTCATCTGAATTCATGTTGGAAGGTAATCTATTTTTCCTTCTTTTTCAGATTCTAGAAAGTTCCCAGACCCTGTTAAGTGTTCTAAAGAAAGAGACAGGAAACCTAACAAAGGCCACTGAGCCCAGGGGTGGCAAAGACCACTGACCTGCACAAAACTCTCTTTTTTTCTCCTATTTTTCTTCTTGAAACCACTGGAACATCCCACCTGTTCTTTTAGGACACTGTATGTAAAACATGTAAATGTCTAATATTCCTCATGGCTTCCCAATATGAATTTGTTTCCTGATTTTTACATTCCTCTTATTTAAATATGAGATTTATAATAAACATTATTTGCTGTGGATAGATTGATTTGATTGAGCAGGCCCATGGCATTTGTATTATATGATAAATGGTTGCATCTTTCTGGGTGAACTACATGAAAAAATTTTTAACTAGTCATATGCATAATAATGTTTATTTCCTGCATACAGGTGTAGAAGGTGGCAAATGACAGACTACATAGTCTTTGTTTATTGAATATTTTCATCTGTATGTTTCTTTTCTTCTACTTTATCTGAAATCAACAAATTGTACACTTCACTTAAATCTGCTGACACTGGAGACAGAAAGGACTGAAAAAAAAACCTAGACTCTATATACAGCACAAGGATTATGTCTGTAGTTTGGATGATGACCAAATGAGTAGGAGCTTGATGAAAGGATGTTGTATGGAGGGGATGGTACCACTAACTCTTGAACTCTTTTGAGCTAAAAACGTCAGCAAACACCCCAGGTCTGTTGTGGTTCCAATCTGATGCATCTTGTTCTTCTCAAAGGGATAAAAATACTTACATGTCCTTGTTTCTTTCCAACAATTTCATTTCGTCAAAGTGGAGGTCAACTCCACTTATTAATCACACAGGTGTAGTCTCTCAGGCAGCTCTCTGTAAGCAGCCTAGTCAAACAGCATGGATAAAAGGAGACTACAGAACAAGAGAGCCATTTGGAAAAGGGGACATCAGTCTGGTCAAATATCATAAGCAAAAGGAGACAATAGAACAAAAAGAGAGCCATTTGGAAGGGGGGTGTGTGACAGACCTTTTGAGCCTCTGCTCATATTTTGAAAGCATGATGTATCATACTGAACCATGGTATGGCCACTTCCAAAAAGCCAATCTTGGGGAAAGATTTCTCCATTTCATTTCTGATCAGGACTCTTCCAGGACAGGCAGATAAGAAGCCATTTCAGAGTTCTGAAACTAGGTCACTCACCGATCCCTAAGTGTCCCCGCAGGAGATTGGAAAAGGTCCAATGGGCTATAGCACTATGGTATTAACTTAGGTGACTTGATCGTGTTACTTAATCCTATAAAGTCATTTGAAAATTTCCAAAAATGGCTTAGAAAGGAGAATGGGGAGCCATGAGGCAACAGTGAAGTCAAGATGTCCATGTTCTAGTCTTTGGAAGTGTGGTCTACTAATGAGGTGCAAAATGAAGCAAATACTAGGACAGTGCAAATGAATAACAAAAGTAAAACATTTTAACAAAGAGCCCCAGTCATCTCCTTAACATCAACACCAAACCATTACATTATATATAAAATCATAGTGTTTCATACATTAAAAAAATTGAAGCACTTCAGTGCAACAGCTCAATTCTGGGGCTTTACTGAAGGCCCCCACAATAGACTACAAGGACATGAAAAAGTGATAACGGTTATATGCAATAAATTATGAAAAACCTGGAGTGTATAATCTATACATCAATACTGGCCAAAGGAGATCTTATAAAGACAGGTGACTTGATAGGTGTTGACAACTACAGCAAGAACTAAATACAAATACATAGTTGGATCAACTGGCATTTTGTATGAACATTAATGAATGATATGTAGAAAAGCTTAATCAAATAATTGGGTTTTTGTCACTGATCTGTCTAATTCTGAATTCCTCCATACAGCACACATTCACCATACACAAATGTTTTCTGTCTTTTTTTTTTTTTATCAAATTTCCCAGAAGCAGTGAAAGGCTGTAAAGTCCAATGTGTGCTGTGACGTACTGTGTATTTTAATTAGAGATACTACCAGTCTATCAGCAGTTTGTTTCCGGGAACACAGTACTTTATCCGAATGATCATAATACTTTCTTAATGGCATCGCTGTCAACAATCAACACTTACATGTGACTAATGACTTCTCGTGACAACTTCAGATAGATTTTAGCCTCAGAAAAAAAAAATCATTCCGTAAGCTCTGATAAAAACGTTTCATTGTGTCATGTTTCCATCACTGCGGTGTAGCATTTACTAAAGTTTTGGTAAAGTCCTGCGATAGTTAACAGAGTAAGATGCAGGTCAGACAGTGTTACTGTTGTTTGTACAGAAAACTTAGCTCTACTAAGAAACCTGTTTCATAGTTCAAACGCCTGCTTGGAGTTTGGTTTAAAAAGCACAGCACAGAAGCCTGCTTAGTTCTGTGCATACTTCAGGAAAATCAATCATCTTGAAATCAGCGTAGACTTGAAGACACATACAGGACTAAAAGCATTCAAACAGGACATACAGTATGGAAGCTGTTGCAATAAAATACTACACATGCAGACAGAGAAAGACAAGAGGGATTGTGGCACCCTTTCACTACATAAACCATACAAATGGTGTTCTGTTTTCCACTTTTTTTTTTTTTTTTTTCTTATCTTCTGTACATAAAGTCCTTGTGTTTTATTTCTTTAATTCCATGTCCCTTCCTCTTTATTGAGCATGGACACAGGCATCTTCCTGTTTGTGATGAATTTGGTCACTTTCACGAGGCAGAGTGGCCACAGTCAGTTAGAGCTCAGGTAACTCTGCTGATACATCCAGACTCACGGTATCAAACAAATCAAGTATGGCCCAACCTGAAATCAGTTCAATCTCAACTGCCCATAACAACAGGCAGTCAGAGGAGAGTGTGGGACAGATCAACGGTGCGGGTTGTGAGATGAAGAGAGCCCAGCTCCTCACAGAACAGGAGGTGAATGATGTCAAAGTGTTCAAAGTGTCTGCAGAATGGAGTCCAGGATTAGACCCATCTGAGTGGCAGGGAATGGTTGGTCCAAAGTGATGCAGTTGTACCAGTAAGTTTAGAAGTAAAGGGCTGGTTCACTGCTGAAGTCTGAGAGGGACGAGCTGTTGGCAGGTGTCAGCTGAATGGGAGGAAGGACAGCAAGTTGATGTAAGGAACGTATCTGAGACAAAGTGCACTTTTACAGATATGCACTTTTACAATCCCAAATCGCATTTCTAAAGGGAAATTATAGCAAAGTTGAGCATACTCGGGTAATGAACTCAGTGGAATCTATGTTCTACGTAAGAAAGTGATACAATGGAAACAGACAAGACACATGACAGTCGTAAACTCCTACCTGTTCACATTAATGCTGTATGATTCACAACTAGGCTAGCTGCTCTGCCACCGATGCAATTACAGTTATATGTATCATCTTATTCGGGTTCAGTATACTAAACATATACTCGCACAGACATATTTCATTTAATCAAGTCCTGGTCTTGACTCGTGGTTCTTATAAGAGTGGATTAGGAAAATGAATTTGTCTCTTGAATTTGGTGAATTTCCCTGCATGGTAGTTTGGAGTCTGGTACCTAAACTTGACATGTGTAGCCCAGGTGCTCAAAAGTTTTCCTTTTCTTTCTCTTTTTGTCTCTCTCTCTTTTTTCTCTTAAAGAGTGCACAGCCCACTATTATGTCTGGACTTTCATGTCTGACAATACAATCTCTCTGGTGATCCCTGCAATAATGCTCCTGTATTAATACCATCAGCAATTTCTTAATCTTTATCAATGTTCATTTTCCCAGGACAGGCACACCACATTTTTTAACTGAATTTACTCTGGACAGCAACACTATTCTCTTATCTGTTTGTGCACATGATACCAAACCAACCCTGTCTTTTACCTGATTGTTGAGAGGTGCAACCAATTTAAAAACATTCCTCATTAGGCAAATGCAGGTAAGCAGAGAATCAGGTGCATATGTATGTTTCATGAATGGCATTTCAGTTTTGGATACACTTTTTTTTTAACTATACAGGAAATGTAAAAAAGTTGGGAAGAAAACAGAGAAAACCCTAGCGTATGAAGCCCATTCATTTCCAGGGCTCTCTCACCATGACTTCCTCCGACATGTCAGAGTGCTGAGAGCTGGCTTCCCCCTGGACGTCAGGATTATCAGTCTTGTGCTCTTGCCAAGCACTGAACTCCACTGAGTGCTTAGGAGTATAAGTGGACAGATCTGAGAAAAATAAAGGACAAGAGGAGTCTCTGTTAATTCAACTGGCTTGAAAAAGTCAACTTATTGTTCTCTCAAAGATTTCTTTTTCTTCCTCTCTCCTTTTTTTTTTTTTTTTTAAGTTAATCTCTTGAGGATGAAGCTTTAAAAATATTGGTTACATTTTTTCAAATCTTCAGCAACGACATCTGGCAGTCAGATAAATGTATTGTATGAGTAATAAGACAAACCAAACACGAGTCATTACCATCAAAAATCATAAATGGTATTGACTCATCAATCTGTTCTGGAGAAAAGTCCATCACAAACTTCCCTGGGATCAGAGCAAAAAGGCTGAGGAAACAATACTCTAAGCTGCAGTTGAAGAATATCTGATCAACACAGAGAACAAGCCTTGCATATTGTATACAGGGGTGGGTTTGGGGGTAGGGTGTGGAGAAGTCTATGTTTGAATTGGTTTAACGTTTATTTAGATTCCGTGCATCAACAACATTGTCACTGAAAAACTGGATGATACCAAATAATTGTGGGTATATCAAGACATTCCTACGTAATAAAAAACTCCATTTTGGGTACAGTCAACATATTTTTTCACAAATCAAATAATATTTTACAAAACAATACATCATCATAGCAAATCTTATCTACCTCTGACTAAAAAAATCACCTGAGAACTATCTGAGATGGCGGCTGTCACATGGGAATGACCCAGTTGTCACAAGTGCCAAAGGAACAAAGTACTAAGTGGAAAGGTACTCAAACTGTCGCTTGTACCATATTTAATTTTGTGAGGTTATGAATCTGTAAAAGCACAAGCAAATAGCATTTATTCACAATATTTGCAAAGAGATGTGTCAGAGTTGTACCACATTCCACGAGGAGGCTGCCAAAGCAGAGACTCTGAGGCTTCAGTGATAGCCTTCAAAA
The DNA here is from genome assembly GCF_902362185.1 of Chanos chanos. Taxonomy (NCBI): domain Eukaryota; kingdom Metazoa; phylum Chordata; class Actinopteri; order Gonorynchiformes; family Chanidae; genus Chanos; species Chanos chanos. The sequence goes on from NC_044497.1 coordinate 39,180,837, forward strand.
TGACCACTCTTCACCTTTGAGGAGGTGGATCTCCAACCACTAGATGTCTCTGATGAGTAATACTGGCTCTGGAAATTGGAAAGCAATTTCCACTACTCTGGTGACTTTCAGTCTCTGAAAAATGGATAAGGACTATCTCTTCTTTTTAGCACAGCTCTAACTTCAACCATTACCATCAAAAACTGATCTTTATCTCTCAGGCCTAAAACCATTTACCATTCAGTGTTTGAGGAGAGGTATTACACATATTATTGACTGTAAATTCTACTTCCTGCCATACACATGATCCCATCCTGCCTTTCTCCATTTTCTGTTTTTGTCAGTCTTTTTCTGTCCACCCCCACTTACCAGAGCTGTTGGTAACATTAGTGGATCCGATGGTATAGCTTATTCTTGGGATGGAAAAGCGCTCAGTGCTAATTGTTTCACTTTCTTCTCCTCCCTTCTCTTCTTCCTCCTCTTCCTCTTCTCCGCTGTCCCACACGCTGCTCTCCGAAGGGTACTCAAATGTGCTCTGAAGGCTAGACTCATTGAAGGAAATTTTTAGCTGTGGGGAAAGACAAAGAGGGAAACGAGTCAGTTACAAAACATGTCTCAATTTTTCCCCAATATTTATTAGCTAACTGTTGTGTAGTTACTTGTTAGTAAGTGTTGTTAAAGTGAGAGCACCAGCCTCGACAAACCAGCCCCGCACCCTCATCTTTCCATGATATCACTCCGCCATATGCTATTTCATTTATTCATAGTTCATGTGTCCATTTCCTAGAGAGTTGGAGGAGATTCAGAAATGCCTTTAGCCTAAACCAGTTTTCGCAGAGTGCACCCCTCTAGGAGAGATAATGGAGTCCTTGCTGGAATCAACCAAATGTCCCAAAATATTGCCTATTATGTAATCTACCATCCACATAACAATAACTATAATCAAAAACTCTGGATTTGGACTCCTTTTCCTCAGATGTTTACATAAAGATATAAAGGATGTCTACTCATTTGTTGTGTTATTTTCCTTGGTTTGTCATTGGAGACACCTCCCTGACTTGCTGCTGCTTTTTGTTACCATATGACGTATTCCTGAAGTCAAAGAAAGCCTCTGCCTGGCACTGCCAGGAAGTGTGTGACTGGTAACTTTTGATGTGCTCTTTACAGACAAACACACCCAGTTCACATCCAGATCACTCCTCTTGGTTGCCTGCCATTTTCCTCTCTCTTTCACTTCAATGTCATGCTTGCTCTCTGTTGAACTAAGCTATATCAGATTTCTCCGAATGACCTGTTATCATAACAAAACTCATTACAGATAAGAAAGTAGGCATGTGCCCATAATGAAACCATGGAATTAAATAGTAAAAAAAAAAAAATGAAGAATTGGCATCCGACTTTCCAACACCAACAAACCCAACACAAAGACAACAATGGCCCAAGTTTACTCAAAAAAGTTCAAAGTCAAGTTAAAGACTGACCAAAACCTTGCGCAGAAACTTGCTGCTTCGCAAAGGAAAGTCAGAACAGTTTTACACACTAGTTTTCCATTTCCTTATTACAGTGATTACTGTCTACAATTGGGACATCCTATAGTGAGACTGTTTTGATTTTGTGCTCAGATATTTATTAAGCAGGTCAGGGCCACATGCTCTTATGCTTTTCAAACTGCTTGACCATTGTATTTTTGGTATTTATGTCTTCTCTGATACTGCCACATAGTCAGATCAGTCGCCACACGTGCGGGCACAACAGTTCTTGGCCATAGACCAAGACATTCCAAAAGGTGGACACACCCTGCAGGTTATATATGGCCCTAATACATCAGATTAAATACCACAGAGATAATGTTTCTTGAATTAGCCTTAAACAATTCAATGTTTCATCTTCAGTAGATTGTGCACACACACACACACACGCCACCTATTACAAAGTGGTCCAACAAAAAAGTAACTTTGCCACATACACAAGTTCAACTAGCCGATAAATTCAACCACTCGCACACAACCTGCTCCCTGCCTGTGAAAGAAGCCTAGCCTAAATCTGTCTTTAATCTCCATCACAAGGTGGCTAATGAAGGACAAGCTTCTCACAAACTCACACAGTAAAAAAATAACTGGACACAGTCAAGGCTTTGTGTCACGCCTGTCACCTGACTGTCCCTGCCTTCAGGTGGCAACAACATGTATGAATATGAATTTAAAGTATGGGAATGTGTGCGTGTTTCAGGATGTGAGAGAAAGAACAGATGTTTGAGGGAGGGAAAAATGATTTTCTAATTTTCCTAAAAGCTTGTATGTAACACATCACAGTAGATGATGATGCAGAAAGACATTGTTTAGACACATCCCTGAGTACATTGGTGTTTCTCGAGACAAAACAATTCAGCACTGAAACAGTTCATTAAAAAAAAAAGTTTAAATTATCTTGGTCCCATTCCAAAAAAGTGGTACAGTTTTCAATTTGAACATTCTACAACTAAAAATTCATCCACTGTAATACAACTTCATATATGTCCAATCTAAACATTGAACTCTCTACCAAAGCACCTCTCTTTAAAATCCATGAATGAAAAGGTAGCATTTTAAATACAGTCTAGATCTCACCTCCACTTTTACAACACATGAAAGACCCCCAGAAACTGAAGGAATATGCCATTTAGCTATACCAATGCTGTCAGCAGAAAAGAAATGTAGGGTAAGGATAATATAATGAAAAAAAGATTGGTGATGGGGGAGCATTAAGATTTACAAAAGATAAAAAAGTCACACTTAAACCTCTTTCTGTACTTGTGTTGTTAACCGAGATCTGCACAAAGAAAACACCAGGAGCTGATTTAAAAAAAAATATCAAAGCAACAAGCACAGCTCCTCTCCTCTAGGAAGGCCAGATACTCTTCTTCTGTCCTTTCCTGTGTTAGCTGTGCCCACCTGCGGATATGAAAGGGAGAATTATTGAGGCCAAAGACACTGCTTTCTCTGACAGGGTAACAGTGCACCAATTCATCCCAGAGGGATCTTCCCATTCAGCAATATACACTCCAACAGAATTCAACGATCTGTCTCTTGTCTCTCTTTCACACACTCAGAGACAATAGCACAAACATGAGTCAGAACACAGGAGATGCTAATTTTAGGAAACAACGTCAAATGTCCATTGTTGCTTAAGTGATTAATTGTTCTGGGCTGGCTTTGTACTCTGAAGTTCTTGAATGGTTAGAAATTTGTGGAATGATTTAGTGTGTGACTCTTTAAAAATGAGAGAGGCGGCAAGGTGAAAGAAGGACTTTGTTATGAGCCGCTTCCATACCAGAGGAGCTTCACTATGAGCTTACTGTGCTCTTGAAAATCAAATCTGCCCTCCCAGAAAATGGGCTGACCGTCTGAGTATTCTACATGCTGGAGTGTTACTGGGAGTATGCTGCTCTTTATGCTGCTCTGTCAAGGTACATGACTATTCATTTTCTAAACAATTTAAATGCCTTCCTCTGGACCGGGGCAGAGCTGCACCTTATATAAACACATGAAGGGGGTGGGGGTGGGGGTGGATCGTTAATCAGCAGTGCCTGATTAAATCTAAGCCCCAGCCAGGTTGTGAGCGAAGACAGGTCTTTATGGAACCAATCGACTTCATGCAGGATAGGGACATTATTACCATTATCACTTTAGCACAGTTATTGTATGGACATCACTACCGATATCACTTTAGCACAGTTATTGTATGGACATCACTACCGATATCACTTTAGCACAGTTATTGTATGGACATCACTACCAATATCACTTTAGCACAGTTATTGTATGGACATCACTACCGCTATCACTTTACCACACTTACTGTATGGACATCATTACCGATATCACTTTACCACACTTACTGTATGGACATCATTACCGATATCACTTTACCACACTTACTGTATGGACATCATTACCGATATCACTTTAGCACAGTTACTTTAGGGATATCATTGTTGAACCACTGTCGTAAGTTTTAACACTGTACTTACTGACCTCCTTAAAACTATAAACAAAAAACAGAGTTAATTTTCAATATGTTCAAAATGAGAACCACCCATAGGGATGTGATTTCCTCAAAATATCCTCCTACAAACAAGATAATTTTAGTCATGCAAATAGCAGTGGTACAGTGAATTTGACTCCACATCATTCTTCTGAATGTTCATTTGAAGACCAGGCAGAGTGTCCGGAGATTGTTGGTTCTCATGTCCCTGCCATTCCCCAGAAAGCTGCACCTGCGACCTAGAGCAGGATACTAAACCCAAATGTTGCAGGGGTTCTGCATCATGGTACACATGTTTCCCCCACCCATTACGCTGTGTATGGCCACCTTGAAAAACAGTAAGCTTGCTTAGTAGCCCTGTTGTGCTACTAGGAAATGCAAATACCTTCCTTCCCCTTGCCGTAGTTATTTGAATAATCATTTACTTAATCACCCTTATAATAGCATATGTGTGTTAATGTTGATAGCATTGTTCGATAGCATTTATAAGCATCATTGAATTCCAATTATTTCGCTAGCCATTAACTTTTATCAGTTATGTTTACATTCTCAAATCTAGTAATTCTGGGTTAAAGATGAAAGATCAGAGTCGCTTCGTGATCTCACTCGAGAACATAATGACATATGTAATTACACATCACACAGAAAACCTCGTACTGGTGAGAACCAGACCTGTTTTATGCATCTGATATTAAAAATATATATATGTATATTATTTTGAAATCCATTGGGGATGCAGCCACCTCTGTCAATGGCCCTTTAAATCAGTCTATGCTGTTTTTAAATTCACTTCAAGTTGTCAGAGAAATTGAGAGAGAAAAATCAGAAAAAAAAAACAGAAAAAATATGAAAGTTTAAGACTCAAGTGTTTGATCGAAAAGCCATTTCTGGTTCAAAACACCAAGTTCAGGGTTATCTTAAGCCCACAGATATGTCAAAACAACGAGCTTAACCTTTAATAACATCAGACAGGGGTCCCTGGATAGCGTAGATTTGATCTTTGTTGTTAGATAATGTTAATAAGCATAGTTAAGAAGCATCAAAAAACAACTGCGTCCACTCCATCCGTACTTATAAAACAAAACAAACAACAGTAAGACCTCCACCCACTCTCTTTCACGTTCTCCATATGCAAATCTGTTACCATGCCAGCAGGTATTTAGAGGTGTAAAAACAGCAACTGCCAGTGAATGGGATCGTCCGTTTATTTACGCACCGTTCAGTGTGTGTACTGTTCATGACTATCAGCAAGCGTGAGGTGTGACAGTGCAACATACGTTCTGAGGGTGTGAGAGAATTTATAGTGTTGTGTTTGTTTGGATGCACTGTTTCCTAGTTACCATTACAGTGTGAATAAAAGAGGAATGAGGAAAGAGGAAAGAGGAATGAGGAATGATTCCAGAGACAAAAAAGGACATTGAACACCCCTGTCAAAAACAGCAAGTAGTATCCTAGTGCTGTACAATTTTATTCATCACTGAAAGCTGATTTGACTTGAGTATCTGTAAGAAACGGGTGAAGAGAGAGAGAGAGAGAGAGAGAGAGAGAGAGAGAGAGAGAGAGAGAGAGAGAGAGAGAGAGAGAGAGAGAGAGAGATCCTCTTCCTTATCCCTGGATTTCTAATGGAAAGTTTGACTGTGGCCTATGTTGCTGGGAGACAAGCGCCATGGAGAGAAAGTTCTCTCATCAAAAGCAAAAAGGGAGTGAGGGAGGGGTGACAGAGAACAGAGATGAGGGGATTGCTTTAAGTTAAGGGGTGGACAAGAGTCAACTGTACAGTTGTCATACCTGACACAGAGAGGACTATGACATAGATTATGTTCTTGTTGAAAAACAAGGTGTCAGAGAGAGTCAGAAAAAAATCACATGGCTGACCATATCTCACATATCTCAAACCTTGTAATAATTAATGCTTGTGAATGCTCACACACTCTCACTCTCTCATACCGTGTTTCTCTGTGACACTTAGACAGGCACACGCAAACTCACTCAGATTACAGAGGTTTAGTGGCTTAACTGCTGTACAACAATGATGCAGATTTTAATCTCATTAAAATACATCTTCACTCCTTCACCGCACACCTCCCACCCTCCCTTTCTCCATCTCTACTTTGTTATCTGTTTGTGCATGCACGGGCATTCACGCGAGCGAGTCCTGAATTAAAGATGACAATGACAGTGGTTCTTTGCCATGTGAATTCTAATTACATCGACCCTACTGAGGGTGCAATTGTGTCATCTGTATAGGTAGGATGTTGAACTAATCCATAGCATCTACAGCATGTTGCATTACAAAATTACCTGAGGTCATCGAGACAGCCGTGTAGATACACAATACTCGGCTCAGTCCTACTCTCACACAAAACTACGGAAGTGATGACAAAAAAGTATTCTGCTGTGACAAGCACCTGACTTCCTGAAATGCATAATGACACGTGAGGAGCAGGGAAAGAGATAAGGAAGGAGGGCACAGGGAAGAAGTTGTACAGTAGATAGGACAGGGAGAGACTTTTCTCACTGGTGAATTATTAAACTCTGTGGACTTTCACACCTGTAGCCCTGACACACAGGAAAAAATGAATTAAAAAAAACAAACAAACAACTTGATCTGTTGGCTCTGCGTGTATGTTAAGTCATGTCGAGGACACGTTTGAGTAAATGGCTACAGTACAATCCCTACACTTAGAAATGCAAGTTGACATAGAGGTTCTGAAGCCGTGTGCTAGAAATTAACTTCATTATTTGTATAGGTGCCATACCAACAGCATAGTGGATGAAAAACTTTAAGCAGTCAACGGTTGAGTCATTACTGGAGCTACAAACATTAGTGGACACAATTCAAACAAAAATCATTATTTTACTCTACTTCAGTTGTTAGCAGTGCTTACAACTGCTGGCATCACTAATGGAAAATACTTCCAAAAGCTACACTACGCACACTTAGGAAATCAGCTTAAAACTCAAAAGAGTAATTACAGCATTATCTGTTATATCATTTACAAATTAGTCTGGAGGAGACAGCCAGCTTCTACAGACCATGCCAAAAAGAACAGAGAGCCAAACACACATAGAGACACATACATCATAACTGCATAGCTCTTTCAAACCACTAGCTATCCTGTAATTCCATTCTCATAATAACAGCTTTACAGAGTTCCGACCTCAGAGAAAAACAACTCCACCCACACCAGCTTTCCCCCAGGAACTTCCATTCCACTCTACTTTACTGAGAAACAGGGACTGTGTATGTGCGTGTATGAAAACAACCATATTTACCGAAGCTAAACTCATTTCTGCTGATAAAATACAGAGTTACTGTGTCCCTTTTGAGAAGTATTACATAATCTAGTGGAGAGGTACTTGTTCTCTTCGGCTCACATTAACACAATTACTTGAATTCCTGAAGAACTAACCAAGCCCTTATCCTACCGCTCCTGTTGTATGCTTTGTTCATTTGTCATACAGGTAAATGAGGCTAAAGTCAAGCTTTAAGAACTCCTGAATCTCCATGTTTCAGTCCTTAACGATGTTGAAAGCATTTAGTTGGATGCCTTCCTGTTGTAAAACAGACCATTTTACATGCCGTACTATACACATATGTTGTGTCCCATAATTGGCTAAATGTCTCTTGTTAAGATTTCTCAGTGAGGTGAATTCACAAGTGGTGAATTGCAAACAGACAAAATTCAAGGCCTTAAACCCTAATACATGCATGAGAATAATCTATTTACCCCTATCTGAAAAAATCACATCAAACTCCAAGCTAAAAACAGTTCTGACTGACCAACACAATGACTGGAATATAGTGTGGCTATGTGGTTTAGCAAGCATGCAGTGTGCTAAGTTTGATCCAGATGTGAAGAATGTCCATTGCCCAGATTTGAGACGAGAACTTCACCCTCTAACCTCGCTCTCAACATCTCAAATGAGACACCAGGAAGAGACAAAGCAAAGTTTCCAACGCAGGAAGGAGCCTTTTACCCTCTTCACAGAAACATGCTGAGTTTGCCCGCCAGAATCTTTCAGGCAAAAGATTCTGTCGAGCAACATGTCAACACTGCCAAAAAAAGTAGTTTTTGATTAAATATTTTAGTAGTCTGGTTGTGAAATTGTCTATCACCCAAAAGATACTGTAATAGAAATAAAAGTTACAAAACAACTTCTTGAGTAGAAAACAAAAGCCATATATGGCCTCCAGAGGAAGAAACAGCGTGCGATGCATGTGCATGCACTAAAAATGATTCTCTAAAGCTGTAAAAAAAAAAAAGTCACATTATGACAGAGTACATCTAAGACCACATACAAAAAGAAATATAAGACAATTCTGAATAAACATTCCACTGTCAAATCCCCCTGCTTCAGACCTTAACTATCTGACAAGGACTTGATACAGGAATTACACAATAAGCTCAAACAATTATGCTCAAGGTGTTACCATAATTGCTGTGACCCAACCCTATCTTGAAACCAATAAGAAAGACTTTGGTGAGGGTGTGATGACCATAAGGGAATACCTATAAATGGAAAGACTATAGTTTACACAACTAAGCATGAGAACACAGTATAAGAACTGCTGTGATTAAAGACATGCTAAACCAGCTTAGGTAAGAGCTGATTCACACAGGTGAAACAAGGAGAGGTCAACAGGCTTTCAGTCAAAAGGATTAAGTTTGTGAACTTTCCGAGCATCACATATGCCCAGCTGCAGAGTATGATCGAGGCACATGTGCCTGCGATATTTGAAACCCATAGTGATATGCAATGAAATTCAGAAATTACTGCAGCTATGTCTGTTTCAAATGTTGTGAATGTAGAAATGATATATGTATTTTAATGCATGTTAGGTGTAACCTGGTGTGGTGTACATGTTGAATGGAATGAATATACTAATTCAGAAAATGTAAGCTTCTATATGTGTATAAAATCTTTAAATGAGTTCTTAACAGCGCATGCAAATGAATGTTAACTGTTCTTGATATCAAAGAGTGACACAGACATAACTATCACTCACCTGGACCAATGTTATAGTTAATCAATATATCTGTTTTAGTGCTTTCTCCCCTAAACAGTTAAAAAGTGAAACACTAACCAAGCCAATGTTCATAAGTTAACTTCCTCACATTCCTAGTCTCTATCTGGCTTAAGTAAGAACCTTTAGACGCTTTCTTTGGCCCCTCATAACTGAGATAACTGAGAAATTCTGAAAAACAAATGACTGGTTTTCCCCTACAAATCACCTAACTCCACACACACAGTGTTTTCCACTCAGCAGTAACAGAGAGAGAAATGGAAATCATGAGCCAATAATGAACACAATGTTTTGTTCTACAAACTCTGAACAAGCAAAACAGTATAGCCTGTAGAATAACTTGAAGTATCTCACCGTCATGTATCCCCTGGCTATGTCAAAACTGAGACATCTAATTCTAAAAGACAAGTGTATGGAATCTACAGGGTTTCAAAATCATATCTGGAGCTAAGTTAACAATTTGATGAGACAGCTGAGAATTGAAGACGCCTTTACAACAATATTCATGTAATTTATAAAATTATCTATTTTGGGCGTAAATTTAATTGACAAGTAAAACATCTCTTTCCCGCCCTCTGACACTCAAATGATCTGTAAGAGGAAGTACCAAACACCTGTTCTTTCCACTGACATCTACAGAAAGAATATCCATCTATTTACTGCCGAGTGAGAAGTATGAAAAAACCTGCCATGATTATTTATCCATTATATTTTTGTATGAAACTTCATATGATGTTTCTTTGTGTTTTGATTAATGCCTTGAAAACTCATATTGATTTAACCACAGCTACCTATGTGGTTAAATGTTCTGTCCTCTAAATCATAAAACATTTTCATTCATTGCTCTTTATGGATCAGGCACTCCTTGGGCCAGACATCAGAAAAACCCTACCCTTACATTGAGGCTGCTCTCTGTGCATGACTGCAATTGCAACCTTCGAAAAGAAACCCAAACAGGATTATACCACATATGGCAGAAATCCCATTTTACCTTCTTGCCTGTGGAGCCAGCCTTGGAAAGACAGGACCGGCCAAGGGAGAGGTAACCTCCAATGACTTCAATCTCCTCTACAGCTGGGTAGCGTTTCTTAAGCAACGTGCCCAGTTGGGCATAGGGGGCCTTGGATGCTGCTGCAGTGGGTGAAGGGACTGTTGCTTGGTCATTGGGCTCCAGAGAGCTTGGCTGGTGCTCCTGCTTGCGTTTGGGAACCACGGTAAATGTGTTCCCTTTCCTCTTCTGTATCACTGGGCTCTGCGAAGGTGTCGATGGCTCCACCACAACATCATCAATGTTGGTAATGGGAAGCTTGTCGCTTGAAGCCTCATCAACGGGCACCACTGGCTTTGTCAGAGAAGCAGGTGAAGATTTCAAGGATGGCGTAGGAGAGGTGGGTGTACCAGGAGGAGTGGGCAGTTGTGGAGGTTTGGTGTTAGCTGGCACGGGCACCCTCACTGTATCTGCGTGCTTTGAGAGGGGTGGCGTGGATGGAGGAGTGCTGGGTATTGGCACTGCTGGCACTGGGGCTACGATCTCTGTCTGTCTCTGAGAGGGTGGCGATAAGACTGGGTTAGGGGGCACTGTTTTGCTTGGAGACGATGCAGCAGTCAGGCGGCAGTTGGGGATAACAGTGAAAGAGTTGCGGGACTGGAGTCGGAGGTTGGCGAGGGCACGGGCCTGCACATCATTGGCTGGCACTAGCGAGAGATCAGGGTGGGGAGATGGACGGATCTCGAAGCTTCGTGGTAGCGAGGGTGAGGTTGATCTGGCAGGGGAGTCGGCACGGGCACGGTGGCTCTCTGGAGAGCATGGCACTTTGGCTTTAGTGGCTCCGTCTGTGCTGTCCCAGTCTCTCTCCCTAACAGGCTTTGACTGTGACCTCTCTGCCTCCTCTCGTGGGTTTATGGTGACAGTGCGGCCTCCGCTCGCTTCAGACCGCCGCCAGAAGGAAGACATTAACTGAGGAGATCCACAATTAGGGGTGCTACTCCCTGAATGGGTTGGAGAGGCAGGTTGTTTTGTTTTTGAAGACTGATTGGTCTGGAAGACTGGTGACACTTTGTTGGGCAGAAAGCGAACAGGTGAGCCAGGAAAGGGAGGCGTCGCACATTTTGGCACCATATCCGGCAGGGCTTTAGGCCGGGAGCTGGATCTAACGGGGCTGGTATTTAAATCGAGGAGGTTCTCTGTGCTGCGCGATTTAGGCTGAAACTTCCCGTAATTCAAGTCGAATTTCTGTAGCATACGACTCACCCTACCCTGCCCTTCAAACAGGTCGGCGACGTCAGAACCTGGCCGGCCCAATGTGCTCAAATTCTCTTCGCTTTTGCTTAATGCAGTATCATAAATGACTACTTCCTTAGCACGTATCTCGGTAACCGGACTACCCCTCCGGTCTAAAAGGTCGTTGAGGGAGCTGTATCCGCTAACAGTGCCATTCTGGAGTTTAGATGCATGCTTTAAACCAGCCCCCTCCGGAAAGTAATCTGGGTCGGATTCTATAATGATTATGTTCTCTGCATGAATAGTCCGTATTCCAGGAACGTTACTGTACAACTCCAAAATGTGTTGCACTGGACGAGAGGCGTTCGTTTGGTCCTGTTGTTTTTTACGTTGTTTCTCCAGTTTAATAAAAGGGTTTTCCTGTAGCGGGCCCAAACTCTCCCGCAGCACCATACTCTCTTGCGCTCCGTTTGCTCTTTCCGTTCCCTCTACTGATGAAGAGACGGAGGGGTCTGAGACCGAACAGGGGTCTTTTGTTTTAACCGGTGATAGATCTGACGATATGGGGGTGTCGCTGCGCTTAACTGGAAAATGCTGGCTGGCTGGAGTGATGGTATAGTTCTTGTTCGTGACAGTGCTAGTAATATCATCCTTGCTGTTGGATCTACTACTTCCCGATATCTCTCCATTAACCCACGATGTGAGCGCGGAGTCCACACCTGCCCCAGACCCACCGCCCTTTGCTTTCCTTCGTTCAAGAATCTCTCTTTTCCAGGCCGGCATCCTCGGGCTCTCCTTTCCGGCCTCTTGGTGAAGCAGACGAATGTCTCCGGCTGACATAACGGGGACGTGGAAAGGTACCTTGTCTCCGAGACTTAAAAAAAGAGTGTTCCAAGGACTGGAACCAAACACTCAGCTCGCTCTCTATGGCTGTACCTGCAGCGTTATTTCTACACACACGCGCACATCTCTGAGCTTCGTACAGATTCTTTCATTAAGCCTCTATGTCTACACACTACCACGCCCTCCGCACCTGCAATCATGAGACGTCACCCTTAGGTCGACGAAGCTGTCCTTAGGAAAGCACCTCATTTGGTCGGTTCGGTTTTAGATACACCCTTTTTTACATATCACACCACCCACTTTGGAAAACCCTCCCCTTTCTATTGTGGGTAACAGAGAAACGTCTGTCGATCAAAATTACTAAGCTCAACCCCTTCGTATTGTTTAACCCTTGCAGCGAAAAGGTTTTCCCCGTTACGATATCGTTTCACGTACAGAATACCGACGAAGACCCTCAAACACGAGAGGCTTTATTTATTTGCTCATGTGAGAAGAATTATACGTACACAGAGAACATTAAGGTCTTGAATAAAACACGAGTCTTGTTTAAAACGGATCAACAATGAGCTTGTTACATTGATCGATTATCTAGTCATATTGCTTTTCATCACTATGACAGAATTGAGTGAGCCATCATCATCTTCGTAGACGACTAATGCGCATACCAGTTGTACTAAAAGAGCCGGGAATAATGTTATTCGTAAGAGCAATATTTGCAGGTGCTTGGACGCTCAAATAATGTCCGTGGTTCTGGATGAATGCGACTGACTAAGTCTCGCGCTTATGTTGCTACCCGATGTGGAACCGTTTGCTGTCCCAGGAGCGATTACCACTACTTCTTCATCAAACATTTATCGTTGCACTGATCTAACAAGCTTTGAATTCAAATTAGTCACAGTAGACTTCGAAGAAAATGTCAACAAAGAATGCAATTTCCAACATCTTTTCGAACTAAGGACAAACTTATGCGAATGTTAGACTCTTTACATTTGTCATTTATTAGTATAATAATAAAACGCGAAATGACATGGATTCTATGTGAGCGAAAAAAAGCTACTGTTTTATGGTATGGGTGTGTACCCTAGCTCAAGTCTATTGTTTGTTGGCATTTCAAGCATTCATACAACACAATGTATTACGACAAGCCCAATGAGTCGATTTAAGGTAACAAAATAGTTGAGACTGCTCCAGGAGGCGTCGCTCCGTCACTAGCTGTTAAATTCTCCGTTCAAAGTTCAACACCAATAAAACACAAGAATCCAATTCTCCTTTGTGTCACCGTAAACTCGGACACTTGCGACAAAATCCAACTGTTCTCTAAGTTGCATTTAAATTTGCAGCTGAATGGCTTTAAGCTTAATCTAAATTGTTTATGCAGTGTTTACACATATTACTTATGAACAAGTCAGGTGAACAAGTCATCTCTCATCAATGAACCCGTGCCGAATCCCTTTGATTTATGTCAGTTGGCATAAATAATAGAAATGTGTGGTAAAAAGATATTGTCACTAGGATTTCCATGAGGATAAGCCAAAAATATTACAGTGGATAATAAAACTAGATTCTAGCTTGCTTTTTAAGAGGGACCATTGCATGAAACATAATGTCACTTTGGCCTTCATGGACAGCCTCCCAAGTGAGCAAGAGTGACAAAAAAGGCTCTAAAACCTTTCTAACGTTCTATGGCGCCACCTTATGGTAAATCTTGGATAACTATCTACTTCAAACCTTCAAAGGTACCAGGCCCTGCTTAATAGAGAGCACTTTAACCACAGCAGTTGTCAAATCATACTTATAGACAGCTATAATGTAAGCAACTGAATAAAAGGTTAATCTCTAAATTAACTTAACCACATCTTAACAGGACTGAACATATGACTTAATGCTGTATGAGTGTCACAGAACTACAAAATTGACATGTTGATGGTTTATTTACAGTTTATGCAAAAACAAGGGCAACAGATCAGCAAAACATAGATTAAGGAACATTCTGGAAATACAGAGAGAACTCAGATCAAGTCTCACTCAGCACTTCTGACAAAATATGAAGACTGCACATTTCTTAAAATTCAGGATGTGACAGTGGGGTACAACAAGAGCGTGTTTCAAATGCTTCAGCTAGGATCTCATTAAATACATTAAGGGAAAAAAAAAAAAAAAAAAACATTTTCCACCATTATTAGTAGGGAATCACCCCTACAGCCCAAAGTCTCTCGGAAAACCACCCCAGCCTGCTTTGTGTCCTGACAGCGTACATGAAGAATACATGCCTGTGCTGGACCCTGCCCAGTTCAGCCAACCCATCCAGTTGCATATGGGTGGGGCCTACAGAGATTGGTTAGCCAATGGCGCCTTTCCTCCACCTCAGTTGACGCGGCAGGCCCGAATCATAAGCAGCTGCAGGAGAATGAAGAGCGGCGAGACGATGAGGCCATACCACAGGTCACGGGCTTGCTCTTGCTCCGCAAGCTTCTGGCACAGCAAAACCTCACACACAAGCTTGAGGCTGAGCACCGTCAGCACCCAGAGCAGACGCAGCACAGACAGACGTTTCTCTCCTTCTTGGTACAGGCGGATGGATACGATGGCCGTGAAGTAGGTGCTAAGGCCGTCGGCGGCGAACAAAGGCACAAAGACAAGCCACCAACTTATGCCAGGGGTCAACATGTCCGCCCGCAGGGCAACGAGGACACTGAAGACTAGAAACGCTCCAAGGTGCAGGAAGAGCTCGAATGTGGCAAAACCGAGCCATTGAACCAGTTCCCTCAGGGAGAAAAGCATGACAAACAAGGAATTCACACCAGTGGGTGTTTGCAGTGGAGGGATGAAGGTAAAAGCCAAATCACTAGATATGATTTTGTAATCTCAAGAAAGAAGGATGGTGATGATAATTAGGAATGGACGGGAACTTGCATAAGTCCATGGAAAACTATTCCTCCTGTTAACTTTTTCATCTGAAAGTTCTAATTTGACAACCACATCAAGATCATCTTGAAAAGGGCCTGATCCTCCATCTGTAGAGTAAGATGTCCTTAATCATTGGACAGCCTTGAAGGTACCTGTTATGACAACCAAACCTAAACGTACAAACACAGAAACACACAATAATACGATAAAAGATAACAGTATCCAGTCAGTAAGATTTCACAACCTGCATTATTTAGGGGGCTAGTTCGCCTGACAGATGACTTCTCTTACTCAGGCAGCTTCAACGGGATACGAGAGGTATCAGTTGGCTATCTTGGATGACTGTCAGTCAACGTTAGTGGACTATCACTAGTCAGGTACTGTTAACTGATATGACTGAAACCAGGTTAGCAACTAATGCTTCGTATTCTTATGGTGTGTCTTACTCCTCATGCTGCATGTTTTTAAAATTTCTCACCTTGACGTCTCGCTAACAGTACTACACTACAACCAATAAATTATTTGAACCCTCGGACCCTGAGTCTGAAACTCGTCAAAGGTAGCGATGCCTCTGAGCTAAACACTTGGCACAAGGGTCTAATTGTTAGCCAGGCAGCTATTCACTTAGCGTTAGGCTAATTCTTTAGAATTTACGATGACGACTATAGCAGCTGCAGCTGCTGTAATCGTCCCCTGAGGTTATCCCACATTACCTTGTGAATGTTCATATGAAGGTCACAGGCTTTGGTCTACATTTTCGACACACAGCTATTCAAGAGCGCTCATCACTAAACTGCTTGGGTGATGGTGGAACAACGCCTTGCTGGACGGCTATCATAGAAGTTCTATGACAGCTATTTTGTGCTATTTACCTTCCGCCAGTTAACCCATGAAAATATCGCGAGAGGTCCACTGGCGTGATATAATTATTTACGGTGGCCCGTTCAGCTCAATTGTCCTTTGGTGCACGGTATTCTCTGGGAAGGAGCGCGTACGATGAAAGGTACTGAAATAAGACATTCTCACGCATTTGAGACTTCCTTATTTTACTCATTTCAAAGTTTCCATCCAAGCTTTGGTTGCTGATGCTATTGCAGCTTGGTGTCAAGTTTTTAGTCGAAACTTTGTGGGGTTCTTTTCTCCTTGTAAAGCATATTACTTTATGAGTTCCTACCTACCCAGCTAGCTTTATGACATAATTAGCACTGGGCAATGAGTATGTGGACAGCACGAAGAATCCCTCAAGTTTATTAGCTACCTAACCGGAGATTCAGAGTACTGTGCACCTCATTCCCTAGTCTATAAAGCATATAACATAATTTGAGATTCGGACATTCCTATGTGTATCTGTTATATATATATGTATGTGTGTGCATATATATGTATGTGTATGTATGTATATGTATGTATATATATATATATATATATATATATATATACACACACACACACACACACATATGTATGTATGTATGTATATATATATATATGTATGTATATATATATATGTATGTGTGTGTGTCTGTTATATATATATATCATTATTCGCCCTCTTCGCCAGTCCTCTTATTGGAATGGTGAATTGTTTTGTTAAGAGAATTTTTGCGCATGCTTTCCCCTGTTGTCCAGGGGAAACGGGGCAGAATTAAGCTGGAATCCCCATGCATTTTTACCAAGGAACTTTTTGTTCTATAGGAAATCACATGGAAGTTAAAGTGATTTTGCATTTTTCAATAAATAGTGCCACAAAATGGCCCAACCCAAATACATGTGGTAATGTGAAATGTGAATGACATGAATCATTATGACATTGAAGTTGATTAAACAAACAGAGCAGAAGTTACTTGCTACGACCAAGAAACTAATGGTCATGTTTTATGATGGTTCATATACCTGGAATGGGGAAGTGTATAAAGCCTATAAAGGACATGTCTGACAACTCTTGTCTTATTGGCAGGACAGTGATGGAGCCAGCTGAATCTCTCCTGCACAGTGGCTATTTCCACCCCACTCTCAGATACTGGCAGACTTGCGCCGCAGACTTGCGACCAGAGAATCTCATTTACCCTATCTTTGTCACGTAATGTATCTTCTTGCTCTTATGTGTGATTGTGGGAATGGTACACTGTTCACAGTTAAGAGTGTGTGTATGTTTTAGTTGGTTATATTTCTTGTCCTCTCTTTACACAGTGACAGTCCTGATGCAGTGGAGCCGATTGCCAGTCTCCCAGGACAGGCAAGGTAACCATGCTTGACTGGAACAAAAGCATCTCTAAACTTAATGCTATTGAAGGATTTGTGGATTCATATATTAGTCTCTCTTATACAAACTAAGAAGGCTTATGAATGAAACAGCTGCATTTAACACCAAAAAACCCAATAAGTAGATAAATTAATGGTACAGTTGATGATATGAGCACTAGTAATGTTATATTTATTTTGGAGAAAGTCTAAAATAGAGGTAGAAAGAACATCAGCCATTAATGTGTTGAAAAGATACAAAAAATGTTCAAATAGATATGAACACAGTTAGTCACATTGGGAGGTGTTGGCCTCTGATAGGCATTTTAGGCTGGGTGGATACAGAGCCAAGCCTTAGAAATGAAGATAAAGAAACTATCAGTTTTCTCTTTGTCCCACTGAACCCTCCCTCACTAGCAAAACCAATTCTCCAGACTGATACAAAATATATCTCTAAATTGTTTAACAGCCTTAAAATGATTGGCAGCATTTGTGTCATGTTTTATGAAATAGTCTCACAACAGTATTTATTTTTTGGCTGTATGTTTTGAGAAGGTTAAATGTATGTTTGTTTTGACTGTCTAATTTCAAAGTTCAATATTTCTCAATATGAAATGGGGGTCAAATTGTAGCACGTTTTATATCTTTGCTTGACGTAATAGAAAGCGATCTACTGAACGAGTCCTTGGGGTTGTATCCAGCTTGTGCAGTCTGAATGTGTATCATTGTCTGGTGTAAACTGCTAATGTATCAGTGAGTGCCTGAAAAGATGTAACTCAGTTACTATGTATTTCCCTTTTCGTAGATATGGAGTGAATAAGCTGGAAGGGATGTTGAAACCCCTCGTAGAAAAGGGCTTGAAGTGCATTCTTATATTTGGAGTTCCTGGAAAAGTGACCAAGGTATGCACACTGACAGTTGCGACAGCCACTTGCAGTGATGCTGGTATGACGGCCCTGTGGAATGCCTAGTGCTGTGCACAGGCCCTTGACTGTTATGTGCATTTATTTATTTATTTATTCATTCATTTCTCCACAGGATGAGAGGGGTTCATGTGCTGACACAGAAGATACTCCTGCTATCCTTGCTGTGAAGAAACTGAGGGCTGTATTCCCTGAACTGCTGCTGGCTTGTGATCTCTGTCTGTGTCCTTACACTTCACATGGACATTGTGGTCAGTCTTTTTTGCTGTATTCTCTACTTTATATGCATTTGCTGTAATATAATGTCCCTCAGCTCTGTGCCTTAAACATTTGATTTAACTAAGCAAGGGCTATATTATTCGTTATCCATTTGAGCCGGACTTATTAAGGCTGTGTTGTCGGTTTTGAGGATTAGACTGAAATGCTGCATTTCCGGCATAACACTATGATCTCCTCATGCTCCCCCATTGTTCCAGATCCTCATTCACAGACATACTAATATTAATCGTTGTCTCCTGTCCATCCTCCTCTGTGTGGAGAGTTAATGGCAACCCAAAGAACTACTTGGTTGTTGTGCATGACAGCTGTCACACTGACAGTCATATCAGTATGCCTCACCCACTTTAGGATTTACTGCACGTAGTGTCTAGCAAGCACCACCAGTTTTCATGTTTTAGACTAGCATAGCACAGTGTTCACATTTCAAGCTCTAACATCTGTGTTAAACCCTTTGACTGTCATGAACCAGTCAATTAATGTCATTAAAAAAAATGAAAATAACTTTTAGAACCCTTACCTGTTTTTAGTACACACTAATAATAAATAAATAAACGTATTATTATTATTATTATTACTAAGAATGAGCATACTATATGTCCAAATTATTAACCTTTAGTCATTTTCTTGATCTACAGGTCCAGTTAATGAAACTTTCACTAGCAGCATCTATTTAACTGGTTAACTGGTTTTAATTCAAAGGAATAGATGCCATGATGAAATATGTCTTATAAACAGGCTATTCTAAAATAGGGAGGTGTTGTCAATCGGGAGTTAGCGCCTACATTTTCACTGGCGTTGTAGAAACGCTTTTGGCAGTAGCCACTGAGAAGGCATGGTTCCAATTAGCCATTGAATTCACTGACACCATCAGGCCAAATGATACATCATACTAAAGATTTATTCAAAGGATTGACCCCCTTCATGCTCCCTGCAGGCTTAAGAAATAAACCTCCCAGACAGTTATACTTCCAGTATGTCCATCCTTACTAGGCATCAATACCTTGGTAGCCATGTATTACTGCTCGTTGTACCATGTTGCAAAATGACAAATTAATTGGGAATGGATCTGGAAATCCTTGTTTAATTCTTGCATTCAGTTGGAAGTGTGGTTCAGTTTAACCTTTTTATGTCTTCACACTGTTAAATGGTTAAAATGCCGGTAGTATATGATAGTTCTCCACTGGCTGTACTCTTACAGGGATCCTACGGGAAGATGGCACCCTCGATAATGCTGCTAGCTGTGTGAGACTGGCAGAGGTGGCACTGGCCTATGCCCAGGCAGGTGAGTCCTCACATTTAGTTCAGTTCACGGTTAAAACAAAGTAATTCATAAAAAAATATATTATACTGAACTGCATCGAACAGGTTTTATTTCCTCATTAGTTTTCTCAGGGATTTTGTACCAGTTAGCTAAGCCATGGAAAATATAGTGAGTTAAACAAACGCTGTAGATATATTGCTCCAGTGTTTTGTCAAAAAAGAAAAAGTCCAACAGTATTTGTACTTTGATATTTGCTAACGTTAGTAGTACTTACGTTAACAGTAGTGAACTAGTAAACTCAGTGACGTAAATGTGAGGTGAAGCAGTGAACACTTAGGACAGACATGACATGCACAGTGTGTATACAGTTAAGCAAGTTCAGTTCCAAGCAGGCAACAGACCAAATGGCCAAGGAAAGTAGAGTATTTACAGTTGGCTACATCTGAATTTGTCTTTCGCTGTTTGGTCACGTCTTGTTTTTTTCTGCCTCCCTTCAGCACGTATTCCTCCTGTCATTTCACAGGTTGCCAAATTATCGCCCCCTCTGACATGATGGATGGACGGGTGGGAGCTATCAAACAAGCATTAATATCTAATAACCTTGGCAACAAGGTAACCAACAGTCACCTTTCCATGCCTTTCTACAGGGAATACATTACTCCCACTGTTGGAGATGTTCAGTTTCCCAAACTCTGGGAATCTTAACTGCTGTCATGAGTGAATCTTTATGATTAATCAGACTGATTGAGAAGAGAGGAGAGAGAAAAGTATTTGCAGACCCATTTGTGGATTGAAGGAGTCAGAAAAATGAAATAATGGTGATGTTTCTTTCCTCAGGTCTCAGTGCTGAGCTACAGTGCTAAATTTGCCTCCTGCTACTATGGACCTTTCAGGTAATTTTGTACACATTGCAGTAGAATTATTTTGAGCTGATGTACAATTAATTAAATAAGCTTAATTATTACAATATTTTTTTTCCTGTCTTGCATGTATTTTAGCAGCACATCTTTTAGGACCTGATTCTAGTTTAAACAGTTTTAATCTAAAACAAGAGGAGTGATACCCAAGGCCCACTCAAGACCTGTGCTGCGTTTATGGTGTGTGAATTATTTGCTGTAAACATATAGCTTTGTTGTGACTTTGTTATTGTGTATGTGTGCACAGGGATGCAGCACAGTCTAAACCAGCTTTTGGAGACAGGCGGTGCTATCAGCTGCCCCCTGGTGCCAGAGGACTTGCACTGCGAGCTGTGGTAAGACTATAAGGAACATTTCTTAGTACAGTCCTCAAGACTGTCCGTGCCTCTATACACCTGATTTGTCTGAGCAGCTAATTATTAAGTTGTTGATGATTTTAATCACGTGTTAGTGCAGGGCCGAAACAGAAATGGAATGTAGGGGGAAGTGGTACCTTGATGACTTCCTTGTGATAAGGAGAGATCCAGAGACTGCTACTTTGATACATATAGCTGCACATATTTCCTAGCCATGTATGTTCTATATGGTCATGCAAAATTGGTCTTTTTCTTTTTTTTATTTGTTAGGATCGTGATGTAAAAGAGGGAGCTGACATGCTGATGGTGAAGCCTGGACTTCCTTACCTTGATATGCTCAGAGAGGTTAAAAACAAGGTCAGTATTGGCATAGATGATGAGCTCTTGATCCATATTGACAAGCTTTGTCGGGGTGAACTAAGCAATCCGTTGAAATGAATCTGAGATGAAGGCTGACTGCTCTATGATGTGTGATATCCTCTCCCTAGCACCCTACCCACCCCCTGGCTGTGTATAATGTGTCAGGGGAGTTTGCTATGCTGTGGCACGGGGCTCAGGCTGGAGCCTTTGACCTGCGCGCTGCTGTTATGGAGGCCATGACTGCCTTTCGCAGAGCAGGTGAGAGCGAGCGAGCAAGTGAGAGAGCACAGCTCTGTGTCTCACATGATTCCCTCACAGTCGCGAAGTCTTCAGTGTATATGTATATATATGTATATATGTAGCACCTAACCCATTTGGTAAATTGTCATAACTCCTTGTTGGTGTTCTGTCCAATTAAATAACCTTCTTATCTGTATCACTGTGTAACCACCTGTAATCTTGAAGTATGTCTAGTAGTTGATATGTAAATGGAACCAGAAGCCTAGAGTTTCAGCTAAATGCTTTTCCCTGAAACAGGCATTCAAGGTCAGAGGTTATTCTAATCGTCAGAGATAATGCTGTCATTTTAAAGTAATCGAGAATACTGATCATGTATACAATAAGACCTCTCTGAAATTTCTACACTTTTTTTTTATCCAGGTGCAGATATCATTATCACCTACTACGCTCCACAGCTGCTCACTTGGCTCAGAGAGTAGCCCAACATGATGGACCAGCAGATTAACAGGGATCAGATACAGCCATGTCTTTGAACTACACAGACAAAAGTGGTAGAAAAATGACCATTTCTTTTGACTAGACAATTTCAGCTTCACCAAATTTCCAGTTCTGTAAACTGCTTAATTTGATTCAAATGTATCCACCACAGAGAGAGTTTTTTCAGTTTGGCGGTTAGCAATTAAAAATTGAGAGATGATGGATGTAATGATATTGAGGTGCCAATCAGTCACTTGGAATATGTCAGAAGCCAATAAGCTAAACTTGAGAGGAGAAAATACACAACGGTGAATGGAAATCTTGTCTGCTCAGCCAATCATCTGATTTTTTTTATATATTTTAAATTAGTTCAAAAAAGTGTTTTTTGTAGCATATGGTGGGATGTAAAGTTTTAGATCAAAGCACTTAAAAGTCTCTCAGTGTTAATGTATACAAGGGCAAGCGTTGAGATGACATTGTGTCTATACCAATGCATGTAGTAAGGTTTGTGGCATTTGTTGTGGATAAAGAATGTGTTCTGTAAAACAGTAGTTGAAGCTCAGAAAAATAAAAATAAAACCTTTATAATGTTTGTACTTTTTATTGTTTTAATTGACTTGACAAAAAGATGACTGCAAAGGTTTGTTTAATGTGTCTGTGTGTGTACATATATGCATTGTAAATTCATTATTTTGTGGTTTGCTCTATTTTCTGAACTGAGTGAATTTTCAGACTTGTCCAGCTTCGGTCTGTCGAGTTTATAGCCAAGTCATCATCATTGTCATCAGCTCAGAGAAGGAGCACTCCATATCTAATTGAATGCTTTATCATCACAACAGACAGAGAATCTGTGGAAAATTATAGATAATTACACCCCTGAAGTAATTTGAAAAGGTTTATGAGGGCACCATATTGACTGAGGCAGTTTGACTGGATGGACATCTGTGGACTGACCATACCTGCTGCCCTGGAAGTTGATAAAAAATAATACAATCTCACATTACTGACAGAGTCATTGATTGGATACTATGAACTATCCAATTAGATTTTAAATTATGGTAAAATTTGCACCAGTGGCATGTAGCATTCATTGTTAATGGCAAAATAGTTGTGCTTTATCTTTTAATGGTCACAGGTACACTTACTGGATGTTTGTCATCCTGTGGTTATAGCTGTCTTTGGTGAAGGGTTCAGACAAGCAGCTAACTTCTCAGCAACATAGGATAGCCCTGTGGTACAAAGGATGTTCAGGTCATATAATTAAGAATGTTGAACATTTTCATTATGCCAGACTGTCCAAAACCATTTAGAGTTTGAGATACAACCAAAGAATGACTGAGAAACACAATGACAGTCAATCAGTAAGTTATGCATCAGCACATAATGTAGTATTAGGACTTGAAAAATCATATAACTCACATACCAACCAGTTACACAAATGAGTTCTCTGGGTTACTTAAGTTATAGTTCAAGATGAAGCATTTTTCATAAACTAAATGTTTCATTTTAACTCCTTAAATGAAAACACTTCAGCTCTCATCAGAGAGAGAGATGAGACCTTGTCTCTGTTAAGTGATAGGTCTGGTATAGGATTTCAGAGTCACTGTAGAGAGACGAGTTATGTAAAAAGTCTTAGCCAGAAACACTTTGGGTATGAATTTGTGTTGTTTTTGTTTTAAGTTCAAATTTGTTACATAATTGTTCGTCACCCAGACACCTACAATAAAAACTACTAATAATTTCAGATAATTTCCTGCAGTGGTGTTAAAATAAAATTGAATCTTACCTCTAAATATTAGTCATAGCAACATGGTTGAACTGCAGTTGTTGGTCACAGCAGCTCAGCATTATAGTTCAATGTATCTGATGATTTATCTCGCTGGTCTTTGATAAGCAGCGCCCTACAAATAACGATGATGTCAACAGCGCTATGGCAGTTACTGAGCAGCTACTTTACCCTTTGAAGGTGAACCAATAAGATGTTGGTTCATGGGGAGTGGATGTCTCATGTTCCCCAGCGACCATTCACTGAGGAAGGAGAGAAGGGTTAGGGTTACAGAAAAAAAAGAGCGAATTGTTTCTCAAAAGGCAAAACTATTAATTTTAATGTTATCCACTGTTCACTCCAACCCTGTATTTATCCATCCCTCGGGAATAAAAGTTTGTATCTTACGTATGAAACATCGTAAGTGATTATGATTTCAGTTGTTAAAGACACTTATCAAATGTTTACAAAAACGCACGTAAGTGGTGCTGACAATAATCCTTTACTTTAACGTCCATTAGGTTGATTGGTCTGAACTCGATTAGTTTAATTCTAAAAAGTGTAGATCGATTGTTCCGGAAATAGATTATCCTAGTCTGAGGCAGACATTCCACCGGTGTAACAAATTGTTGTTATTTCCAGGCTAGCCGTGGCTAGCTTTTGTGTCGCTCCCATAAATGCTGACATTTGCAAGGTAATATGAAAGAAACGGACACTAGAAGTGTCTAGAGTGGATATAGACCAAATGTAATGTACAGTGTTCTTTTAAAAATATTTATCCCGGTGTTCCGCATCCAAATCTAGCTATGTTTTAGCCAAATCGTTAGCAAACAAACTCCGCTGAGTAGCTAATCAACGACAACGGCTTGCGGAAAGTTTTAGCAAGCAAATGATTATTGCAAGCATCAAAATGAGCACGTTGGCGTTTTATATATAGCGCAGAGAGACATAGGAGTTACAAATCAACATGTATTGTATTAGTTAACATAAAGCAAGTGTAAGTCTTAGTTAGCCAGCTAGTTGAACATTCCAGACTTCTTGTCTAATATGGTGGAGCATTAACATCAGGAATAAGGCTTTGTTAGCAATGATTATGAACATAGTTTTTATGTCGAGCTGGTCATACAAGCACAGCGCTTTTGTTGTTATTTGAACCACGTGCATTTTTGAGCAAATTCTCTGTATTTAACGGCTATTTTCAGGAGCTTTAATTAAAGCAGTGTTTTGAAACTGAACTGCTCCACCTGTCACAGCCTTATTTAGGAGAGAAAGTGGGAGGAGAGGGGGCTCACACTATACCCCTGCAACGCCTTACATGTATAGTTAGTTTTGGAATGTGTTGTTCGACCGGGGTCAGACGAAACGATGATTTCAAAGAAACCACGATTATCCGTTTTCCGTCTTTCAGATTAATAATGACATGCCCTGATGCCTAGACATTTATGATGAACGTTACATAGTGTCTTAAAACCTGACGGTTGTATACCTAATAACTCGTATCCAGCATGAAAGAGAAACATGGAAACATAGAATGGATTTTCCCAACACAGAGACTCCATATCCTATGGGTTGTCAGTCCTTTTGGTGCCTTTTAACCCATAATGTCTGAATGCATGCCCACGGACTGCTGTGTCATACGTTGCATGTAATGTTTCTGCCGCATGTTGCCAGAGATATTTTGTAATGAGTAGCAAAACTGAACTCCATAGAGTCCAACACAGTTATGCCCAGTGCCAGCACCCATGTTACAGCTCAGGGCCACCATATCTGATTCAACTTTATATAATTTAAAATCACATCAAGGCCCTGATCAAACCTGAATATCTTGTATGTGTGCTTGATTGCAGTGAAAACCTCTGTTATTTGCTGCAGTCCACTGAGTAATAATTAGTTATAAATCAGTTTTGTAAGGCTAACATGCAGAGGTGTGACATAAGACGTTTCCTTCCTATGCCAGAATGTCAGGATGGAGAGTGGCCCTGGACTTCCAGACAGCCTGGTGTTAGAGATTTTCCTGTATCTGCCACACAACGTGGTGCTGAATGCCGGCTTGACATGCCGCCAGTGGTTTGCCGTGTCACGTGACGAGTTCCTTTGGAGGGAGCTCTTCTATTCCTATTACCGTATCCCACGCTCTGTGCCCCGCCACCCAGGTACTGGAGCAGCCTTAACTGTGGACTCTTATTATGCCTGCATACATGTTTAGGATGGTACTAAAGACATTGGTGAAAGATGCACATATCATCACAAGTCTTTCTGGTCAAGGTATTTTAGCTGGCAATACTTTGGAGGTAGCATCGATCTCACTGTTGAGTGTTTGGAGTAATGTTTTTTTTCTTATCATTATTTAGATGCTTGTTTATATTTGTAATATATTTCACACAATGACTGTTTTTTTTCTGAGAGAGTTAGCAGCTGTGTGTAGCCTTCACTAACTATTAATTTATCTCCTCAAAGGCATTCCCAAGTATTGATGTCACATAGCCCTCTGCAGTGTACACAGTTCGGTCATCTCTTCTAACGGTATTTGTATCTGTCCCCGTGCCTAGCGGCTGTGTCTTGGTACAGGGAGTTTAAGCGTCTGTATGACTGCATTCCATGCGTGGAGGTGCAGACACTAAGGGAACATCATGACCAGGTGCTACACCTAGCCTTCTCCCACAGGGGTCACCGCTTCTCCTCTTGTTCCAAAGACTGTACTGTCAAGGTCAGATCGCTATCTCTGTCTCCTGTGTGACTGAATGCAATCAAGCCTTGATTCTTATACAGTTATCCTGTTTACAGTCTTTTCTATTTGGATCTTTGAGAACCTGTAGTAACCTGCTTTTATGTTGTCACTGACTCGCTCAGTTTTGTTTTCGTGTCTTTTTTCTGTCTAGAGAATTGTTATTCCATCTATACATCCTTTAATGCTGAGCTAGCATGAATGGAGTTTAAACATTGTTTAGTCAGGTGGACTTGAAAGAATCTGCTTTGTTGTGTTGCTGCCTCTGCTGAAAGATTTAGTGCACATATGACTTGGTGTATGTTCTTCACGTCTTTTCACACTTTGCTGTGGTTTATGGAAAAGATTAGTTCTGTGGGTTTCAGTTGTACTTATGTGGCTCACTTAGCACATATCCCTGAAAATTATTTTTAAAACTGGAGGAAGATTTCTATTTAGCCTTAATTCATATAATCACATAAGTATGAGTAATTACAGTTATTATAGCAATTATAACTGCTTTTATAGATTCAATTGCCATGTTTTGTTGAATGGATACATTTTCATTGAATGTCAGTGTGCTATACATATGCAATACTATAAGACCGTTTACCCTGTATTGTTAATGAATTGTTACAATATTATACATAACAATATCTGAATGATTTTTGTGTGTTCTGTCCATGATAATTACAGCTTTGGGACACAGAGCGTCCAGATGGCTCTATCTCACTGGTGCACAGTTCTAGCATGAGGCAGTTTAACTGGGGCTATACCCAGTTCTCCCAGTTCAACGCTGATGATACTCTGCTTCTTGTGTCAGGGGTGTATCTGGGGCCCCACCACTCCTCATCAGGGGAGATTGCTGTTATCAGCTTAGGTAAGAAGCATAATTGTATTACTTTCGTTGATACTTTTTTAACATCAGTTTTCCCCTTCCTGTTGTGTCCCTTCTGTTCTGCCAGCTCTGTTGTGCTTTCTCTTACACAGTCTTGCTCTGACTTTTTGCCTTATCTTTCTTCCTTCCTTCATTCTTTCCCTCCTTTCTTCCTTTCCTCCTCCTTCTCTGTCTCTCGCTCTCTCTCTCTCTCTCTCTCTCTCTCTTTTTCTCTTTCTTCTTCTACTCCATGAGATCATGATTCAGGAGGCCCCTGAGAGTTTATGGGCATTTAAAACTTTCAGATTCCATATGACAATAAATAAATAAATGTTGGAATTTACAGCATATGATAGAGATTATGGATTCTTGACATGCATTGTAAGAAATATTAATATCATAAGTATATCTGTACTAACTGCTGTGTGTCTCCCTCAGAGAACTACACACTGCTGTCCCGAGTGAGGAATAAGCCATATGATGTGTTTGGCTGCTGGCTGAATGAGACTCACCTCATCTCCGGCAACCTGCACTGGATTGGAAACATGACCTCCTGCTCTGTGCTCTGGCTCAACAAAGCCTTTCAGGTCTGACTCTGCTCCTCTCACACACGCTGCTCTATTCCATCACATCACTGTTCCTACATAGTCTTAAAATGAAGAGAAAATACGAGAAAATATCCCGAATATCTGATGTTATTATTGAACAGAGCCATTGTATAGTATTACATTTGTAACAGAAAGAGGTTAGAACATCTTGGACGCAAGGAATATCTACAATTTAGCTCCTTGTCCCACTTTCGACTCTATACTGATATTTATTAGTTATATTTATATTATCTAATAAAAGTGTGGAAATGAAAAATTATGATCGCAACTTCAGATTGAGCCCAGAAAGTGTGAACCTGTTCTGCAGCCTTTCAGAAATCTCATATGTAGTCAATAGGACAGCTGCATGTTTTTACAAGGACTTCTTATTTGATTTGTTATACTTATTTTATAGACTTTATATAAAAGCTTTTTTTTTTTTTTTGAAAGTTCAGTAATGAAGAACTGTTACTGTTTTCAGTGGTTAAATATTTTGCTCACTGCTGTCATTCTGCCTCAAATTCATTTCCAAGGCAACTTTTCTCTAATGCAGTACAAGACACTTAGTGCCACCCCAGTTCTCAGTCCCATAGTCACTGACAACCACTTTTCCATAACTGTCCACCTTTCTCTCTCTCTGTCTGTGTCACTCTGGGACTCTCTCAGGACATTGAGTCAGAGAATGTGAACGTGGTGAAGCGGCTCTTTAAAATCCAGAACATTAATGCCAGCACCATCCGCACGGTGATGGTGGCTCACTGCCGGCGGCACGACACTCCAGACCTGCTGTTGGACTACGAGGCTCAGGCCCAGTGTCAACAAGAACAGCTTCAACAGGGTGGCCGCTCTCAGCATCAGCCACTTCTGTTTGACCTGGGTGCCACAGACAACGAGGAAGATGAAGATGAGGAAGATAGCGATGATAATAGTGAAGAGAGAAGGGAGATGAGGTTGCCGAAGTTCTCGTCAGTGGCAAGTCCATCTGGACTGGATAACGTCAGAAATGTGAGTGGATTTGGTACATTAAGGATGCAAAATGTCACTGACTAGACTGATAAAGTTGTCTGAAATGATATGCTGAGTTCTCTTTTAAACTATAGTTATAGTGATAAAGTGGACACGTTTTCTTTCCCTGTCAAACAAATACTCAAGCACATGCAAATTCTCTCTCTCGCATACACTTTCTCTCTTTCTCTCCTTCTCTTCCACTGTCAGAAGGTGGAAGCTCAGGATAGGGAGCTAGAGACAAAAGTTGCCAAGCTGATGGGTTCAAGATGCACCAAGGCTTCCGACCCAAAATTACTGTCTCCCCCTGCTCCAGGAGAGGAAGAGGACAAAACTTACCTCCTCTTCACCACCGGCAGCCTCACCTACTCCCCACATCAGATAGGTAGGGCTGTGTGTGTGAGTAGTGTGTGTGTGTATGGAATGAGACATGCATTATGGGATAGATTAAAGCTTATTTACCTTTTCTGTATGAAACTTCCCGTGTGTTTATGTACAAAAATGCATATGCACACACAAGCATACACTACGGCTGTGCATCTCTATCACTGAGGCCAATGCAATACACAACTCCATGCATTGCCAACGATCTGATACATTAAAGATACATATGAAACAACTGCTAATGCAATATGATATGATTCACCCCTATTGCGATGTAGTGCGATTTGACATGATTAAATTCAACACAATGCGATGCAAAAGAATATGATGCTATGCAGTTCAGTATGGGACAGATAGTTGAGTTAGTCGTGCTGCCTGTGTGCTTCATGGCGGCACGGCATATTTTGCAGATTGCATGCCTCTTGCCAAATTGTCCGTCTCTCTTAAAAAATCCAAAGTGTCGCCAAACATTTGATTTGTAGCAATTCGGTGGAATGTGCAGCTCTTCCTCCTCCATGATAATCTGTGACACGCCCGGATACTAGTGGTGTGCAGTTCACAAACGAGTCATGCTTTTTGAAGGACTCTTTGTAGTGAGTCATTCGTACCAGTTCACCAGCACAACTGAGTTGTTCTTTTTTTTTAGTCGTTCCTTTTTTTCTAATTTAACTGCTCCAGAGAATTTCTAAATAGGAGAGAACTTCCACTCACAGAACTTCCTGTTTCGTAGGAGGCGCTCGCAAGTAAGTCCAGAATTTGGGCCTATGGAACTGTACCCCCAAAAATGTAACTCATGGGGTTAAACATTTTTTTTCTTGCAATTTTCATTATGTTTTCAATATAAGGGGCCAAGACAGTAGATTCATTTCTAGATTTTTTGCAGTTTTTCAATTGTAGTAAAATACCTTTCTGTAAGTATCTGTGACATCATGCACCACAAGTCACTTTCCGGCATTATGGCTTTATGGCATTTAGGGTCATATGTGGAATGCAGAATAAAAACAACAAAATATATCTTAAACTCGGCTTTATTTTAATTTCATCTCCCAATTCATGTATCATCCAGATATGCAAAGAACACGGCACAAAAGAACACGGCATTCAAACCATTTTAATGACTGCATGGAGCAGTCACTAATGCCACCCTGAATAGTTAGCATACTATTAAATTAGCAATCAGTCGTAAATCCTAAACCAACCAATCAGCATAGATTAGCTGAATGCTAGCGTTTTATGGGCAAAATCACCCTCCCTACAAGAAAAATGAAAGGA
The DNA here is from genome assembly GCF_902362185.1 of Chanos chanos. Classification (NCBI taxonomy): domain Eukaryota; kingdom Metazoa; phylum Chordata; class Actinopteri; order Gonorynchiformes; family Chanidae; genus Chanos; species Chanos chanos. The sequence goes on from NC_044497.1 coordinate 39,211,487, forward strand.
CATTAGTATTTTATCATTTCAATTCTGATATATAATCGATATTGTATTTGCAAAAACTAAAATAAAATTTGGGCCTTTTTGTCTAGAAGCAGGTGTAAATATTTATATTAGCCACTTAGCTCCATTAACTCCCATTCATTGAGGCCTCTCTTGCAAACTCCCTCTTGGTGAATTGCAGCCAATTTCAGTACAATGGCATTAATAGGAAGTGGACAAGCTTTATGTAGATGGGCTCTGGCTGCTCCCAGTCAACTGCATGCAATCGGTCGGAAACCTTTGGTATCACCACGCAGTGCACACAGCAATGGGCTAATAACAGTCAACAAAGAGCAAGAAAGTGTGGACTAATATGCCCAAAAAATAGGACGCAGTAACGTCTGCCTCTTAAGAAAATAGACAAATTATCTTACTAAATTGACAAATGTTAACATTTACCCTAGTGAAGTAATTATTTTTAATCTTTGTATTACAAACAGAAGGATCTGAATTTAGTTAAATCACTGTAGTGTCTCAACTCGAAAACCCGAGTTCGAACTCGGACAGCTGGAGTTCGAAAACCTGAGTTAGAAAGCACGAGTTTGAACTCATACAGCTCGAGTTCAAAAGCAAGAGCTTGAACTCGGACAGCTCAAATTCGGAAGCACGAGTGCGTACTCGGACAGCGCAAATTCAAAAACCCGAGTTTGATGGTTCAGCACAGTAGACAACTCTACCCGAAGACTTTAACTCATGTAAATTTCTTCGTATGTGCTTTATAAGCTTCACCTATAGCTTATTTTTCACTGGATTGGGTTGATATTTGTACTGAACAGGATCATTTGCAACATGTATTCAAGTAAATGATTGTTGCTGAATGTTTTATAGTAATCAAATTAATAAAAATAAATAATTTTTACCCAAACAAAAAATCTTTAATTTTCAAGAATGAATATCTCCACTGGTTTTCACTTTCTTGCAACCAAATTTTGATTCTGTGTAGTGTTAATATAGTTCTATCACATCTAGAAGTTATTTGGTCCTACCTTGCTCTATTAGAAAAAGCCTAGAATAGGCTTGTATACGTCTGGGTATGTTGCAATCCATTTTGCAATAATCCACCCAAACCTGTTTCAGGTGGAATTAGCTCAGGCTTGCTTTATTGTTTTCTAATGCTGTGACAATGCTCTAATGCTTGTTTCTAAAAGCTATATTTAGCAAGATCTGTAGCACTCAGTTTTTTATGCAGGACCAAATAACTTCTAGATGTGATAGAAGTGTATTAACTATACTACACAGAATCAAAATTTGGTTGCAAGAAAGTGAAAACTAGTGGAGATATTACTTTTTGAAAATTAAGGATTCTTCATTTGGGTAGAAATTATTTACTTTTATTAATTTGATTACTGTGAAACATTCAGCAACAGCTATGTACATGAATACATGTTGCAAATAATCCTTAGGGTTTCCTGGATGTTCAGTACAAATTTCAACCTAATCCAGTAAAAAATTCATAACTATACTGTTTAAGTATTTGGGTAGAGCTATAGGATTTTGCAAGGTCCCATGAATTTAACTGAAGTTTTTACATGAATTTTTCGAGAAAGTCCATGACATGAACTGGGAAAAGTTCTGAATTCTGGGTGAGTTGGCCTGGAATGACCCAGTAGCCCACCAGTTAGCTGGTATGAGTCTGGTCATTCTCCTTTGACGTTAGTGAGCTCTTTTCATTCACAGCAATGCCACAGGATGGCTGTTTATTGTCTGTTGTACAGTTCTTTGTAAAGCCCAGACACTGTACTGCATTGGAAGCCCATTTCTGAGATATTGTGTCTGGACCTCATAATAACTGATGATCACTATCACTAGTGCTAGTTAGTTCAACCTCCATCATAATTTGAACTTACTCTGTTCATGTGCGTGTGCCAGGAATCAAACGCATCATGCCTGATCAGATGACTACATGTGGGCCCGTGCTGGGGGAAGAGCGCAGTACTGAGGAGTTCTTTGACTCTCTGGATCACGTCATTGACATTCATGGCCACATCATTGGCATGGGCCTGTCTCCTGATCACAGGTGGGTATAGAGGAATAGCACAAGGTTACAGTGAATACATGTCATTCATTTTTGACTTTATTCCAGCCTTATTTAGGAAACATACATATCTTTATTTTCATTGCTTAAATATCTATTTAAGTTTCTAGTTCTGAACAACTAATCCGTGTACAACACAATCCACTTGTCAGGTCTTCGGTACAAGAGATTGGAAGGAAAAACAGTTCACATATAAAGAGTGTTCAAAAACAGCTTGTTTTCTATCTTTAAAACAGGTACTTGTACGTGAACAGTCGGGCTTGGCCAGCAGGCTGTGTGATCTCGGACCCCATGTCACCGCCGCCCATTGCGGAGGAGATTGACCTGCATGTGATTGACCTGAAGAGCCTGCGGGAGGAGAGACGCAGCCTGAGAGCCCACAGAGCGTTCACGCCCAATGACGAATGCTTCTTCATCTTCCTCGATGTCAGCCGTGACTTTGTGGCCAGGTAATGCAGAGTTCACTCACGGGTCTGTGTTGTTGACTGAGACTGTTAGGCCATCAGGGAGGTTCTAGAACAAGCACTGTTTGTGGTAGGTTGTTATATTGGGTTAGGGTTGGTTTCACAGGTTATCTGATTAATTATGGGTATTTAGCACAAGTCTGTGGTCTGGAGAACGATTTCGTTGACTGAAGCTTTAAGTAAGTGAGTAAAAAGGAACATTGTGTCGGGATATTTTAAGTCACTTCTCCTTCCTGTCCACTCAGCGGTGCTGAGGATAAACACGGCTACATCTGGGACCGTCACTACAATATCTGTCTAGCACGACTGCGACATGATGACGTAGTCAACTCAGTGGCCTTCAGCCCTGCCGACCAAGAGCTGCTGCTGTCCGCCAGCGACGATTCCACCATCAAAGTGTGGCGCTCGCCGCGCATGGTGCGCCTAGCTCAGAGCCCCCCACGTCCACCACGACCCCGTAACCTGCTCTCCTCCCTTCTTGGCCGCGGGAACGCCGCCACTAATGCTAATATGAACGGTAAACCATGATGCCTCTACCCAAGGACATAGGAGTAGAGTGAGGTGAAGGACAGTTAAGTGCACCACTTCTTAAGCTCAGGAGAAGTTCTCTACTGGTCTCCAGTGGCCATTGTCATGAAGTCCTCACCACTGAAACTGTTTGAGAGAGGACTTGTCAGCCCATAAGGACAAGTGAGCAGAACTGAGGTAAAATGGTGCCCTAGAGTGGGAGCTGCCTGTTTTTGGTGGTGACGGTAGAGATATGTGAGCCTTTGGTTGGAGGCTTGTTTAAGGAGAAAAAAGCACTCCTGGAGAAAAAAACAGGAAAAACAAAATTCTTGATATGTGGTGAGTATGCAGGAGAAATGGGGAGCACTTAGACTGTTATATGTTTGTTTAATGTATGCTGTTTCTTTTCTTTTTTTTTTCTTTCCTCTTTTTTTTTTTTTTTTTAAAGGACCATGTATCTGTTTGAAGAATACAAAATGGGTCAAAGAGTTGTTTGAGAGATTTGACAAGATATGGAATCAAATGAAGAGGAGATATGGATGTTGGGAAGTCAAAAAATTTATTAATGGTTTGTGATGTCTGCAGTTTTAAAGTTCACATAACCCAACTGTGTTGAGTTCACCCTTGTGTGCATGTATGCACGAGTGTTTTTTTTTTTTCCACACATATGTAAATGCAGACGTGTATGAGAAACATTCTAGTGAAATGGGGGAAAAAAGTTGATAGAATTAGGAGGAAAAATGTAATGATGGAAAGTTCTGTCCTTGAAGACAAAAAACCTAAATGTTCTGAATGACACAGTAGTCCTCCTCTGTTTAGCTTTTGTTTTTAAAGATGGAGATGGCAGTTGTAAAATTGGTCTGTGTGCCAATTAATACTGAATTATTTATGTCCAGTGTTTATCATGGTAGTATGTGTGAGATGGTTTTACTACACTAGATGAAGTGACTTGCCAATAGTGTTCACTTTCAGACAATAGCATGCAATTGCATACATCAGTCCTGATATGGCCTCTAAAAGCTGGTAATTTCAGATATGCAGTACCCAAGTACTAGACCCAATCAGAATTCCATCCTACATATGGTTTTGTTGCATCAGTGATCTGTATGTCACAGTGTGTAACTGTCTTTTCCCTCCCAAAGCTTTTCAGTAAAAAATGTTGTTAATGTCCTATCTTAAGCTCCCTATAGAGTAACACATGTGCTTTGAAGTCTCATTCCAGACAGAGTGCTTTTTGCCCCTTCATTTTTTTCCTGATCCACATTGACAGGTTCTCCTTCCCTTTACAATTAAGGAGCTTATTCTCATACTGAGTAACAGCAGCTTCATCCATTCAGTGCTGTCAGTATACATTGTTGGTTTTTGTTTTTCATTTGATTTGTTCCTGAAGAGAGAGTCACTGTAAGTTCTGAAACAGGTGATGCTCATCCTGTCCTGTCTACCTGGTGTCAGGCTGCACAATGTCAGAAACATACCATTTACAAACTGTGCAACTGTCGTGCAAATCAGCTACAAAACAGAGACTAAGGAAGCATTTAAAAAGTATTTAAAAACTAAAACATGACAGCCAACCAGGGCAATTATGTTTTTATTTTATTTATTGATGTATTTTTTGTTGTTGTCCCTTTATCTGAAAGATGTCAGTGTCTGTTTGGAACAATACTGAAATTTATCCGTTAAAGTGTTTGGTATATCAGTGGTGGCTTCATTTATATTAGGACTACGTCATCAAAACATCCAACACAGTCCAAGCTGCCACTATTTGGTGCTTGTCCTCTTAGGTTTAGCGCTCTCTAGCATTTTGAAGATCATTCTCATGCCATCACTGAGTGTACTATGGACATTTCTGTGATTTCAAAATGTTTGACTCATTAAAGTTATTTTGCTTTTAACATTTACTCCTTGTTGACTAAGTACCAAAACCCCACCAAAGGCATCTTGGTCTTCAAGCACACAGAAAAGCCTGTATGAGTAGGATATACAAGTCAACTGTTTTATTTTCAATGAAATGGAACATAATCAAAGTCTTTTGAGCTTTTCAGCTGAGTGCTACATTGCATTCACACTGTTATTTAAAGTCAGTTATCTTATTTTTCATTAAAGTGTACTGATTGTTTTATATCAGTTAAAGGTTGATCAAACAGTGGAATTTCTGCTGCCATTTCTTGTTTCTATTTCTGGAATCAAGGACGTACTTTAACACCTTCACACGCCACAACAAATGTAACAAATAAGATCTAATAGCAATGTACATGTAGTCCTCCTTTTAATTCAGTATCTTCATTCAGAACAAAAAAAGATCGTTCTTACCCAATATCCATGTATACGGTAGCAAACACACTTTAACCATGATATTTTTAATAACTACATAGAGGTACATAGAGATTATTGTGATGTATCACATAAGTAGCTGATAAGTGCAGTAACTGGTACATAAGCATGTGTCGACCATGTCTCAGAGAAACAAGTTTAAAACTAACAGAGCAGAACTCTGAATTAAAATTACACAACTGTATTTCTAGGGGACACCTGGATACCTTTTCGATTCTATGATTTATATAATGTAGTAGCTTAATTTCACAGAGTAACTGATTGAAACAAAAGCAGATCCCATTTAACTGATGGCTATCTTATGACTTTTTGGTACATGAAGAACAATCCGTGGGGTAATAAGCAAGAATGTCTACATAACCAATGACCATTTGGTTAAAAATTGTTTGCATTAGAATTAAATCTAGAGTAGACTTTATATGAACAGTAAACGTATTAAGAATAAGACTCATAAAAGGAACATAAATGCATTCCCAGAGATGTGCAGATTTTCCAAAAAAAAAGAGAAACTGGAAAGGTCATTTAAAGTCCTTAAACAAACACACACACTCAGACACAAAAACTTAAATGATCTGGTTTTAGCTAGAGCCTACTTTTAAACTCATTTTAATATTGCAAATCCCATTTACAAGGCATAGAATTCAGATTTGAGAAAATAATGTTTTTGGAGACCAGTGTGAAATATCAGAGTATATAAAAATATTTTTTATGACTAACATAATACAACAGAATTCTTATCAAGAGTATCCCGCAATCACAGTAAAAAGAAATAACCAAACAATATCTCAGACAGATTTCACTCACAAGACTGTATTACAGATATAATGTTTAAGGAGTATATAGCATTGCTGTCCAAATATCCAATGGTCTGGTGCTGATACAAAGCAACACAAAACTTTTAGCATGTGAAAACATGGACAGGCTTGATTTTTTCAGTGAAATAAATGAAACTAATCAGGTTAATGAAAAACCGAAAAACAACTTTAGATTTCACAGCAATTTTTGTCTAAGCACAGAACCCTAGTTTTCTTTAAATATGCATCTTATGGTCATTCTTAAGATTATATGGTCATCTCAAGTTTCACGCATGAAAAAGGGGTTATTAACATAATCGCTACAAAGAGCAACACCTCACATAAATTTTGCATCAAAAATATGAACGCTAATACAATAAAAAAAATGAGTGAGGAAAATTATTTTAGTTCATCGTTAAAAAAAAAAAAACATCAATAAAGAGGCTTTGTATGTCTTTGTGACCAACCGGTCGATAAAGTCATTTACAACTTAAAACTTCATTTTGTTCACCTTGTTACTGATTATTCATTCATTAACTTTCATCGTCCTACTTTGCTTACTTTTTCAGTTCTAACGTGCATACAATTAATCTAATCACCATTTTGTGCATTTATTCTCTGAAAGTCAGATGCGAGTAAGAAAAGAGACCCGAGCAATTGAGAGAACGAGAGTACCTGTGCATACTGCCACAAGCTCTCTGGCATTAGTCCAAACATGGTTGGAAACATGGAGACACATGAAAACTCAACTCTGCATCGTGCATTTCCTACAATAGCAAGATTCCTCAATGCTACTAATATCAGCATCAGTTAACATCTAACATTTGTAAATTTGTAAGCCGAGCGGACACATATAAGAAAATAATATATCTATTTCATCAGCTTGACAACTCAGCTCCATGAGTGTATGTATGAACTTGTGTGTATGAACTTGTTCATAATTAGTTGATTATTCTACAACAGTAACTCTGAGTTCCATACTAGACACCTTAGTAAGCGGAGCTGAAAAGGTGAAGTGATGGTATCTCACTATCGTCTATCTGTTTAACATAGTAATACCTTGTCCTTATTCCCCAAATGTGCTCTTTCCAATTTTTTTTTTACACCTGTTTTTCTTTCTTTTTCTGCACTCTGCTCTCCTGCAGGCAATTCATTATAATTCTAAAATAGATCCACAAAAATTTAATTTTCTGATTTATTAAATAACACGTACAATAATACGTTCTTTACCTTTGTTGTATGGTACTCAGAGCTGCAAAATGACACAACTATAGCATTTAGTTATGAGGATTGTATTTTCTCTCAAGTCAGCTTTGCTGTTAATTTGCTGTATGTATTCATTATTTAAATTGCTTTGGGGGGAGAGACTGCCAAATTGGGAAATGTTAATGTAAACCTGCAAAAAGTGCAAAAGTGTGTTATGGACTAAAAAATCCAAAATTTGGATGTTTCGCTCCACAACACTACCATTTGGCTGATCGGGGCATTTTCAAAATCCATGATGCAGTTGTCAAAATAATCTTTGAATTTGTGGCAACTAATTCAGGTTTCTAAGTTTAGGGGCGTTTTATGTGGGCTTGGTGTATTACATATCAGCAACAATCATGCTACATTGCTTCCATGTGATCTCCAAACCCATACAAAACGCAAGATGTCACAGACATATCAGAAACATTGCCTTTCGAGATCATCATCACACCGGTTATGCAGTTAAAGTAATGTAACATAATGACAACGGCACAACACACAGGGTGTTGAAGCTTATAGGTTATGACATTGTTTTAGATTATGGCTATCACTGTCTCATCCCACACTCTAATGACTTTCTACTGTGCAGAGTTTTGGAACATTACTGGGAGCAGTCAATAAATACCATGTGACTGAATACATTTAACTTTTTAGTGCGGAGGAGGAGGAGGTTTGCAGTTCATTATACAATGTTACATGACAGTTTCTCATGATTAGTCGCAATCTTCAGTGAGTACATAACATATAGGAGCATACATATGTGGAGAGCTAACTAGATAGCTAGACATTTGTACATTTTTTAAAGCTCTTACTCTAACACATCTTCTCCCCTTCTCCTCTACATTAATGTGACAACTTTTGCAATCACCTGCCACACTAGCATCAATAAAAACATTCTATAACAGTTTAGATTTTGTCACTGTATAATTACAAAACTGAAAATAAGTATTAACAGTACATATATTTATGTGTGTATATAATGTATATATGTATATAATATAATATCAATTATGAGGGCAGTTACATTTCAGTTTGTTAATATATCCACTACACTGTATCTCTGTGGCCTATTATAAATCTGTATTATAAATCATGTAATAAATACATTTTATATAAACCTGTGTATAATAATAATTATAATTAACCAGTTTTGATGACTGTCTTGCACAGACAATCATGTATATTCATTTATATTCATATAATCATATAAATAACATAGGACATCTGTATCATGGATGGTTTTAAAGGTCTATGTGGTACTATGAAGGAGTCTTAGAGGCCTGTAAGATCCACTATGGCCTTAATGAAGATAGTGTCATCTCTCAGGTAGGAGCTCTTGCCTGCGAGTTTGCTGAGTGGACAGAAGAGAGGGCAGCCACTGGCAATATTCATCTCACTAACTGGTCTCTGGAACGATGTGGATGTGACGTCAGGCCTAAAGGCGTCAATAATGTGCTCCCTGTTATTCTGATCCAATAGCATAAGGGTAACCTGAAAGAAGAGAGGACCACCAGAGAGTGAGAGGAGAATTCGGAAAATAGATCTACAGGCATTTTCATTTACTACATGTTTACCTTCTGGCTGAAAGGCCACTTGAGCAGTGCATCAAACCTGCCTCTCATCACCACAAAGAAGAGAGAGAGATGCGTGCCTCGACCTGTTCCGTCTCCATTCATATATAGCCTCAGGCACATCTTATAGCCATATTTACTGGAGTAGAATGCTGCAGAAACACATAAATACAATCAGGAAGGTTTAACTGACCAACATGAGCATGGTCCTATACTGACTAATAGTTCTAAGAACAGGGACAGTCCCTGAAAAATGGGAACAGTCTGTGGTGACTGGGTTAAAAGGGGATTTTCATGTATGAGGTGGAGGGATTCCAAAACAACAAAATGAAACTAAACAAAACTGAAACTTAAACTGAAACCGAAACCGAAACCAAAACCAAAACCTCAAAAGACATTCTTCCGTCATCAAACATTGTTGCTTTGATCTCAAGTAGTCGGTTAAGTCTCACTGTATGATACTCAAGAGGCACCCTGAACATGGACTTTGTAGCAACATTGTGCAGTAATCTCAACCTTATGCAAATACACAACTGTCAAAATCTGAAAAAAGATTAATGTTAATTCCACTGCCGACCTGGTGAAAACATGGCTGGCGCCCGACCGGCTAATGCATCCTGTCTGCGCCGAGAGAAATCGGTTATTTTCCAGATGAATACCCCATCATACGTGCAGAACTGTAATTCCCTCAGGGCTTGTTCAGATTCACTTAACTGAAGGTCCCGCATGGTAAGAGTCCGTTCTAGCTGACGAACCTGCAGAAACCAGCACACGTACAGAGGAACCCTGTAAGTCTACAGTGTCTGGTGTATGCTTATCAATAAAGTTAACTATTCTTGGCAAACATGAGACAACACTTAGAGGAAACTGAGCATTTGACTTCTGTGCCTGTGACAAGCCAAGCACTGACATGACTTGTATTACATTACCTGAGTCCGAGCGGTAAACCATTAGTTTTTGCTGAAATGTTCTAGACAGTGACAATAAACCTACTTATCATTAAAGGACTTGTGACTTGTTAAGTCTATATAACGCACAGCACTACTGAAAATCTTTTTTTAACAACTGAAAATAATTTTGTTTAGACCTGCTAGCTCCCGCAAATGAAAACAGTAAGCAGCATCAGCACTACATACCCTACACATGTGAGCAAGGACTGTGAATAGGTGTAGGTGTGGTGTGGTATTGTAAAGCTTTGGAACGACCATAAGGATGACCAGTTACCTTATTCGAAAGGTTCTCAATCTTCTCTTGGTCCAGGCGATGCTGTCGGTTAAGAGCTTCCAGCGTGAGAGCGCTACGCTCCACCTCCCTGTTAAGCACACACACAATGTTCTCCAGAGCTGTGATTTTCTCTTGCAGCCCAGGCCCCTGAGCTCGGGCTCCAGTGTGGGTCACTGATGTAGCTGCATCCTCAGGCCCACGATACAGACCTAGGACGGAATCCTCCTGCCATTCGCCGGGCCCATCCACGCGCATTCGCAGCAAAGAGAGCATGGAGGCTAACATGAGACGCAGGTGCTCCGTCACATTGCTCTGCTCATGCTCTACCTGCTTGCCATTGTCTATCTATAATGGGATGAAAACGACAGTAGACTTTCAAATAATGCAAGGAGCTTTAGCCATCAGAAGGTCTGAAAACTTAAAAACTTATTAACATTGGTCTTGATCAGGGCAGATATCTGTGAATTTTCAAATGCTGTCCCACTGAAAATAAACCGATTCGGCTGATTTTTAAGAGGAGAGTGTAAAAAACTTCTGTAAAGCCACGAATGACTGACACAGTCATAGGAATGAAAAGACTGTATGTCATACAGAGCACTTTTCTGCATGGGTTCAAAAGCCAATGTTTCACATTTCTTAACCTATTTACGTGAGCTCTCTACTCTCTGCGGAAAACAAAACAGTTTGAAGCTAAAGTTAAAATGGCTGATTTTTCATCTAGATCAGAAATGAGTTCTCCTCAAGATTTTGATTTTCTTATTCAAGACTGGAGTTAAACATTGCAAGAAGATGAAACAGCAGAGAGTCAAACAAACAATGTGGAACTACTGGAACTCCTAATTTAAGTAAGCATACATTTCTACCACCAGATGGCTCTAGCAAAGACAGAGCCATCTTCATCCAATGCTGAAGGTAGAGAGGTATTCGGTCTTGCTAAAAGTGAGACAGTTAGGGGCTACACTTTGCCAGTAAGTAATTGTGAGCTTACATCTGCTCACATTTTACATCTATAAACTATACAAAGAGTTTAAGTTACACTTAGATCAAAGTTAAAAACACAAAAGCAGGAAATTCTGCACTTTGTGAGTCAATTATGTATTTTAAACATGTGAGTAAGTGTGACTTTTTTGTGTACGGAAATGTTTGGTGGGGACTTTTCTGGTTGTGTAACCGAGAGCAATTACATTAACTTGACTCAATTTCACAGTCATGTGGGAGGGCTGAGACCACGTGGAAACACTGACTTGAAACAGTGTATAGAATTAAAAACAGCCAAAAGAAAAGCTTCAGTCAATACAGAGAGTACATTCACAGGGCCCTAAGGTCCAGAGTCACAAGAAATGTTAACAATGCTGCTTTGTCGAAAAGAATTTGGGAAGCAGTGTTAAAATGACCTATGAGTGAAAAAGAGATCACCTTAATTACTCCTCATTCCTATGGCTGCCCTACAAGGTCACAGATCACAAAGTTTTGGCTAAAACTCAACACTATGTTGGGCCATTTGGTCTTGATGACTGCCTACATACATCTTAGAAGACTGGTTAGTGTACTATGAAATGTATTTAGTCAATACCACCATAATCTATCTGCAGTTCTAGGAGCGATCTACATCTGTACCATTGGGAGTATAGAGGGATGACACCGAGACATTGGTCTGGACTAATTCTTGTAAGGCTAGGCTGCTGATTAACATCTGTAATCTGATTGGTGTGACAGGATGCATGCCACATCACCAGCATTTCCTGAATGATTCACCGTAGTGAGTAAGTCCACATTGATTTTATGTATGAATACGTACCACTGCCCTGCAGCCAATCTCACTGAACTGACATGCAGATTTGGACTTAGCACAGGACTTGATGTGCTCATTAAACTGCAGAGAAACAAGAGACATGAAAGTCAGTAGGCACAGTGTACTCTGTGAATAAATGTCTAGGAATGTAAACAAGAAAAATAGCTCTCAGGATATACTGATGGGTCCCATTTATGACAAGACTCAAACTGAAAGTGCAACCATTGTTGAGCTACACACAAAATGAAAGTTTAACAGTTTGTACAAAGTTTCACAGAAGAGTAATACAGAAACTATCTGTGGGGATAAAGGTCAAGAATAGCTAACCTTTTCTCGTGCTATCTTCTTCTTCCCACAATCCTTGCACTGCATGGGATATTTCTGGCAGATTTCATCATGAGCCTGTAAGCAGTGGGAGAGTAGGAGAGTTACTGAAAAGATCCAGCATGATGAATCAATGTGAAATTCTGAAAAACTCAGTGAGCATAATTTTTGTGAAGATCAGTCATTCCTTTAAAAGGCACCCCCCTGTACCTCCACCCCTGCCCACACCCCCACAGAGGATGTACATGTTGACTCATCCATGTTTCTCAGCACTTACAGTTTTTATGAATTGTTGAAATTTATTGGAAATTATACTCTCCTGATCATTTTAGTCAGTAGCCCAATTATAAATATCTTTTAAAGATGACATATGCGATTGCACTTCACCTCACGGACAACACTACAACAAAATACTGTAAAACATGATTCTCGGAATAAACTTGCCTTAATGTCTTTGAAGTGAAAGGTAGCCTTGCAGTATTTGCAGTTGAGGGTTCTGGCCTCACACTCTCTCTCATTATGACGGTCTTTGTCACGCTGCAGGATTAGGAGCTGACAAGCTTCGCATTTCACGCGTTCAAACTCACACTGACCTTCATGTTGACCCTGAAAATGGAACATTACTATGTTTAAATAAGCCATTCTAAGGGGTGGCAAAGATAAGATTTATTTCACTAGAACATTTTAGGAAAAAGACTACATTAAGTTATTGCTAATTTAACCTCATTTAGAGTTTTTTTTGTTTTTTTTAAAGGGGTGGGGGTCCCCTTTTTTCTCCCAATTTGGTGTGTCTGATTTCCTATTCTGCAGAAGCCATTTTAATTCAAACTAAGAAAAAATTACAGTTTTATTTTTAATCCACATCCACAGGCTCAATTTAATCCATAGGATTACTTTTTAAGAACATTCTACGAAAAAATATCCAAGTCCCCTTTAAGAATGGTACAATTGGTAGTGGACATCTACAACAAAACTGAGTACACATTTTAACTGTCTGTTATATGACACAGCACATTACGGTGCAGGCATTGTTGTTTGGACTTGATATACTTTTTGCATTATACGTATGCAACATATAATCGAGGTGTTAAAAAGTCAAAATCTCTTAAGTATTTCAGTTTTGAAACATACTTATTTGATAGTGTGCTTTGTGCTGTTGAATCCAAAATCATTTATGCTGTTACAACATTTGCAGTCATGCTTCAACATACATTCAAGACCTGATATTCAAAGCAAAGCTAACAGACAATATGCAGAACCTGTTTTAGAAACCTATGATATACTGCAGTCACCTTGTATTTCAAACCTAAGAGAGGTCAACATTTGTTAGTACAGTAAAAATGTGAACATGGTAAAATTCTATTATAGTTATACTCAAGACAAACTGCAAAACCACCATACAGACCCAGATCTGAGATCTGTACATGTACCATGCTCTATTTTACAGTTCTTCCGTCCTGTTTTCTCAAATGTAACCTTTACAAAGAACAGCTGTTCATTTTCTAATAAGAGGATGAGATAGATGGTGTCTGTGAAGAGATGTGAAATGACTGGGCCAAATGGGGAGTGCTGCTGCCCTGTGAGCAATTCTGACTCCATAACAACACAAAATCAGTCAATGGCTGTGAAACATAACAAAGGTTAAACATCTTGAGGGGGCATTAGAACAGCAGGAGTTTTTAGTGTCTTTAATCAGTTTAGGCATTAACTAGATCAGACAGGAGAGGATGACTCAGATGTAATTCAGATGATGTTACACTTCAGATGTGGTTCAGGTGATGTGTTCAAAACTATTTTTCACACCACAGGATGAAAATAAGAAATAACTCATACTCAAGACAATAAAATTTCCCATGTTTATGGTCAAGTGTTGTGGTCAGCAAACAAAGACCTCCACTCTCCAGCAGTTTCCAGTCATCATGACATTTTCAACCTCAAAGATGAGTCAGTTTTCATCTTGGTATAACCTATTAAAAATCTAATGCTCAGTATTGCTTGTACCAAAGCCTTTCTTATTGCAATTCATTGTTTCTGGTGTTTCAGGTAGTGAATAACCACAGTTAACTTACCACAGAACTGTTCACTTATCTTTTAAACTGCAAACCCTATATGGCAAAGGCATTTTGACTTGCATGTTCACGTTCGTGTCTGAACATGTTCTACTGAACCACAAAACTCAAAGTTCCTCTTCAGCTAGTAACAATTTAAACAAATTGTCACTGAAATGAACACTAAACACGTGTGCGCGCACAGACACACACACACACACACACTGTTCAGCTTTATCAATCAGTATGGGGGTTTTGCCTGTAATACTACTCTGGTTACGCGTTGTGTTGGGTACTTTCCTAAGGCACAGTTAAACAAAACAGAGGCCAAGGGACTTTCCACTGCATTTCACATTCTCATGCTCCTCCCACATCACTTCCTACCACAACCAGATAATAAAAGCTTTGAGTTCAAAATAGCCTATGGAATTACAGCTGTGTAAAGGTTGTGCCAATGAGATTTTTGTCATGTTGTTATGTTTTGAAATATGAACTACTTTGGCAACAGAGGAGTAATAGTCTGAAGATATTTCAAAGCCACTACAAAGCCCTTTTCAAGCCTTCAAAAAAAGCTAAATTTAACCTGTGGCGAGACAGTGGTGTGAGTAAATGAAATATTTTCAAAACACACCTCATACAGCTGGAACAGGTCAATGGATCCACAGATCATACAACAGTAATTTATTAAGCTGAAAAGAGTAAGAAAGCCACACCTCATATTCTTTCAAAGTCCCTGCCCATGAACAGCTTTCATTTGGACATCTTGCAGGTAGGCTATCAATCTCCCTGCGTGCTGCATTGTCAGGAAAAGCCTGAAGAGGAAAAAAACAGTGTTAATTTACTACCACAAAGATCCTGGAAATGGAACTGTAACCCCCACTGTTCCAGGTGAGCAATGCGATACCAAGAGAGGGGAAGTTTACCTATCAGAAAAGAGTGTGAATATTTTTGTAAGTACAATTTGATTTTATAGTCAAAGTGGAACTGGAAGGACTTATCGATGAGTCATAAACCTCTAATGGAGGTAATATACAATTTCTAAGAAAGGCGAGTCAGCCCATTGAGGGGAATAAATGAGAATTAGCTTACTTCATTAATGCTGAGCATGGACGTGGCTTCGTCATATATGCCCTCCTCCTGACATGCTTCACAGGGTTTAGGTCCTGAGCTGCTGACAGAGACAAAGGTTATTTTACTGTACAACAAGAAGCTGCCACTTTATGCCTCTGATTATTGATCAGATGATCAGCAGGGTCATGTCACATATAAAAGCTATGCCTGGGTAAAGGTGCTCTCTTGCAACAGCTTACTTAAGACACAATGTCCGTAGCTCTGGCCATATAACAACACAGCACTAGTTCTAACTAGCTTACTTATGCAAGTGCAACAAACCAGTGATGCAAAGCTGTTCAAAAAAAGATATCAGTTAGACACTTCAGAAAAGAAGGCGACCATAAACAGGCACGACTCACGTGCAGAAAAAAAAAAGAAGAAAAAACAGAAGTCTGCTGAAGTGCAGACTTCGGAGGAAATGAATATAGCCTATGTGACCAAAAAAAAAAACCCTTTCCTGGAACTGAGAGACAGCTTCAGGAGAAAATGAGAATAAGGGAATGTACGAGGAAACAGACTCACCAACAAGTTATTTGTACATTCTTGTCAGTTTCTTTCTCCTTATGATAAGACATTTCTTGGCATTGCACGCAGGGGTCTACCCATGGTACTTTAGCATATACTAAAGTTTAAAACAGTATTAGAGAACAACCTATGATATTACATCAGGGGGCAATGTAGTGCTCAAACTTCCATTATGATGTCATGCTGTAAAATTTGACACACTTCTTGAAAGTAGCTCTGCTGGACACCAAACAGGTGTATCTGATTTAACTTAAACTTCCATTGACAGTCACTATCTGACTGACAGATCTCCTGAGGGACTTTTAGAGAGCTTAAATGACTCACCTGAATGGCTTTATCTATGCACATTACAGATGAGGAGAAATGTAAATAAGCAAGCAAGCAAATACATAAATAAATATTAATTAAAAAGCACATAGTTGTGGCGCAATGCTAAATTTGGAAATTAAAGTTAGAATTTTTCATCTATTAAATATTCATTTGTTAAGGCACCCATTAATTTCTATATTTCACTCATTTATTAATTTGGCTCTCTGAGCCCTCCCTATGTTAAATTAAAAAACAAACAAAAACAAACAAACAAAAATCATGACAGATCTCTAAGCCAGTTGAGTTCTCAGCTAGCTCAGTAATTCCGCCCCTGAACATAATGTTAAACAACTCTATGCATAAGGGATTTCTCCAGGATCCGCACTATTACGGCCAGCTCCATACAGGGGTATGATCAGGGGTATGGCACCTCCTTTCATCTCTTTCCTCTCTGTTTCAAAGACTGTGCTACTTTGTTTCTACTCTCTTTTTTTAAGTTTACACCATTCAGAGAGATAGATAGAGAGAGAGAGAAAGAGAGAGAGACAAAAGCTAAATCACTTTTTATCTCTTGCATACATCAGAACATCTTTATATTTGATCTTTATCCAGTGCTAAGAGATGATTAGGCCTGCAAGAGTAATAAAGATGGATGCCTGGTTATTCATTAAATTTACTTCTTCATAATGAATTGTTGCTTAATGAAGTATGATTTAGATTGTGAGAGTAGGAGAGTACTATTGTAAATATGTTCTTATAATCCTGTTATTACATAGTAACTTGAATTTTTAAGTGCTCAATAATATCCTCGTAGGAATGTACGCATTTATACACTTCATCATGCCGCTCCCTACATCTACGCCTTGGCTGCAGTGACCATATTACTTTTAGCATTTACAACATTTCTGAATTCCTCTAAATTCTGTGTAATAATTAATAATTAACTCGTCTTCTTGCTGTATCACACCACCCTCAATATATGGGCTAGGTCTGCTCCTTTTTCTGAGTTGACGATTACTTTCACTTCTTGCTGACTTCCAGAAAAAAACAGCTGACGAATTGGAATTCTAAGTTATATTTACTGCATGACATAACCCTGTGACCTATGCAGTCTTAAATTTTGTGAAGCCTACCCATTCTCAGTATGCCACTTTTTTCGTCAGTTTCTCTTGTCACATGTTCCATCGACCAAGCCTAGCCTATTCTTCTACATGCTGTACTCGACAGTAATCTTTAGGACAATGTGCGGGACTTACTTTCAATAGTTACTGTAGTTTCGTTGGGTTGACACGCCTGTCCATAAGACATTTCTTCAGGTGTTCGTTGGTAATGTTTATACTGATTACAGAAAAAAAAATCTAGCGATTCAGATGAGACTTAAATGAGCGCCCTCTTTTGGATGCAGTGCATATGACACTGACTTCAAACGCAAAGGAAATAATCATACATTTAATATCTGAATGTATCTAAATTAGAAATGCAAGGTAATTTCTTAGCCCTATTATACACAAATACTACAATTAACATATATACATCTCATCCCAATAAAAGGGTGAATTGTATAGTATTTGCTGAAAAAAAAACCCATCTGTCAGCTTAATTACCGATGATTGTCCAATCGGAAGAGCTTGCTGCAGCGGAAAATTAAGCAGCAAAACAATCCAGGACCTTAAGCATGTGTCCAGAGCTCAGCGTGGACAGGCAAATCCTCAGACAAAGCCTGTGGGTAGGAGCTGTGATGGAATACCTAGCCACAAAGAGGCATCACTGGGTTGCAAAGGTAGGAAAGCAATCCAAGCAAAGGGAAAAGGGATTTTCCATCTAGCTTTGGATCATCCAAAGTGAGAGGGAAGGAAGACGGTTTGGCAGGGCATAAGGTTGGGGTTCCCTTGGTACCTGGTGATCTGTTTGAAGCAGTACACACAGAAACGATGTCCACATTGCGCCTGGAAGGGCTTCCTCAAAATCTCCTTGCATTGCTGGCACTGGTATTTACATTCCATGGACACTGCCAGAACCTTTCTGGGTATCCCAGGTAAATTGGAGTCCAAGGAGGAGGGCAGCGATGGTCGTGCCATGACCTTCCATTAAGCTGTGTCACTGATCTGTGAAAAACACAGAACAACAAGTTACAAAAATCATATAGACTGAGAACTTCTGAGTACTTCAGTGTGCTTCTGCAAGTGGTTGGGGTTATGTCAGTTAAGTTCCAAAGGTCAACTAGAGGTCGTGAGCTACCTCAATGCTTCCCAGCAGCAAAGTTAATCAAACATATTAAAGAAGATGACTAACATGACTATCATGAATCATACATTAAGTGCGTGTCTCTACATCATGTTTTCGTTGTTCAGTCATTTTAGACAGCAGTTTTCAATGTCAGATGTGCATATTTAATGCGTTATTTTGACACTGATAGTCACGTCACAATTAGTTGAAGCTTAGTTTTTAAATGATACGTAAGACAACAAGATACCCTAACTCCATTATCGCTTTCATTGTTAAGGCATTTTAATCAGTGATTTTCAATGACACATGTTCGTGTTAATGCGTTAGCTATACATGTAACCTATTGACATAGCTACATCATGATTAGTTCAGACAGAGCTTGGTTTAAACTCAATGTCCCAAGTCATCTCAAATGCTTGTTTGCAATACACAAAAGATTGAAAACACAAGGAAAAAGCACTGCAAAGATAGTTTTACAACTTTAAGTTTAAGAAAGAAAGTTACAAATTGTAAGTTGAATGTAACGTTAAAGTGTTATAGTGTTATGATTGTTGTTGGGAGGAAGATGGTTGTTGGGACATATGGATAATGAGGTTGTTGGAAATAGGAAAAGAAATTGCATTGTCATTGTGTCATGCAATTGCATTTTGTTATGTTTTAAGTGTTGAGGGATATCTTGTTCTAAGTACTCAAGGATTGCTGGAGACATTATACATCTGTGTTATATTGCATTTTCTCAGTCATTTTAAACAGTAGTTTTCAATGACACACATGTGTATGCAATGTTTTATTTTGACGCTGATAGTCATGTCACAATTAGTTGAAAAAACGCTTTGTTTTTAAAAGATGCGTAAGATAAGAAGGTACCATAATTCCACTATCACTTTCATTGTCAAGGCATCTTAATCGGCAAGCACACGGCGCGATACTATATAACTCGCTACGCGACGTACATTCAGAAGGAGAATGTATTCATTTATAAAGTCCATGCACATTAATTAAATAAGACTCTCAGTTGTAGACAGATGCCAAGAATCGTAGCCAAAGAAACTTTAATTTCTCAAGGTGCTTGGGTATTCCACCATGTTTCGCTGTCCACTTCTTGATGTTTGTCTGCTCCACATGGGAGTATGGTATCCCTCAGATCATGGCAGATTTCCAGTACTATGGTTTTTTGAAATTTTTCTTATGGACAGGGGCTTTGCTCCCCACACCTGTAAACTTTATGACATAATCGCTTACACATAAGGCAAACCTAACAAATTCGGTGCAGATAAAGGTTACAGTTTTGGAGTTATAGCCTTGGGCACTACATGAAATTACGATTTATATGCTTATCGCTTTGAAAAGTACCTTCAAAAATGAGGGTTTTTTGTAAATTTCTCGGTGAGGGGGCCTTCGGACTCCCCCAAAAGTTTCCATGCACAAGTTCATGTCATTCCTGACATGCCTGGCAAATTTGGTGGGAGAAAAAAGGAGGGGAAAAAAAAGGAAGGAAAAAAAAACAGAATGAAAACAAGATGCTTCCCGCATTGCATGCTGGGAAGCATAATTAATCATAATTTTTCACTGAGATGGTCTCTCTCTTCAGACAAAAGTTGTATCTTGTATTTAAGATTCATGGTTTCACTCATCACCATGCCATTTTTTTCCAGCTGTGGCTGGGAATTTGAAAGAACTGAAAGGACCACATTTCTTTGGGTATGTGTGTTGGTTCACAAAATGTTTTAGCAGTTGATATACTGATTTTACTAATTTTACTAATTGAAATGTAAATATTTTTCTTTTATTTGCTCAAAAACGGAAAAAAAAAAAAAAAATAGGTTTATGACAATTTTGATATGAGGCAAGATTCAGTGCAAGTTCATATCCTCAATGAATTGATATACATGCAGCAGTCACTGTCATTCAGGTCACTACACAGTTGAGGGCTTCCATGCAAGAGGGAGATTTAAAAGATAACTTATGAGACACTCCATTTGTAAGGGTTCTGGTTGGGACTACTTTGGCCACCTAGTTGGTCGCCAGAGGGCGACAAAGATTTTTTGCTTAGTATTTAGTCCTTTGTCTTCATTTACACTCTTCATATGTGTTAATTAGTAATGGTTTATTTACATCTGTGTTTTCTTTTATATATGTTCCTCTTTATATGTTCTGCCCTGAGTTCTGTTATTTGCCTGGTTTTGGAGTCAGCTTTAGTGTACTGTAAATCCCTAGTAAGATATTGGTCTTTTTTGTTTTCATGTTTGCTTGAGTGTGTTTTTACCTCTCTATCTTTGCCAACATTTTTAGTAAAGCTTTTCTTTAGATTATTTCAGTCTTGGGTTTTGTGTCATATCTGCAATAGGGTCCACCCTACCTCTGCCACCCTACCTGAACCAACTCCCCACCTTTCAAGTGGGACTCACTCCCTGTCCCTCCCCCCAAAAACAAGACTAGGCCAAATCATGGACCCAGGATCACAGAGCCCAACTGAGCTTCACCATTTCCACTTGGCTTTGGCCATTCGGGAAACAGCTTTAAGCAGAAAACAGCTTGGCAAGACTCTGAACATCTGGCAGAGCCTGACCATGCCTTGCCCAACCACCTGGTACACTAATCTTTCCTGGTTCTGTGATGTGTGTGGCACTCTCTATGCCACACCTGCCAGCACTTCAAGGGACTGTCAGGGATCTCTAACACAATGTTCCCTTGTTTTCGAGCTGCAGCAGTCTCCTAGACCTTCCAAGTTGACTTGAGTTCCTCCTGCATTTCTATTTTGTCCTAAGTGGTTTCCGGGTTCACTTGGAGAGTTTCCTGGTTCTCCCAAGTTGTGAACAGTGCCTCACAAATCTCTTGTTCCTCTTCAGCCTGCCAGAACTCCTCTCGAAACTGCAGTTCCTCCCAAGTCTCCTCAAGCTCCTCCTGAGCCACCAGTTCTTCCCGAGTCTAACAGGGTTCCTCTCAAAACACCCTAAGCTCCTCCCAAATCTGTCCAAAGTCTCCAAGGCAAGTCTCTGGCTGCTCCAGTGGTCCCCAAGGCATCTCCAGCTGCCCCACGTGGCGTCCAAGGCTTTACCCACGACATCCAAGCCCTGTCCTGCTTGATCCCAACCATCCAGTGAGTACTCCAAAGTGCATTCTCAAGAGTACTCTTCAGACAGAACACCTGTCTTTTTCAGATAAAAAGATAATATAGCTAAATATCTGAATGAGAAGACGGTGTGGCCAGCTAAAATGGAGAGCAGCCAACCCCAGACACTGGCAACAGACACTGGTTAAATCGTGCAGGTGCCTAATGCTATGTAGGCAAAAGCTACATTACAACTATATAATCAAACTGACTGATGGAAACAGCAAAAACCACCCTCAGCAAAACAGCTCAGATGCTATTGATGGACAAAGTTGTGAGCCAGTAGTCAGACCATCATGGCAGTTAGGCCTTCATTAAGATTACAAATGAATGTCCAGACCCAGGCTACGTTGGCAAAATCCATTACAGGATAAGACAGTAGTTGTTGGTGGTGCATTCCCAAATGCTTAAACTGGGTAATAACTTTTGCTGGAAATGAATGTGAAACTAGAATAATACAATGGTGCTGGCTAAAGAACATATGCATAAAAGATCTGTTGGTCTGAGATGTCACCACAGCAGTTGGAACCATAGAAGAATAGACCAGAACCACAGATGATGCTATAGGTAACCTGATCTTACAGAGGAAAGGAAACACACTAGAAAGCTAATGGCTAATGCAAGTGTTCTCTACGGAGTTTTGTAGCATGACCACTATTTCTTGAGAGGTATATTACTTTCAAGAATATCATATAAAAACTCCTACTCACGTCAAAGACTTGCCAAAAATTGGCCTGACTGGACAAGTGATGATTCTGAGCAAGTTTACCACCTCAGTTTGCATTCCTGTTTCGTCCTCTGTGCTCTATGGGTGAGGTGTCTTTCAGGGGAAAAGGCCAGTACGTTTTTAGGGTCACACAGGTTCTGTGATCAATCATTAGCTAAAATGTTATGCACGTTTTGATGTATTTGGTCACATGTTTGTTTTCTGGGTGCAGTATGTACTGCCAGGAAAACTAGTTTTGAGGTATTCTCTTACTAGAGCAATAACAACTCTAACTTGCCAGCATTCCAAAACTTTGCCACACCAGCGAGACTTTAAGGGATTACAGGTCATTTAAACTTCCATTTATTTCCAGTGTAAACTGGGTGTTGTTGACTTATTCTTTCTCTGAAGTGGGAAGGAGAACTTTCTTTAAAACAAATTCTGAAATTTTCTAAGGACTGTATGTACCATACAATTATGTTGTGTATATAATTCTTTTGGGATTTTTGTGTTAATGGGCTAAGCTGCTCTCCAAAATAACAATTTTGGTTACTGTTAAACATAAATTTTTATCATTATTATTTGAAGTGCTACATATATCGATTCATTGCTTAGCTGGAACATATATGTAAAGCATATGATATATAACATTGGACTCTGCAGCTTTGTGGGTGGTACTGAGTCTTATTTTCAACAGGCAAATACTACTGGGATTGTACTTAACAATGCATGCAGTGAAATCTGCTTCAGTGGCTTTCCTATGACACATCCCCTACAAAACAAAAGCAAAAGTATCGTAATGGTGCAATGAATACGGTTTCTCCGTTCCCTTCTCTCGTTCAACAAATTTCCCATATAGTTAACACCAAGTTAGGCCGTTAAGTCAAGTGTTGAAAAACAGACACGTGGACTCTCTGGTAGAAATTAAACATGAACGTATACAAAGTTGGTCCATTTGAAGAGCAAGCAAAATATCATCATCAAATTTAGTTCTCTTTCGTGGTGACTGACCAAAGGTTCCACTGTGAACAGGCACAAAATCGAATTCCCCTTAAATAATGCGTTTTAAGGGCGGAATCTGAATCTTACTGACTGACTGCATTGTTAAAACGTCATGTAGCAGCCTTGTTATTTTTTCAATTTCTTTGAAGCTATTGATAAAATGTCTGGTTGACACGTTTGGGGTAGCTAGAAAGCTAGCTAGTTTGCCACAAAGCCATCTAGCTAGGGCAAATATGTCAAATCTATATTGAAAGTATATTTAAACTTCCACTCTCAGAACTTCCTGTTTCATAGGGGGCGCTTGCGACAGAGCTGAGAATGAATGGGGGCCTATGGAACTCTACCCCAAAACTGTAACTTTCATGGGGTAAAAAATTGTTTTGACAATTTTCATGTTTTCGATAGGGGTCAAGACAATAGATATAGTCCCATTTTTAGATTTTTTATGGTTTTCAGTTGTAGTAAAATACCTTTCTGTAAGCATTTCTGACGTCACGCACCACAAGCCACTTTACGGCATTATGGCTTTACGGCATTTAAGGCCATATAACTAGTTAGAACACTATGGCTGTGTCTGAAATGGCTTACTACATACTACTCGCATACTGATCTTGACGTAAAAGTAGTAAGTAGTATGCAGTACATGAAAAATAAAAATTTTGCACTGCACGACAGTTACCCGGATGATGTACTACTCTGGCGAAAATTTGCAGTATACAACCGGAGCTCACTTCGTTGGGTACTGCATCCCATGAAGCAACGCAGTGATTTCCAACTGTCAAAAAAATTTTAAAAACATGGCGCACAGTGACAGAAGCGGCTTCAACTTCAACTGTAGCTGCAGTTTCTAATATAAATGTATCAGTTGCATATTTTGGTGTAATAAGTCTTCATACGCTTTCTTATAGAGCTACTATTGATAGATATTTGTTGTAGTCGTGTGCTGTTCGATTTTAACGAACAGATAGCCCAACCGATAGCAAACATGTAGTAGGCTACACTACACGAAAGTTCTCATAATTGCATACCATACTGTATACTAGCGTGTGGAGTAGTGTGCAGTACGCAGTGTATACTAGGCTAGTATGCAGTACGCTAGTATGCCATTTCTGACACAGCCTATTACATTTGCAATCAGTCGTAAATCCTTAACTGACCAATCAGCATACATTAGCTGAATGCTAGCGTTTACGGGCAAAAACGCCTTCCCCGAAAGAAAAACGAAAGGACATTAGTATTTTTTCATTTCAGTTCTGATATATAATGGATAGGCCTACTATATTTGCAAAAACTAGCTTTTTTGTCTGGAAGCAGGTGTAAATAATTATTTTAGCCGTTTAGCTCCATTCACTCCCATTCATTGAGTACTCTCTCGGGAGCGCCCTCTAGGTGAATTGCAGCCAATTTCGGTACAACGGCATTAATAGGAAGTGGACAGGCTCTATGTAGATGGGCTCTGGTTAAGGGTTTATCTTGGGTCTTTGGATTTGAGGCTAATTCACTTGTCACATGACCGCTGCAAATTCTCAGTGTATGAACTACTGATTCGTTCATGAATCATAACTACGGGTTTGCGACTCGTTCACTTGTCACATGACCGCTGCATATTCTCAGTGTAAGAACATACTGATTCATTCATGAATCATAACTAGCTACAGGTCACTGAGTCTTTCATTCATTATTCACGTGGTCAGAGCAGTAACAACAGTGTAATTATTCCTGTTGAGGAGAACTAGCTAACGTGACCTGGTCAACCAGAACATTTCTGTAGCTAGCTAGCTGTGTGTGATGTAGCTATTGAATGGATGTCCATTAGAACGAGTTCATACACTACAGGTTTTCAGTGACAAGGTAGGCTAAAGTGAACAGCTATCATAGAATGAATATATATATATATACACACACACACACACACACACACACATATATATACACATACACACACACACACACACACACATATATTTATGTATATGTCTATGTGTATATATATATATATATGTGTGTGTGTGTGTGTGTGTGTGTGTGTGTGTGTGTGTATATATATATATACACACACACACACATATACATACATATACGGGCAACTGAAGTAATCAGTCATTTCAACTGAATAACTCAATAGGCTATGGTCCAAAAGGTTGCTTTAGAGCTGAACAAAAGTGAATGTGTATTATACTTTACGAAGGGAAGCAAACCATGTTGCTCTTGGTGTTTGAGAACAGTACTCTTTCTGTCATAACTCAAATGAAAGCTACAGTGCCATACTAAGTGCAACGAACGAATGAGTTGAAAAAAGATTCGTTCATTTTACTGAACGAGATTCAAAGATCTGAGTCAATAAAAAGATCCGAACTTCCCATCACTACAACTGCGTGAGTTTCAACGGAACAAATGTAATCGAGGGACTGGATTGTATGCGTTTCGCGTTTCGAATGTGATATAATCGAACGCTGTCCCAGATTTGGGATTGTTGTCACCTGACTGTTGTAGATTCTACCTCAGTCTGTAAGAGAATACACATTGGCTAACAGATTACAGACAACTGAACAATTTCACTCAAGTATCCAAATTTTTAATAAATCAACAATATTACATATTATTAACTTAAATTCAGGTAGTGAAATTTATGATGCTGTTTCTCTGTTCAGCAAGTCATTTGGCTTTTACTGGGTTAAAATAATGACAATTGTCAACACTACAGCACAGTTCTGAAGGCAGAACAAATACTCATACACTCATGGCAACAGTTGCGTTCTGTGTAAACTTTACCCCTACCAAAACGTACAACTTTACAGAGTTTCTCAAGTACAAGCCGAGTTTCAATCAATTCTGGATGTTGTCCTTTATCTGTAATGTACAACAGGCAATACGTAACAATTTAATGGTAAATTCTCAGATCAGATCAATTCCCAGACCACCGTGTGTTCAAAACTGACCTTTGTTATGTCAACGATCACAAACAGAGTTCGGTAAATGAAAGTCGGTTGTTTATGGCTTCAAAATACTGACCAGGTATTCACCTTTCCGTGATCACGCTGGCAATGCACCAATAGGAAAGAGAACAACGTATGGCAGCCCTTCGCTAGGCCGTTTGTAACCGCCACAGTATTTCATTTACGCCAGATTTCGCTGCTGAACCACACTAAACCTACTTAGCCTGCTTCTCATGTAGCAATATACTTATATATAAATATGAATTTACCCATACATATCCTTGCTTCCGTCACTTTCGAGCATAAATCCCTTTCTTTATGGTACTTCATACAGGACACGTTAAACAGAGTCCTTACGATGACTTTACCATTGAGAGTCATACCAAAGACAGAAGTTACGCAACAATATTCGGCGCAACCATTATACCTTGCGATCATAATTTTGGTAGCGAATATGTTTAATAACAGGGGGAAATAGGCCTGAAACGCAAAGCAATGACGGAACTCCACTTACCTTGTACAGAATCCACTGATATAAACGAGAAAGTAGCTTTACTTTCCTTTGAGGACGTAGGCGTAAACCGAAAAGCCGTCGTCCAATCAGGTGATTGAGCAGTATCAGGGCAGCTGTAGGACACGATGGGGGTTTCCTCTGTACATGCTTTGCAATGGAAGTCACTTCTTCTCAATAACAGGTGTTTTGGACGCTACGGAGGTACATCTAGCAGTTTATAAAATACAGCTTTATCAATTAATTGCCGCTTAAGTCTAAACTGCTTATCGATGTTTTGCCAACAAGCCAATCGGATGACTGTTAACGTGTATGAACTAGCATGGTTTGCTACTATAACGTAGCCTTCAGTCATTGCTGAACTGGCCTCACCTATCCTACTTTTTTTTTCAGCCGAAAGTTTCTTCTATGGAAACTAGTGAGGCTGAATGTATAACAGAAACGCAAACATTTTATCCCAGATTGCTAGAACAGGATTTGATCTAGCTGATTCATGCCGAATGTACGTTGCATTTGACTGCAGATTAACGAATTGTCTTAGTGTCAGCATAAGACTGTGTTACTATGAATGCAGTTTTTTGTTCTGGGTTATGGTTAGAATATGCGGTATAGTTTAAATTAAATGACACGCTCAAAGAAGTTGTACATAGATTTTTTTCTTATCTAAAGTAATGACACACTGTTATCTTAAATTTGAAATCTGTATCTTCCGATTTGTGAATAATATGGGGTTTACGGATTGTTTATTTTTATTTTATTTATACAAAAGTGGAAGCCATTTTGAAATAGCATTAAACTTTGTTAGAGTTGTAATCCTTTCAGACATTTTATTTTAAATTTGTTTGATGGACAAATTCAGCTCCTGCAACTAATTACATATCACAAATAAGTCACTCGTCACTGAACTGCTGACAACTTTGCAGACCAGTGCATACAACAGGTGTAAAAGATAATGTGCACATTGAATCAGCCTCTGGGAATAAGAAAACATCCACAAGCAAAACTGTTAAACTAAGAAAAAAGAGAAGAGAATAACCCAGACTCTGGTGATATGAAATCAAACTTCATGAATAACTGTGATGCATATTGTGTGATTTTCCAGAATCTTACAGCCGCATTTTGAGTTCTTCTTATAGTTTATGTTCCATTTATTCGTACACTGATAAAATTGCTCAGATAATTGCACATCACTTTTTTATTAGAAGTGCTCTTAAAATTTGATTTACTTTGGTGGGTGTGATCATATAAACACTAAAATGATTCTGTGTAAGACTATATGCACTATATAAAAATTAACACATTTGGTTCATTTAGCGTTGGCAAATTTACAGTACTTAGAGCTTGTCAACCAAATAGGCTAATGTAACTCTTGCGTAAATGCAGTGCTAGGTTGGAGGCAGTACAGTGTCTGGAACTCAGTGGAAGATCAGTACAATGGGCTTTACCCAGGCCATATTCCAACCAACCCAGTTCAGAAGGCCTTACTAGCAGTAGGCTCAGGAGTGGTGGCACTGCAAGACCCCTACAGACATGGTGAGCACCCCACATCATTGGGAATATTAAAATTCATTTGACACACACATGTATACTGTATATGTACTTTTAGGTTTGTGTGTGTATATATGTATATGTACCTATATATTCATTTTCTTTTTGACTGAGATGGGAGCACCACAGTGTCTAAGAAAAAGAATCCATTTCAGAACGTGCTTTGATAACTGTGACATAAATGGATGTGAATGTGATGAAATTTTGATATGAGGTATTGTCCCATGGGTTTCCATTTGGTGTGCTGTATAATAATGAGACTGTAACACACTGTTGTTCAATCAAATAAAAACATACTTCCAACTCTGAGGGTTCTTGAGAACTAGCACATCTGCAGCTTGAGTAGCTAGGCAAACATACTGCTGGTTTTTAATCAATGATGAGCTCCAAAACAATCAAGCAGACTAAATTCATTAACATCAGAGACTACCATGATGCTCATTGAGTCCATAGGTCTACTGCCTATTAATCAGGAGATAGCTGTTGCTGAAAGATATTAGTTTCTTCAAAATCAAAAAAATTCTTCAAAGTTGAATAACTTTTTCTGAACAACATTTTTGGTCAGCCATTTTGTTTTGTTTTGTCTTGGTCCTGCTCTGAACTCTTGCCCATACTCAAAAGAGAACTTTAATATGAATTTTGTAACATTTACAGACATGGTGGCTGTGCTTGGAGAGACCACTGGACACCTGGCCCTAATCAGGTTGAGAGACAGAATGAGAAACAACCCAGAAGGCTATAGCATTCTCATGTATGTCATGCTCCAAAAGTGTTTTCAGACCGAGGTGTGAGTTTATGCTTGCGTGTCTGAGTGTTTTCTTTGTTGGACTTCAGAGAGCGTCCAAGGATCCGCCTTTGCACTCTGAATCTGTCCCGGATGTCCTCGCTTCCAGAAGGTTCTTTGGGCCGGGAGTATCTGAATTTCCTGGAGAAAAATGTAAGACTGAGCAAACCTCCTAATTTCCCCTAGAATCTGTGATCAGACAGAGTATCT
This sequence comes from Chanos chanos, assembly GCF_902362185.1. Classification (NCBI taxonomy): domain Eukaryota; kingdom Metazoa; phylum Chordata; class Actinopteri; order Gonorynchiformes; family Chanidae; genus Chanos; species Chanos chanos. Next base: position 39,240,843 of record NC_044497.1, read on the forward strand.
GATGTCTCTCTCTCTCTCTCTCTCTCTCTCTTTTTTTTTTCAGAGAGTGACCCCTGATTCACGGGCAGATGTGAAGTTTGTGGATAATGAGGAGTTAGCTTATGTCATGCAGCGATATCGTGAAGTACACGATCTGATGCACACCTTACTTGGCATGCCCACTAACATGTTGGGTAAGTGTGTCTCTTTAATGCAATAATTAATCTTATGAAATGAGGTTACATTCTAAAGTCTTAGCAGAATACAAAGCCATTTTCCTGCACTGTGCTAAGTTCTCATCAAAAGAACAGACTAAAAGCCAGACACATCACATATGCACATCTTCATCTGTAGTGTTATCTTAGCACATACTGTACATGTCATACTTTAAGGTATGTTTGACGTGTCAGAATACTTTTCATTCTTCATCATTTAAAAACCTGATCCTTTATTCTTCAGGGGAAGTTGCTGTGAAGTGGTTTGAAGCTGCCCAGACAGGTTTGCCAATGTGTATTTTGGGAGCAGCTCTTGGACCTCTTCGCTTGTCTGCCAGGTAGAGTTCTTTACAAAGATTCGTTAAAGTGGGTAAATACAAAGGAGACAGTAGATATGGGGATGTCTGGAATATTGACAGAACCTCCAGATAAAGTCCTCACCAGTGTCTGTATTGTATTTTGAAGACTATGTGTAGGATGGACAGCCAGTGAAATTGGTTTGAATTTTGGTGTCAGTTACATAATAACCATGTGAATTCCGTAATGTGGAAGCCAAGGCATTACCATATTTTCAAGATGGACTTCCCCATTCCTTCTTCCTTCCTCTTCATGGCAAAACATATAAACAACTACATAATGTACCATATTGATAGTTTACTTTTGCTTATAATTGTCTGCATTGTGTAGCAGTCCTTTGTTGAATATATGAAGTTTCACAATGGCAGGATGTCTCATTTCACATACAACACCTGGAATTTTTCCTGGTCATTGTGTCTGTTTGAATCTGCCCTTGAACTGTTAACAGTTGATGTTCCAGAAGAGGAACCATATTTACCTTGCTTTCCATTTATAAACTTTATCATTCCTTCCTGTTGCAAGGCAAATTCCAACAGCCATAAACACAAACTGCATTAGTCACTTAAACAAAAAAATCGCTATTGTCAGACTTTGATATCTATATTATTTGCAATGGCACAACACAGACTAGCCTGTTGAGATCCCAAACACAGTGGAGACCTTACACATAATAAACACTATCGCCATTGATGAAATCCATATTAACAATGTTAGCCTGGTTGAATTGGAACCAGTTTGCCCCTTTCTCTCCTTTCTCAAGCCATGACAGTCTGAATTTATTATGTGTTGTCCATTTTGCCTTAGTCGTCTCCAGTCCCTAATGACGTCTCTGGGGCCCTGGGCTCTAAGGAGTGGGAGTCAAGCCCGATGTGTTCTGAGTGTCTTTTATGAACGTCGCTGGGAGCAGAATCTGGAGGAGCTACGGGAGGAGCTGAACATCGAGCCACCACCTCTCATTCTCACAGCATCCAAAAAAGCGCCCACTGCAGATTTGCACCAGTGAGAACAAAAAGAGCATTTGAGGGGCATTTGAAGAGATAAGCAGTCTGACCTACCGTTAAGAGAGGGCTTCATCAGACGTCAACACACTCCCAACTTCTCTTACAACGAAGAGACAAACCCTGTGTGTCGTGCTATCTGTCCAGATGAACGCACGGAACAAACATGCCATTGTAAGAGCTAATGGTAGTGTATAACAGAATAGTATTGTTGGAGGAAATGGTCTTGTTAAGGACGTGGCAGCAGTAATTAAGTCCTGTAATTGGCTGTAGCCACCAAAGGAACTTGGGACAAGTCTGAACATTTTGCATTGTCACAGATGGAAGTTGAAACCGGCTTCAGAGGGGATGGAATTTCCCTTGTCTAAGTTCAGTAGGGCGATTTAACCCAAAGTATCTGTTTGACCTTGCACTTTGTATTATTGCACTTCTTCTTGTTGTGTCGCCTTGTCTTAAAACTGTGCATGACTGGTCACACCACTAATATGTAGAACAGAGGTCGGTCATGTCAGTTTAGGCTGTAAACAAGCACTGTGTGTCATGCTCTGGGTTTGTTTACGGTTGATGCATTTCATGTGTGAAGCAGATGATTAAGTGCTTTTTTTAAGGAATGAATCACGTAACCAATAAAAGTACCTCGCTCAAATGTGCTTTTAACAAACTCCCTGCCTTGTTTGATCGACAAATAGTGATATCCAGGATGTTGATGTTTATGTTTAATTTTCATGTAAAAGGAATTTCTCAGAAATACTTGGTGAATTGACTGTGTGCTTAGAGGTATAGTCTGAAATCAGAACTTATCTGATAAATGATCTTTGTTATAGAGAGAACCAATATGCCCTCACATATCGGTAGACTAATCAGGCTGGACCAGATAGAATATTACCCTGCTGGTGCTTCATGAGGAAGTTAAGATACAGTTTGTTCATGGGAGTATCTGGAGAAATTTTGTCAATTTTTTAATAATAAACCCTTAAAACAATCATTTATAACTATTTCGCAGAAGTATGTGAAACCTGTGAAAAAGTTTATGTGTTGGGCTTTTATAGTGCAGTGTACAATCATCTTATTGGAGGTAGTCACTTGTATATTGATAAAAAAAATGCGTCTTGCGTCCTGTCAACTCTCAGGTCATATCCTGTTTATAGAAACGCAATAGGTATCTGCAGTAGCATTGTGTGTGTGCAGGTAACCTGGCTGAGGCAAGCTACACCTAGATGTCTAATGCCTAAAGGCTTCAGGCCACTGATACAATGTATCATTCTTTTCCTGCAAAGAGACACATTTGAGTAGAGAACCACTGGAGGAGGGACTTAATTTGCCTTTTTTCCTCATTTAGCATGCAAAATTGGTTCATGACTCAATGATTTGTAAATTAAAAACAGAAAATTTGGATAAGCCTTAGATTACATGTGGAATTGTGAAAGAAAAAAAGTATCCTTGCATGTGTGGAGTCTATGTAATGAAGGATTAACAGGGGTCTTGTCAGATCTATAGTGAGTTGCACTGGGAAACTTAGAGGAGGAAACAGTGTACAGGGATTATTTTTAGAAAGTATTTTAAAGAAACGGAAAAAAAAAACGCTCAGCACGTGCTGCAGAAGTGTTATTGTCAAATGGTATTTCAGTGAGTGGAAATGAATTTATCAGTCACCACTGGTTCAGGTAACAGTGTACCTCAGACTTGCTCTCTGAGTATACTTCCTTCATAGCAAGAAAACAACTAGAACTCATCTGGCCTGCCAGTTTTACCCTGGTTGAGACCAAACAGTTTTATAAAATTGAATGAGAACTTGCAAGTTTCCGTGTGTTAAGTATCTGAATGTACACAGACACAGGTGGATGAGCTGGGTGAGAATAATAATGAATAATAGTATTACTTAACGAAATGTTAGGCCGCAAATCTGATGAGCACATTCTCATTCTACATGGATTTGTAGTTTCTTGGTATTAATAATGCTATTAACTAACCCTAACTCTAAGAACATCACAACCCACTGCATCAAGTAGTTTGGTGGTCTTGTTAGATCGCTAGATTCTAAGATGAATATATGAATGACCAAATATACAAAGAAATGCAAAAGCACAAATGCATTGAAAGAAGCATTTCATTTATCAAAAGCTGTACAACTTTAAAACAGAATCAACAAAATATGTAGCAAGTTTGATCACAAACAGAAACATAACGCAAGTCAACAACTTTCAACAACATACCTTAACTCTTCCGTTTTCTGTATTTCGTTGCATGGTTTATCTTTCAGTTAATTTTGGAAAGACCAGAAGCTCCCAATACCTGATTATGGTCCTGGTGTAAATAAAATTGTAATAAATCCGTAACATACAGAAGTCCCTAAATTCCCCGTCACTGAGGACTTTTATATACCAGCGTATGTGACTGCATGCCTTCACTTTCATGAACCACTTTGAAAGTACCTGTGCATACAGGAGCTGTCCCTATGATAACACTCCTCATCTTCTTGGCTGAGCTCTGCTCCACAGTAGATCCTATGCTATGATAACTGAGGAATAGGCAGTTATCTCAGTGAGAGACAACAGAGTTCCAATGCTTTTATTCCAGTCCCCATGCAGCACATACCTGAGAAGACTCAAAGACATGTTAGGTTCTTGATTTGATAAGTCAGGTGTTTCTGAGCACAGTTCATGTGAGAGGCAGCAGATGCCACTGCTCTAGAGAAACAAGTTCTGCCTGTTCATACCACCCATAATTGCAGCAAGTGAAGTGAGGACATTTCAAAGGAAGAGTTTACACCCTATGCTGCCCCGCTGTGGCAGTCTCATGGTACTCTGATTCTATTACATTATGTTATGTTATGTTATGTTTTGTTATGTTGGAGAAACACTGCCTCCTACTGGACTATCAGGATGGCAATGTTTAAACTACAATCATATGGCTGTTATTTTAAGGGGTACTTTGTAAGACACTAAATTTTAAAAGAATTTTTACTGAACATGTTTGATGTGAAATCCTCAAGTGTCTTACAGTGAGCAGAGGACACAAGAAATGGAAACAATTTTGATGCTTAGAGTGTGTCTCACCTCAATAACACAGCCTCACTGCGGAATAATCAAGCTTGTGCCAGCCAAACTGATGAGAAGCTTAAATTATGTTTTCAATATTGTTATCTTGCACTGAGATCTACCAGCTCAGACTTGCAAGACTAACATGTATTCAATGGATGAGCAAGTTCAACTAGTTCTAAACCAGCATAAAACCAGCTTAGACTGGTACAGCTTTCAATCAGAGCAGTATTGTGAATTGACAAGTGGCTGGTCATTTGGTGCTGGTTTAACAAGCTTATTTATCAGATTGATTAGAGCTAGCCTTGTCAAGGCTCAGAAAAGTTCATGAAAGAATGTTAATGAAAAAAGTTAATGCAAAGTATTAGTTGCTGTCTTCTTGTTCTCGAGAGAGAGAAACTTGCACTCTTGTGTTGATTTCTAAGGGTACATTCTCTTGGAATTTTATATTTCAAACTTATCTTACATTCATTGACACCTGCACTGTTCTTTGTGACAGGGCTGTGAAAGCCATTTCATTATAGTGTTTACTCTGGTAGGTGGGTTTGTATAATCTAAAATTACATGTATACAAAACTGCTTGTATTTTTTTAATCAAAATAAGTTAAATGCTGAAGCAAGTTTGAATACAGGATACTTTTCAGAGACACACTGGTGTAGATGTCAGTTTAGTAAACTTCATTTACACAAATGATTATGAATTATAAATAAATGTATTCCAGGGGGGCAATACGAAGGGGTAAATTAACGCTCAGTCTTATTGTGATCTCTGCTTATGAGGTATTAGGAATCTGACTGATACACTTATTGTAAGTCGCTTTGGCTAAAAGCATCTGCCAAATACCAAATTGTCAATTGGCAGTTTCTCCCAGAGACTTATTTGAAGTTGCTGAGATATAAGCATTGACATTTTGTTATAAATGTTATAAATATTTTATTCTTTGACAGCATTATATGATCCTTTCTCATGGAGGTTTCAGTCATGTACAACTAAGCGATTTTCAGCATATTTAAAATAGCAAAAGACTTTTGGATGACAGAATAAGAAAGGGTCCTGTACATGGAAAAGTTATCGGCAACGGTAAAAACCTCAAATTAAAATGACAAAATATTTCATTAATAACTAGAATTTAATACATAGAACTACACAAGCTACAGCTGTCTATTAAATAATCTTTCAAAATGCTGTACATCACATTATTAAATCATAAGATTTAACAGATATTTGTAAATACTCTTAATAATTTAGTCTACAGAACAGATTATTACCAAACATCTCTTTACAGGTACTTTGTAGTGCAATCTTTGCCAAAACTATAGCAGACAGCCACAGTCTAAAAACTTCACTGATCATCACTGAACGTTACTGATCAAACTTATTTAAAATCTCTCACACATTGTCTGCTGTAATGATTGTCTACACCCATAAATTACCCTTACAAAAAATACTAAAAAAAAATGCTTACAAAAACATATGTCAGATGCATCAGTGTGCTTCTTGATGTGGAACGTTCAGTTCAGTAGAGTGACACTCTGGTCTGCCACAGCACAGGCAGGCAGCAGTGGCTGAGTGAATGTGTGTCTTACAGTATGAAGCACACAGCAGGACTCTGGGTCATAGAACAGCAGTGTCTGAGACGGCCAGTCCAGGAGAATTCCCAGACGGGTTGGGCTCTTCACCACCCGAATACTCACGTTCTTGCCTGCGTGGCAAAAAGAGAAGTTTCCCTCGTAGTGTGAGAGCACCCAAGACTTCTCGTTGTAGCCCAGCCTGGCACTGTTTCCTGAGCCTTTACGTTCCAAAGTGGTGTAGCACACACCCACTTTGTAGGCAGCACTCTGCCCCACGTCGAGCACCCATCTGTGAGTCCCCGAGGAAATGGAGATGGAGCCAAGGGCATTTGGCCAGCTGTCAAAGCGTGCCGGGTCGTCTGGCAGAGCCTGGCGGAGACGTTTAGGTAGGAAGGTGAGAGTTCGCTCATCTGTCGACAGGGAGAGGAGCGGACTGACAGTGCGCTTGTCAAAGTGCAGATTAGGTGATCTGTGAGCTGGAAAAAAAGCAATAAAATATAAAGAATGAATTATGGTTGATGAGTGAAGATAAAGTGAACAACAGAAAAGAAACAGAAAAAGATACATGATACAAAGAGTTGGAGAAGGTTAAAGAGATAAAAAGAAGGCAAAATCAAGAGTGATGAGAGTAGGAAAAGAATTTTGAGAATAAAATTAATGAGGAGATAATCTGAGAAAGAGGAATGAAGTAGATAACTACAATTAACTAAACTATTAACTATCAACATCACTAACTAATTTAGAATTTATACATTAGATTCTTTAAGTGCATTTTACAATCCATCGTACGTTAACAAAATGTTATCCATGGAATCCTACATTCTTTTACCGCATCCTACTTTTCTATTACTTCGAAGCATACTATGTATGTTTACGTACCTTATACTATTATTACAGTGTCACTAACTAATAACTTGGTATCAGAATGATATTATATTACACTGGCATTATACTTCCTCTGTGTTGTAAAGAATTTACTGAGAACAGAACTAGGAAGACACACATTGTGTGTACTGACCAGAAGGCCCAAGCAGGATGGCGCTGGCCCACAGACCCAGTATGAGCTTACTGTTGCTGCACTCTCTGTTCAGACTCAACTGCTCTGTATCCTTAGGGTCGCCAACACCCTCAGCCTCCTCAGTCCTGTCACACAACACACACACACACAAAGGCATATTACTGAACACATTTAGTGTGTCAATGAGTAAGAGCTTACACCAACATACAAACATATATTCATACTTAAGTGTTCGCTCTGAGGTGTACAGAAACATCCAGATATTTTCTTAAAGAAATATGATGGCAGCCAAAGCATGGATAGAAAACATATTTTGCCAACAGTGAAAGCTCTGTCTGGACCAGCACATATAGTGATAGACAATAAAGAGATGGACAGAAATACTGTAGTTGCAAAGATTCCTAGTAAAGAGAAACAGCTCAGTAGAATGACTTACCTATCAGATATTTCCTGATTGGAATTCTGCAAGAAAAGTGAAAAGATGCCAAGATTAGTGTCATGTGATCATCATCCTCATGAGGTGACATCATCATTACTGTGTCACTGACACCTATCCAAAAGATGCGGCTAACCGTATTCCAAACCTTTGTGTAGAAAGATGCACTCAACCTCCCAAAAATTCAGCGACAATTCAGTCAGCGAAAGACCAATTAACAATACAGTTCAAATACTCCCCCTGTAGCTTTCCTTTCTCTGTTAATTCCATGTTCTTCACTCCACACACCCTACCTGATCTCATGAAACAGGTACGGAATACTGATGCATACAGACAAGCTTCAAAAACCAACACATTTCTAATTCATATCTCATTTCTTGATCTGTCTGTTTCACTTTCAGGAAGATATCTTGGCAGCCATTTCCTTCAAAATATGCTAAAAGACATAGGCAAAAAGGTACAAATGCTTAAGGTAAGGGTTAGGGTAAGGACAGTACCTGTGCAATGTCTCACGACAATTATGAAACAAACACGCAAAGCATTGTATAGTAACACTTGTCCAGTACATCAATATGTAATGCCTGTTTCATGAAGTCATGTTGTCATGCAAGGTCCCTCCCATAGCCCTCCTAGCCTCTCACCACAATCTGTGCATCCTGTGAGTGTGTGAGTGTGTGCACCAGGCTGGTGCGTGCATTTGTAAGTGTCTCAAGGGCCTGGTTCCAGTGAGCTCTCTGTGTGAGGAGACACTGCTCCACACGCTCCTCCTCCCTCTGTATGGACTCCAGCAGACACTGTTCTTCTCCCTCTAGGGCCTCACGCACAGCATTGATCTGTGCCAACACCCGCTCTCGTGCACTGCTCGCCTCCACCTGTCAATCAACCTGAAGCTGTTAGAAGAACACACCACTGCACATTTCTGAAGCAGAGACTTACTGTCATTCATAACCTCAGTGCATGAGGTACAGGTATAACAGTGACTCTCCATATAAGAGTTTGATTTGTATTTTAGGGACTAATGAGTCTTTGGTGTAAATGTGATCCTCTCAGTAAGTCACTTCCAATGTCTTTTAAAGCCTGATAAGGGGTAGTGCTGATATTCAATAAAATGTATGTATTTAAGGTTACTGATTCAATTAAATGTATGTAAGGTTGGTGAGGAATATTTTAATGCAATAATGAACTGTTCATTCAATGTCTTTTAAATGGCAAAAATAGCCCATGCTCTTGAAAACTGAGATTGATTACATGTGAAGACTGCGTGTGTGTCCATCACTGACCTGCAGTGCCTTCTCTTTTGCAGTCAGAGTCTGGTTTATGAACCGTTCTATCCGCTGGGCCTGCAGTTGCATTCTCTCACACACATCCACCAGGTGGTTCTGCACAGAAAAATTACAACAATATACTCACATTCACAAAGAAGTTGTGCGCACTATGTGAAATCACAATTTATTATGTATTATTGTATATTAGTGTTAAGTAACCTATCACCAATAATCAAAGAATGGGAGATAAATACATTGAAAAGAGTGTTCTCTGGCTTCCACCCCATTAGTTCAATCAATCATTCTATTACAATTCCACGGTATAAACGGTTAAAATACTGTTAAAAAGTCATTTCACACAGTATACATGCGTCATTCATTCATAAACTAGTTGAGTTACGTTCTGTAGTAGCGTCTGAGGGAAACCACAAATTATATTACATTTGTTGGTCTGACTAAATCACAGTCATTAACGTGCACTACGCTGTAACGCACAGTATAGGTTTTTAGTATTAAACAATAAATATTTTTTAAAAGTGCGGCTTGAGTATCATCATCGCCGAATCCTCTTGAACTGGATTGGCAGTACCTAAATACGCATGGCGTGGCGTGTTGTGACGCACGCAAACACGCCTTCTTTCGCTAGTACACAGCAAACATGCTGAGCCACAGAAAACAAGTGAGTATTGTATCAGCTGTGAACTATTGAAAACTAAGTGCGTTCCGTACGACGTCGAACTTAATAAGTAGCCTATATACAGTCCCATCTAATTTAGATCAAACAATGAACAATGGCCCAGTATTTGACTTTTAAATCAAATTATAGGCTGAGAATTTTTTTCTACACAGTCTAAGAGAAATTTAAAGGTCACCGCTGCCCATTACTCACTCACCCTTATAATTGTGGCTTGGTTGGTAAGCTGTGTCACGATATGGCCATTGCACGCTCCGACGGTAGCACAAAGTGAACAGATGATCTTGCCGTCTGTATTACAGAACCAGTCCAACTGGATGGAATGCTCGACGCAGAGTTTCGATTCATCTGATGATAAGTCCAAAGAATCGAGACTAGTGGCCACTGGACAGGCCGCCGCAGAATTGCTCAACAATTTTGCTGACGAGTCTACGCTTAACACGCCATTCATATTCTGGGAAGGTCGAACATCTACATTAAAGTCTTGATTATCGCCTCCTAATTTTGCAGCGGTATTACTTGAATTATAGTCCGAATTCTTCTGGTCCTCAGTTCGGAGGTCGTCGTTGTCTTGTAAGGACACCGTAACTGAATTACTAAATCCATTCTCTGCACTCATGACCACTGGTTAGGTAATATGGTTTACTGTGCTTACCGAATAAATCTTAGTTGTTGTTTTAAAAACGCTTGTGTCACGAAATACCCAATATTGCCATGCAGGTGCATCCAGTTCTGTATACTACCTGTCGCAGGTGTATAATAAGGAAGTAATACGTCAGAAGAAACCAGAGCTGAAAAGCCAGTCTTACTTGAAACGGATGGATACTCCGGGATCGCCCGGAGATAGTTCAAATTAAACCATGCCCCCCATTGTTTCCAGTTTCTTTCCCATGATTCATTTACTTATAGCGTATTCATGGAAATCGCAGTGTCCTATACCTGAGAGTGTTTGTCTGTGTGATTGTGAGATCTTTTGGTGTTTGGCTAGTGGTCAAATATCACGATCACGTTAATGGTCAACTCGGTTTTTAAAGGAATGCATAGCTCAGTGATATCTAGTGGCAGTAAGTAAACAAACACCGGGGCATATAATAAAGGAACATTTCTTATGAGACACAAATTCAATGGTGGTAATATGCAAAATATGGCCTACATTATTAAATCCGTGATGTTTCACCTTTAGTGTCTATAACGTGGTCCACATATCTCAAAGCCTCTGTATAGGCTATTCAGTGGCTACTGATCTGTAAAATTTAACTCAGTTTAAACTTTAATTCTTGGCCACGGTTAAGAGTCTGAATTGCTGTAACCACCAGCCCTCGTTCTGTCAAGCATTTGGCTCATGAATTTAAAATAATTCAGCATTAGTTTTGTGATAATCTATAAATATGCATTAGTGTATTCAACCTGCGAAAGAGAGGATCCATGACAAAGAGGATGGAAATTGATCTTGATAAGTGCATTGCTTCACCTAAAGCTTTTATATTTGTCCCTTGGCATTTCTAATATCTTTTATAGTACCTTTACATGCAGTTGTGTTTTTTTTGTCCCATTTATATATTGCTTTCCAATGTAATTAAACATGACACTTTTCTGTGAAGACAATGGAGTGTGGTGTTTAATTACATATGATAGTTTTTCATATACTCTTCTGCTTAAGTAAGAAATAAAATACTGTTGAGAACAAGTTAGCAGATAAGTTCAAAATACACCTTCATTTTTATGATTCCAAAACATTTGGGTGAAACACTTTATGGCCATTTTATTAAGTATACCTATATACTATTTGTTCAGACCCCCTTTGCCTCCAGAACAGCCTGGATTCTTCAGGGAGTGGATTCTACAATTTGTCCATGCTGACATACTGACATCACACAATCTGCATCACCGCAGCCTGGGAGGCAGTACAGCAAACTGCAAAAAGTCTATTCCATTTCATCCCAAAGATGCTGGGTTGAGGTCCGAGGGGTAGAAGAAGAAGTACTTTATTTGTCACACACACACTGAGCAGTGAGCAGTGAAATGCAGCTTCCGCATTTAACCCATCCTAACACCAGTGAGCACACACACACTGGAGCAGTGATATACACACACTATGAGCTAGGAGCAGTGGGCAGCTGCCAGCGCCGGCACCCAGGGACCAACTCCACATCTTTTTGCCGGTGACTTGGTCAAGGTCACTGACAGGAGTACTAATCCTAGCATACATGTTTTTGTGGTGGGAGGAAACTGGAGCACCTGGAAGAAACCCGTGCAAACACGGGGAGAATGTGCAAACTCCACACAGAAAATGGGAAAATTAAATGGGAAGAGATAAAAATATAAAGCTACATACAGGTAACAGAGAATCAATATAAAATATATATATATAGCCTATATTATCATTTATATTTTTATATTGATTCTCTGTTACCTGTATAGCTTTATATTTTCATCTCTTCCAATTTAATTTTTAACTGATATTTAGCTTTTAGCTTTCACTGTTTACCTCCATCTATACAGCTTATCTTATTATTTATTATTTTTATATTGCTTCTCTGTTACTTTACCTGTATGTAGCTTTATTTTTCTTTTTTCTCTTCTTTAGTTAATTTTATGCTGATACTTAGCTTCACGTGTGCAGTTGTCAAGATTGTTGCAATTCATTTCACTGCTGTTGTACTTGTACAATCAAGCATGGGACAAATAAATCTCTTGAAGTCTTGAAATGACCTGGGACAACCGGGATTTGAACAGGGCCTTCTTGCTGTGAGATAACAGTGTTAACCACTGAGCCACCGTGGGTACATGGGCCACTCTGAGAAATTGAGCTTCTTGTCATCGGAATCAGAATCAGAATCAGCTTTACTCGCCATGGCACATGCATGTACTAAGAATTTTACTTGGTGTCCTCCATGCGGTTCACAAAGTACACAATAAATACAAAAATACACAATAAATTCACAATAAAAACAATACAGTGTGCAATACAACAGTGGATACAAGACGTCCGGTATACAATACAATACACAATACAGGACCTACAATATATATACAGTAGACACTACAATACAATATTCCTTGAACCACTCCTACTCTGTTTGTGCTTTGTGAGATGGTGCATTTTTCTGCTGGAAGTATCCATGTAATGAAGGGTAAACTGGGACCACAAAGGTTAAGTTACTCTTTATTGATTCCTACAGGAAAATTCTTCTCCACTGTTAACTCCTCCTAAGTACTTATGGGCAGTGGGCAACTGCCATACAGTACCTGGGGACCAACTCCAGATCTGGGCCAGAGCCTCAGTCAGTTGCAATGGTAGGAGCATCTGGTACATAACATGTATGTCTTTTTTGCAACGGGAGAAAACTGGAATTCCCTGACACAAATGCAGGGAAAAGACGTGTCCAGGACTTAGAACCCACAACATCTTACTTGCAAGGCAATAGCACCAACCATCACACCAGAATGTGCCTGGTGAATAGTGTTCATATATGCTGTATGTCCAAATGTTGCTCATTTCATATTAAGGATGTGTGCCAAGAAAACATTCTGCATAGGTTCATGAACGCATGCTGCGCTTACTCCAAATCCTGACTCTGCCATTATGTGACAGTGTCCAGGGCTTTGTCAAATAGGTGCCAGGAATATGCTTGCTATGGATAAGTTTTCTCATAATGTCCACTGCAGGTATTTCACATAATTTGAGACAAAAATATCCAGATCTCTTAGCGAAGCCATCACAATGAGGAAGGTGGGCTGCAACTGAGTGACATCTTACTGGCTCCCAATTCTTTTGCCGACTGACACCTAAATCAATGTAGAGTAGTCCTTTTCCTTTAGTCCTTTTCAGATTTAAAATTACACTAATGTAATTGTGTGCACTATAAAAGAGAAAAAAATATCAGGCCCTTTGGATTGCGATGTATGTCCATGTGATACTGTTTATCACCTGGATTCTTGTGGCTAGCTTCCATAGGTCTGACAGCCATCAATACACATTGTTTCACAAGAATTTGATACTACCACTTAGTGTAGCGGTTGTAGCTGAAAATATCACTTTCACTTACCACTAATTAAAACATCATCTGTCACTATCCAGTCTTAAGAAAACTTTGGAACTGAACAAACATTTGCTTTATTAAAAAGTTGAAATCATAGATGTTAACTAAGTCGAGCACTGTCCTAAATATCCTTACTGCCTTAGATGATATATAAATCGTAGCATATTACATAACACATAGTAACTCACAGTTTTCGCGCTAAAATGAGACTACTTCCACGCACAGAAATCAACTACCGGTTAACGAGACTGACGGACCAGTTGAGCGGAATAGGCGTTTGCTTCGAGGATATCGCCAACTCTGATAGGACAGTTACTTTAGCAACATCAACGTGAAATGTGTGTACGTCAATATCCTGGAATTAAAAACGTGACGCGTTACATTTCCAAGCTCCCATTGGGCAAAGCACTGTCAATTCTAATTTGTGATTGGATTACACGTAGAAATGTTTGGTCCCACCCCAAAAACTGGTAGGTTTTCCATCGTCTTTCAGCGGTACATCAGAGGTCTGGAAGCGGGCGGGGAAGAGTCGCGCTGCGATTGACCCTAATAAACCAAAACTTGGAGCAAACTCGGGGTTTGGGGCTGCCCGAATTTGTTTTGAGCAATAGTGCTGTCTTACCTGATTTTACCTTTCGCCCCATACCTGACAGCTCCTCTAATGTCGGATTTCAAGCTCGGGATTGTTCGACTTGGCCGTGTGGCCGGGAAGGTGAGCTGATCCTGGGGCTACCATGTGCGAAGCGAGGGGGAAGAGATCACAAAACCTGATAGAAAATGGCTTACGGGCACTTTTGGTGGTGATATTGAAACTACTTGTAAAACAAGTTAAATGTGGTATAGAAACCAAGTGCTTATCGTCGAAGTTGACGCTTGCATGATCAAAATGAGCTGTTGTCTGCTCATTAGTTCCCTCGAATTCGTTTTGTCGCGCGAGCCGCCTACTAGCGTTAAGCTAGTCCAAGAGCTAACTGTTTAGCAAGCTGGCTATTATGAGAGATCTAGACTCATCTACTATCTGTGTTCTTCTTAACCAGCATCTTAGGAACCGTGGATGTTTAAAGACATGCTACAGGCTTCCATTCTTTACTTTTGGTTCCCAGCTGACAGGTCGTATTAATGAGGAGAGAAGTGGGGGTCGTAAAATGTCTCATCCAGGAACCGTCGGCAACGTGACTCAAACCGGCATGTCAGTGGTGCTGGGTGAGAAGCAGCTAGCTAGCTGCTTCCTCAGCTTGTCACATGTAACCAGTGAAGAAGTTCATGTTACCAACATAACTGATCCGGAAAGTTTTATTTTTCGTTATTTTTCAGTATTTGCTTATCGTGTATTACTGGATTTGTAACGCAGCACTGTCTGCCCCAGTACAGACAGTTGAAGTTTGCGTCATTCGCAGGTCGTTAAGAGAGAACATCAAATCGAATCTCGCGAGTTTGTCAGGGTCGCAAATGATAACATGATTTGAGGGCACCCGGAAATCAGAGATTTAGGGACAAGCTACATAAAATTTGGGTGTTTACTTGCATGTGTTCGTTTGAGCCTTACGACTTGTTACGAGTTGAGGCCTAGTTGGGCGTTTTAGTTCTTCAAATGCACCCTGCTGGTGTATTGTGTCGAGACCACGGGAGCTGTTGGTCTGTGGTCATGTGTCGCTCTTTGCATGAGTTGTTTTGCGTGGGCTTTCCTGTGGAGGAATTGAGCGTGTATAAACAGAGTAAAATGTTACTGCTTTCCGAATTTGGGCGTCCTTTGTTTTATTTACCCTCAGAAATGCAGTTTATGCATATGCAAGCTCTGTCGCTCTGCTCTTTCAGTCAAAGATTCTCTTATTATCAGTTAGGCATCGAGTGCTGAGTTATTTTAGGACTCTCAGTTTGGTGAAAAGTAAATGGAAATTACAGTTAAGCAGCATTTGATACAAAAGGCTCAGTTTTTATTAAGCTAGAAGGAAAACCTCCAGTTCCCTCATGTCTACAAAACTGTGCTCTTTTTTTCAGACAAAGTACACTCTGATTGATGAGCAGGACATACCCTTGGTAGAAAACTATGCCTTTGAGGTAAGAACACATTTTGATAAAATATGTCAAGCATGCAAAGCATCTGAACCGATTTATATTATTGATACAAGGTGTGTGGTAAAACTCATATGGAAGTTCCATAACTGGGTTTATCTGAAGCTATTGTCTGACAGTATCTCTGCATGGGTGAAGATTAATCATAAGTATCGTTTATGACACCTAGGCACGCATGGAGGTAGATGCAGATGGCAATGGTGCAAAAATCTTTGCTTATGCCTTTGACATCAGCAAAGGCCGTTGGGCTGGTCGACCACTGCACGAACTGCTTTGGTGAGTTTTAACATCACACGAGAAACCATGTAAAACCAGACCCTGTGTTAATTTCATGCTGGATGTTAAGTGACATGTTGTATGTGAAATGTTGATGTTTTATTATTCATACTGTATTAACTTCTACACAGGGAGAAGCACAGAGGTGGGATTGCTCCAAGCTTCCAGGTAGTCCACATAAACTCAGTTACTGTAGACAACCGCCTTGACAACCTGCGCCTGGTTCATGTCGGCTGGAGTCCTAAACCAGAGGAGCTGTCTAGCAAACAAAGGTACTTGTTTTTTTTTTTGTTTGTTTGTTTGTTTTTGTGGGTCTCGCCTGACACATTCCAGAAAATGTCACTTTTGTTATGGTATTTTTTTTCTCTGTTTAAGAAGCAAGTTGAATTTTATATGTCAAGGATTGTAGTATCTACAGCAACAGCAGCCACATCATGGTCTGTGTACCAATACTGTGACTACATTATGCTCTGCGTGCTGATCTCTTGCTGTGCGGTTGTTGTAGAATTGTTTGGGCGTGTGTGATTGTGGTCATGTTTTCTCATCTTTCAGAGAGCAGTCCCTTTATTGGCTGGCCATCCAGCAGGTGCCAGCAGACCCAGTGGAGGAGCAGTACTTGGAGCTGAGTCGTACGCGCTACTACAATGCTAACGGAGAGCTGGTGGAGGAGGAGGAGTGTTCCTGTACCTACTATGAGTGTCACTACCCCCCCTGCTCACTCATCGAGAAGAGAGTGAGTAAAGACTGGCTCTTTAGGGATTTAATACCTGGACCGCTGGGTTCTTTGATTGGCCAGTATCTAGATCATTACTCTCAGAGAGAGGAGAGAGTGGATATGAGATTTATGACAATAACACAGAGTGACTGAGAGATCAAAGTTTTTCCCCTCTTAATTATGTACATTTGTTCCCAAGTGACAGTGAGTCTTGTAGTCAAAATACACTGTCATAATATTGCTATATAACTTACTCAGTTTATTTTGAGCATAGTTACCTCAGCACAGTGGGGGGAAAAAAGAAAAGTGTACAATTGTCATTGAATGTAAGATATGGTAAGATTACCTAGATTAGGGGTGGGCAATTCCAGTCCTGGACGGCAGGTGTCCTGCCGGCTTTTGTTTTCACCTCTTAGCTACCTGTTGATTTTCACTTTGAAAACAGGTGTGCATGCTCTTCAGCCAATCAGAGACTGTATTTAGTTGGTTGACAAGAAAAACAGCAGGACCATGGCCCTCCAGGACCGGTTTTGCCCACCCCTGACCTAGATTGCCCTTTCAGCACCTAATTTTGACATGCCTCTCTTCTCCCACAGTTGCGAGAGTTTAACATTTGTGGACGGTGCCAGGTGGCGCGTTACTGTGGCTCCCAGTGTCAGCAGAGAGACTGGCCCGCCCATAAAAAGCAGTGTCGCGAACGGAAACGGGCTCTGGCCCTGGAGTCGGAGCCTGAACGATGATCCTCCAGAACCCCGTGTTTAGGGGTCTTGGGATGGGGATGTGGGGTGAGATGGATGGATCTGAAGTGCAAAAAAAAATCCTCTGACAGACTAATATGATGAGGGACAGTGTTAGTAGGTGAAAAGTGTCTGTTTCAAAAAACAAAAAAAAAAAACTCTTGCCTCCCTGAACTGACATCACTGTGGTCTGCCAGATATGCCCATGGGGATAAAGGGATATAGAGTTTTTTTTTTCCTCTTTTTTTTTTTTTTTTCCCCTGAGGGTTCATCGTGTCTCAGAGGTAGACCTTGAAAGCTCTACCTGCTGCTATGGGTGTGTGTTTACGAAGAAAACAGTCATGGAACTGTCCACGTGGACTGCGTTTTGTGTATTGACAGTTATCCTGAGCTCACGTCTTACGCCTGCCCGCCCACCTCTCATGAAGTTTTGCCATTGGCGCTGAGGGACAAACCTGCTGTACGACTGATGTGATAATGACACGGACCACTTCACTGTACTACACCCCCATTTTCTCGCCCCATTGGACCTTTGGTGCATATAACCACGCACACAACCCCCCACCCACCCACCCACCTGCCTGCTTTCCGCATCCCCTTTGCCATGGCATTGAAAGCTGAAGAGCAGTTGACTGCAAATTCACACTACCAGTATTGTGTGCGTTAACCTTATTGACTGAAGGACATGAATGAAGTGATGGGACGTTTATGTTGTTTTTCCAATCTGGTTGGGAGTGAAGGTAGAGTTATTCACTTGTTGATAAGTGTCTGAAATGCATTGCTCTGTGGTCTATCTCAATCCCAGTTTCACTTTGAGCTGTAGTGAGATTTGTTTTATTTTTCCTTTATTTCCTCCATGAGTCCTCACTGTCACAAACACTCAGCTTTGAGGGATGTCCTGGGAAAAACTTGAAACCTACACTCGCTTCAAAAAGTCGACTCAGAGAAATGTCACATCTGTATGTGCATAGGCTTGTTTCAAAACCTTTGAGTCTCAGCTCAGTTTTTTTTTTTTTTTGTGTTGGTCCTTCATTTTCCGTGTCAAAGTGCGCATAGCTTTGTAATATGTTTTTTTTTGTTTGTTTGTTTTTGTTTTGTTTTTTTACAGATTATCCCTCAATTTAAAACAAAAAACAAGCACACAGTCCCCAAGTGTGTCTTCCTCTTATGCCAAGGATAACTAGTTGAACCTTGACATACACATTTAAATGCTAAGCATGTATCGAGTAGACATACATGCCATTTGTTGGTGATTGTGTACGATTTTTATTTATCTGGTTGGGGTGGAACACTGTGCACTGAGTGTCTTCACTTTTAGCTTTGTCATTTACGGTTGGGAGTGGGGTGTTTGGGAGAACAGTAGGACAGGGAATTTGGTTATTATTTTTAAGAATACTACAGTGCAAGCATTAATTCCAGTAGAATAAAGAATATGTGAATGGGCATACAGTTGGTGATGAATGGCCATCTCTTGTCACTGTAAAATAAATATGAAGATTAAAACAAAAGACATGAAATGTGTGATCTATTTGGGGAAGATGCAGATGAGTTTGAAAAGGGAATTCATTTTGTAATGGTGCAAGAATACTAGCTCTCTTTTGTTTATTTTGTTTTCGTCTTGCGTTAAGGCATTTGTTTGGTCTCTTTCAAGAAGTGGGAAAACTGGACTTTCATATTTGCCACCAATGATGTACTATTTTTGTAACTCTGCATAGCTAAATTGGGTCTGGTATTAAAAGCAGTGAATCTCAGAGCCTGGTGGACATAATTCAGAAGGATGCTTTGGGACCCATCAGAAGCTCAATACTTAATTGTTCTTCTTTCTGCTGGAATAACCTAAATAGCACGTTGCCTTTCCAGCATGCAACTTTTTTTTCAGATTTAATTGCTATCATGCCAAGCCTGGAGACGCTCCAAATTAGTTTTTTTTAGATTGTGAGCCGTTTGCATTTCTCTGTGAGACATGTTAAGATTTAAAAGACTTCCCAAGCCTCTAACCAAAGGTTTTTTGAAATGTCTTTGCCTGTCGACTGAATAACATGTATCTGAAGGTGATGGCATGAATGACCTTTACCCAAACGTTACCATAGACACAGGGGAGCTGGTAGTGGGTTGGACTCCAAACTGAGTTGAAATTATCCGTCCATTTCTCAGACGAGCTTGCCTGGATGTTACGTGTGGCAGCGCCCGATGCTGCAAAACAGTTATTCGTAGCTGACGAAAAGAAATGTGTAAAATGTTTCGAGAAAAGTAAGATCTGTGTATTTATTAGCGATTAATGAAAGAACATCGTTACAGACATCGCAATATCCCAGGGGAGGATTTAGGATTTGACAGAGTTTACGAAGTGGATTATTTCTATAATCCATATTTTAATATATTTTAAATATATCTGGGATATATCTCTTTTTTTTCTTTCGTAACTCTGACATTTGGAAGACAACGATGAACTCCTGTAGTTGCCGTAAAGATAATGCGATTACTTGGCTCTTATGTGCGGACCCGTTGCATGTATCAGCGGCAATGGAGTTTCTCACTGAAATGGCCCAGAAGAAACAAGAATCTGTCGTTGAAATTATCCTACAGGAGCCGGATAGAGAACGCTATATTGCTGTGCTAAAGCAATTGCTGAACTCTCCTGACACATGGTGAGTGAGTTCTTAATTTAGATACACAGTTGCATGAAATATCAGACACGGTCTTTTGGACGTACTCACCCAAAGCTCAGTGCGCGGTGATTCTTGGACGCAATGCTCGTACATCCTCCCAGGAACATAAATATTGCATGCATTTTTAAATATCTGTCGCCCCCATCCGCCTCGCCATTTTACCAAGCTTGTTCAGCTTTTTAATGCCACCACATATGCCCTAATTTTATCTAAAAACCAGCAGGAATCTCATAAAACATCGACTGATGTGAGTTAATTATTAGCGATGACTCAGAGCGAGACAAAACTCAGAATGGGTTCTTTCAGTTAAAGATTAAATGTCAAAATTACAAATCTGAAAAGCATTGATCTTTAATAATCAGTTAATAGAATGGACCACTTCATGCGCATTTGTAAAGAGGTTTCCAAGGATTGAATTGTGGTTTGTGTCACTGTTGTTACAAAATATGTTGAAGTCCATTGTGTTGAGTTAGTCGTGTATACCTAAGAGATCTTTGCCAACTGAATAACCCTTGTGGGGTCACTGAAAATATAAATCACTGGCATTGCGAGTCCAGACAGTTTTATGTGACTTAATAAATAACCAGAACGCTTACTTGGGTTGCACTCACAAACATGGAGGATTCAACTGAGTCTGATTTAAAATACGTTACAAACTATTTACTTTTCATCTTTCCTCAGAACATACTTGGAAATTAGGGCTTTCAATCCTATAGTTAAATAGAATGATGTAAATATGCTTGTCTCCATCTAAAGAAAGAACATTGTGGCGATTTTATTGCAGCCTCCCTGCCATAAAGTTCTTTCAAGATTTTAAAGGTTTTTAGAACATACAGTTTAAGAGCACCGTTCAGTTTTCTCCACTGTGTAAGTTACTGTGGACAGTTAGGGACTGGCTTATGGGTTTCTATAGTAGCAGTGTATGCATTCTGAACTCTGTGCAGCATAAGGGCATTCAGATAGAGATGTGTATGACTTCCTGATTTAAACACATGTGGTGTCAAGTTTTTTGAGTTTTTGTTTTTGTTTTGTTTTTGGTTTTGGTTTTGTTTTGTATTTGCCATAAACGCACTATAGTGCCAGGGGAACATTTAACAACATTTCCACTTTTTTTTTGCAAAAACATGCAAAGAGATTTAAATGAATGATAAATGATTAAAGAAACTAAAAAATGGATTGTGTAACATGGTTTGAATACCAAATGACAACAAAATTGTTATCGAGTTGTTGTTATCTCAGAGTTTTGCAGGAGCTTATTGTTCTTCATAAAGTTTGACAGAAAATTTGAGAGGTGTTGATGTGATTCTGTAGGCTCTGCAGTGCTGCTGTCAACCTCATTGGGGTGCTAGTGGAGACTGAATCTATGATACAAGAACTACAAGGATTGAGCAGAGGTGATGATGATGTTATGTCAACTTTAGGGAAACTTCTTACAAAGGATGAATCAAACATTGTGATGGGAACTGCTGGAGCCATCGCCTCCCTGGTAAAGTTTATGTGTGTGTGTATAGCACTGAGTGACACACACACACACACACATGCATACTGTATATGTAAAGGCATTGTTAGGATTTGGTTTTGAATTCCAGCTGAAATTCTGTGTTACGTTATGAAGGCTCTTTTTTGGTCATCTTCAGTTAAATAGTTCTGTTCAGTACGTACAAAAGTACAAAATGACCCTAAAATCAAAATTAGCTCACGTAATAAATGCATTTCTCTGTTTGAAGCACATTATAATTAATCATCTAATTTACAAGACAGCTGTAGACCTGTTTGATCTGTTCCAGCTAAATTACAAGCGATGCTTTCACTGGCTCTGTGAGACAGTCTGTTTTATTGCCACATCAGGTTAATAGTGCGTCAGGTCAGGCATGGGTCCTCAGGAGTCAGGATGTGTTCAGTGAACTTCTGGAGAACCTGTCTGGTCTGCTGGAGAACAACAGAGAGAGCACAATCAACTCTGCTGCCCTCATCTTAGCTCGCTTGTCTCTCTGTGAACTCGCCTGCCAAAAGCTTTTGTCTCACCCATCTGCTGCCAAGACTTTTAGGCGTTTAGTGCAGTGCTTGTCACTCAGCAACACAGGTTAGTGTCCACAAATGCTCCCCTGTGACCCACGTGTTTTCACGCATATGTAAAATAGCATATACTTTAACATTAACTGAAGCATTTAGAGTATTGATTCCTATGTTACATGTAATAACGATGCTGTCTGTGTGGGAGATGGTTAAGATAAGTATGTAACTGATAATGAATTGAAGGAATGGCATTTTTTTGTCATTTGATTAGATTGTTTAAAGTTTCTTTTCCCCCAACAATGTGATTTCAGACACAGCAATGAATGCAGCTGTTGCCGTGGGACGATTGTGTGGGAGTGAGCAGGGCAGGAGTCTTGTCATGGCAGAGGCCAAAGAACAAAAACTTGTGGGACAAGCTTCATTTGATCTATTTCTTCTCTAAACTGCAAAGAGAAAGACAAATATCTGGGGGTCTGCTGGTAGTAAATCCATAAGAGTTTAATGACCCCTAATAAGAAATATGCAGACCTGGAGCCATGTTTTCTTTATTTAGCATACGTAGTAAACTTTAATCACATTAAGAAGCTAATGTATTTTTTATTCATCGCCAGGTCCAGAGGCTACAGGCTTTACTTTGTGAGAAGATGGGGCCAGAGGTAGGGCAAACAGCTTGCTTTGCACTGAGTTGCCTGGCAGCAAAGGAAGATGGCCATGCCTTGGTGTTAGAAAGCTCCTGTTTCACTGGTGTGCTGGAGGGTCTGCTGGACTGTTTACAGAGGGAAGACTCTGACAGTGTTTGGTTTGCGGCTATGTGAGTCCCATTGCCCTGTCAGCCAGTGATATTTGTGCTGCACAAGTTTACTCTTTTACAGAAATGTTCTTTTATTGATGATGGTGTACATAATAATATTATTTTTTTTAGAGGGAGAAATCAGACCTCCCTGTGACCAGCAACCGCACACTTGATTTAAATGAGCAACCTATAATCAAGCTTTTCATTAGTGGAACCGCATGTGGCAGAGCTGGGCTAGAGCAAAACTGCTCAGAGAAATGGTTCTTGCAGGAATAGATTAGGAAATGTATTCCTGTAATCTAGTGGTCAGTCAAATCCTCCTTAAGTTTTTCTTGTTCAATCATGCGATGCAAGCTTAAACCTCACGAAGACATCAAAGGGGTCATCTCATTATCGGCACCCCCCCCCCCTCCCATCAGTTCAATCACTATATCACAAACACACAATCAAAAGAGCAAAAAAAAAAAAAAATCTGTGGTCCCTCTCTCCCTGCTCACAACTTCTTCCAGATGATGCCCTGTAGGAGGCGCTATAGGTCCCTGCCCACCAAAACATCCCATTTTAAAAACTGTTTTTTCCCAACTGCAATGAGGACTCTGAACACTTCTCTTAAATCTCCTGTGCCAATCTTGTAAATATTGTTTGTAAAATTTAACTGTGGCATCTGTGAATTCTCCTGTGTCAATCTTGTAAATATTGTTTGTGGATATTGTCTGATAATTTTGTCTTATAGCATTTGTGAATATTGTCTGCTGTGTCTCTAATGTAATGGTGAATGTCTGATGTGATGTTAACATCTGCCTGTGTTTGATGCTACTGACACTGTTGAATAGAGCTTACCCAATATGCTGTACCAAAAGCAAATTCCACTGACCTGTGTCGCGTGGTCATTAAAAACGATTCTAATTCTGATATCTCTTTCTTCTCATCTTTTCTCAGGACATTGAATGCGTTTGTGTCTCGGCCAACAGGAGTGTGTGGAGTCAGGGAACATGGCCTTCTTGAGGAGGAATTACAGGTTGCACCAACTCGTCTCCCATAGCACAAACTGAGAGCACAGCTTTATGTTCCCACACACTGAGAGCACAGCTATATGTTCCCACACACTGAGAGCACAGCTTTATGTTCCCACACACTGAGAGCACAGCTATATGTTCCCACACACTGAGAGCACAGCTATATGTTCCCACACACTGAGAGCACAGCTATATGTTCCCACACACTGAGAGCACAGCTTTATGTTCCCACACACTGAGAGCACAGCTATATGTTCCCACACACTGAGAGCACAGCTTTATGTTCCCACACACTGAGAGCACAGCTTTATGTTCCCACACACTGAGAGCACAGCTTTATGTTCCCACACACTGAGAGCACAGCTATATGTTCCCACACACTGAGAGCACAGCTTTATGTTCCCACACACTGAGAGCACAGCTATATGTTCCCACACACTGAGAGCACAGCTTTGTGTTCCCACACACTGAGAGCACAGCTATATGTTCCATGCTCTTAACAGTTATATGCTGCATCATATGAGAGCACAGAGTTTTTTTTATTCATTTACATTTACAATGTAACACATCATGTATGTGCATCAAAACAGTCTTATCACAGTGGATGACTTCACTTTGATGGGGCGCATGCAAGTGTTTTCTGTGAGTGAGATAATTTGGCATTTTTCCCCCAGTGTACAAAAATGTACTGAGGCTTTTGTATATATGAGTTTTACTCCTCTAATTTGTCTGGAGCATAAACATGTACTTCTTGGATCTCTAAAAAGTGTATACAGTGGTTAAAAAGAGATGAAAGATGTCTGTTTCATTTCAGATGATTACACATTAAGCATGAAGTTACCCTCGGTATTGATGATATATCCTTGCCTTTAAAATCATCGACACATTGGTATAAACCGATCCTTGGACTCTTTAAACTGAACTCTATTCACCATACCTCTTTTTGTCTTCTCCCCAGACTCTGTCCCTGTCCACGTCCATTGGAGCAGACATACAGGAGGAGGTGAGTGCATGTTTGAGGAAGCTGAAGCGTCTTTCTAAACCAGGTCCTGTGGCAGTCAGATGCCTGTCGTCAGGAGGCTATGTCGTATCATGGGAGAAGTTTGAGCCTGAGAGTGGACTGAAGGTCACCTATAGGTGAGACAGCGTGAACATGCATTGGAAGGAAGATTTTGAACTAGTGGATTTAGGAGTATGTTGTTTGTTTGCTATTTTCAAAGTTCAGGCATGGTTTTGGGGAATTTCTTTTGTTTTTCAACTCAGAAAATTTGCATAGTCTTTTTTAAACCAGTTCACAGTTAATCAGAGTTTTTTATCAGATGACTATTAAGGATTCCTAGCCATATTCAGACTGTTGCATGTGTTGTATATGAATTACCAGTGAACTGAAGGGATGTTTTCTGTGGTCTGCATCCACAGTCTTTTGGATGAAGACACCGTTCTGTACTGTGGGTCACAGTGCCACAATACTTTACCTCTCTCTATGATCCAGTCTAAGCCATCACTCGCTCTACGGCTCAGGCTGTCTACCTGTGATGGTGACATTAGTCCCTGCAGTGACACTGTGATAATACAGCCTGGGAGATGGAGTCCAAGGCCTGGACCGCCGCAGGATTTACATGTGATTGGGTGTACGGCCACTCAGGTGCGAATATGTTGGGCTGTGCCAGATGGAGGAGTTAAGATTAAATCTTATCAGATATACCGTGACAACACACTTCTGGATACTACCACAAAATTGGGGTGAGTTACACTCATGTCAGAGAAATTGAGAGTTGACCAAATATACAGATTTTACTGGTCTATGGTGTAAATACTATACCCAGCGTGCAGCTCTGGTTACACTGAAACCACATTGTCATATTTGCAGACAGTTGCTATACAACATATATGACAGATATGACATGCTGTGCTGAGTGAGCATCATGACTCTTATCAAAGTGTTCACCGATTACACATACTATACCTGGAAACACAGGAACAGTTTCAGCTGCGGTGTAGCCCCTGTGTCCCTTTGTCCTCACACCTCTCAACACATCTGCCTAGTTCCATGTTTTTTGAGGTTTCCTCTCCTAATGGATTCTTTCAAGCTGTCACACTGATCTTCAGAAAAGATTTTCAAAAAAAATGTACTGACTATGCCTGGCAGCCACTTTGCTTAGACATTCATACGTAGAGAACAGCTCGTGTAAGACAAGAGATGAGGAGAAAACAACATTTTAAAGTGCTGGTAAGGGGTGATAAAATACTCTCCTCTGTTCCAGTTATATAGTGAGTGGGCTGAGTCCAGACACCTCCTACTATCTGGGTGTGTGTGCAGTAGGCTTGCGGAACGTATCAGGCTCGCTGGCAGAGCTGGAGGTGCGGACAGCCAAGGATCAAGAAGACCACGCCCCAAGTGGGTTGACGGTGGTGGTCCGTGGCCGCCATGAGCTACACATCAGCTGGGGGGCTCCGGCAGCGCCTCTGGGGCGACTCTTTAACTATGAACTGCGTCTTAATGGGGCCGTGGCATACCTGGGCACAGAGCGGGTGTACACAGCTCGCTGGCTCTCTGCCAATACTGCCTACACCTGCACAGTCACAGCCATCACCTCCAGCGGGCGCTGCCAGAGCAGACCAGTCACAAAGAGGACGGCACGTGATGAATATGTGCACACTCAGAGGTAAGATTCCAGAGGAAGACCATGATCATGTGCGACTACTGTCATTTTACCTCAAAGAATGTTATGTCTCCATAGTTGGCGCTTTTTTAAAAGTTACTGATGTTATTAGCTGATTATGGTTTCAACTGAAATTGTTGAAAAATGAGTCCTTAAGTTATGCTTAATTTTATGTGCCTCATTATCCATGTGGCTGTTTATGTACTTCTAATGAATTTCTCCTTGTGGTTTTGATTGTCTGTGGGTCTCTCTTGTTTGCCTGTGTGTCTGCCTGTGTTTTCCCTGTCTTTATGTCTGTCTGTTTCTGTTGCATGCTGTCAGGTGTTTGTACTCCTCTAGTTCTCAGCTGTCTGTTCATACCCCTACCCCTCCCACACCTGTCAGACAGGTCAACAGGATTAGAGAAAAGGTCAAGAAGTCGCCATCCCCACGTAATTATCTACCCAAAGTCCGCCTAACCCTTCGGCACTACAGAGACCCTGAGAGCAATAGAGCCAGACTGAGGTATTACAAGACCACAGTAGTCTCTTTGCAATCAAAGTCAGAAAACTTAATCAAAGTGTAAGTTCAGTTATGTGTCCATCATTGGCTAGGTTTAATTTTTTTGTCCCCCGCGTCAGGCGTCCTTCAGAGCCAGTTCAGTCTCGCAGCCCTGACAGTCCTGAATTCTTGAACCTGACAAATGAGGTATCGTCTTTGAAAATGGATAGTTACTATCATCTAATTCACCACAATATAATCATCATATCCCAAAACTTTTGACATGGATGCTTGATTGGCTAGAAATTATAATAAAATAAGCAAACAAATTACTCTTCCAAGGAGGAAAAAAATATTATGCACAGAATTGGTTACATCTGTGTGTTTCTGCTTAATACATACCTCTGTAGAAGTCCGTGGGGCTTGTAACGGGATGTGATGTGAATGCCCTATTGAAGAGTGCCATAGACAAAACAGACCTGGGTGTGCATCCTGCTAACTCTACTGGGCAGCCCCTTCTGTCCTACCGAGGGAAGATTGACCTGAATCAACAGTATAAAGTCAAATCCCAGCGATCCCCAGACTCCACATATATCAGAAATCAAATCAACCAAGGTATGACACTAATGCTGAGATGGAGAAGTACACATGAGATTAATACAAATCAGATTAAGGTCAGAGAAGTTTTTAGATTTCATTATGTGGGATGAACTGATATCTAATCGATCATCTACCCAAAATGAATGGCAAGAATTAACATGTGGACCTCTGAATCCTGAGGAACTGAGTGTGGAAACACTGGTTTGATGAATGTTGTAAATGTTGAAGTTGCTCACAGGTTTTGTAGATAAGCAGTCAGGGTTATTATAAGAGAAATGTAGTACTCCACCTTATCCTCCACCTAACACACGCTGGTCTGGTGAGACCAGACGGTTTGGTCTTCCCAGAGCAGGACCCATAGACAAGGAGAGAATGTCTGTCACGGGCGTCTGCTGTATTGAATATCTGTCACTGTATAATCCCTATAAGATTTCTGTTTATGACATCACATATTTTTGATGTTATTAGTAACTCTAGTTTTCTTTTAAATGTTTCCAAAGATGTTACTTTAAAATGTTCCATCGTTCTACTACACCCATTTCCTGATTTTGGAAAAAGATATACACTTTTCAACAGTCTATGAATATAACTATATAGTTATATTTAAGAAATTACATTCCTCCTTGGATTCGCAGACAACTAATTCACTTGTCTTGTGTATTTGTGGGTCAGGTACAATAAAACTCATTCAGCCTGTCTCGTATACCTGGACTGAGCTGGACTGGACACAACATCTTCAAAACAGGGTACTCAGAGACAGGTACTGACTACAGGCAAATCGGTTGTGTAACCCTGTTCATGCTTCTTGTAATGATAAATAGCCTTTACTTTTTTAATACACACTGCTCAATTGTGTCACGAACAGGATCATGACAGGGACAAAGTTGCAAAGTGGGGTGAGAGGACATCACTGCAGTGCCACACCCTGGACAAATCGAAGTGGAAACACACCCAGTACACAGTTGCTAAAATGGACAAGCCCAATGGGCAACCCCAAAACGTTGAAAAGAGATAGGGAAACAACATAACTGTATAATATGGTGGAATGTATTCTGGGAATGGATTAATCTAAATGATCATATATTATTACCAGTGCCTCTGGCATCTTAAAAATACACTGTTAGCCTACTGTTACTGACACAGTGGATCACTCCACTCTCTCCAAAAAGAAACCACCGTAGTCACTGAGTGATCCTCAACAGGTCAGAAATTAGAGGCTGGACAGGTTGCTTCATAACGCCAAGTATAGCCAATAATGATGACACTGTAACCATAGCGGGCTGCAAGCATTAAGTGGGGAACAGACTGAACATTAAGGTAAACATAAGCAACTGTGCAATTCCATTAGATGTGAACATAAGTTATATGTTTAATATGTGGTCTTAACTGACTGTAAAGTTACATCAGACATGCACACACCTAGTGTGTTTTATATATTGTTAGTCAGTTAAGACCAGATGACAGCCTATAAAAGGAGGAAGTGTAAAAGGCTCATACATTTGTAGGTGTAATCTCTGTTACCATAGATACTGTTGGCATTATCCATACTGTATGTTTTACTAATGCACAAAGAGGGTGCCAAGAAGATTTACAATTCAAAAGAAAACATCTGCAACAATTATTATTTCACTCTCAAATGTAGTATGACACTGCTCAGTCTTGCTATTAGTTTCTGTCTGTATACATGCATCTGTTTGTTTGACTGTATATGGGTCTTTTGTCATTGTTCCAACTGTTGGAGTTTAAGTTTAAACTGTGAAAACTGAGGTTATTGACATGCTCTCACAGACATTTGTACTCACAGTGTCATTTTGGCCCTGCTGATCTTCTATGCAGGTGAATAGCTGGTGAGAGCTGAGAGGTGTTTCTGCCCTGAATAACATTTTTGTTT
Organism: Chanos chanos; assembly: GCF_902362185.1. Classification (NCBI taxonomy): domain Eukaryota; kingdom Metazoa; phylum Chordata; class Actinopteri; order Gonorynchiformes; family Chanidae; genus Chanos; species Chanos chanos. The sequence goes on from NC_044497.1 coordinate 39,270,387, forward strand.
ACTGTATGCTAAAGATATTTATGATCTCACAGATACTGGTTCTGTGATTACCAAAAACAGAAATTAATGTGCATCACATAAATGATTGTCTAAGTGTGTTGTCCCGTGTGGGTGTTTCATTTAACATGCTATACCATCTGTCAACCAGTGAGCTCATCTCTCCATCCGACATCACTGGTCTGTTTGTATTTATGCTGGTCCTGTGTCTCATATTCTATAAACTGATTAATGATCGAATTTGTATTTTCCCTCTTCCTGATGGTTCAGAGATCCTGTGGGGATGAGAGAACTCCAATTGTTTGTCCCACTACAGTTGTTCAGGACACCAGACCTGGAGTAAGCATGAATTTGCTGTAGTCGAATGTTTGAGCTTGTCAGCAATGGTTTTACTGCAGTCCCTTATTGTATGACCTTGCTCTCTTGTTAACTAACCTTACTGTATGAGGGAACCCATATCAAGGTCTATGTACAGTATTCATATGATGTGTGTTTGGTGTCTCTTCAACACATTTTTGAGAATCTTTGTAGTTTAAGTAGACGGAGGGAAAAGGTAAAGGACAGGACACCAGCATTCAAATATTTTGAAATCATTTTCTCCTGGGACTGCAGCACAAAATAGCTTGATATACTTGACATTATCTTGGGTGCTTTTTCTGATATTTCAATGAGATTAAGAGCAAACATGTTGATTACACCTTGTACTGAAATAAATTATCTTTCTATTTTATAATGCATTGCATTTCTTTTTACTGATAAATGCATGATATATTTATTATGTACAAAATTGTTTGCTGCCCTATATCTAAAATACTGCAACTGAGTATGAAGTAAAGGTATTTGCACAAACTGTCAGTGTCTGCTCACATGTGGTTGCTTGGTATCTACTGAAAAACTTAATATGGATTGTTAAATTACACCACTCGGCTACATTGTCATATCATAATTAGGCTTTGCCTGCTTAGATAAACCAGCGTTGGTGAACTTTAAGAGCGCACAAACTCTCAACAGTTAAGCGAGTTACGTCTCAAGGGGACGTCCAAGATGAATTGCTGCACGCAACTTAACTCTTTTAAAATCTCATGCTTAACTGCCAAGATCCACCGCTGTGTTGTTCTAGAGAATTATTTCAGAATTACATAAAGTTTGCAGCGTTTGTAAACAGTGTATTACCTTAGTAATTTTCTTCACAGACTATGTGAAACTTCCTGGCAAGCATTTGCGACTCCAGGCCACGTGATGTCGCCAGTTAATTTGAGCGCCTCACCAAATTTGCTAAACTCGTTTCTATCGTCCTCGCGGAAGTTAGATAACAATAACAAAGTGGTGCAGGTTGGCGTAGTGGAGGGTGCAGCATTTCTTCACCACAGAGGTGACAGTCACATATTATTGCAAGATGGTCAACCTAGGACTCACGAAGGTGGATGATGCACTTGTAGCAAAACATCCGGTACGTTCTGTCTCTGTTTATTTCTGTTTTTAAATTCAGTTAGTTTTAGTCCAGTGTTGTACAGTGAAAACTGCTGTTTCCCCTTGAGAGAATACATTTACAGTTTTCAAAGCCGCCGTTGACTGATGTAAATGATTGGTTAGGCTTTTACTAGCATAATCTTTCTACACCTCTACACCTGTGTTTTCTCAGGGTTTGGAGAGGTACGCTGCCTGTCAGTCCCATGCCTTTATGAAGGGAACAGGGAGTTTCATACTCGGTGAGGCTTTATCATTGATTGTGACTGTTGTCATGTTAATCAAGGTATATAATTACATTTAATTTAACAGGCATACTCTGAAAATATTCAGTCATACACTATAATCAAAACTGGCGTTTATTTTATTTATTTATTTATTTTTTAAAAAAATGGAATTTGGAGTAATATACAGTGTCCTCTGGCTTTTGCAAATAAAATAAAAATAACAATGAGAAACTGTCCTTGTGTGCAGTTAAGGGATGCTGCCATCACTGTTGAATGGAGATCTGTGAAGTGTGATTGGCTAGATATGATTCCAGAGCTGATGTGCCCTCTGTGTAAATCCCCATATTAATTTAACAGGTACAGCTAGTCTCTTCTTTGCACAAAGAGCTCTTCAGAAGCGACTCCCTTATGCCCTTCAGTGGAACCTGCTAGTGTCTATTGGTGAGAGAAGCATGAACAACATCAACAAAAGAAATACAAATAGTTGCAGTATCTGCAATATCTAAAAAAAAAAAAAATGTCAACTCACCTTTCTTGTAAACCTTATTAGCCTACTGCATAAAAGAAGAGCTAATCTATCATCCTACTATTTTTATATTGCTTTGTGTCAGCCATGATAGAGAACATCACATCTGATAAGAGAAAACCTTTTCTCTCTCCTTTCTGTGTTCTCAGTGGCTTCATCAGTATTCAGCTATTCGGTGACACGCTGGGAGACCATGAAGTGCACAGACTTGTGGTTACTCCTTGAAACAGGAAGCGTTCCTGACAGAAACCCACCAAGTAAGTGCACAACTCTAAGTCTAGTTTAAGATCATCCTGCAAAATGAATCTCTCTCAAGCAAGTTGTCATAAGGAGTTTTTTTTAACAAGTCACGATGATGATTTGGCCAATCATGCTCTCATTTGTCCGTGTTGTTTGGTTGCCAACAAAAATGACATAAGCATTTTGTTTTAAGCTTGAACAAAAATTTGTATGACTTCATTGATAAATATGTTATCCTAGTTTACACATGAGTTCAGTATAGGTGTTCTAATTGTGCGTACATGTGGACATAACTTCCCCAGAAGAAGAACCTCCTGCCTTGACAACACCGGCTGGCCCCAAAGTCACACAGTATGGAGATGTCATGGATTAACTCTCGAGGACCAGCAATGGATCCCTGGCCTTGTATGTTCAACAAACAGGCCAATATATTCTTTGGACTGATTCTGTTGGAAGATCTGTAACTATGCCAACGTGTGGCATTTGTCAAGGGAAGGTGCAGAGACTGACAGAGGGATAGGTATTGAAGCATTTTAATGGCAGAGTATCACTTCTTGGATCATATATGTATATAATCCTTGAAACAGCACCACCTATTGGTGGAGAGCCAACATGATTGCTGCATTTCATTTAAAGTCAGAGGGTGAGCTGCAAAGGAAACACAGAGTATGTTGAATTTTATGATTTAAATTTTGTCCTAATAAAGGCGATCTTATAAGTCCCACACAAAAAGTGGATTGGGCTAAAGATTTTTTTTCTTGGACTTGGAAAAATCTAAGTCTCTATATGTCCATGTAATGCAACGTGGATGTCTTCTCATTTACAGAATAACAGCATAAAGCAATAGTTATTTAGAGTTCAAGCCAACACAATCAGCACACAGTTTCTACTGGTATGTTTGGATCATTTTTTGAATGTTTACTCAACAAATTTGAGTAGATCAGCTTAAGGATGACTGTTTTCCCTGGACAGATGCGGTAACCTTTGCTTGGGACACAGATCTAAGCACTTGATCCTTACTGATTTTAATATATCCCCATGTAATCCCCTGGTATGGGTGACCATATGAATTGTGTGTGTGTGTGTGTGTGTGTGTGTGAGAGAGAGAAAGTGGAAGTCCACAAGTGACCTAATTTTCATTAGTGGATAAAACTGAAAATGTAGACAAAATGGTTTGCTTAGAAAGGTATATTCGTACAGCACTATATTGTTAGGTATTAATTATTTGCAGAGAATGTCTTTTGTTTTTAAGACATACGTTTATTTCCTTTAGCGTCTCTTGTTCCCATTTGGCATGTTTTTCTCTTTGTTTCTCATGCCTCTATGAATGCTCATTATGAATGCTCATGATCGGTCACATAGTCAGTGGCATTGCAATGGCAGTGACAGTTTCAGCATCAAAATCATTATGTCCCAGCATTCTAAACCTGAATACTGGAAAACAAACCTTTGAGGGATACACATTGTTTCTTACTTACATGAAGAAAAAAAAATAACGATTTTAATTGTCAACAGGACAAAAATAAATAAATAACAAAATGTTAATAATAGCAAGAGAAAACATGACCTCCAGTTATGTATTTCTTATCTCTGCCATAACCCTGTGCACTCCCAGTAACAGTGACATGTAAGAAGTGCATATGTGCATTCAGATTGAGTTGGAGAAAAATAAAATATCACCATCCTAGTACAGAACGTATCTATGAAAAATATCAGTTATATTTCCCATGGGCTTGGCTTGAAAGGACTTTTTGGAATGGTCGGTGAGGTGTTAGGGAGGATAGATGTGGTAGAGATGTTGAGATGTATGTCCTGGAGAGAAACGTTTCCCTGTCTGAGGTAGAAGAAGGAGAGATAGTCCAGTCCACAAGGCAACCAACACTTGAATTCTTGTAGAACAAGATTCAGGTACATGTAGTGATGGATCTTCTGTTTTGTACACTAAAGGTTAAGCACATGTATCCATACCAGCTTTTTACAGCACTACTGATCCTCATTAACCAAATCCGTTATCAAATTGTGATTGGAATAATGGATTATGGATTATATTTCCCCACAGGACAAACTTCAGTGGAACTTGTTTGGGAAATGACAGCAAACTCAATCCGTAGATCAGCTGTTAAAATAAAATTCATTCATTTTGGTCTACTTCATACTAGATAAAATTGCTTTAGTTGTTGCAGTTTGCAGTGTCTATCACTCAACTGGACACCATCTTACCTTTTTGTCATCTTCATTTGGCTTCAAACTGCAATTATGAACAACAAAAATATACGTTTAATAAACGTTTAATCACCTGGACTAATTCAAATCATAGATGTCTATAACTCATTTATGACTAGCCAAAATTCAAGTCAGCATATCTGTAATTGCTGGGATGGACTGGCAACCTGTCCAGGGTGTTTCCCCGCCTTTCGCCCGATGAGCGCTGGGGTAGGCTGCAGCACCCCGCGACCTTGATTAGGATAAGCTTTGAAAACGAATGGATGAGTGAATATCTGTAATGGATTTTTGATGTGTCATAACTCAAATTCAAGATGTCCATGATACAATTATAAGTAGTCATAATAATTATTCTAAAAATGTATAGAACCACATGTAATGCTTTTAAAGAAATCTTAAAAATTAATACACTGAGTAATTTTAGGTGTTCGTCTTTCTTTCTGGAAGGGATTATTAATTCATAATGTTCTTTAAAAATAAGAACAACTTTACCTCTGTGAACTCTATACTTAATACACATATATACATATGCTGCAGCAATATACACAGTGCTTCATATATTCTGTACGCGTAAGATGTTATTCTGGAGTTTATACATAATAATAATGTAATTATGACAAATTTGCAGAAAAGGTTTGTTGTTGGTGGTCGTGGTCTATGAAGGAGGGAAACCATGAGGGCAGGAGCAGTGGTTAAATCTCATTTGATCTGCCAGATCATCTTAATCTCTGGCAGTCCCACATTTCACCTTTGTCAAGTACAGACTCAAAACCCAGCAATTATCACTATTTGATTTTTTCAATAACTGAACAGTCCCCAAAAATGTCAATTTATATTTGGATGCATTGTGTATATGCTTTGCTATATACAGTAGGTAATAGTGGGAATAAGTAAAGAAAAATGCTGATGATACATTACTGAATAATAATAACTAATAACCACATTAAATGTCCGCACAGCATAGCTTTATCACACCAGACATCCTTACTGATTAGCTTAATCAAATCAACTAACCTCAATTCAGATTTATGGTCAATTTTACAGTGTGAATGAAAGACACTGATTTGTGCAAAAGAAGTAACCTTGGAATTTGTAATAATCTAAGAACTAATCAAAGTGAACTGTGCATAGCAGGATAAACAGAGCTGAGGTTTTGGCATTGGTGATTCCTGAGCACTTCAGACACAAGAAACTGAACTGATGTGACAAGCTGATCGGTGCCAACCCGAGACGGGGGGAGAGAATGAATAATATCTCATTACTATCTGTCTGAATTAATATGGATGAATGACAGACATAAAAAATGACAGCAATTTCCTTGAGCACAGTTGAACAACACCTCTTTTTTTTATAGCCGTGAGAGTAGAATAGTTGTATCACTAGTATCACAAGGCAATCAGTTATACTGCGGAACTGCTGCAACTGAGATAACTGCTTCCCCCAGGGACAATGTCAGACTGATGATTCAGTTATGATGAAAGACTGATCATGAATGCACGTGTCACAACATTATAAGATGGTGTTTGTCATGATGATTAATGATGATTCAAAAAACATATATTACCTCTACAAGGTTCAACATTACCAAGAGGCAAGCTGGTCATTGTACAGTTTTACAACGAAGACACAGCATGAGAGGTGATAACAGAGAGTTTTGTGCACATTATGAACGTAGTTAATCCTTGTCATGACCTAACTGGATAAAACTAAGACTTGTTTACTAAAACCAAAGCAACGAGGGCTTAACCAATCAAAGGGCGATGCTGGGGAAACAAAAGGTTCCTTTCCTCTCATAACTCCTGATTTGAGAAGAGGGATCAAAGTCCAGAGTCTGAGAATGGTGAGAGAATTCAAATAAACCTCTTAAATGTACTGTGAGCTAAGATTTAAAACAAGAACAGTGATCTTAAAACTTGCTATTGGTAATGTTTGTTAAAAAAAAAGAAATCACTTTCACAATTAGTATAGCCCAAAAAAGTCACTCAAAATGTAAAACTGGGAAACTCAACAAAAAGAGTGGTACATTGTGTTAGTGCCTCGTTATTTTATTTATTTTAAAAATGCTCTTCTGTCCTTAATCCTCACTCTTCTGTAACTCAGCTGATGCAGTGACCCAGCTCTCAAATCGTTCTCCACATGCACAGTGACATGGCTGAAGGGAAAGACAGAATTAGAGAGAGAGAGAGAGATCACATTTGTTAGCACGACAGAAAGCGCTGGCCAAGAGCTCCAAGCCGCATCCTCCACCCACCACCCCCTACGCCACATGAGCTTTACCTAAACACAACCCTGAATGGGCGGCCAGTCACCCCATGTATTAACAGCTATTCCAACAGTCATTCTCCTGCAGTATGGATCAATACTGTTACTCTCCCTAGGGCAAGCACAGCACCACAGTTAGTGCCTTGACACAAATGGCTGATACTGTTGCATAGTGAGCAGCTAAACCAAGGCAAACCGAGATTTTGAAGCGATGAGGTGTTGAAGGGACAGTTTAATCAATAGCTTAGCTGGCTGTAGCATTCCCGCAGGATGATTATGTTGCAGTGAATTCTTTCCGTATACGATAAAATATTTTCCATTGTTAAAGTAATCCAAGCCTGCCGATCTTCCGTTTGGAAGAAACTCGTCCCTTTGGGTCTGAATTAGTTTCCCACATAATGTTCTACTGGTTGCTGGAAATGTCAAATGAGGACTGGGTAAAACGTTTAACGTGCAATGTGTGTCTGACGGTCCACTGGACTGGTTAAAGTGTTATTAATTTTGGTTAATGATGGTCAAGTTTAATGTTATTACAGAAACTATTAGCTGCCACATTGTGTTACTGAACTCACTAAGAACGTCTTCCACTGGTCTTCCGAGCATCCGTCTCCTAGTGTCATATTTCAGAGATTTCAGACCAAACCACAGGCATTCAAATCCACAAAAGGCAAAACTCAAATTCATGTTTCTCTAGCTGCAACCAATCAGGGTGTGGGTGAGTCACTGCTTAGCCAATGGCAATATCGGTGAACAAGGCTGCGCAAACGTTTGAAGGGCGGTCCCAATGAAACTAAAATAATAGAGAAAGTTGTATGGAAAAGCTTTGGGAACTGCCTCTCGAGTCCAGATTTGAAACTCGCGAAAGCTCTGGTGACTGACACCTTGATATGAACGTGTGATCAGCATTAAGATATCAGTTATATCGAAAGAGACGGATAACCATTGTGTTTTTAACTTCATTTTTGGGTGACGGAAAAGTTACCTTTACTTTTGGTACGTCGGATGAACTTCATGGCTGTGATAGCAACGGATATCAGCGGCAACCTGAGTGGGCTAGCACATACTTGCAGGACAGGCGGCAGAAACGTGCACTTCCAAAGTAAAACAGGAGGTTTTAAAATAACGAAAATGCAACCGAAGGAAACAGAATTCACAACAGACGGTTTACCTAAAGCTTTTTTGCACAGTTTGCGGACTTTATTTGATATACTTGATGACGGAAAGAGAGGTTATGTTCATATATCTGAGATTGAGAGCCGGTGGCAAGGCGCGGAGACTCAAGATTTACCCAGCGGTGTGTTGGATAGTTTGAGGCGGGTTGCACCATCCCATGGCTGCTTGACATTCGAGCGCTTTGTGGCGGGGCTCCGGTACTCGATGCTCCATCCAGAAAATAACAGTGTGAAAACACAGCCATCGACCCATCACCAAAATTCCTATTCAGGTGGATCTAAACCGCAACAACATCTGACAAACTCGCATAGAACAAGTGCTCTCTCGAGTTGTGGCATAGGAATACGACAGTGCGAAAGTAAAGTTCGTCCTCTCGGCCCAAGCAATGGCACTAATATACATCGCAGCCGTGCGTCCTCTCTTCACAGTCGGCCAAGACATCACGAAGACCCGGCTTCGGGATACATGGCTGCAAATAAGCACGGGGAGCCCGCGCAGTATCCTTCATGCTCTGGTGGGGTACAGCGATGTAACGATACTGGATACGAGAGGACCGGGAGGAGCCTAGAGCGCATTTCAGTTGTACCAGAAACTGCTGCTTACCGATCCGATTCCTCTCGGCTCGGGAAAAAGGTGCATCCGCCCCACCGTGGCCGGTCCATCGAGTCACTTGCTCTTGAGTCACCACAACCTCCGAGGCCCCGTAAGTTACTGCATCACTCTGTGTCCAATTTTCAATAATCTATATAGCCGTTAATTACAAGTGCATTGATTGATATATTTACATACAAGTTTAATGTTTCCTTAGTTATTATTACCATACTTGTCACATCGTAACTTTTTTTCTGGTGTAAAACGCCAGATTGGTCAGATAAATGTATAAAAGCAGGGTATAGTTTTTTTGTTTTTTTTTTAAAGGCAGACATACATACTGAGCAGAGGTCGGTTACCTCAAACAACCTTTTCCCATACAGACAGTGATCTACACTGTTGTTTTTCACTTTCAGTGTAATGCAGGAGACATGACCCGTTGGTTTCACAGTAACACATAGCTAAACCCTGTAATAGGATCAGATAGGTAATTAGGAGGTCAGATCTCGTTTGCTTAATGCCAGTGTGTGTAATAAAAGGGATACTTCAGGGGCACGAGTGTGTGATGTCTGGTTTCTCGGTCTCAGAGTACCTGTAATATTCAGATACAAGAAGAGCCAAACCAAGGAGTTAATGCTATAAGCTTTCACCAACCCTTACGGACACCTCAACTAATTTCTGGTTCAGTGTTAAAGTTCCCTCAAGTGTTTTGTTGGCTTTGCCACTACAGTATCTGATATGCCACAAAAATTCTCAAACCTTTCTTCAAACAGCATGTTTATCGCACAGTAGTGTTATAATATCTGCTATGTGTAGAGGGCCTTTTGACGCATTGACGCATGTTTCTGGAATCCCTTAGATTTTAGTCGAATAGTTTTGATGCATTAAATTTCAAGCAGTTTTCTAATAATAAAATGATCCTTGTGCCATGAGCACATAACTACTCTGATCTCCCTGAACAATCATCTGATAATAAGATTATTTCTTTTGTCATGAGTACATCACTGCTCTTCTTCTCCCTCATCTTCCGTGTCTGTCTGGAGCTATAAGTTTGACATGGCTGGGGGCTGTCTCACAGAGCAGGGCCCTAATACTTCCATCACTGGCAGGCGGGAGGCTGTAGATGAGATTGAAGTGCATGGTGATGTAATCCCTTGCAGTTCTGCCCATGGATTTTACCGGATTACAGCACGCTGGTAATTTAGGCATGACGGCACCAAATGCCAGGCTGTCTGTCCCGTGGATACTGGGCTCTGGGAGCCTTAGTCCAGGGTTTGGAGGAGTACCAAGATGGCATTGAAAGATCAGAGATCACGCTGATCACATATGTGGATGTGGAAAGGGCAGGAGAATAAAGGCAACGGAGGATGTAGAGATACTGACATGGGCATCTGGGTGAGGGACCTGATTCAAAGAGCTGCAGTAGAGCGCACACGGGGAAAGCATTTGGTTGCACTTTTTTCACAACAAAGAATGTTAAATCTTGCCCGAACTCTCCCGGTGGAACTGGTTTTCCATTTTAAAAAGTCAAGAGTTCACGTCAAGTCACTGCACAGGAATATTTTCCATTCCTTCTCACCCCTTGCCCTCTGTGTTCATTTAGGAATGGTGAGAGTGGGAGTAGAGGAGCTTGCTGGTGCTTGTTGTTTGCAACCAGTTATCTGTGAAATGATGAGCTCACCAGAGGCAAATATAACAGCTTTTAAGGAGATGTCCAATTAGACCTGTCCCATTCCCTTCTAGCCGTTTATAATGACAGAAAGAGGTACAGAAACCCCTTTAGGGGAGTGATGTACAATATGTACAGCCGTCTAACTGTGGGCCTATACTTAAGGTTGATTAATGTTTTTGTCTTGGTAGAGGAAATGGTCCTCTACAAGAGCAACCACTATAGCCCGACCATAGTCTGTCTGGTTTGTTATGACTGTGTTGACTGTTTGACTGTGGAGATGTAGTGGTTACTGGTATTTTACACAAGAAGTAATTCAGTCTTTGTCTCATGAGCAGCTGAAGTGCCAGGGTACCTGAAGTGCCATGTTGTTACTGTCATGCACTTTGAAATGTGAAGTGAGTGGATGCCTGTTAAAGACTACATTAACCCCTTTAAAATGTGTGTTAATATATAATTTGCCCTGCTTTTGTCTGTTGGAGTGTATGCACAGTTGCATACAGATGTTTATAGTTTTTGTGAGTTCTACCAAAATGAATGAAACATTTGTAAATGAGAGATGTATAGCTTGAACTTCGCACCTGCCAGTTAAAGCACAATTATTATTATTATTATTATTATTATTATTATTATTATATTTAAAGCATACTTGCCTGGTTCGTGAATGCCTGAGGCACTAGTGTCAAATCCTGTTATACTACAGCTGAGACTTGTCAGGGCTGTCACTGCATTAAATCATATGACTGAACACATAACCAAAAACATTACATACCAACCACAACGACACAGCGTAATGTTACAGGAATCAGCGGTGAAGAACCTGTTGTGAAACCTGCGTAATGTGCATTTATAGAGTACGGACAATTACATCTGTGAGTAAGCGTAACTCAGAGGGCTCTACTCATGCCCTCGACAATGTGATGAATTTGTAATACTTAGAGGTGTAATTAGTCACGCTGTTCACAGTTTGGTTCTTTGAGACATGGTTTGGCTTGAACAAAAATTGAACCAACTCAGAACTTAAGTTTTTCATTCTGTTTTGTTTAAGCACATAGAAATTTAACACAGAAAATAACAAATTTAATACAAACAGCAAAAAAGTTCCTCCTCCTCCTCAAAAAAAAGAGAGAGAGAATGACAGAAAACTAATCTTCAGCACCTTTAAACAAGTAAAAGAAATCTAAACTTGAGAAGCTTTGTTATTTTTAAAGCTCCTTTCCATTGTAATGAGTGAATTACTGTAAATATATATGTCAGTGCATTTAAATTTGAGCTTTTTCTTCAAGAAAAAGACTGCAAGAACATTAAACTCGAGCACCGGTTATTTCATTTTTTTTTCATCTAGAAAATGAGTATAAGAGAACTAAACCTGAAAACCGGGGCTGTCGCTGTCATTTCAGCCGAAAAAGAAACACGTGGCTGCAAAATGACAGCCGACTGCTCTGACCTTTCTCAGATCAATGCGCGGAAACTTTTAGATGAGGGTGAGGGAAAACAAGTTCCCAATTAGAAAAGCGTAGAGATTAGCTCTGCTTTATGCGTTTAAGTGAATTTGTGTATTCCAATAATTCATGTTACTCGTGTTACTCGAGTAATGGCACCATGTGTTTTGTTAATTAAAACGGACGACACTGTTATTAAAGCATATGCGCACTGCTTGGTAAACACGGCACATCGACTTGTTCACAGCGAGGAATGACAAAGAAAAAGAAAATTATGAATAATGCTTTTCTTAATGATCAAAAGCAGTGTGAGCAGTGTGAACAAAATACAGTGTGAAATGTTCTTCTCTTCTAAGAGTGTGTATTATGGAAAAAACTTGAGGTAAAAAAAATAACAAAAAAAACTGCAGATCACTACACACTTATTGTGGACCAAGCCAAGCCCTACTGAACTGCAGTTTTTGGTTTCAGTATAAACTGGTCACACCCCTGGTGACAACTATGTCATAAAAGTGGTAAATACTCAAGGTTGTGGTTATATTGCGGTATATATCGTGATGTTGCAGGAGCTCCATGTGGATGTTACTTTTTTCTCTCTGTCTTTCAGCTGAGGAAAACCTTCTAGACACAAGCAGATTCAGCCCTCAGAGCCCATAATCGAGAACTCATGTTTTCTACCCTCACTGATTGACACAGTACTTCAGCTGTGGTTCTTGGAAATGAATGACTTGTGCAAATGTCAACATTAGTGTCCTCTCTTGCCCAGTCTCTGAATAATTTTACTATCTGAGGTTAGGCTCACTGGGAGGATTTGTATCCAAACAATATGCTATAATCCAACAAATTGCCTCACCTTTATTCCGCTATATGCAGTGGAGGGGAGCTCTCAAGCACAATTTGACAGATTTAGATAGAAAGGATATTCACACGTGTCATTTGTATTAGATATGGGTGGAATCAGTTTAAGCTCTTTTCCCATACTTTTGTTTGTGCAGTAGTACCGAATGATTTTTGTCTACGAGTTTTGAAATAGAATGTCAAACACTTAGAACGTGTTGAGTTCCAAACACTTACAAAATGGCACACTGATACAGTTCTTGTGGTTTGTGGTGGTCTTTCAACATAGTGATGCTCCAAACCACAAAGCAAGGATTGTGAAAGTGGTGTCTCAGGAGGAAAAAAAAAAGCAAAAAGCTCAACCTCAACCTGACAAATCGGTAGGCAGCAGTGAAATGGAGCAAACACCACGAGGGCAAAGATGCTATCAGTTTCCTTGAGATACTTAATATTTTGCTTGAAGTAATATATAAGGACATTGTTTCATTTTTTCATCATTGTGTAATTTCCCTTATCAGCTGATAAGGATAAGATATTCTATCTTGTCAGTTTTCATATCCTTTTTTACACGTTTCAGTGCAGAGGTGTGTGCTACAATTTCATTTCACAGTTTGAACTGCAGTTGTGCTACATTTGCCAACCATAACTGGGAGTCCCTGAGGACACAGTTTACATTTACATTTATATTTATTCACTTAGTAGACACTTTTGTCCAAAGTGACTTCAAAGTGAGGCAAAATCCAAAACAAGCATATGGCCATGAAGGAGCTGACTGTGGTATAAGTGCCACAGCTAAGTTCAGTTTTAGACCAGATACAAGTGCAAGAAAAGATGAGGGGAGTAAAAGAGTGAATTACAAACAGATATAGGTTGAAACAGTGCGAGTAGTCGACTATGGTCCCTCCCTCCCTCACTCCCTGTCTTGTTCAAAAATGATTACTGGCAGTCAGATGACAATATAGTTCAGGACCAAGTCAGCCGTTTTGCACTCTAGTGCATTTCATTTCTCAACAGCACAATGTAACTGAGCATGGAAAATGAGTGATTTGGCTTCACTGTGTGACAGAAGTGCATCTCTTCTCACTTCGACTCTGTATGGGAGAGGTATAAGGGGATAATTGTGCGTTCAAATTAGCAGAGAGAGGGGTATTTTTGTTTTACTGCCACATGTGTCCTTTTTGCTGGCTGAATGTACATATCCAAGAGAGTTTGTAGTGGTTTCAGTTTCCCGTTACTCTTACAAACAATTTTACTGTTTGTATACTTGTTTTACACAAATTCATACAGGGTGGAGCTCCCTCGTGTGGTTTACTTGGTTACTGCAGAGGATTAGTGAAAAGCAGGTCTATTAATGTATTACAAAAATGTTACAAATATAATTGACTTTGATAATTTAATTATTTCAGTAGAAACTCATATGGGACACTGTATTGAGTTAGCACATGGAAGCAACCATTATAATGTATTAATGGTAGACTCTGTCACCTTTTCTTCTCTCTCTCTCTCTCTCTTTCTCTCTCTCTCTCTCTCTTTCTGTCCCTCCCTATCTAAGGATCCTCTGAAACTGGTGGTCTGCCACGATCACAGAGTGAAACCACTACAGGGTTTACAGGGTCCAGGCGCCATGGGCGAAGCCGAGATGAACAGAGGCGTCACACCATCACAAATGGAGTAGATTATGGAATGGTAGGGAAGACACACTGACACTCCTTCAATAAACAACACAGATAATTCAATGATATGACGGAGACCCACATACAAAGCTAAACTTAGAGAACAGATGTGTTGGATTACAGTAGACAGACGCATGCTCACAGAGAGCTGCAAATGAAGATGCAACACATGGTGGAAAAAAAATATTACTGAACCTCACATAGAAAAACTGTAGATATACTACTTAGAAACATCTTTGGATTATTCTGTCTGATAAATCACAACATTTACTCGTTTAACTGACAGTATTTTTTTTTTTTGAGGTGTGACTGTATATTTATGTAGTGTGTTTGTAGAGGTGGGGCTGCAACAATGGAAACAAAGCAGTTCTTTCAGTTACACTTTCACAGTCGGTTTGTAAACATCTTAGTGCTGAGCTTATGTTGATAATTTATTAGTGTGGGAGTGTCAGCCACGGTCATTCTCCCTCAAACTGTTCATTGGGTATTGTTGTATTAATAGGGCCCTCCTTCAAGGACCTTACATTACTGAATGATTCTTAAACTGTTCATAATGTCAAAAACACAGTGGTTTGTTTCACAGATATATGACAAGGCATTTGCTGTTCTGACTCACCTAGGAACAGGTGGCTTTTGGGGGAGGGAGAGACTTTTGAATAATCACGACATTTCTACTTGGAAGAACATGTATAGGCTGTATAATGATCATCCCGATAGGGTTGGGCCGATAGACGATGCCATCGTCCGTTCTCGATGGCTGACAGTCATCGTGACTCCCCCTCTCTCCACAGCGCCAGCGGGGCGCACCCTGCCACACACACACTATTACTCCAGTGTCTCTGCTATCGTGTAGAAAAAAATATTTATTACTTAATTCTTATTTATTACTTATTTGCGGGGATTTCCCGGGGATCAGGTTGAGCCGTAGAACCCATGAATATGTATTTTACAGAAAGCGACAGAAAGCACAAACACGAAGGATGGGTTTATTCTAATTATTATAATAGCTCCTTGTGCCTGACTTACTAAAGGAAAAACAGCTTGTTTAATCACACCACTTACCGCCCAGTGAAAGCATGTTTTAATTTAGGTACAAACATAAAAATGATTTTTAAATCTACCTGCTTTGCGCCTGCCTCAGTAAATCAGGGGCCGAGTTTTTATTTGTATTGCAAAAGTGAGGATGAAAGCTGACCTACAGAGCGAACTGGGTAGACATTGCCCAACCCTACATCCAGAGGTAAAGGAGCTGGCGGGAGAACAATTGTAGTTTGCATGATTGAACTAATGATTATAAACATGGCTTGGCAAGTACATACAGGGTGACTGTCTCAGCAGGAATTCAGTACACATTTGTGGTGATCAAAAACCATCTTCCTCTAGGAGATATCTGTGGCATAGCATTAGGGTGTTGAACCCATGTGTAGCTTGCACCCAGCCTGGACCCTCAGATAAAAAAAAAAAATTTACATGAGAGAGCCTGTAGGCAAAACCAAAATGGTGTTCAGACGTTTAGAGGACTCACCATTTATACTGTTAAATTATTAATGATCAGTTATGTACAGTCCAGATCAGGTGTATGCCAGCCTGTGTATGCCAACGAGCTTCTCCAGCCTGTCTAGTCGAATATCATATCATGATCTATGCTATCAAATGCTCTAGTATAGTATAAGCATGTCATTGGTGACCATGTGCGGATAACAGTTGATGACGCCTAAAACAAAGACAGTTGATTAGAGAAGCTCTGAGAATAGATTAAAAGGCAAAGAATAATGGAGCTTGTGAGATGTTTCCTTACAATGCACTGTGAGAAGCCCATCTGGGGTTAATACAAATCTGTCAAACCGGATGTGGCAAAGACATACAGTGCAAGTAGGGCAATTTTGTACAGAATTAACATGCATACAAATGCAAAAATTACTGTGTGTTTTTTCATGAGGGAAGATATGCCACCTCCAACTCCGCTAATATTTCCCATATATTTCCTTCATAGTCATCAATATTTGTTTTTTTTCACCTCAGCAATGGTTATCTGTCATCTGGTGTCAGAGGCATGGCAGAAGTCACTCTCTTTCTCACAGACACACACACACACACACACATACACACGCCTCTGTAAATGTTTTGTACTGTGATTTTGTAGGGTTGCAATGTCCCAATATCCTCACAAGCCATTGAAATGACTGTTTCTGAAACCGTGTACCTTCTGGCTCAACAACAGAAGTCGTGGAGGACATGATGTTTGAATGAAGTACAGTGTATTATTGGAGCTGTTAATAGGTAGTGGCAGACCCACTGTGATATTTTGCTTGTTTTGCATGGAACAATAACAGAGCTGAGATGAGGTAAAGAGCCTCAGATGCATGAGGTGACAGCAGACATTTGTTGTGCTGTAACAAACATAAAGGAATAAATGAACAAATAAATTAACATGTCCAGACTGATGGTACATCTTTTTTTGGGATCTGCTCTCACTTTTTCTCAAGTATTTCAGTGAGAAAGGTTCTGACCAAACCGGAAATTAACGTTTTTTTTTAAATGATAATGAGTAAACAAGCCCATCGTTTTGTGTGTAGAACACAACGTTGAATTTAATTCAACGTTAAGTAGATTTCATTCAAAACATGAATACTGCCTCAAACCGTGAGTTGTTAGCTGATTTGAAAACAGACAGCAAATCAGGTAAGCACGTGTTGCTCTTTTGTTGGGTATTATAGGTAACTGATACTCTGAGCCATCAGTTCCTGTGTAACATTATCTTTCCACTTTCAATAATATGTATTATTCTGAGCACAACGGTGCAGTCTGACCTCCTAGTGCTCTTTGTTTCTCTTCATTCATGGTCAATACCTCTCCGCTCTTTATACTCCTCCCTCTATAGCCCACCCACTCCTCTCTCACCCCCTCCCCTTCTCCCTCTACGTCCCTCCCCTCACCCACTCCTCTCGAGCTTTCCTACCTCTCACTAACTCTCTCCCACTCCCCCCAGCTTTCACTCTTTCCTGCGCCCGCTGTTCGTGCACACTCTCTTTTTCTGTTTTTCTTTCTGTTGCTCTGCCGTACTTTTTCCGTTAACCTCTCTGGTGGAACCTAGTGTGCTTGTCTCTCTCCCCCTCCCTCCCTCCCCCTCGTCGGCTGCCTGTCCCCATGGTGATTAGCCGGGTTGGGCCCCGGGGCCTGGAAGCTAGGGAGTCTGTAGGCTCACCCGGCCCAGCCTGGACAGCCGTCTGGGCAGCCTACACCACTGTGTTCATCCCTCTGAGCAGCAGCCTGTACAGCAGCAAGGCCCTGCACTTTTTCCTCTGGGTGAGTGCCAGCAAAAAACTGAGAGAGTGCAGAGAATGAAAGTAAACAAAAGGGAGAGAAAGAAATGTAATGGGTGGGACAGAGCAGTGAGCTAGAGAGGGAGAAGAAGGGGAGCGCGAGTTAAGACTTGAGAGAGAGAGAGAGAGAGAGAGAGTGATTTTCACATTCTGATGGCTCAGAGATTTTTGAAGTTGAGTTTGTGAAATGGGTTGAAGATTGATTAACTGATGGCTCTTTGGCTTGAACTGTGTTATACTGATTTGTTTCGCCTCGGCCTGTGAAGATACCTGTAACGTAACATTGGTTGTATTATGCAGTAGTGATGAATTGCCTAGAAAGTGTTACCATATGCCTTAAACAGCTACAGTTTAGATGAATGTAACAGCTACGGTGCTTAACTCATGTAGAAAATACTAGGGTGTGAACTGCATGGAGCTTGAATTTAAACTAGGATTTACACAGAAGTAAAGTAAGACTACCATGTATTCGCACCGTTTTTGTGAATTACTTATAGTATAATGTATCTTGCTTGTCCATCAGAATCAGTGCTGTCTGTCAGGTGATGTCATTGTCGACTATCCATGCCATGTCACTTTGACTCTGCTATTAGCGTTCTCAGTGTCCGTATTGGCTGTACTGCTGCGTGTGTTCCCCCCTCCTCTCTTTACAAAGAGGATTTACCCTCTCCCTGGCCCACCACACAAACACACAGGCTGACACTTTAGGTCACGCTTCATTCCAACCACAAAAGCCTCTCACCCCACCTCTCGCTCTCTCTTTCTCTCTCTCTCTCTCTCTCTCTCTCTCTCTCTCTCTCTTTCTCTCTCTCTCTCTCTCGCTCTCGCTCTCTCTCTTTCAAAACATTAGCTCTTTCTTTGGGTTCTATTCTCTGTCTATATATCTCACTCACACAGACTTTTTTATGCTAGCTCACTTTCTCCTTTTTAATATTCTCTGTCTTTCAGGGTACTTCCTTGCTGGTAGTGGTCTTCATTCAGACAAAATTTGGCTGAAAGGCAAACGTGTTTGGTATGCATAGGGACAAGAGGGCAATGTTTTGCCCCCACTGTCAGTGTTCTCTTGCAAAGCTGATAAGATTCGATGTGATATGATTAGAAAGGGAGTCAAAGATGGTCTTCTGACATGCAGCGCTATTGGTTTACTGGTCACATATTTTCCTTTAGGACCATTCTTTTACTTATTGGGGTTGGTGAGAGACTTCCATTTGAATGAAGTTTTTTGGAAAATGGATAAAAGGGTGTTTTTCTTAACAGATGTGGCCGTCCACTGGACTTCAGCATGAAAAATGAATTTGATATTGTGTTTCTACACAGTTAGTCACTTGTGGTGCTTATGTTAAGTCACTTTGTCAAACATGGTGGCATTGATTTCAAAGCCTGATGTGTTGGAATGGTTGATTGTTCAGAGGTCAGTAATAAAGACAGAGGCAGGACACCTCACTTCAAGCTTCTCTACGGGTGCACTGACCCAGCGCTCATCAGTGTAACGGTTACATGTTGTCACACCGGTCAATATTCCTAATACTTTTATGGGTATTCCACAAAATTCCTGTGTCTGCATGAAACAATAAAAAAGAGATGACTTTCTTCTGCTGGTCACCTTTTAGCTGAAGCAGATGAAGGAGCTGGAGCAGGAGAAGGACTCCCTGCTGGCTGGTCTGGATTTGGTGGAGAGGGCCAGAGAGTGGTACCAGTCTCAGATCCACAGTGTCACTGAGAGACAGAGGCATGTGGGTCAAAGCAATCACTGTGCTGTAAGTGCCTGCCCGGTGGCCCAATAAAGGTGTATCAGACAACGTAATTTTTGTGTTTAGGATCTTTTGCTCTTAAGCTGCCATTTCTCTATACTCATTTTCAGCATTATTTGGACAAAGAGTTTTTTTGTACTGGGATGTCACTGAATGTGTTGTTTTATGGGTTAAACTCAAATTTAGTGGGATTTCATTTACTCCCCCTTTGCCCTTCTTTACTTGTTTTCTGTATTTGTTGTCAGGATTTTCTCACGGAATCCAGTCAAAGTCGCTTGGGTGTCCTCCTGCCCAAACTACAGGAAGTCAACCGCTGCCTTAATGACCTAATATCCAATTCTGGAGCGGTTAGTAAATCCATATGAATTGAACTCGTTTACTAAGTGAATGTGTGCTAAGGAGATAAAAATCTGTGGAGTCACATCGGTTTGGAATCCAAAATAATGAGGATGCGGGTCAAATGACTGCTCTCTTTCTGCATGGTTGAATGAGGTTTTTATTCATGAGGAAAGAATTTGCCAGAATACTTCTTCATTTGCAAACTTACTCTGAAAAAGTCTGTTTATCAGAACCTAAACAGAACCTAAGTCATCTAGTTTGTCTGTTTTCAGCAAACCTTCCCATCCCCTGGCACCCAACCCTCCACCATCTCTCCCAGTCAGTCTGTCCCTGCACATCCTCAGGCCATCCAGAGACTGAAGGACCAGAACCGCCTCCTCACACAGGTGGAAATTCACTTTTTTCATCTGTTTTGTGTCATAACACATATGTCAATCAGTAACAAACATAAACCTCCTGCTTTAATGTCATTCATTGTCGTTACCTGTCTGCTCTTTCTCCTAGGAGGTGACTGAGAAAAGTGAACGCATCACCCAGCTGGAGCAGGAGAAGTCTGCTCTAATCAAACAGCTTTTTGAAGCTCGTGCCCGCAGCGCTCATGACAACAGTGCACTAGACTCAACTTTCATCTAATGAAATTCACTCCAACAATACCGTTAACACCACCATCAGCTCCACACTCTGATCACTCTTTGTCAGAACTGGGTGACGCAACACAGCCTTTCATTTCCCCAAGCAAGGGTAGTATGCTTCATCGTAACTTGGAAAATGACCCTCTTATTACTGAGGACATTTCCAACTGTCTGCTGATCACTCCACTGGGGACGCCTTACGTAACTTCAACCCATTGTCATGTGACCACTCTTGCTCCAGAACGCTGGAGGAACGACAGAATCACCAACCATATGAGCACTCCAAAACCCATCAAATCATGAACTTCCACCTCAAGCTATTTTCTGACCACTCCATCATTTGATCGATCCATCTAGGGCTCTGGAAATAACTATCATCTGATCTATCAACCACTCCAGTTGAGCAAAGACTGTGTGGACTTCATTTTTCACTGATGCCAGGCAAGGACCTGAGACTCGGAGGTTGATGTTTTTCTGATACAATGACTTTGGATATGCTTTTCCTATCAAAATGATAACTTCTTCCGTTGTGAGCCATAACTAGTGAATTTGGATTGGTCATTAAGATTTTACATTTTAAAATTCAAGAAAATTCTGCCAACAGCTGACTACCATTTTTGGATATTTTCATTCATAAAAGATACCCTCTCGAAGTATGGTCTTAACCATAGTAAATTGTAGTCCATACTTTCGCTTGTTTTTGAAGACCTGGTCTGATCATTGGGATGCTTAGTTTAAAAAAAAGGCTTTGTGCCTGTTGTGTGATTTTAAAAGGGATGGATTTTAGTTTGTCCTGGATATTCTGAAAATTCTGTTGTGAGTGGTCTCATCCCTCTCAGTGAAAATGTACCGATGTTCTTTGGGTAATGTGAAAAGGTATCACCTTACATTCACGCTGACGCAACTGCCAAAGTTGCCAGGTGAATTCTCCAACAGAGAATCTACAGAAGTGTCATAAAGCTAAAAGAAAAAAAATGTACTGATTGTTACGCCAATCTTTACTCCTAAACGCAACTATTAAAAACGTTGAGTATTTTAACTGGTACCAAATTGCTTTACCAGTCATTTATGGGCAAAGTAATGAGCCATAATGAAGCACCAACAACTGAGGAGAGAAAAGAGATTTTAGACGATGATCATCTTAAAAATGAGACATATTGAACAAACAAGGCTTTGTCCAGTTTCAAGTTGACTGTCAAGCCCACAAGCCAAAGAAAGGTATTGGAAAAAGATGAGAAAGACATTAGCACGTAGAAAAGATTTGAAAATATGAAACAGGTTGTAAAGTAAGGGTGTAACGGTACATGTATTGATACCAAACCGCTTGGTACAGAACATATGGTTTGGTAAATACTGTATTGCAAATAGAATAACTGACCACAGGGCAAGGGTTAATGCAGCTCATAAAACTATACATCAATTGTCATGTAATTTTCATTTGGATGAGTCACATGTGAAAATGACAGATGGTTATAATCCCAAGAGCTGACATTGTGACTTTTAAGAGTCTTTAACAAATGTGTGTGCTGAACATTATTTCAAAATCCTCATCCCAGTGGATAATTTAATTTCAGAAAAGATTTTGATTTTCCATTTCTGTTTTCCAGGGACAACTGATTTGACTTTTTTGAACCAATGCCAGTGTTTAACCAACTAAGGCAAATAGCTGATATGCTGGGCTGAAATTGAGTGTCAGTTTTTCAAAAGTTTGATGACAAAATGGACAATGGACAAAATTGCCCCGAAACAGCATTTTTTTTTACTTGCACTTACTTCCAAAGGCAACAGCTTGCAACTGCAAGTCCTGACAAAAACTGTAATTTTAAAAAAAGTGTATTCGTATAACTAACCGCAGAATTCTTTAACAGGTTCATAATTCAATAGTTCTGAAACTCAGTTATCTCTAAACACATGCCTTCTGTCTGTGAGATGTATTTTTTTTTAACTTTGTCTGTCATGACAAAACATTGTAAATAGCTGTTAGTACCTAGTTAAGTTCGTAACAGGCTATATGGACTGATACCTAGCTAGTTTGTACCATTTAGAGCTTGAATATATGTTTAGCACAGAAAATACTTTGAAGATACAGTGTGATGATAACGTCAACAATATCAGAGGAGATTAGCTACTATATAACTACTTTATAACATCCAGTCATCTGATTCATAGTTAGATTCATAGTTTAAGCACTTTGAGTTACTTTTCATACTCTTTGAACTGCAATCATATTGGCTTGTGAAGTGGCAGTAGCCTACAGATAATTACACTTGAGCAGCCAAGACCAGCTTCTCAACACCTCCACTCAGCTGCTATTTAATTTTAGAGGTTGGAAGACTTTGGTCACAGTGTCAATTCATGTGGCTAACTATTTTATTTAAACGTTTTCTAATAGTGAAATACTGGGCAGTGTTTTCCTCCTGCCCAGCTGTAATTGTAACCAGTGGTTTCTAAGTGGGGACTTTTGATATGAGGTGTTGCATGCATGCAGTTTTCAGAATGGATTCCAGATTGTGCGCTCAGCCTAGCTGTACAGATACAACTGGTTTAACAAATACTGAAGAGCCGATGGAAGAGGGTGAATATTTGTGCGCTCAATTAGTCGTTGCACTCTACTTTTCCTCTCTGTTTTAATAATGTATTGGACTGTCAGCCCTATCCCACAGTATGTATCACACTGCTAGTCAGTTTTGTGTACCGTTACACCCCTAGTGTTCAGTGAATGTATTCTGATTTTGCTCTCACATTGGAGGTCATCTCCTAAGTTAAAGCAGGATTCAGGGAAGGATGCTCAAAGTAGGAATGATAAAGAGAGGGACGGTTTTTAAATTATGGGCAACAAAGTAGGCTAATGTTGATAGCTTTATGTTCTCTTATTTTTCTAGTTAGTCTTGATTAAACATTTACGCATCCCTGTGTGGCCTGTGTCAGTACCTCAGCTGGTCGTAGATATTGTCGGTCAGATCTCCTGTCTGCGCCTATCTCAAGACATGTCCCTAGTCCTTTTCATCTTCACAAATTCACAAACAGAAAGTCAAAACTGTTATCTCTTGATGAGATTACTCCAGTGTCCCTTGACACTCTGAAAGTGACTCACAGACTAGACAAAAGGCTTAAAATATAGAACTGTAGACATACCTCCTGGTTTTTACTCTAGCCCAAATTTGCGTCTCTGAGTTCTTAATCAAAAGCCAGAACTTAAATATTGGTGAAACCAAGACATCAAAAAAGAAAGAAAAGAAAAAGAGAAAATCACCCCGTGTTTCTGACAAATAATGTTGGTTGTCGTTGGTGATGAGATCATGTTCAAATATACTTCCTTCGGCTCTACCAGTTTTACTGCGACACCATTTTTAAGCTATCTAATATCTGTTTTGCTGTGAAATAAACATTTTATGTCACTCCTTTCAATACTTTTCATCACTGTCCTCTGTTGCTTCTTTTTTCATCCTCACAGTTACTCATGTACAGTTTTATAGCTCTTCATGTGATTGATCTGAAAAAGCAGCAAGCTCTGGTTGCAGTCCTATGTGTCTGTGTATGTGTGTGACTGGGTAAAGCAACACCCATGCACAACACCCCACCTTTTCTTAATGAGCTGACTGCACAGCTGCAGTTTCACACCAGCAGTTTCAGGCCGATACCCTAACCCTAACCAGAAAGTGTCAGTGCATGCGCTGAATGCCAATGGCCTGAAACTGCTGGTGCTAAACTGCTGTTAGGCGTGAAACTGCGGCTCTGCAGACAGATACTATTGGGTGGTGCTCATGGGCTGTAAATTAGCATAATTCACACCCCAAAATACCACTGAAGGCTATATGCCCCGCCCCTATTTGTACAGAAATGTCATTTAAAAAAATGACATTCAAGCGTAACAAGAGGAACTTCACGAGTTTGGAGATTGAAGTCTTGCTTTCTGAGATCAGTGTGCGGAAACGTTATTTTTAGCAGCAGCGATAATGGAATTAAATAAAGCCAAGAAATGGGAGGAAATGCTAGTGCTGTTAACGCAGTATCATTTGAAGTCCAAACCGTTACTGAAATAAAGAAGAGACTTGATTGAAATTGGTTTGATTGAAACGGAATTAAAAAAAAAAAAAAAGCATCTCACCAGAGCAAAGCAGTCTCTCCCTGTAATCGTGTACAGTTACACAATTACAGGGAGAGGGGGTCAATGGGAAATCTCTGTCATGGTCAATTCAGTTACAATTTGAATTGAACAGTAAAACATTCAAACACCGCAGCCACACAGGATAATTTCAACATAATTATACACCCTGATGTTTAATTTAGACAGTCAAACTCAAAATTCATTTAAAAAAAACAATTGTTTCAGAAAGAGTTTTAAAAACTTTTTCAGCTATAGAGAACAGAGAATTCTACACAAGAGGGAATTAGTGAATGCGGTAAGTTCTCTTAAATCACTCAATACGAGCATGTGATTTTGATGGAAATGTCGGTCTGCCATAGGGGCTCAATGTGCATACTATAACCTACTCTACGAGCAAAATGGTAATATTTTAATTTCAAGTTCAAAAACAGTCACTTTCTTTAAGAAAGGTCATAGACTGCTACATTGGTGCATGACTTTAACCTCATTTAACCCAAAAAAAGGTTTAGACAAGTTAAGTGAAATTTGTCAGGTACTGATTTTACATAGCTAGCTCTTAAAGGATAGCTGGAGGATAACAGATAAATGCAAAAGAAAAAAATACTGACTTTCTAACGAAAAATGATATGTTCATATCACACGGCAGCACTGAAAACCTAGTAGGCCAGAGGCAAAGCTGAACACGCCTCCTTAGAAAAAAATGAACTACAGAGTACCATCAAAGCCTAAACATGTTTGGGCAAGAGTATTTGATTTGTAAGTGCTGTATAGCAGCATGCCACCTGGAGCTTTTCTTTTTTTTTAAAGGGCACTCACTGCTCCCTAATGATCTCAGAAGTGTGTCTGTGGTTTAATCATAATGCAAAGACCTGATATTTTATGAAAGTAGGAAGTGATGATGTTAATCAGCTCTGATCAAAGGCCAGTGGAGTGATTCTTGTGTGATAGGCAATGGAATAGGTTCTTTAGTATTTCTGCTTTAAGTGTGAAGCTTATTAGCCTCATCTGATCTGCAGAGCTAAAGAGAGTAGTGTGATTCCCCTGACAGATCGATGAAGCTCATCAGAACTGAGTTGAGTGTGAGGGACTCCAATTTCCCCGAGGGAAAAGCAAGTCCAATTACAATGTACAACACAGTTCTGCTGTAGCAGATCAGGTCACAGGACCCTCAGGCCAAAGTCAGTGGCATGTAACATTATCTATCATCATCCATTCACTGTGCTTTCGCCCACTGCCATGGAGCGTCACCTACAGTGTTTGGACCAGAAATTGCTTTCCAGCGCTAGTCAGTCATGGAACGTCACCTACAGTGTTTGGACCAGAAATTGCTTTCCAGCGCTAGTTAGTCACGGAGTGGCAGGCATCTACCTCCTCTGAGGAAGCTTCCTGACCAGTTTGCCATCTTTATGCCTTGGTATATGAACCATTTCCCGTAAATCATCTTGTTCTCCTGCATCTTGTTCTGCTTTTACGTAATTATGCTCTGATCCCCACCAGAGATCTTCAATGCCCAACATTTTTAAACAGGTACAAGTGGTATTTTTTCCCCTAACCAGAACCTCATCAGTTATTAATCGAAACATATTTTGACTAATATATCTTCACTATTATAGTTTGGCCTCTCTCTACACATTAGTGGCAACTCTCCTTCTCTTTTGGTTCCCTCTTCCACAATCACTTCAGCCCCTGCTCATACTGTTATTTTATTTTGACTAATATATCTTGACTATTATAGTTTGGCTTCTCTCTACACATTAGTGGCAACTGTTCTCCTCTAGTGATTCCCTCTTCCACAATCACTTCAGCCCCTGCTCACACTGGCCATTTCCCTTCAGCACTGAGGTACTGAGACAGGCTTCCATCTCTCTTCTGTGGTGGCCACTCATAGTGCCGTCATTTTGGCTCTTCTGTTTGTGTTTCAGCGGCGGACTCCTCCCTCCCCTCTGTCTTCTACCCCGGGCCTCCATTGTGAAAAGTAAAAAGTAGTAAAGAAAAAGCAGAAGAGGGAAATAAAAGATTAACACACACCAGAAAAGCTTAGAGCAATTTAGAAACATAATAAGATTGTATCACATATAATAAGAGTAATATAGTCAGAGAATTTAAAAACAGTGGAACAGGTACCATATTGAGTGGCATTGCATATAACTGATTCATCTATATTGCTGTCAGAGTGAAACAGGTGAAACAATTACTTTATCGAGTGATCTAACAATTATTCCATACATAAACTTAAAGCAGTAGCAAATAAATGTAATTTTAGAAGACAAACTCCAAACAAATGCAAATCAAACAACCAAAAAACCATCATGCTGCTGGTGTCTTCAAAAACCAAATAACTATAACTAAAAAGCTTCATCTTTAACAACTTCTAGTGTATTCCATGTGTCAAAAACCAAATCACTGCTTCTCCAAAGCACCATCTTTAACAATTTCTGCTCAACAGAAAATAGACAATGGCCAGCAGGTGTCTCCCGTAATGACAAAAAAAGTACAAATACCTAACACACCTACAGATAGAAAATAAAAAAGTGATTTCACCCTTGGACAAGGTGACTTGCAAATTCTAAAACCTGTTCTAGAAGAGAATAATTCTGGATCCTGTGTTTAAATGCAGCACACCCTAATAATCACATTATGTCTTCCTGTTCTTATACATTTATCTAGTGTATATGTTGACATGTTTTGCATTACTTGTATATTTCACATTACTTGCCACACATGACTTTTTAAAATATTTTAGTCTGTCACAAAAACTGTCTGTTACAAAACTTGTTCATGTAATTTTTAGGATATGTTGGTAAACATTTAGTAACACTTAGTTAACAGTTGGTAAAATTGTTATTTCAAAACTCAGTGTCTAACTGAAACATCATTCCTTCCATCTGTTTATGACTTAGATCAGCTTATTTGTTTCCCTGTGTGCCAGTTCATTTTGTACTCATCCTAATAAAGGCATCTTAGCAGAAACGTTACTGAAAATAAATAAATAAACCTACTGCACTGAGTAATGTATGTGGCTCCTTTGATTTAATTTTGTGTACAATTCCAGAAGCCGGTAATTTATCGGGGCATTTCATGACATCCCTACACTCTGGACTCTGAGGAGGCAGCAGAGTTCAACCAGTGATTTCCCTCTCAAGGAAGATAGATGGATAAATACTGTTTCCTTTTATCTTTTCTTTCCTGCATTTGTACAAATTCTAATATTGTTTTCACAGTTCAAATATGGTGCAAGTCATTCTTTGATGAGTTAAAATAGTCCAGATTGGGTTTTATATGACATTTTAATTACCTTTCAGTTCTGTTATTATGATTGACTTTCAATGATATCAGAGGTTTGACAACATACTATTATCATAAAGGATTCATTCATCAGGGTATTAGCAGATATCACTTGATCACTTGATGTTCACTTCCCTGGAATTCATTTCACTGTTAGCTGGGTAAGACATACAGAAACCTTGTCTCCTGCAGCATGATCATAAATCATTTTATGTTAGTCCAAATTAAGTCTCCTGTCTGCTGTGTGTCACTGTACTTCAGTAGTTTGCGTTTCAAGGAAGTACACTACATGTTGATTGACTACACTGTTGTCTGTCTACATAGATACACAATGATATCACTCTGCAATGTACTTTACACACACTTTGCAGTGCATTACAAGGTTCTGACATGACAAAGTTCTTCCATTTCTCAGTGCCCTGTGTTCCACAAATGAGGCAGAACCAACTACTATATCTGAGCCCTGTGCTCTGTTATATTAACCAGAATGCAACACAACTTTCTCAGGCACAACAGTAACCAGGTAGAAGTCATCCTCATTGAATCCAAAGCCATCCTCAGCCAAGATGGACCAGTACTGACACTGGTTTCCCCTCCACCATTGTTGGCAGTCATTCTTGAACCTAAAACAAAGGTCCTGAGATAACTGACTAGGCTGGTACAAATGAGAAAAAAAGACCACGTTTTGCTGTCTGTATATGTTTGTGAGTTTGGAGGTAATGTTTAAGTGTGTATCTCTGTGTATTGTCTTATGAGTCTCCCTTAAATCAGTGCAAAATATTGTACATATGATGTTGGCTGCTTTTTGTACCCTACTATCAAGGATAGGTTATAAACAGAGAGTCCCATCTTGGATATTACAGTGTAATTCAATCTGAACGGTTGTCCTATTGATGTAGCCTCCAGTGGTCATGGTCATGTATTTGTAACATCCATCATGACTGAACCAAAGAAATAAAGGTGAGAGAGGGTGGTAATCTTTTGTTCAACAATTGACTGGATATTGTTAGCATGGTGTTTTTCCTCTATATTATATAATATTTTGCTGTCTGGTTTGCATGTCTACTAACCATCTTAACTGATTTCTCACACATCAGAAGAGGACAAATAACATGCTTGGTCAATGGTTACTAGCCCTGATTGTTTGTATGTAAGTCAATGAAAGCAATGTAAACTGGATGTTATAAAGTATAATAACTGTATAGTTATTATGTTTATACTATGGGATCACCTGCTCCTTCCATGAAATACAAAAGGACCTTTATGAATTCCTGAATTAAACAAACATTTTTAAGTTCTCCCTTATTTCTCCCAGTTTGGAACACTGAATCACCCATAATCTTGTAGGTGTCCACCTCACACTACTGTCATCTCACTTTACTGGCCATATTGAAAGTCACACATGTTTTTTTTTATATTATGAGTTGTGTGTCATCATCAAACAACATATCCAGTAAGTATATGGTCTACAAGGGAGATAGCTTACTGATGCACATTTTGTCCTTAAGCATATTTTCACATGTAATTTGCATTGACACTGTGTATGTGGGGAGAGGGGAGGTCTGAGAAGCAGTGGAAAAGACTTATAACAATGTAATGAGCACTGTTTGATCTGTTATTCTGCTGATTTTTCAAAGTTTGAGAATTTGGAAAATGTTTATTTCCTGTAGCTACGCTCTGGATGTTAATTCTGAGTAATCAGCGTCTGGAAATCAAGAGCGGGAAAAACATAACTAAAAACAATTAACTTGCTCCCCTTACTGTTTGGCTTCTTTGTACCTTCATTAGACTACATGCTGTTAAAAAACAACATGATATGTGACTGTTGCCCAAGAACACGTCGTTGTAGTAGAAGCCACAGTTACTTGAATATTAAGGTTATGTTTTCATCTTTCATCTCTTTTATTTCAAAACAGAGACTGGTTCCTCTTGACTGTATCATATCTCTTTGATACCAGAGCTAACTGAGGTCACTCAAAAGGTCAGTAGGCCACATTCATTTACTTAGTGGACAGAGGTTGATTATCCTGAGGTCAGGACACGTTGGGGGCTGAATCTCACAGAAATGGGGAGAGACAAAGGCAGTTGATTCAGAGACAAGAGACAACAAAGGGCACCACACCTTGAGTCCTTTTTCGGCTCCTCCATGTCAGAAAGGTGGCAGATGCGTCACCTTCATGTAATAAATTACACTTTGTTACAGAGACTGTCAGAAGTGTACCACTGAACGGTTGCATCAGTTGTTTACCACCAAAATTTCCGTAAGACACAAATGGTGAGTTGCATCATTGTCAATCGGTGTGAATGATTAGGACTTGCCAGCACATGCTCTTCAAATGAACCTATGCAAACTATGATCTAACCCCCACCTCTCCCCCCAAACATTTTGGTTCCAGGGATTTGTTGAAGATAATAATGCAATGGGCCAAATCTTTGCAAGCTGTCCTGTAGACTGTGATTGTCTAACATCAGAATCCCATTGGTGTTGGGTTATCTGTGTGGGTTTGGTCTCTACACCTTAGTTTCACGGAGAGTCATCTAAGATAGCGTTTGGGAGAGTTCAGACAAAAAGACTTTAACACAGCTGAAGAAGTTTGAGGAGAGAAAACGGCACTTTCTACGACATAATATCCAGGCAGTGAAGGACACTTCCTTTTCCTCCGGTAAGAGCATATTTTGTTTTTTCCGAACATGGAGGGGATTCCATTTATTTATTTAATTGTTAAGTGAGAAGCATACGCATCATACAAATCTGCTAGAGGATAGCTGTTTATGATGATGTACATTTTTATGCGATGTGAGGATAAGGGAATATATATATACATATACATATAAACACATACACACACACACACATATATATATATATATATGCTGATTTCATGAGAAATTCATTTTTAGATACATGGGTGACTGTGTGTCTCGTTCTTGCTGGTGATGACAGTGGTGAATGCTTCCACAGAGGTGTATTTAAAAGTACACCCCATTAAAAATAAGAGACAAGAAGAAAACACTCTCCTCTTGGTAAATTTCGTAAAAAGTACAGAGAAATCTTAAACTGAGAGAAATATCAGGT
Source organism: Chanos chanos (assembly GCF_902362185.1). Taxonomy (NCBI): domain Eukaryota; kingdom Metazoa; phylum Chordata; class Actinopteri; order Gonorynchiformes; family Chanidae; genus Chanos; species Chanos chanos. The sequence continues at coordinate 39,301,228 of NC_044497.1, forward strand.
TTAGCCTGTCCTTTGGTTAGATTTTACTGAAAGGATGAAAACATAGATATAAGGGACACAGTGTTGAAAATGTGAAACACACACTTTTTCCACATCATTTTTCTCTGAGTTTTCTTTTCATTTCCAGTGTTGAGATAAGATTTATTTTTCCATTTACATAAGAATGAAATTTTTTAAATTAATCTAGGTGAATTAGATCACTCTAAAATGAATTTACTTCATTCTCAAAACATCAATTACCAAGTGACCGTCAAGCGCTGGACAGTATGTAAAGCTACTTATTTTTTCTGTCTTTTTTTCTTTTCTTTATTTTGCTCAGTTTTAGGTTACTGAACTGGAGCCTATGTTAAATCTCCAACTGACTGAAGGACAATACAAGTGCTCTACATCAACTCTACCATGCTCCTGATCAACCGTACATTAGACAACACCAGTGCAGAGGAGCAAATCGTCTACAGAGCCTGCGGGGAAAAAACAGCTGTTCTCTTGTTTTACCTTATTCTGCAGTCCATCAATTTTGTCCTGGGAATCCCAGCCAATGTCATGGTCTTGTGGCTCATTCACAAGAACAAAAGGGACTCCACTACTTCAGACATCTTCATTTTGCACTTGGCTGCCCTAGACACCTTCTTTTGCCTCATTCCTCCACTAGAATATGCTAACCTCTTGTACTTTACAACCACAAACCACGCTTGGTATGTTCTGGGCTTTTTCTATGGCGTTAAAGACTCATCACCACTTTTCTTGTCGTGCATTTGTCTCGACCGGTACGTGGCTGTCCTGCATCCTGTCACCTTCACTGAACTGAAAGACAAGCGCCATCGCGCTGTATGCGCTGGGGTGGTGTGGATTTTCACTCTATGCTATGCAGCATTGAAGAGCACGAGCAAAATCCCCAACTTCGACAAGGCTTTCACAGTCATGATCCTGGCTGCCTTTACCTTTATGGTGTTTTGTAATATCTCTATACTTTGGGCATTGAGGAAGTCAGGGCCAGGGCAAGACAAAATGCATCCAGTTAAGAAGAAGGCTTTCAGGATGGTGCTCATTATCTTAGCTATCATCATCTTCAACTACTTTCCGCCCGTGGCCCTCTTCCCATTCAGGGAATATTACGATCCAGATGTGTTCAGATGCTACATCCACTACTTGGCTTTTGGACTCATGGACATCAGCAGCAGCATTCAGCCGATACTTTACCTATCCAGAGAGATAACACCTGAGGTGTCAGACTGCTGCTGCTGTGGTAGAGAACAGACAGTAGATAGGAGTGAGCCATCCATCACTGTCTCCACTGTCAGCGCTTCAGATAGGCCTTTTGTGGTTTAAATGAGTTATGATATTGTTCAAAAGTAGGCTTAGGTGGCACTTGTCATTTCTGACTTTTTAAAAATTAAAACTGATTATAAACAAGGCATTAACTCCAATGCTTCTCTGGTTTAACAATTGCAGTACATTCTCCGGTTGTTGAAAATCGTTAAGTTTAATTAAGTTGTATGTGGATGATTGGATTTTAAGGAAGTTAAAAGCTCTCTACATGGAACCAAAAATGAGAGGTGTGTGGCAGGATCCATACAATACATAAATACATATGACAAGAGTGGTGGAGCAACACTCCACAAGGGCCTTAGGTTTTGCTAAAGGTAACTTTATCATGGCACTTGACACCACTTTTGTGAAGTTTGGGAAACCTCATTGTCTTCTCTGTGAGATGTTCAAGCCGAAAAAATGGAAGAGCTGCGATCCATTGCACTTTCATAGGGTGTATTTACACTGCAGACTTTACCGCTTAATTCCAAATTACTGCTCAGGTTACACATTTTTTCTTGAATTGTTCATAATCACTTTTGATGGGGAAGAACATCTGATGAATATAATCTGATCTCTGTCCTAAAAAGGCTGCTAATATGCATCAAGTCCACCCACCGTTGGCATGGCAGTTATTAGACTTAATTTTAACATTATTTCAAGGAAGCTCTTGAAGGACAAGGGCAACAAAACAGGAAATAGATTCATAGAATGTGGGTATACTATGCTTTCTATTGTTAACAGAATTAAGACACGAGCGACCTGTCATGGGCGGCATGGTGGGTAGCACTGTCGCCTCACAGCAAGAAGGTCTCTGCTTCGATTCTGTGTGGAGTTAGCATGTTCTCCCTGTGTCTGTGTGGGTTTCCTCCGGGAGGTCCGGTTTCCTCCCACAGTCCAAAGACATGCAGGTTAGGTGAATTGGAAACGCTAAATTGCCCCCGGGTATGAATGTGTGTGTGAGTGTGTTTGTCTCCAGCACTATATCCCCGATTGGAAAAGTGGCTTAGATAGTGAGAGAGTTAGAGTAACCTGTCATACAGAGAGTGAAGTAAAAGTCACTTGGGCTACATTAACTTCTGAAAATCTGTTTCCGATTCCAACTACCGATTCACAATCAGGTCTGAAAAAATGTGACAACCTGCAATTTTCATTATTCTAATTATATCACATCTGTGGCAAAAATCTGAACATGGGTTAATTTCAGTTGCAGAAGAACCACATTTTACCTGACCAACATCAAGTTTTGGAAGGGTAAAAGGTACTGTTTAAAGGGATTGCAAAAATAACCTAAACCCACTCAATCTGCACATTTGGTAAAAAATACACAAGCATCCTCCGGATTAACGGTAAGGTTGAATTTTCCCACAGTACACTTGTGTTTTTCACCCACAAGGTCAACAGTACCAACATAACTCATACCAAAGTTTCATGAAAATATAATGAGAAAAATTAATACCAAATAGATTAAGCTAGCAGCTCTTTGTGCAGTCAAATATAACTATTTCAAATGTTTAAGGGGGTTGGGCAGCATAGTGGAAAAAGACGCCAGCATGACCACTGCAGAGACCTGAGTATGTGTGGACATCTATATAAGAACAACTGGCGGTGTTCATGGGTGGGAATCTGGCCGAGTCTCACTGGTTGGTTGGGGCGCTGCATGTGGTGGGTGGACCTGGGGAGACATGAACCTCTGCATTCAGTGCTACGGCTTTCTGGAAAATTCCTCCATGCCGTGGTGAAAAGAAGCATTCTGTAATCACATGTGTATCAGAGGAGGCATAAGATTGTCTATGGTCCTCCGCAGCCTGTGTGGGAGCTGTGCAAACGCAGGGACACCAGAAAAACAAAAGATTAGGCCTTTAAAAGGTGGGTGAAAAGGGGACAAAATGGCAAAAAAAAATATAACTGGCTACATCTCCAACAAATTTTTACAGCAAATGTATACAGCAAAGAAAAAGGAGAGGAAAAAAAAATAAATAAAAGGCAAAACAGACATAAGCGTCATGCAGAGGCCCTGAGGTCAGAAATTGTTGTGTTAAAGGCACAGTCATGACAATCTGCTGCTTTTATTGGTGCTGTTGTTTTCTGACTGAAGTAAATTACACGTGGTAATTTACTATTAAATTCAGTTACCAATTCTATGATTCAGTTTTTCGTAGTTTTACACACTGACCTGTCTTCAGAGCACTGATGCTGAATATGGATTAAAATGCAATGCTAATTTCAGTGATTCTTCTATGTCATGCAGCTACTTACATTATTTTTTTAAATGAAATGTGTTCTCTCTCATTAGCCATCTATTACCAATATATATGTTGCTGCTCGTTAGAAGGAAAAAAAATACTTCATAAAATTTTGTACATACATTTTTTTTAAGATTGTTCTTTGGGAATCCACTTATTTTGGGTGGAGAAGCAAGGGCAAAATTTTGGTAAAACACACTAAGGAAGAGAGGCAATACGGTGTACAAATTCCTTTGTATTACCTTTAAGCAGAAAGCTGTGACCAAAAACTAATTTCAACTCACAAGAACAAGTAGATCATATAAGTATTTTGCACAAGTATTGAACTGTAGGCCAGATAAAAAGGAATCAGTTTCCTTGATAAATACATATAAAGTATATCTTCAGAGTTTCTTTAGACTCATAAACCACCTTAATTCAACACACCTACATTACAATAATGTAATACCAAATATTCTGAGAAGACAGTGATTTCTTGTAGCAAAATGTCTGAGACAAATTAGACAGTGTATAGTGTTGCCTAACTGTTCCTAGTAAACACTGATTTTTAATGGCATTGCAATCATAGCGTCACACCTAAGAGATGAATCCACACAGTTTAAGTCTTAGACATTCCTTTACGTCACCATACTGCCATTTTCAGTAACAGAATATTATGTCAGACACACAGTAACGGCAATCTACAGTAAATATGCAGATCAATTACTAGCTGATGCAGAACACGTCATCTCCTACAAAGATCGTGGCTTAAGCAGCTTTCAGGCCACAGGCTGGAAAAGTATCCTCTTCTTATTTTACAAACTTATTTTGAAATGCATATCTGACAGTGGTCATTGAGATCTGAACTACTCCCCACAGGTTGAGACTCACTACCTGTCCCAAACTCACTAAACGTACCATATAAACATGTATGGTGCAAATGAACCAGACTAATCTGCTCCTCAACAGTATCATAAAACAGATTGTTTTACTCAGTTTTAACCTGTATCAAACTGACACCGTCGGGCCCATTGACACTGCCTTGGGGTTGAATCAGCACTGTGTCAACTGTGTGAGTTTTCTGGTGTTTCTTTAAAGTGGACTGGTCACTGTAATTCTTCCCACACTGGGCACAAGAGTAGAGTTTTGCTTTGGTGTGAACCTGCTCATGTCTTTTTAGGTGACCAGACCTGCTGAAGCTCTTGCCACAGTAGGAACAGCTATAGAGTTTTTCCCCTGTGTGAGTCCGAACGTGCAGCTTAAGACTGCTGGCCACGCTGAACTTCTTCCCGCACTCCGAGCAGGTGTATGGCTTCTCACCTGTGTGCATTCGTTTGTGAATGGTCAGGTGGCCGGCCTGACTGAAAGTCTTCTCGCAAAGATCACAATGGTACGGCCTCTCTCCTGTATGAACCCTGTAATGCGTTTTGAGGTCTCCCATGCCGTTGAACCTCTTCCCACACTGGCCACAGCAGTATGGCTTTTCTCCGGTGTGGATTCTCTGGTGGATTCTCAGATTTCCAGCATTGCTAAAGGTCTTAGCGCAGACACTACAACTGTATGGCCTTTCGCCTGTGTGAGTGCGCAAGTGCACTTTGAGCTGGTTGTGTTCACTAAATCGTTTCCCGCAGTGAGGGCAGCAATAGGGCCGTTCACCAGTATGTACTCGCTTATGTATTCTCAGCTGACCAGGATGGCTATAGCTCTTCACACACAGATTGCAGCTATAAGGTCTCTCTCCAGTGTGAGTGCGTTTGTGGGACTTCAGAAGGTCAGCTCGTCCAAAACACTTGCCACAGAAGTTGCAACAGTGTGCTTTCTCGCCGCTGTGGGTTCTCAGGTGGATTTTGAGGGATGACACGCGACTGAAGCTTTTCTCACACAATGTGCAGTGGAAGAAGCCCTGGTGGTCTGCCTCCTGTGCATTAGGAGGGGAACCTCCTGACTGAAACATTACAGAGAGTCCCTCCTCCGCTTGCCCGCCCTCTGAAAAACTCTCAGTGCTGGACTCCACGGGGGCCAGCATGCTGCAGTAGTCTTGCAAAATATCATCATTTACAGGATATTCCAGATCTGCCTCAGAGACCTGCCCTTCTGCTGTATCCTCTGGCTCCGAGCCTTCAAAGTGACTTCCCTCATCTTCATCTACACCAAGGCCCACGTGTTTATCCGACACTATTGTCACCCTAACCTCACTGTCACTGTCCTTGGACTCAAGCTCAGTATCTTGGGGTGACCTGACCTCTGTGTAACTTTCAGGGTTAATAACGTCCACCCCGGGGCCTTCAGACTTAATTGGTTTAGCTGCTAGGTTAAGAGGAGACTGTGGTTTTGAAAGGTCAATAGCACAGGTATTGTCCATGTCTGGATCAGTCTTGATATTTGCAAAAGCAAGTGTAGTCACTACTTTGTCTGATGCATGTATACTACTTTCCGATGATCCAGTGTATGTTGGTATTGGCCTCGGCTTTGTGTTCTGAGGTTCTGTCTTGTGGTCCGTGTGTTGCCCTGTGGAATCTGTCTTTCCACTGCTGCTAGCAGGTTTGTGCATCCTGAGAGAGGCCCTTCTCGGTGTGTCTGGGTGAGTAACACCAGGACTCCTGTAATTTTCTGCAGTACAGAAGAAAGAATGTTATCTCTGATAATTCAGTGTATCATTATAAGTGTATAAAACCATCATGCACTAATGACTGTTGGGCTCCTGACAATATTAAATATAAACCAATGCTACTGGCAAGTTACAGGCTTTTTTGAGAGATGACTTCTGGAATTTTCTGGGGCACAGAAGACTGTTTGCGCTTCTGACAACATTAAATGTAAACTGTTCTCATGACTGCAGTCTTACTGTGAGCTAACTGTATTTGAATAATGCCAAAAGCATGTCGCAATAAGCCAGTCTACATGATAGAAGAGCAAAAGTTCTGTCTGCCTCCACATGTCAGACCGCAACCTTATTTGCAAATCGATCTGTTCAGCATCGCAGCAGCCTCAGTGCTGCAGGGTACCTTACTAACTAACCGCGAAACGCCAGTGGCGTTCACCCTTACATGCAAACCAGAGCCATTAGAGGTGATGCTGTCAACTTTCCGTCTAGGTTTGATGTATTGTGATTAATTTAGACAGTGTTTGCCCATACCTCGTTCATGCAATCTTCGACGAAGATCCTCGTTCTCTGATTCAATCATTTGAATCTTACCCTGGTATTCTGACAAGGTCTGGTCAACAGACTCCAGAATGTCATTCACAGTCGCTTTGAATATTTCATTCAAAGATGACTCCAAAAAGGATTTTAAATTTTTAGCTTTAGCCATTGTTTAAACTTAAGCGATATAAACGAAGCCTTCAATCTTGTGTGTTTATAGTCACAAAAAGGCGTGACCACAAGCGATAAGTTGCCCTTTCCGGAACAAAGCAGGAACCCACTAAAAGGAGCCCGCAATGGAGACGTGACCCCTTAACTCTGATCTGATATCTGCTTTGTCATTTTTCCTGTAACGTCTAACGCTAGGAATTAGGCAGGAGATGCTGCTCCTAGATCAGCAAGAAAGGGCAACTTGCACCAAGAGCGTGACGCACACTCAGCTATCTCTGGCGCGAGGGTGGTCTCAACATTAGCCCCTTATCTCACATGCTGCCCCTTCAGGTTTGGAGTACACATGGCACTTTATTGATAAATCTCCAAGGGACAACACTAGTAAACCCATACTAAGACACTAAGTTTTTTTTTTTAATTCCAGAAGAACGGTTAGCAATTTCCTTAAAAATACGTGACTGACAGACTTCATCCATAACTGAACACACACAAAAGAGGAAGTAATTCAAAATGTCAAACCGTCATGTAAAAACTTCGTAGGCGGCACTGCCAAGCAATGTGCAGTTTCACAGGAATACAGTGACGTTCATTTTATTATGCAAAGTTTGTTATGTTGCCAATAAGTCTACCGTGAAAATAGCTTTGGACAGTTCATTTTCTCAAATGACACGGATTGCTATATCTTAACGCTCAATCATCATCTCATATGTTAAGGACGGTAGATTTACCAGTTCGCATTTCGCAGGTAAACATCAATCCTGAGATTGTCATCTAAGATAGACCCTCTCTCTCTCTCTCTCTCTCTCTCTCTCGTACTGTATACTATCTAACACTCTAGCACAGTGGATACCCCTGTGGTCATTCAAATGCCTTCAGGACTGTGGGCGGCGGCCCTATTATCTCAGGTATCCTTTTACGTGTGTATGCTATCCACCAATCACAGGGCGACGAGCTCTGTCGTTTTGTATAGTTTCGAGTGCCGTTCTCAATTTCCTTTTGCCCTTCTGTATCTCCCTTATCCCTCACAGTGACATCCAGGTCGCATAGAAAAGCTGGCAAAAGTCTTAGGATGAGGAGCGGACGCCCCCCTCGTGTCGTCTCGGAAGCTTGTGACTTGCATGCGTTCCAGGTTAAAGCACCTCCAGCTACGACTGCCTGAGTGGAAATATTTGGTGCGATGTTTCTGCGGCAATAAACACTCCAAGCCTCTCCATGACTGGGAGTCTTCCAGAACTTAAATACATACCAGCAACGTGAATGAGGTATATCTACAACTACTCCTTATTCCATGTCTCTTGATATCAGTGTCTGGTTTTATTAATACGGTCAGGGTAAGTACAAGTACATGTGTTAGATAATTGCCTAAAATAACGAGTCTCCTTATGGATGTTAGAATGCAAGTGTAGTAAAATCAGGGCTGTTATATCAGCGTTGTTTGCTGTGGAACCAAAGGTTATGTATTTACTATGGGGTAAGTTTTGAATGGCACTGTACCTCTCTTACATTGTCTTTCAGGCTTTTGTGTCATATGTCTTATGTGTCTTGAGATATGTAATCTGACAGAATTCAGCATTCAGAAATAGCCGCACATCATACTTCTGCATCTTGAAAATGAATATTGTTGTTGCAAATTTAAATGTGACCCTTGCATATGTGTAACACATTGGAGAATTTTTTCCTGTCAGCAGTTGTATAAAGATATGCCCTCACTTCTGTTCCTTGTGATCCATCCTGTTTGTTTGTTAACATTTTACTTTCCTCTTTGCCTTTTTGTTTTCTGTTTCTTCTCAATCTTTATGTGTTTCAACAGTTTGATCATTTGTAATACTACTGTTTGGTAAAACTGAGCTTTTTTTCAAATGCATATTTGTCTTCACTTTAAACGGCACAAGGCTACCGCACAGAACATTTTAGCAATCTAAAATTAGTCCCTAAGCTGTATTGTCACACCAAACATGTCTCAACAAACATAGTCATGGCTTAGCTCAAATTCTTTTGACGAGGGCTCCCTCACTAATCCTCGTCGTTTATGCTGTGGTTATATCAAACAAACCTTTATTCTCTTCTTTCCCTGCAGAGATGTCATTGTCCTAGAGATTGCTTCTCAAGCAGCCAAAACATTTGCATGTCATTCTGACCCCTGTAGGAAGTAAGAGGTGAGCAGTAGGAGGAAGTGAAGAGGATGGACCCGGATGTTGGTTAAATGGTGTGTGGGTAAGTATGATAAAGTGAATGAAGTACGAGCGGAAGGGTGGTGGCTAGCGCTCAAACTGACTTAGATGGAACTCACTTGATTTTTAAAGTTGTCTCTTTCACATCTTTACATTCTAGAGTGAAGGAGTGGCTTTTTTTAGCTTTAACAGTAAAGAGTAAACTATGATTGACCATAACTTAATAGTGAGTAGGACCACTCTGATACACAGGAATATGATATTGTCATGTTTTTAACTGCTGTGGTCCGCACCCTCAGTTAACGTACTGCCCAGGTCCACACCTTTAGCGGACACCATATTGTCATTTTCTTTTTTTTCTTCCTTAATGTCCTCCCACCATCTCGCTCTTTTTTTTCTCTCTCTCTCTCTCTCTCTCTCTCTCTCTCTCTCTCTCTCTCATTCTCTCTGACTTACTTGGCTTTTTCTGTTCAGGAAGTGCAAGTGGCGTGTCTCAGAAGCATTTGAGCAAAAAAAAAAAAAGAAAAGTTATTGCAAAGCACATCCGCTGTGTCTCAAAGAGAGAGTTTGGAAGAAGCTAGAAGAACACGATATTCGATGATGACCTTTAAATTTGAGATACAGTTACCAGAAGGTGAGCTGACAGTGTTTTAGCTGAGTACACGTTATATTTTTAGAAGGTTTTATGTGAAGAAAGATCTGGGAGTTATATGTAGAGTTTTGAAAAACTGAATGTGTGACATAGAAATGGCTCCTTTCATCTATCTTCAGTTTAGATCTTGGTGTCACTGGTGATGTTGGTCCAGTTGTTTTATACACAGCCTTAAACAAGACTTAGTTGTTTTATACACAGACTTAAACAATCACTAATTTCCCTAATATTTTATAATCTTAATAAATCTATCTTAATAAATCCATTACACCTGTAATTTAGATCTCACTAGGAATAATGTGGACGGTGTTTTGTTGCTATCCTCTGTTTATGCCAAACCAGTTGTACAACTTCTAGGGTTCAAAAACCGTAAACTATTTGTCATGGCATCATACAGTTGGTGTGACAGGGCTCACTGACAGTATGATCAATTCTGTGCTGTCAGTGTGGCATGTCTTTATGACCTACTTTTTTTGATCAAGTGGAATGTGGTCTAACTGTGTCCTCTACATGCTGCTTTGAATGTCTGCATGTAGTAATTGAACAAACGCAAGCTTAGAGTGTTCTGATAATTGTGGGTCGCTGATGATTCCTGTTGGTTTTTATAAGATTTTCTCATAGAGCTTGTAATGTCTGAGAGTAATTAATAATTAGTTCTCATTTTGTCTAGGCTCACAGCATCTCACACGTTGCAGGTGTTCGTTCTAAAACTTCTTGTTGAGGAAGCTAACAAAATGCTATTTACATCGCTGTGGTTAATAGCCTGAACATCAAAAGAAGCTGATTTGAAAGCGATGGAGAAGAATTTAGTAATTCCTACTCATCTGGACCCTCAGGAAACTTCTGTTTGTCAGGGTGAGGAACTGGAGCCCTACATAGAGGCCCAACTATACATCAGACGGATGGAACAAGAGGAGGAGACAGGCCCAGAGGAAAAGACAGATGAATCACTGCTTAATGATGATGAACCATCAGATCAGAGTGCCCCTTTGACTACATACCCTCTTACTTTGCCTGTTGTGCCTTTCTCCTGTGCCACTGTACAGTGGGATATTCAAGCCACTCCCACAGAGCTACCCTCCCCTGAACAGGACACTTATTCCACAGATGAGCTTAATTCCAGTGGTGGAGCTAGCTTGGATTGGACTGATAATCCTCTGTCTACGGACATGCCCCCCTCTTTGAGTGTACTGGAAGACGGACCCATTGATACTCATGCAGAGGAGGACTGTATACAAAGAGACAATACCTTGGAACTTCAGGAAGCAGTCGCATTAGATAAGAGCGACAGTTCCTACCAGGTATGTCGCCTAAACAGGAAGAGCTTTGTGGTTTGGCTGTTAAAGCCTTTCTTTGAGTGTACATGCCTATGAATGAGGGGAGGAGAATAAAGAGAGAGAATATGAACTTACACAAAACTGTTACCTTCAAAATAATGTTTGAATAGATTTTGGTCTTGGCATTCAGGAAAAGCTAAAGAATTTACTTCATAACTCATAAGGCTTGTACTGAGTTTTGTCTGTTTGTATTAGACTGTAAAGATGTAAAAACATTATTGGGCCTACATAACAGACCTTTATAAATCAAAAATCTACATCGTAAAAATTCATATCATTTGGTAAGATAATTCCAAATCAACCTAGGAATGTATTGTAATGAATTTGAATAAACTAGTTAGGATCATTTAGGATCATTGTTTCCTTATGTAGAGAGCAAGATTTCTGTTTTTTACTGGGTTCATGTGTATGGAACATACATGCAGGTGGCTAGAGCCCACATGTTTTGTCTGTTTGCCTGTGTGTCATACACCCTTTGGTTCCCGAGTCTTTGGTAGCGCTAATGTCAGCTTTTCAGTGTGAGCAAGGCTGTTTTTTCCCCTTTCAGGATAGTGCTACACAAGACTCAGATATTAAAACATGTGTGACACCCCCACAGGAAGAAGATCACACTCCATTTAAAGACAATGGAGGTAAGAAATGAACAAGGCATACTCCAAAAAATGTGTGTCAGAATGCACTTCATGAATGTTTATTCCTCATTTCAACATCACTCTTGACATCATTCTATGCTGACAGGGTTGAAATATGGTGCTAACTTGTGTGTTAGTATGTCAGTTGTGAAATGCAGCCATGTGAAAGTCAGCTGCAAGGCTTGGATGGCTGTGCAACAGTTCTGAACTGCCTACGTGGTTTCCTGTTCATGTGTGTGTGGCTGGGGAGACCTTAAGCATTAATTTTATAATGTGGTCATATGCTCTCTTTCCACCCACTTGTTCCATGCAGTCATTCAGCTGCAGTGAGCTTTAATATTCAGTTTATCTGACCCACTCAACACTGTGGGCTTTTATCAGAGTTTTGCTGCTCTTTATAGTCTGTTGGTCTCAACAAACCATCAAATTATATACTGACTCATCAAATTATTTACTGAATCCATCATATTGTATACTGGATCCATCAAATTATGTACTGACTCATATCAGTATGAGTCACCAAGATCAGTGTGAGTCTCCATACCTGTGGTTAAACTGGTCAGTAACGATATGAATGTTTGTGTTTAGAATGTACCTCAGACACCACACAGGTAGAGGAGACTGGTCCATCAGAGTCCCTACAGCCTCATGAGACCAATGACAATTCTCCGAGTCCTTTGAATAAAGAAGAGATCTCAGCAGACCAAAAGAGTCCAGAATGTGTACTGAAGGACACGGAGGACCCAGTAGAGCACACAGAAGCAGACTCAAGGCAGGAAGATGAAGAGGAGGACAAGAGTTCGGATTCAGACAGGGAGCAGAGGACTGAGCAAAGCAACCCTAATTACAATGGAGAATACCCAGAAGCAGATGTTATTTCTCAAGACACTTCTGAAAGGTAAGTGTGCAATCCCCCCCATATATTGGCGTTGAGTCAGTACCGAGCATCTGGAACTTGTTTTGATCCCCATCCACTCTTCAGTAATGATGTCGACATGCTTGATGAAAGATAACAAAGAGAACTGTTTGGGCTTTCTGTACCAGTTCCTATGTGTGTTGATTAATTTTTTTTCTCCACAACTTATAATTATGTTCTGTGTAGGAAGCACTCAGGTGATGTGATGGAGAGCAACACATCAGATATCATAAATCAACAAGTGCAGATCACGTGTGCAGACCAGTTGACAGAGTCAGTGGAAAAAGAGGAGCTAGATCCAGAGGAAGAGTCAAAACCTGTAGAAGAAACTGAACCTGTAGGACAACTTGAAGTGCAAGAGGAGTCTGACCATACAGAGAAATCAGAGAGGGTGTCACATGAAGCACCTCAATCCAACATTACTGAACCAACAGAAGTATCAGAACAGCCCCAAGCGCATACTGAAAAATCAGTGGAGAATGGACAGTCAGAAGACTCTGAGCAGTTAGAGTTGACTGCAAAACCTGACATCCCACAACAAGAATTAATAGAACACGCAGAAACATCAGAGCTTCGCAGTACTGATGAGGTAAATAAAAGTGATCAGTTGCTGACACAGGACCTATTAGGCCATATAGGGAATACTGAGCAGATGGAACATTCAGAGCAGTCAAACGCACAAGAACAGCCAATATGTTCAGTGGGACTGGAATGTTTAAACGAGACGGAGCCGTCACAGCAGAGCAAACAATCAGAATGTTTAGAACAGAGCGAACTCTCAGAGCAGTTAGAACGCCCAGAGCACTCAGAATTCACCGAGAAACTGAAACAGTCGGAAAGCTCTGAGATGACAGAATGTTCGGAAGTGACCGGACAGTCTCAACTGGTGGAAGAGACGGAACCACCAGATAGCACTGAGAAGTCAGAGCCATTACCACAGATGGAGAAGGAACAGCCGGAACAAGTGGCTCAGACATCACTCAGTCAGTCGTTAACACCTAACACAGATGAGAAGGGAGAGCAGCTGGAGGAACCAGTGCTCACCCCCGAATCCAAAGACAAAGCTGTCCCCTATGTAAACGGGAGAGCGGAGAGCGTGGACAGAGAGGAGGCTCGCAGACTGGCAGAGAGACTGTACAGATTGGAGGGTTTTCAACGCAGAGATGTGGTTAGACACCTAGACAAAGAGTAAGAGATCCTACTTTTGCATGGCAACATGCACTTGGTTTCAGTTTTTTTTTTTAACATTTAAATGAGCATTGTTTTTATAGTTTTGAAGGTTATTGTATGCAGTACGAATAAAATATTCAAAAATTTCACAAGGGAAATGGGCAGATTACCAGTTGCCATAATTCTTTTCAGTGTTTCTCTTAGATTGACCTGACTGAACTACAGTTATTTGTTACTGAATTCTTAATGTGACATCATATGTATTATATTCAGCAATGACTTCAGCCGTGCTGTCGGAGAGGAGTACCTGAAATACTTTGACTTCACAGATCAAAGTTTGGACCAAGCTCTCAGGTCAGATTCTGTGTCCAGTGACATACTTTTCCAAGTACAACAGTCCTGTATTGATCCTGCTGTTGAGAATTCTCAAAGTATCTTCATACTAATGTTAATAATGGGAAAATCTAGATTATCTTGATACTAAGACCATAACTTTGTGGTCTGAGTTCAGTTAAACATCTGTGGTTGCATTCTTTTCATGCCTTAAATGACTGTTATGTCATTAAATCATAATGAGTATGTCGTGGTGGGATAGGATAAAGGACATTGTGTAATCCCTGTGGCTTTGAAACTGGAATCTTTCCCTGTATCTTATTCACCCTCTTTCACTGTGTCTTCTAATTCTTCCAGGTCGTTCCTTAAGGTCGTGGTTCTGATTGGTGAGACACAGGAAAGAGAGCGGGTGTTGCAGTTGTTCTCTAACCGTTACCAGCAGTGTAACCCCAAGGTGTTCTCCTCAGAGGTAGCAGTGCTGACTCTCACCTGTGCTGTCATGCTGCTCAACACTGACCTGCATGGACAGGTGAATCTGCTTATAACAAATAGATGGGTTAGAGATTATTCTGTCCAGACTAAGAACTCCTGAAATCAAGCTTGAGAATTTCACTTATTTATCAGCTTATACAACAAACATTTGAACATTTACCCCTGAAATAGCTGTGAAAATGTGAAAAAAACCCACAGGTTGCAGAAAGCCTTCTTGTTTTCTGTCTCCATTTTATTTATTTATTTATTTATTTTTGATGAGCCATATCATGTAAACAAGTGAGATTTCCAAATTTAGGAGTTGATATGGTACATCAAATTCACCAGAGTTAAATGAACTCTTAGAATGTTTATATTGTCCCATGGCGGAACATTACAGAAATGCTTTCATAACACCTCCAGGCAGAGTGATTCATAATAACACAGCAGCGTTTCAGTTACTGCATTGTTTTGTTTATGGCTTACAGCTTTCATAAAAGCTGTCTTGACGCGGCGATACTTCACGTTTTGTACAGCGTTATTTGCAGACCGAACGGGTATCACTACAGCAACAGTATTTTGGTAGCTATGTAACCAGGCCATTAGACATATGTACAGCTGGTTTATTCTCATAATATCTGTTAGGGAGCTGTTGAGCTGACCCACAAGAATACAAACTCGAAACAGACCTGTTACCAGCAGTTCCTGGGGTCCAAGCAAAAACAGCAGAGAGGCTGCTGCAGGGTAATGCAGCACATTGTGCACATGGAAGGTCCAGTCAGAATACCCTTTTCCCACCAGTCATTAGTATAAAAAAGTACCGCGTCACAGAATCGTTTACTTATCACAATAAAATAAAAGTAATAAACAAAATAATAACTATTTGCCATTTGAGCTGTATATCAGAATAGGTCTGAGGACTGTGCAGACCACTCAAGTCCAATCGACCTGCTCTTTCATTCCTGGAACCATTCTGAGACAATATATGCATTGTGACTTGGCACACTATCCTGCTAGAAGTGGCTGTGTTTAAAGGGTAAACTGTAGTAATGGAAGGACCCACCTGGTCGGCAACTGTTCAGATGAGCTCTGGTGTTCAGATGTTATTCGCTCGGTATGAAGGGGTTTAACCTGTGCCAGGAAAACATTGCGTACAAGGTGTGCCAAATTCTGACTCTGTCATCAACCTGATGCGACTGGGTCTGGGACTCGTCGATCCAGGCAATGGTTTTCCACCCCCCGATCGTTCAGTGTTGGTAATCGTGTGCTTGCTGGAAGTGCTTCTTCTTGTTTTTAGCTGTAAGTAGTGGAGCCCAGCATGGTCGTTTGCTGCTGTAATTCATCCGTGAAAAGGACAGTAGAGTTGAGCATTCTGAGATACCAGTCTTTACAGCACTGCTGTACTGTGCCATTATTTGCCCGTTGGTGGCCCATCTGTCAGCTTGCCTGGGTAATTGTGTGTGTGTGTGTGTGTGTGTCTGTTTGTATCAACTAGAAAACACCTAGACACCATAGTGTGTGAAAGACCCATTAGACTGACCATCTGAGACACTAGAATCTCAGGCTATCATGCCACTTTCAAAGTTGCTTGAGTCAGTAATTTTGCCCATTATAATATTCACTCAAATAGTAACTGGAGAGTTTGATGCCAGTCTGCCCGCTTTATAAAGCCAGTCATGGACATAAGACTCACTCTTTATATTAGCAATTCATTTAAGTGGACAGAGTGGTGTACCAAATAAACTGGTTGCCTGATACATTCAATTTACTCTGATATGTTTCCAGAATGTTGGCAAAGCCATGTCCTTGTCTGACTTCACGGCTAACTTAGACGGGATGAATGAAGGGAAGAATTTCCACAAAGATTTGTTGAAGGTAAGACACATTACACAAGGACAATCCTTAAAAAACGACTGTGTGATGTAAACGTCCATTTTCTTCTTTGAATTCCTGTGTGTTTAAGCTGATGAAGATTTTATGTAAAACCACTGACCTTCCATGGACTATTTAAAAAATGTTTGAACTGAATGTGATCTTTTGAAGCATGAATAACATTTTTTTTTATCTTTCCCCAGAATCTGTACACTTCAATCAAGAATGAACCCCTGGAATGGGCAGTGTAAGTAGAGTGACTCAGCCTTGAGTAACTGTTTTGCCCAGGTCATAACTCAGACTCATTGTTCTCTTCTCTTCCATAACTACTTTCCCCCTGATCTGATCTCTCCATTTACACAGAGATGAGAAGGAACTGTTGAGCTCCATGATGCTGGAGGGGGACGCAGATGCTGAGGCAGCACCGCGCTCAAAGAGCAACCCTTTCCAGGATCTGCCTCATGACAAGAAGGCCACAGTGTTCCATAAGGGCTTCCTGAAGCGCAAGGCCCATGCAGACATTGATGGCAAACGCAGTGAGTGCTGGGCTGATTATTTAAGATTTAAGATTATTTAAGTTAAATGACTGAAAGTGAGCCAATGTTGAGTGTGTATACATGATGTGTCAAAACAACAGGACAGGTGCTTTTGTACTTCTCGTATCTCTTGTCTGCATGTAATGTAGAATTAATGTAGGATTTTTGGCAGCGTATGACTCAAAGCTTACCACTACAGTGCTTTATTGCTAGTTGTAGGGATGAATATGTACATGCACTATGGGCTATGTCTGAGATGCTGTAAGAGGACTGTACTAACCCCCCCCCCCCCCCTCCCCCCACCAAGACCTGTAGTTCATCACGACTGACTCATAATGCATTACAGGTGTTGGTTTTAAATGTGGTTTTCTGATGGGTGTGTTAACTCTTTGGCAGCTCCATGGGGAAAGAGGAGTTGGAAGACCTTCTATGCAGTGCTGAAGGGAATGGTCCTCTACCTACAGAAGGTGACGGTTCCCTTAACACACTCTCTGACGTCTGTCTGACCAGATAAGCTGACTCACTGTTAAAACCGTACAATCTGATAAGATGTAGAACCAGAAGAGCAGAGACAAAAGTAGCCATGTCAGGCTTAAATGATAATGATTATTATAGTAATGTTTTTTTCTCTCTGTGTGTCTCATTACTTCTCTCAGGATGAGTACAGGATGGACTGGCAGAGTTCAGAGGAAGTGGTCAGTGTGCATCATGCCCTGGCAGAGAGGGCACTGGACTACACCAAGAGACCTCACGTTTTCCGTCTACAGACTGCTGACTGGAGGGTCTTCCTCTTTGAGGCTGCGTGAGTGTTTGGGGAGGGATTTATGTTTGCATTTATATTGTGTGCGAATGATGTTTGTGTGCATGTATTTGCATCGTTGCCAGGTATGAGTTACACAGATTGTATTGGTACTATGAAAGTGATCATTTTGTCACTGAACTAAGGTAGGCTGATTTAACCCATAGGTAAAACTTGTTTATGTCAAATGTGTGCTGAACTGCATACATGTCTCTGTATTAAAAAAAAACAAGTTAACGCGAGATACCGTGTCACCCGTTCTAGTTCCACGGAGCAGATGAACCTGTGGATTGGGCGTATAAATCTGGTGTCTGCTCTTTACTCCTCACCTCCATTCCCTGCTGCAGTGGGATCGCAGAGGAAGTTCTGTAGACCCATCCTACCTGCTACACAGACCACCCTCGCCCTGGTAAACTTACGTACATAAACATAAACGCAAACACACACAGAAACACACACACTCTCTCTCTCTGTCGCTCTCTCTTTCACACACACACACATACATGCCTAAATATGCACTCAAACATGCACATGCAAACCCACGCCCACACGTACACATACAGGTATATGCCTGTCTCTCATTACTCTGCTTTTTCCGACTCATCCGCCACTTGCAGAGCTGGTCTTTTTCACCCTTTGCACTTTGAAGTTGTTTAACAGGGTTGGCATACCTAAGGTCTGAATTTCTCTACTGGGACTGTACTTTCTCACACACTCATGCTCCTGTACTGTGTGATCTCTACAGGACAAGCAGATGCAGTCCCACGCAGCCATGCTGCAGTCTTTCCAGGAAGACCTGGCCTCCCTACAACAAGGACTCCCTGAGGGCCGCAGGGCCAAGGCCAGGGAGCTGGAGGAGCACAGGCTCAGAGAGGAGTATCTACAACACGAGGTCAGTACACACCCGTGTGTATGTGTGTTTGCAGTTTGAAACCACAATGGACATACAGAACCTTCCTGTTAAAGCGCTGCTAAATGTAAAATGGTACCACATGCCCCCTTGTATGTGTCTGTTTGTTTGTGCGTACTCAGGATCATCATTTTCCCATTTCCCTCTTGGGTTTTTGGGGAGTTTTTTCTTGCCCGCCATGAGGATTAAGTCAGGGGGTGCCGTCATATTTTGATTTGACTGTTGTGGCCTGTAAAGCCCCTTGAGACTGTAAACAGTGATATTGGGCTCTAAATAAACTTGAACTTGAACTTGAACTTAAACTCCATACCATAGCGTAACATTGCTCTGTGCTGTATTAGTTTAGTGTGGACAATGGAACTGATACAGCACAATTTTTGGTACGGTTCCCTCTCAACCTCTTCTCCCTTTCGCTGCAGAAATGTCGCTATGAGATGTACATCGTGATGCTGGAGGCATGGCAGCATGTGGACAAGTCGTTAGAATGTACATTCACGGCAGAGAATCTTAGCCTGTTTGACCAGGAGGTGTGGAAAGGAATGGAGGAGGAAGAGGAGGATGAGTCGGAGGGAGCTTTAAAGAGATCTCACTCCAGCCCGTCCCTCGAGCTTGAGCTCGCTCCTCCCCCTGTGGTCAAAGTGAGACGCAACATCTCCGAGAGACGAACTTATCGAAAGATTGTCGTCCCGCGACGAAACAGAGAGCTCTGAGACGCTTGCCTGTTTTTAGACAAAAACGTTGCTTCTTTTAATACTGTAGTAGCAGATGAAGTCTGTTTGATAGTACAGACAACAGTTTGTAATTAAGACCTAGAGCACAGAAAAGTGCTGGATTTGAAGAACATTGAAAGGAAAATATTTCACATTCTCAAAATGCAAAATTCAAGACCATGATGTAACTGATCTATGACAGAACTGCAAGGCTTATTGCCTTATCGCTAGACACCCGTGATGTTTTTTTTTTGTTTGTTTGTTTGTTTTTATGTAGTGTTTATTTTCAGTGACAGCTTTGAATGTTTCTTATGATTTGACTCAAGGGACTGGATCCCATTGAAAAAACTTTTGCATTTTTACTGTCACACACTATGCTGATTTCTTTGCTAAGTTAAGGTACATGTTTAAAGCCCATTCGAGGTGATGTGGGTGTTCTTAATTAGACAGTAGATATGCATACTTCTATGTGCATATATTCACATCAGTGCTTTTTTTAAAAAAAAAAAATAAACATCATCTTTATTCATAAAATTCATTTTCATGTGATATTATCTGTAATAGTGTGATGTGTGGGGAGTGGATCTTCTTGCTCTGCCAATTCTAAACTTCTGCCAAAATGCTACCTTAGGATGTAATTATGAGCTATGACGATAGAGGGCAGTGTTTAACAGATTGTTTTGATCAAGAGCAAGAGTCCCACAGCACACACACATTCAAGTTCACCCACAGCCTTCATTTAATAATTATGAGTAAAAACTGATGTCAGACATTGACCTGAAATAGAATTAGTATGTGGAATTGTTTATTATGGATTTGAAATAACATGTTCTTTTGTTATTATTTTTATAAAACAAAGTTAAAAAACAGATTTTTCTTTTCCCCCAACTCAGAATAGAGGTGTGTGTGTGTGTGTGTGTTTGTCAGAAATGGTCTTTTAAATGAGAGGCAGAAATTAGGCAAATATATAGTCTCCCAGTGGTGTGAGCACTATGTGCCTTTTTGCTTATAGCAAATTTTTTTGTAAGATTATCATAGAATCAGCTTCACGCTAACTCCAGTTGTGGGGTTTTGAGCTCTCAGAAAATCATCCACCAAACGGATATTTGTTCTGCTGACACACTCAGCTCATGGTTCTGCCCAGTATTTGGACCTTGATACACTGGGATGTAAATAAGATGAACACCACAGTGACCAACTGAGTTTTTTTTTCTTCAGGATCTAAGCACATGGCACTGCTTCCCCTGCCTGTGAAATTAATACGGCACATTAAGTTAACCCAGGTCCCCAAAAACTGCCCTGAAGCTCCTGTCAAAGATCTGTACTGTATCTCCACTATGGAAGTGTATCTCACATCCCTTCCACTGAATGACAACTAACCATTCAAGATAAAAGCAGTTTTTAAGATTTATCAGTGGACTGGGTGATTGATCGCCCCTTTAGGGCCAGGGCATTGTTCAGGATGTGGCAGCCTGATAAGATCCAAGTTACAATATCAGATAACCTAACTACAGGTTGTTGATGTGTAAACAGATTTTAAGGACAAACAATCAGCTCTTTATGGAGTCTGAAGACTGACTGATCACATGCTGAAAGTGGAGATGTCTGTATGGTGTTCCATTTTGCCAATGCTTTATTTTGTAACGAGTCACAATATCGTATCAAATGATGTGATGTCCTATAGGTTGCACATTTGTTGTTTGATTTTAAAAGCTGTGTTTGACTGTTCAGCAATGTTAATATAAGGTCAGAAACTGTGTCTCTGTGAAGGGCTGACTGCATTTGAGTGCTGTCTGACAGCTCCACTTCAGACACAGAGTTGCCATGTGTGTAGAGCACAGAATGAGAGAGAGAGAGAGAGAGAGAAAGAAGGAGAGAGAATGAGAGAGTTCTGGTTGGCCATCCGTCAGTTTCTGAGGACTGTTATTGTTCCTGTTTCTGTTGGCCTAGTGAGGCTTTGTGGCAGTCTGTCAGGCCTGGCTGAGTAATTAAAAAGGCAAGCAGAAGGTTGCCTTCATTAAGGGCTCTGACCAGCACTTAACCACTCCAAATACATTCTCTTGACATTCTTTTTCACTAAATCCTCACTTTTACTCCGTGTCTCTTGGTCTGTTAGTAATATATCCAGTATCCTCAGTAGCTCTCTCTGTCCTTTGGACTGTCTTTTCCTTCCACTGCGCCTCGAGCACTCTGTGACCACAGCGATGTGTTAACTGTCCCGAGGTATTCTGAGTTATTCGTAAAAGTAATGTTAGTAAAAGTCTGGTAAATACATCTGCCGCATTTCAGCATTTTTACATTGGTTTTCATTTTTATTTGATTTTTTTTTTTTTTTTTTTTACCGTTTAGGGCAGTTTTGTGAGACTAAGATCTTTTGCTTGTCTTGCTATGTCTTTGCAATCTCTTTTCTTCCAAAGTCTCTGTCTTTGCTTTGTTTGTTGTATTACTTTTTTTTTTCTCTCTCTCACTAACCCACCTAGTCACTCGTCACCAATTTATTTTCTGCATTTCCCGTTTTTTTTTTTCTCCTTGTGTCTCTTGCCAGTTCCCACACATTCTCTCGACACTCATGTTCCATCTGGTACTCATATCTAGCATGTCTTACTTGCCGCACTTCCCACAGTTGATATGTTAGTTACAGTAATCCCTTATGCCTTTTCACTAATTGTTTTTGGTTTGTCATGGCTCCCCTGTTCTCTCTTTTCTCCTCTGCTACTCTCATCTCCATCGCTATATTATAAATTAAGAAATTAATTCAAATAAAGAAATTACAGGCTTTTTAACCATCCTTAAATTAAAATGGCGAATTTCCATTTAATTCAAGCTCTGTGCTAACACTTAAAAGTGGAAGTTTTGGCCAGCTCTTGACTTCTCTCATGTCCTTGAGATCTGCTTAAGACTTAAGATCTATCTGGACTTTTTCACTGCCTCTTCACTGCACACTTAGGGATGTTAGTGTGTCTGGCAGCCAATCGACTGAAACAAACAGTACCAACAAGATGAAATTAACATTTTTTTCAGTCCTTTCATAATGGTTAGAAAATAATGACCTAAACACTATCATGCACAGCCAAATGAAGTTATAAAAAAAGTACGTATTATTTGTTAAAAATGTACACATCCCAGAGATGGAAAACAGTGTTAAGTGTAAACATTGAGAGAGCTATTTTTGTAATTTCTTTTTTGTTATGTACGTGATCATAAACAGTATAAGATTAAAGTGAAAATAATATTTGTCATATGAAAACTGATACTTGATCCTCAGTCTTTTTCTCCTTTGAATCTGAGATTCAGTCAATTGTGGTTTTTTTTTTATTATTATTATTATTATTATTTCACTTTAGCCCAGACACTACCATTTAATGTGCTCAGCAGACCTGTGTCTAACACACTTATTTGAGATGCTAACCACGGAATGCCCTCCTTTTTCTGCCGCAGAGCTGAGGATGCTATCACTGTTAGGCAGTTCATGTAAAAGGGCCTTGCTCTGGGGCTTTTTAATGTGTGACCCCAGACTGCCCCCACTCAGCACTAGGCTGAGCCGTTTTCAGTGACAACATTGCCTGGAGTCAGCTTTATCTTGGACTCAGAGGAGACAGACAGCACTGTGCTCTCACATCTTTGGGGGAACTGACTTGCAGAGAAGATTCTGAATGCTTTCTGTGGCCCATTATTGGAGATACTGTGAAGAATTCAAAGAAACACTTAAGTTTAGGGTACTGTACTGCAGTGTTCGTGTTCCGCACAACACGATCAGCAATCATTAAAACAATCTGCCAAACACTTTTTATGCACAGCCGTGAACAGGGAATTGGGTTTTATGATTTGAGCACAATTATAGATGGATTTTACTTCAGTCTGAACTGTTGAAATGTTTCCATTGCATGGGTCTGAGCTATAGCGCTAAACCCAGTAACATTTTTTCTTTTTTCCTGTAAGATTTTTTGTTGTTGATGTTGCTTTGGTTTGATTTTGCTGCGCTTTTTAGGGGCGCTGCAGCCCCTGTGATGGTCTCAGTGTTTAAGTTTGATCTCCTAAGGGCTGTGTCTGATACCAGAAAGATTCCGCACAGGGATGACAAAACAGAAGAATGCATGCCTATGTGTGGGTGTCAGTCTAGAAGACACATGTTTTGTTTTGTATGTTCCTCTTAGTGTCTCCAGTCAACAGGGCTTCCTTCCCCTGGGGTTCTCTGAAAATGATTTGGTCAAAGGGAGTAGTTGTGTGCCCCCCCCCCCCCCCCACACACACACACACTCCCCCTCCCCGCCCCCACTCTGCCACACACACACAAGTTCTAAACAGGGTTTTTTTTAATGCCTCACTGTTGTGTTAGGGCTTGATTAGGTGACAGAAAGATTTGTAGTTGATACAAATGTCCTTATGATTAGATGTGAGAATGCCAGTGCAGTAGTGTATGGACACAAGCAAGCAGTCTGATATAAATGATTTAAATCCAGTCCACTGAGTTAGGAACGAACTTGTTGGCTAATCTTTTGGACAATGTTGAACCACCCTAAAGCAAGAAATTCCATTCCAGGACAATGAGCTCACTAAAACTGTTTACCACTCATTAATCATCTTGGGTGACTTTATTGAAATACACTCTCAAGGTTCACATTAATGACCAGTGAGGTCTCCAGATCAATTAATGAATGCATTTAGTTTATTCACCCAATCTGGGTTAAGTGCTTCATTCAGGTCCACAATGACTGCTCTCACTTTTGATTTAGATCCCCAAACATCTAGCGGACAGGGGACCACAGCAGCCATCCAGAGTTGTCATTCACAATTTTAAATTACAGCACCTCACAATTCATTTAGAGCAGACAAATATTGTCTGGTCGACAATGCCATTGGGACATCCGAGTTTGTTGACTAATGTCCCATTCCAGGATACAAATGCAAAAAGTTTCCAGATGACTGGCCATGGACAGAGGGGTGTAAACTGTTGTACTGTTATTCTACTCATTGCCGCAAACACACACAGACACACACACACAGACACACACACACACACACACACACACACACATACTGGACTGCCCTTTTGGCAGGAGCTCCCGTAGAGGCCTCGATCTGTCTCTTATTTGGACCTTACAGTGATAGTACCCCCACAACTCACACACAAATTCATACTCTGCCTTGGTCCTCTCCGTGCCAGAAGTAGTTAACCCCCGCGCCAGACTCTTCCTGCTGGCTTTGTCCCCCCCCTCAGCTGTTCCAGACTGCTACCCGTATTGTGCTTCTGGGCTCATTACTGGCAAAGCCATGGCCCAAGCTACCACGCTAATAGGCCCAGAGCGGGGGAAGAGGGGCAGGAGTAGTGTGAATGAGGGAGAAATACAGAGAGAGACCGTTAAAGGAGATGGGGAGTAAGTATAACAATTGACATTATGGCTTCACATTCTTTTCTTTCTTTTTTTTTTTTTTTTTTTTCGCTGTTTGGCTTTTTAGGATTTGACAGTTGTTGTCATTATTTTGTTGGCATTGCCCCAAATGGAATTACTGATCAACCATTTTGAGTCGCCTGGGAACACTGTCATTTCAGCCTGTTTCAAAACAGGAGAGAGACGGTAGAGAGAGCGAAGAGACAGAAAGTACTTTATTATGCCTTCTGTGAGGCTATCAGATCAATTTTATTTCTCTGTGTCCGAATGCAAAAATATCTCTATGCCCCACAGATGTGCCACCCTGCCCGTCGGAGGGGACACACACATCACACACTCAGAGTAAGGGGAATGTGCATTTGAATTCAGTACAGGGTTATTTGCTGAACAGCAACTGGATAGAGGAAGAGAAAGATGTCCAGAATTGTCAATGCCTCAATAAGTCTCGGGCATTTTGTTAGTACATGACGAAATGACGCCGAATAAATGAGCAGTTCTGAGGCCTTTGCAAGTTTGACGGAAATTTCGTCGTCAAGCAATTAGTCTAATTAAAAGGTACTTCTCATACAGCATCGACCTGCGAGCGGATGTTAACTGAAGAGACTGTTGTATTTTTTCTGGCAGAAATGCGAAAATGTGGCCTTTAGAGGCGCGTGTTTCCTCTTAAGAAAGGATCATCCATCAAAGCTCGCGCGTTTGTGCTGGTGGATCCAGGTGGGTCTTGGCACTGCCGAACCGTGGCCTCGTTACAGCGGTATTGTAATGAGACCGCAAAGAGGGTGAAATAATTGCAAATAAAACTACATGATGCAGAAAATAAAAAAGGAAATTAAACAGATGCGCGTGTTTTCAGGATCATTGCTTTTGTCCTCCTTTTGCGTTTTGTTGAACTGCTGACTTGCGAAAAATCTGTAACATTCTGGCATTTTAAAACTACTACAGCAACAACAACAACAACAACAACAATAATGGTAATAATAATAATAATAATAATAATAATGATAATAATAATAAGAAGAAGAAGAATGTACTGATGATATTAATGTATTATCATTATCATTATTATTATTATTATATAGCCAGTACTAATAACTGAATAATTGTTGGATTTTTTTTCTTTTTCTAACTACACATATAACATGTTAAAAAATGAGAAAAAGCGCCAATATTTCAGAAATTCAATCACTTTAAAAAGCACGCATTCCCAAAACCACTCTACGGCGTTACGTGGACATGTCCGGGGAAGGTCGATAACCTTCCCTCAATTCAAATTTACATCAATGTACTTTGAGAAAATGCCATGAAAGAAAAAATACAAATTATTTATAAAAACGAGGAGCACTTGTGTAAGATCGTCTTATGTCCGCTTTCAGTTAAACGATTTTTTCTAATCAAACTCTCCACATGTTTTTCCTGGAAAACTGGAAAATGCATATTCCCCCCATAAATCCATGTGTTGGCCATTTAATAATAATAATAGAAATTTTCCTCTAAAATGTATGAACAGATATTAAGGGAGAGTTATACACTTTGTCATGCTTTATTTAATTAAAAAATAATTTTGTAGAAATAGCCTTTTTATATTTGAATAATGTAATTGACAATACAAGAAAAAGAAATACCAGAAATACAGGTTTATCAGGTAGCATGTCTTCAGCAAAACATCTTTAAGACAACAAATGGACCATATTGGCGGGATCTTTGAAACCATTTCTTGTCAGTCCTCATACAGTTCACCAGTTCATCCCCATAACGTCAATCGAAGTAGGCTAATCCAAAACAGAATATCATTTTCAACAGCAATTTACATAATTTACAGGTTGACCCCCCCCCCCCCCCAAAAAAAAACCCCTCTGGATTGACTCAGTCATGCGATGCACCCAAACCGGACACGAAATGGATAGTGTTTTTAACTTAGAAATGCTGATGACACGCAAGTTGTTAGAGTCCAGTTTGGTAATAATTACACTGTATAACGTATAAGGCTCTTCATCTCGTTTGCATTCAGGACCCACACAAATAAATGTAATTCTACAGCTGAAGAGTAACACAGCCCGCAGGATCTCTGTAGTTGTCTGGTGTGGCTGAGCACATTGTCAGTGCGCTGTCGACTTGAAAAAACAAAAAAACAAAACAAAACAAAAAAAGAAATCGTCCACATGGAGTTAAATCTATAAATCTCTCAAATTGTAACATGACGTAATATTCCTATGTTAAATTTTTGAGCAAAATAAAGATTACTATATCACATAAATGAACAGTTGGTCAACACACTAGATTACATGTTTAGGTAGTGAGTGTAACTGAAGAGAAAATAAATATGAAAATAACAAAATAAGTCTGGCTTTCATGTACATAAAAACATAATAACATTTTTTGTGTGTGTGAATATTTCATCAGTCATTGTGTGAAGGTAAAATCTTTGGCTACAGAGCAATTTGGAATGAATGGGGAAAAGCCCTCTTTTGGCAAAAACCAGAGGCAAAAGTTACACATTCGTGCAGAAATGTAAACTTTTGTATGTTGTAAGTTGCCTTAAGTAAGGCTATCAACAAAGCAAACGGCTAAATAATCTGAACACGGTCAGTCAGACAAAAACATGGATTGTCCATATGTATATATGCTGGTTTGTTCTCAAATTCTTCTGAGAGTCCCTGTGCTCTGAATACTTTGAGGGAGAAAGAAAGCTAAATATTTCTTAAGCTTTTTGTTCTTCCCATTTCCTCATCCACAGAAAGCACAGCCTTTTTTCAGTGGCTGTCCAGTGACTCTAGAGATGGTCGTATGCGGCTGTAGAGGGTGGTGCGGTGCGGGAGGCAGAGCTGTAGTAATACGGAGAGCCTGGAGGGGGAGACAAAGATACCTGTCTTCAGTATGGATTGTGACTTAACTGACCTACAAAACGAATAATTAATTAATGATAATTATTTTCCTCTGTTTGCAATACTAAAAGAAGAACATTTGATAAAAAAGCATACATAATATTACAAGTAACTCATATCATGGTAATTGTTTGTGAACCTTGAAGTTAGAACACTAAAGAGAGTGTAAAAATATTTATAAAATTATCTAAATGGTTGGCAAAAATTACCAATAATATCAAGTAATTTTTTTTTTAAATAAACTCTTAGATGTTTATCAAATGTATATCACTGCTGAATAGAGATGATTTTAAATAATCCACAGATTGGTACAGTCTATTATACACAGTGACCTTACATTCAGGTGAGATCACCTGTTTCAAAGTAAAGTATGGGCTTGTGACTTGGGCAGCGCTCAAAGTTCCTCAAAGAAACCTCTGTATAGCCTAAAGAATCTAACCCACACTCACTGGTCAGCAACAGCTTCAGGCTTCAATAGTTTCCTTTCGTTTGTGAGAAAATCCCACGTACGAAATTGCCTCAGGATATTTCTAAATTTCTAATGTTTATCTCAGTACTTCTGAGAAGTGGAATGACACAGAGAACAATTAAAATCACAGTACTTGGCTCTATTCAGTATTATGTTGTTTATGAGTTTTTAGTATTCTGTGGTAATTTTCTTTTTTTTTTCTAAACACATTAGGTTTTATTTTTTAATACAGAAGGTTCTTATAAATGGGGAAAAATCTATTTCATTTATTTGTTTATTTTTTTTTCTATTTTATGAATACTGCATTGATTGTGGGACCTTTTTCTCACCTAGGAGGCCTGAGTTGGTGAATCTCCAAGCATCACTATAGGAGGTGTATGGAGAGTGGGTGTAGGTCTGGCCAGTGTACTCTGCACCTACACACGGGGGAAAAAAACCCTGATCACTGTTCTTACAGATGCATGTGACTTACACAGGCAAATTAGAACACGTAGTAACCACTAGTCTGTCAACTGCCATTTTCATGCAGCTTAGATTCTTAGATTGCAGCTTAGAACTCACTGACAATGCTAGACATGTACAAGAATTGTGTCACATGTATGAGAACTGGCAGTGTAGCACATAACTCCTGGTCATCTCCGCAGTATGAATTATGAACTCTAATGGTCTTGGAAACTGTAAACTGAAAACTTCACCTGTATTACCAACATTACTCATTGTTACCAGCATGCAAAACATGGCTAGAGAGTGATACCCGTGTTACACATCAAGTAAAAAGACAGATGTAACTAAATTGCATATTAGATCACATATTACACATATGTAACCAACTTGCACAAGCAGCTGCATCATTTATGCATTTGATTTGACCTCAGTATGCTCTAACTGTGCACAAAAAACATGATGTAATCTGATAGGGTTGAACATGGGTAAGCGTGGAATGGCCATCCTGTGAGGTCTCTATAGTGTGCTCATGTGGAGAGCAGTTTGTCCTTTGGCCTGTTTCTGCTCAGTCCAGGCACATCACTGGTTGATGGGTGGGTGGCTTGTAAACCATTAATCCAGTGGCCAGGTGGACGGCTGGGGGTAAAATCCCTTGGCTCATTGGTCCGTATGGTTGGTCTCCGCGTCCTCTCTTTGGCGTCCAGCTCCCCCCTCCCAACTACCTCCACCTTTTTTTCAGTGTCCTTCTCTCTTCCCTCCATTCCTCACTTCCTCTTTTAGTCTTTCATGCTCTCTCCATGCCCTTCTTTTTTTCAAACATTCCAATATCTAATTGGTAATTATGTTGGCAGGATTGAATCCCCCTGTGCCCGCCCTCTGCGGCCCCCGTTTCTGTGAGTAATTGTGTATGAACGCTTCCTCACAGCGAACCCACCAGAAAAATAATAAATCAGACCCTCTCATTTCGCGCTTCGAAGGGCAGACTTCAAATAAAAAAAGAGGCACATCACCCCCCCCCCCCCAACACACACACCACACGCCCACACCCACACACACACACACACACGCACACAGCAAACCACAACTGGCCCTTCACTGTTTCATTCTCTCCCTGTCTCTCTCTTTAATACACACATTCTATAAATCTTATTCAGTTTCACTCTGTTACCATACTCACAAAAACCCACTTAGCCACTTAACAAATTTCTCACTCTCCTTCATTCATACAATCATATTTCCTCCCAGACATAATGTCACAAATGCGAATGTATGTGCGTGCACACACACACACACACACACACACACACACACACACACACACACACACACACACACACACACAGCAAAAATTTCATCTGCCTCAGCCTCATTTTCAAATTTCTCTAATTTCTCTATATCTCTTTTTTTCTCCCTTTCTCTCTCTATAAAACCCTCAGTTCCACCAATAATATGCCACCCCCAACCATCTGCCCTCTCCTGGGCCCCTCAGTTCCCATGGTAATGTGTGGTCGGGTGGAGAGGGAGGTGGCTTAGCGTAGAGGTGTGGGCAGCAAGGCGGAACCCTCTGTCTGTTCCCTTGTACCCCCGGGCCCTGCCTTTACTGCGACGCAGTTCACCAGGCGAGCAGGCTACTCATTAACCCACCTTTCTTTCCTGTTAATCTCCAAACTGCCCTCCCAGCATTCTCTTTCTCCCTCGATGTTTATGATCATGACCCTTTGCCAAGTACTGTACTTTATTTTCCACAGTGCTCTATTGGCTTGTTTTCCCCCTGCTGTCCACCAAGTCACAGACATGTTGATACGTAAACCTTCACCAGGGTATGGTTTTAGGCTGCAGCAAAAGCAGCCAAAGATTGGCTTTTTAAAAGTCATACATATAAATTTTAGAGGACATCTTAGAGGCCACCTGGCATTTGGAGGGGGCTCTACCCGTGTTTTTGGATAAAACCTTCGACTGGAAGCATAATCCCCTGATAGCCTAGCATTATTTACCAAATAACAATCTAGTATGCTAGGTATTTAAAATCAATTTAATATATATACACACATACACACATAGGATAGCAGGAATTCATAGCAATGAATGCACACAGTTGTGAGTGGAAATTCTTACCTGCTACCATTCCTGTGATGGTGGAGGATGTGTAGCCTGTCTGGGCAGCAGAGGGAATATGTGGAGGGTAACCTGGGAGTGTGGAGCTGACCATGTCTCGACCTGCAGCAGAACAAGAGTCACCTCAGCCACAGCAGAGACATACAAACACACATGTGTACAAGTGCATACGCACATATATATATATATATATATATACACACACACACACACACATGCACACACACACAAGCACTTCAGAACTTTCAAAAGATCTTTTAGCACTGTATGTTATCCCTGTCACTTGGTAAACATATCTTCCATTGACAATCTAATGGTCAAGAGACATAGCAGTCTTGTGCTACTATAACTATTGGAGTTATTCATGGTCTTGGACTGAATTTGCGGATAGCAGGTATTCAGGAATGTGTTCTGTTGTCTGATGTGTGAGTGCTGATAGGGGAAATGTGGGATGGTTTACCTGTGATGAGCGACTGCCCGTTGAACTGCCCATACACAGGTGCATGATGCGTGAATGAGTTGAAAGCATGAGAGAAATGAGTGGAGCTGCTGCAGCTGTTACTGACGGAGACTGGAGATGGAGTTGCTATGGAGTTTAGCTCCAGAAAGGCTGAGTTGGCTATAATGCTGGGGGAGGGGCTTGAGCTGGTCACTTCAGGTGACATTTCCTGTTTCATACAGAGTGGAAGGGGCTGGAGGGGGTCTGAGGCGTGAGCGATGAGTGGACAGACACGTGGGGAAATGAAATAAATGAAATTAATGGATTTAGAGCATGACTACAAAAGGTGAATGCTAACACATGCACACCAACACACACACACACACACACACACACGCACGCACGCACGCACGCACACACGCACACACACACACACACACACGCACGCACGCGCACACACACACACACACACACACACATACACACACAAATAGTTAAATGTAATTCATAAAGCTTTTGAGCTGGGATTCACTGATGGCTTTAACGAAAATAGGGTCAAGACTCGTAAATCCCATTTTATGGAATTCTGGTGAGATCACACAGACCATTACAGCACTTTGTGGAGTAAAAGCTGAAGACAGGTATTAGGAATATGTATAGACACATCCACAACACACAATATCCAAGACACAAGTGAGAGAGAGAAAGAAATTTAAAAAAAAAAAAAAAATTAAATCAGTCTTGGTTCTCTCTTACCTGTGACCACTGTATAGCCCTGGTGTGCTGTAAGATTCCGACCAATAGTGGCATTTGATGCTGAGAGGCTGTTCTTTCCTTCCTCTAGACTTCCATTGATTAAGGAGAGGGGATAAAGCACCTGAGGAATAGTTGGCATATCAGCAATAAACAGAATATTGGGAAATAGTCTGATAAGGTCCTAATAAATAGGTTCTGATAAAACCATAAAGCTCCTCTTCTTAGAACCAATGAGAATCTCTCAGTCTCTCTTCTCTTTTGTTACGTTTCTCCGTAGTCTATTATCTATATTACAATGCCTTGATACTCTTTGGTCAGTTTGTATGTGTGTGTGTGTGTGTATGTGTATGCATGTGTGTGTGTGTGTGTGTGTGTGTGTGTGTGTGTGTGTGTGTGTGTGTTACAGATACTGTGCTGGACTACCTGCTCAGTCTTGCCAGTAGCAGCCACTGAGCTGAATGTGTCAGAGTGGTAATGATGGCGCTCAAAGCCGCAGTCCAGGTGCTGTGGAGGGAAGTGGTCAGGCCTGAGCTGTTTCCTGGGTCTGCCTCCACTGCCCTGGGAGTCCACACTGTGCCGACAGCTCTCCTGATCGCCTGGGAAACAAAGGAAGAAGATGCATCACATCACGTGAAGCACACGGCCTCTGGAGTCAAATATTATTTACAGTATAATATTTATGTCACCAAATACTATGATGTCTGATGCTGAATATTGCACAATTGTGTCATTTAAGACACAGAACATCTAAACAATGTGAACCACCTTTGAGTCATACTTCACACCCACACTTCAACTCTGTGCCTCTTTTTTCAGCTGAAGCCATTGTTGAATCATGAGTTAAGAGTCATCTGGGTTAAGTAAACAATTTGAGCTGAAGAGGGAGTCTATCTTACTGACTGTTTCATGTTTATAGTTGTTAAAACTCACTATCGTCATGACTCCTCTTGCCCTCTGTGCTGGCCTGTTGAGGGATTCCCAGAAGCCCGCTGATGGAGTAGGTGGAACCCAGCGAGTCAGACTGGGGAGATTCAGGTGGGGTGACTGCTGAACTGGGAACTAAGAAGATACAACCACACTGAGGATAAGGTAAACCCATAGATCAAAAAACAGATGTGAGAATATTCTAGAATTAGCAAAATGCGACTGTGGTTGTAACAGTATATATAACATTCACAGATAAATATAGAAAAAGCAATATTTACATTACAAGACTATTCTGTTTGCTTTCATGGTAGAAGCTAGACACTAAATGAGGAAAGCATATAGAGACATACAAGAATTATGAGAAGGTGTTTGAGGGTCCTGTTGAAAAATGTGGACACTTACTGAGAGTGTGTCCTGGACTGAGGCCTTTGCTATCGAGAGGCAGGTTGAAGGGCTGCTGAACTTTTGTTCTAATAATCCTGTGACAGATTTAAAGGTCCATTATATTACAGCAAATGAGATAAAAACAATTTATGTTTTATTTCCGTGCCACTTTCTCAGATGTTTATGAAAAAAACTTCATCAAAATAAAACCTTAAAACAACTCAAACAACAACGGCAACAGCGACAACAACAATAATAATAATACTAATACTAATGATAATAATAGTAATGAGAGGTATTGATTAAGTATCAATAATAATAATAATAATAATAATAATAATAATAATAATAAATACATGGGACCATAGAATCACCCACAGGTTGTGTTGAGAGTACCTGTTGATAGAGCTGACACTGGGAACAGTATCGGTGTCACACACACCCTCTGCTAGCAGTCTGTCCCTGATCTCCCAGGCAAACATGGTCGGGTTTTGTCGCTTATACTCTGCTATCTTCTCCACTACTTTAGGAGTGGCCACTTTTGGCTTTGAACCACCAATGACCCCTGGTTTGATACTGCCTGTCTCATAGTATCTGTGTTGAATTGAGAGAAAAAAAATGGGTACTTATCCATCTGTATTACATCATAAATACATTGCTAGCTACAACAAATGCATAACTGGTTCACTGTTTATTGCAAATCAAGTAGTTGACCCTTTAAAGTGAACTAAAAATACTGGTTGATCATAACAGTCCAGGTCTTGTGCTGCTGGAAACAGGAAACAACACATAAGAGTACAAGATGGGTGAAACAAGATAGACAGAAGGAACAATTTGCCTTACTGATTCAGAGGGAAGCTCTCTTTCGGTATGTGAGCGCGCGCGTGTGTGTATGTGTGTGTGAAGCATCTGGGTTTTCGGCTTGAACCTCACCTGCCCAAAATCTTACTGACACAGCCATGGCTGACACGGAGTTGACGGGAGATGTCACAAGGTCGGACGCCTTGGTGAGCCATGTCCACAATGCGCTGCCGGATCACCTCCGGAAGCGGCCGACCATTTACAAACATTCCGCCTAGTTGGTTAAGACCCCCATGACCTGGGGGAGGAGAGAGGATGAGCACATATAAATGTCATGGAACTTCAGGCAGACACCACCTGTTTGGTAACCTATTGATATACTGCTTGGCTTGACTCCTCAGAATATCACATGTTGCCATATGCTGACCAAACTGTTTAAATGCTGTGAGTGTAATGAGATTATAGCCCCGAATGATGTTTAATACAAGTAATATCAACATTTTAGATAAAAATAAAAGGGAAAGTGGGGGGTAACATGTTAGAACAAACATTTTTATGTTGCAGAAACTACTGAGGAGGCTGCTTCTGCACAACCTGAAACTTATCTAAAATTTGTCTTATGAAAGTAGTGCACAAAATGGACTGAAAACCCTCCTTATTGCAAACAACTCTAAACTGTCTTTCAGATATATTTTCATATAGCTATATTTGCTTTTTAATAACTTTTGTGTTTGCTCCAAGCAACTTTGAAGTTCTATGATCACTTAATGGTCTTTGTAAATCTAGACAGTCTCTAGTTTGTGCTGTATAGCATGTGAAATTTATCATTTCATAAATAATTTAAAACAATCATTGACACAGGCATGGTTTTGTTTTTCTCTGAAGTCTTCGCAGTTTTGGTCTCTCTGCATGTCAGTATTTTATAGTTTTCACTAGCCTGCCAGTCAGAATTAACATTACTGCAGTAGCCTCTTAAAGGAAATTAACGACTGGTACCATAACAGTGTAAAAGAGGCAGTTTTGAAGCTGTGATAAGAGGGATGACTGACCACTTATGTTGGATCTAGCAAGTAATTTGACAGCCTCTGGTCTAGACAGCTGTCTGCAAGTCCTCCACATTCTATGAGCTCTGTCACAACACCTCCTCTGAGATCTATATTCCGTGCACCAGAATCCCTATGAAGGACACAGAGGGCAAGGGTTTGAGCAAAAAAGTCCAGATCTGTGCCTACAAACCATTCATGAGAAGTGCAGCAAAAGCACTTAAAAGTCCGTATAGGCTACATAGAGGGAAGCAGTTTCAAAAACAGAGCAGTAGCCATAGGTGTTTGTGCCAACAAAACATTGCTATGAGGCCGCTGTGGTTGTAGGTGTACGCTTGACTGCACCGTTTAACTCACTTCAAGACATAAATACTAACGAAAGTATTTTAGACAAGGCACTACTAAGGTGTTGTGTTAAATATTAAAAAACTCGATTTGACTCAAAAGGTTTGATTTATCTTTAAAATGCATGTGACATGATTCACCCTCGAGAGAATTGCCACACTACATAGTCCAGGTAAAGCACATCGGCTAGTTGTCTGCTCGCCGGTTTCGCATTGTCTTTCAATGAAATGTAATTTTAGAGTACTTAATACCACAGCTCACCTCGGAGACATCATTCATCAGATGAACATAGTCTGCCATAAAAAAATGGTCTGACCTTTTGTGTTTTGTTATAATATATTATAATGGTCACATCTTATCCTTCCTCGTTTATTTTTCTCACAATTGTACAACTCTGCGAAAAATCCAAAGGTCTTGTAAGACTTGTTAGAGGTGATTTAACTTTTGTTCAAGGAAAATACCGAGCAATTTTTTTCTTTTTTTCCAAAAATTATTTTAGGCTGTCAATACAAATCCAGTAATTTGATCCTTATTTTGTATTTATGGTTTGTAACAGGTTACTATATGCTTACTATAATATCACACGGACACGGACTTCCCTGCCCACACAAACCCGATATTACACGTAGACATACGTATTGATTAGAAATCGACATTCGTGTACTACATACATTTTGGTAAACTAGATTATCATTGCTAAAGAATGCCAAACAGTCGAGTATGCAAATAAAGCTGGCAAGGATCGTGAAGAGAGCATATAGAAACATGTAAGTAAATTCGTAAATAGTCCAAACAACTGTATTTATTCTTGCAATAACATACATTCCCGACTGATTTTTTTTATTTCTGAATTAAGGAAGAGTCATATATGTATAAATTCTTTCCGACAATTCATTTGATCTTTGTAATGTTGTAAAGGGAGTGGAGAAAGTGGAGTAACTTTTCGAAAATGAATTCGGTAATTATTTACAAAAACTAATCTCAGTGTACTAATGTTGCAGAATTTACGGAGTTCTGATGTACCTATAGTCCAGTGAATTAGAAGTCTTTTGTCTAATACCTTATACCATTGAAAAAAAATGGTCTCTGCTTTTGTCTAAAATGCCCTCGTTCATCTGTCCTTCTGTGGTCTGTATCAATGACCCGCTTAGAACCCCCATGCTTTTAATTTAACCCATTCAGTAGCTTGTTTCCCCTTGCTCTTTTCTAAGCCTTTTCCCATCTTTCATTTCCACATCAAACGCTGCTATTAACGGTGCTAGCGGAGTGTGTAAGACTCTTCTTGCCAAGCCTCAGCAACCGGCAGGATATTAAAGGCGAACTACCCCAAGGGAATAAGAATACCAGTAGAAACACAGGCGCGAGGGCGCGCGCACACACACTGACACACAAACACGCACACATACACACATACACACCCAGAAAGAGATGAACATATAAGCTGTGAGCAAATGACAAATATATAAGTGCGCCCTCGCACGCACACACAAGTGATGAACTTATGAACTGTGATCTGACAGTTTGTATTAAAAATGGTAGGCCTATTACATTTACAGAAGTAGCGCCTGATGATTTGAAAGAAAATTTCGCCAAATTTAGTTTAGCTATAATCTGCTATACCGTTGTCTATTTTGGCATCTTTTGAACCACAAAATCTGAGCTGTTTAACAAGACGATATAAAGGGAATGTGATTATTGTGTTTGTTTTTAAATATTTTCCACTGTCAGTATATCGAAATATTAACAACTTTAATAAGTCCATTTCCTCACGAAATATTCAGTTATATTGTCAGTAATAAGCAGCTATGAGCAGAGTCTGGAAAATGAGCAGTATCCTTATGTGAAGTACTATCCGCGGTAGACCTACTTTACCTGTATACAGCATGTTTTATTTTATAATGACGAAGCGTCTGAACACAAAGAGTGTCAGTCCATACATTTTCAAAGACAGCTCAAATCACATGTCGGGTTACACGACATTTCACATGCGTTTTGTTAAAAAGGATAAATCGAGTAAACCTGGTGAAGTCTGAAAATAACGGGGTTTTTTTTTTTTAGGGATTCAGGTTTTCAGTGCTACGAGCACATTCCCTCATGGAGGACAGTTAGGACATAACTGGAATAATCATTGTCACATTCACATTTTAAGATCTGTTGCAAAGAAATGCATTAACTGCATTACAAAGCAACAACTTCTCTTCAGCCATTCACCAAAAACAGCCATAAGTTTTGTTCACAATGTCAGACACAAAGTGCACGAGCAAACCTGTAAACTGATCCCAAATACACCTTGATAATGACCAAAATTATTTATTTTGTTGCTACGTTTGAAGAAATCATCACAAATGCAGCGCTTTCTAATTAAAATACAATCAACATTAACAGCAAAAATTACAATATTAATCATTTTTACAGACAGCAATACTCCGTGATAAGCGATAGCCTGCAGACGAGACGTCACTAGACCTTTGACGCTTATCTGCATTTCACCTTCGAGGCAGAAGTGAATAAAAACGAAGGTTTAAATCCCATCGATGTCGTGAATCAAAATGTCGTTCTATATTCTCATTCAGAAGCCTCCTGGACAATTGAAAATTATTTTATAGACGCGTCTGTTCCGACAATTTAATCGGCAACACTGGAGTTAGTATCCTCAGGGTTACGGTGGAACTGAGACACAGGGTTCAGATCTACAATGTTAAATCGGCCTGGGAGAACTCTCGCTTGTTCTGTGTTACTGACATTAAAAGAACATAGCTACAATCGTCCGCAGATGCAAAATCATTGCACCTTAAGCAATTAAAAAGAATATTTCAGTAGACAAAACTTTTTAAAAAAATCATTACCCGAATTTGATACAAACTTTAGTTATGCCTCGACCTCGAGGCAAAGGGAATTTCAGTTCTTTGAATAAGATGCCCCGTTCTCTCTCCTTCTCTCCACACATAGTGTCTTCAAAGTTTCACGTAGGTTAGAATAAATATGACCATAAGCCTACACACTTATATTTTTTGAAATAAGCTTACAGCATAATGATAGCACTAGAAGAACTCTTTAAATTTAGGTGCAGTTAGCCAAATGTTATACTTTTTCCTAAGTTTCTTGTGGTTGAGTAGAACTTTTCATTCAAATTAACGATTTGTTACATCTTAAAACACCACATTCTTTAAACGTATCGAATGTAGCATTACTTTGAAAAAAAGACTGACTATGGAATTAGAAGAATGAAATATTTCCCTAGACTGTACCAGACTTGTGTTGAAATGATACTTGCTCATCATGTCACAAGTTTTTATGCGGGATAAAAATGCGTCACAGTGCGGGGGGCATACTGTCCTACGATATCTTAATCCACATCACTGTTGAAATTAAAATTTTGCATTCTGTGTCTTGATTGAATATTGAAGGCACTGCCAAAAAGGCATCAGTTTGACATTTGTTTTCATTCAAATGAAACATCAGACGAATGCAGATAAAATTATACAAACCGTAAATTCTAGCCTGCCACTTTACAGCATTGGTGTTACTTATTTTACGTTGGTTGCACGCCCGTTTATGTGTTTTAACCATTTAAATCTACTGCAGATTTAGGGGTGACTAATTTGCAATCTTTACCTCGCCCAGTAGTGTTGGACATTGCTCTGAGGTCTTGGTCGCAGGATGTCCCAGGTAAATGTCGAATGGTCCACCCTCTCAGTTAATTTCGTGTGTTTTTAGTCCATATGGAGCCTCGCCTCGCATGAAAATGATCCTGCGTGGATACGTTAATGCTCTGCAAAAGGACATGTTATGATAGTCAATATAGGTGTGTAATGGAAAGAGATACTAAAGCTGGGGCTTATTTTGAAAATATTTGAACAATATCCCGTCTCAGTATCTGGTGGATGATTGTCCTCTGTGCAGGTTCCTTACCGCTGATCGTTGATTAATTTAAAGCACAAAAAGATAACCTGGTCTCTTAGGTCGGGTGCGTCTATTCCGATTGTGTCCACTCTTCCAACCACGCTTCACAGATTATTGACTTTTTACCCGGTAAAGCACGTAAATTATTGCTTAATCGTCCCGTCCCGGACCCTGAATTGACAAACTGGGCGATTCGGGGATAGCCGCACCATTTAAACGCATTCAAGTATGGATGGGACAAATAGTAGGCTACCGCCAATTTACTGCAAATAACCAAGCTGTTACCTTTTGATGAAAAGTATCTGAAGCAGAATCCTCGTGTTATCCAGCACTACTATGTAGGTTACTGTGCAGAAAAAGGCTTTTTCTGACCAGTTTTCGTTTTGTACTCGGTCAGTTGGCCTGTGGCTTCTTATAGTCCGCTATCTTTCCACTACAATCAAGTGACGATGTGTAAGAACAGCTAACAAGCCCGTGTGTGGTTATATCCTACCGACTGACCCATAAACAGGTCGTGGAAACTACACGCTCAGATCATTGGATGATGGATTTGGGGGAGGTTCGTTCCAACTGAGAGGGGTGTGACGCTGTTGAAGGGGGTGTTGGCCTC
Organism: Chanos chanos; assembly: GCF_902362185.1. Classification (NCBI taxonomy): domain Eukaryota; kingdom Metazoa; phylum Chordata; class Actinopteri; order Gonorynchiformes; family Chanidae; genus Chanos; species Chanos chanos. Next base: position 39,341,091 of record NC_044497.1, read on the forward strand.
ATCATGGTGTATGGATGGATGATTTTCTGTCTCTAAAAACTCAGTACACAACATAATACATATTATATACGCGAAATATTTAAGAAAACATTCGAGAGGAATCCAGGGTGTTTTCATTCAATCTAAGTGGCAGTGGTTCTTTGATTAGATCTCGTGCAGGGTGCGATTGTGACTCTTAGGGCTGTGTGTACGCAGTTCCATTCTTAGGATTCGTTTTTCACAGACAATTTGGCACTTGATTCTCTGTCATCTGTCATTGCTCAGACGACCATTTCATAATAGACACCTAATCAATGTAGCCTTTTCTGCAAGCAAATATTATCTGCAAACATTTTGAGGCCTATCGTAGTTATTGTATCGGGAATAGTAATAGCAAGAGTGTGAAATGGGAGGCAATGCTTACCTGGGGGGGGGGGGGGGGGGGGGGGGGGGTTACACCTGGGGAGATATTTGACCTTGTTTGTTGCAGGGATGTGAAGAATGAGGGGAAAAAAACCTTAGCAAATCTTATAATAATTTTAAACATCACCAATAATATAAAAATGCTATCTTATTTTATGGAACTTATGCTAGGAAGTTTCGTGTATGAAAATGGAAAACTACAGTTTTTAAACTATTGTTTTTGGTGCTGTTATATTGTTGTCATTTTTCCGTTTCGCTCAGGCTCTGTGCCCAAAAACTTAGTTATTTCTTAGTCTAGAAATAACGTTCATTCAAGAACTTTTCCTTATTCTCTTCCAGGAGAGCTTTCAGTATTTAATTTTTTAAAATGACAATCAAATATAATTTAGCTTTATAAATATTGCAGGACATGCAGGGCATATATTTCAACCTGAACTGCTTTACATGTTTTCGTTACAGATATTGTTTTTTTTTGGAGATGTTCCTACTTCTCTCTATTTCTTTGACACATATATTTCTTGTGGTTCATGCATAAAGTCGACTCCAGCGGGGTGGCTCTAACCCTGTTATTTCTTGACAGCATAGTAAACCAACACAACACCTTTAACTTCTCTAATTTCTTTCTCAAGGTCCGCAAATCTCGTAAGAGTAACTTCTAATGTGAGGGTTTTATGAGTATTTTGCCTATTGGCATGTAGCAGGACTTTATCCAAGGGTTTTTCATTTGTCAAACAACATTAGCATCAGAGTGTCAGTTTAGAACTTACTAAATGCAGGGCAAACGGGACCAGAAATACAACAACTTTTATTGAAAAAGACACTGAAATTTTTCCCAGTATGATGACATTTTAAAAAAAACGTACATGGTGTCGTTTGAGGAACATGATCCACATGGTGGTGAATGTAGCCTATAAGACTCTAAAGAGAGTTATAGTTTAACCACACAAGAACGTCGACCAGTACACCCCAAATTCTTATCTCGCATATTCATGTGCAACCCCATCTTAAAGTGCGCTATAAATAGGATACCTCATCGAATGATACGTCCGTTTGAATTCAATAACTTAGGAACGCCGAGGACAGTCTAAAGCGAATAACATAAACAGAGACAGAGGATGCCTGTTTTAAGTAGGGGGGAAACGCAATAGCCTCGGGAGAGGTTATAGGGCGATAGAAAATTAGCAGGAGAGAGGTTATCGAGAGTTTAATAAGAGATTAAAACTCTGATGATTATCTAAATTTCAGAAGTGCAACTAAAATACTCAAATAGCTAATTAATGAGTTAAACTATTGGACCACGTAACACGAAGATTAGCCTATAGTAGCATATGTTATGGATGCTGACCGTCATAAATTCTGAGGTAATAACATAATTTATTCTTGCTCCCAAGCGAAGTTTTTGCACTGATTATCATTTGACCACAACCTTCGCTGCATTGCCTGTACTTTTGTCTTCAGTATAAATTTTCTGTATGACTAACAAAATACTATCTGTATATATAAGCAGATTCCATACAAATGGCTCAAAGTAAAAATGCGACAGAAAAAACATTGCTAAAATATTATTTTGGGTGAAGTGATGAGACACACCTTTTGAAACACAAGGTCAAAACTCCTCAACAAGGGTCAGAAGTGTAGTAGGCCACATACTCTTTGTGATTTGTGAAATTTTCCTCTTCACTGCAGGTGCCGCGTGAGTAAGTGACCGGCTTGATTCGACAGTGTGTATTCGGGTGATTGACAACATTATCTCATCACTAAAATCAACGAAATTCGAACCAGATTCCACTAAATATTTGTTGTAAATATGTTTATTGGAGACATTTGGTCTTACTGGTTAGTCACTTACAGCCCAATTGTTCGCCACTGAATACAAAGAGAAAAAGTTTGTTTGTAAGGACTGATCTAGCACAAACACCTTAAGACTGTAAATTATTGATTCATGTTTTCCATCATTTAGCCTACCCGGAAGATGAGCAAATTTGGACCAACAGGCCAATTTAGATCAATACGTCTCTTTATTTGTTATTTGTCAATCGATTAGTATTTTATATTGTAAAATGAACAGTTTTTATTGTTACAGTAAACGTAAACATTTTTTCTGTGTTACCAATGTAAGTGTTGTCCGCAGGAAATAGTTTGTATCTCGGTGCACATTTTTCACGCGCAGTCACGCCCACAGGCCGGTATAACGCGCACAAACCGATTGGACTTGGGAATATTGCACTCAGTTTGGAACAGCGTTCACTGATTACACAGTGTTATCATTGTCAATCAAAGATTGAGATAAAGTTTCAGGAGGGTGCGCCGGGCGTCACCAGAATGAACACCTCCGGCCTCGCAGCACTGTAGACTTTTGACGTTTTCTTCTGCTGAGCCCTTGGGGCGACGGATGAAAATCAGAGGGCAAAGGGTCATGCTGTTGCACCTTCTTAGTCTAAATGAATATGCAGTGCATCAAGAATGGGGCGCACAAGCAAAACACGATAGAGCACTTATACATCAATGTTAACATAGACCCATGGGTACGCCAGAGTAGGTTATATCTGATGTGAATTCCTTATGTGTAAATCTAGAACTTGGTAACTGTAACTCAAGACAACTTTAAATGAATGATAAACTTTCCCTAACACTTCTAGCACAAAATAATCTTTTCTTAGCAGTCCCAAAATACATAGAAGCTGACATGGAAACGTAAACTCTTCCTTAGCCTATCAAGAGTAATATCACGTTCTCACAGAATTATGGCGTTAGTTATTGTTAGCAGAACGATGCTGAGAGATCTGACCACTACCGAAGTGATGAAAAAAAGTGTAGTTTGCGTTTTACGGGGGCAACATCTTGCGTGAAACCCTGAAACCCTGAACTAATATAAGTAATTCCAATGCACTGATTCGCAGTAACATTTTAATGCGTTAGATTCTTGAAACGACAAACAGTCGTGGCGTCCGAATTTAAGAGAATGACTCAGTCATTTTCAGTATCACGTATAATACCGAGATCACAAATCTAAGTTACTTTAACAGTTTATATGTATTTGATCTGGCGTAGTTTTTGTCGTGTCCTTCCTCATGACAAGGTATAATTTGAGAAACCTGATACGAGATATCTGATTCGCTGTCTGGCTCCCTGTCGGTCGACAACGCACCTTGTGTGTTACCTTACCTCGACCTGCTCCGAGCGATTAATTCGTCTCACTCTTCTAAGATAAACAGAATGACGTTGCATCTAGTTTCCGTAGTCAGAAACTTTAGAAATCTACGAGCCATGTTGTACTTCATAATTAGATTATAACAGCGAATGAATCGCCACAGAACTGATGATTTGTTTGGCCATTTGCGAGTATCTCTTTCTCTCTTCCATTCTACAAGCTTAATTATCTCTCTTGTCAATTTTAATATATATATGCATGATTATACACTAACGATTTATAATTTATATCCTTACAGAACCGTCTACAGCGTCCTCGATTTAAATTACATTCACATCTAAATTTATCTGTATTGTGTAGGATGTATGTTATGTTAGGTGCACCTAGTCGGAACACAACACCAACATACACATTCATATCTATGTAAATACAAATGAAAATACATTTGTATTTGTTTCGCTTGCTCTTTATTCAGACGAAATAACGAATGCTGAGCGGTCAGTGTTATAGCGGTTCTTGGATCCCGGCAGTTCATTGTCCCTAAACTTTACCACTGCACCAGCCCTCCAGCAGTATTTTTTGACTGGCTTTCGTTTTGGTTATTTCTACCAAAATGTGATGGAATAAAATAGTATTGTACAATGGTAAAAGTTCCATTTTTATTGAAAAACAAAAAACAAAAAACAAAAAAACCAAGAACAAAACATAACGGTCTCGACGCAATGCGGATGTTTCTTCTGAACTTCACGAGTTCTTATATTGTCACGGGCTTAATTTCCTGAGCCGTCTGTAGTCCAGGGTAGATCAGGTAAGGCTCAAAATGCGTATTGTGATTATGGGATAGGACATGTAAAACATAAATTAATTTTTCCAATTTCCACTGTAGTTACACAGGGTTCTAACACCCGAAAATTACTGAATGTTCTTAATGGCGTTTATGCTCTTAACGTTATCATGCTTTTAGGAAACCCACTCCTGAGTGTATCGGTGTGCGCTGCATGCACTCTCTTAGATGTTCAGATTTTCCTACACGGGCAGTCCCACACTTCTTTTAGAACTCCCTGGCCTTTCCTCCTCTTTCTTTGGTCCCTTTTTTCCCCAGCCCCTTCTTTTGCCATCTGTTTTGGCACCCCTCTATTTTGTACCATCCTTCTATTCTCATCTTCCTGTGTTTTGTGAGTCACCCCCCTCCCCCTGCCCCCATCTTTGTCTGCTCGGTCCATCCCTTTATATTGTTCCTCCTCTGCCTCCCATTTCCGCACCAGGCTCAACCTTTGACCCCAAACCCTGTTCCAGTCTCCGTTCTGCTCCCCAACTCTTCTTCCTCTGTTGACTGCTTCCCTCCATGTTTTGGGGCTAATAACTGTTTCCAGTCAGCTCCTCACAAAACCCAGGGTGATGCCAATTGTATGAGCCACAATAGCTCACAGGCCTTAACAATCATTAGCAGCAGTCCGACATGCTCTTCAATAAGGTTTACCTGCTCCATGGCAGAGGGCACTCGGGATCTTTTTAGTCTTTTTAGTTTTAATGGAGTAGTTGGTTCACCTCACACTTAAGAGTCAGGGGTACAGAGATGAAGAACAAGGTTGAATGGGACAGCATTTTTTTTTTTTTTACTGAATCATTATCTGAGGCCCTTGACTGATTTGATGTCCAGTTAGTTCTTTTTCACCAGGCCAAGGTAAGGAAAATGATGGTCTGAAATATGTAGATTTTTTTTTAAGTGCTTACATTCTCTGTCTCTCTCCCTCTCTCTCTCTCTCTCTCTCTCTCTCGCCTTAATTATATTATGTTAAGATATGCCCAATGCCAAGAACAAGTCTAGAATAAACTCTTAGCATTATTTTGATTTATATGTGTTATTGCTTTTTTAGCTACACACAAATTCCTATTTCTCTGCCCTCTTCTCTTAAGCTCCTCTTTCACCAAACAGTAGATGACGACTGCAGAAAAAAGGCAAAATGTAACCATTTGCTCCTAGTTGAAAAAAAGACGTAGTTGAAATAAATGCCTCCTTACTATGCATGTCCAAATGTTTATTGTGTAACTTTCCAGTTCCCATATATACCTCACATAAAACGCATATACCTCCACGGGAATGAAGAGGAGAATGAGAAGCAGAGTGAGTCATTATGTGATCAGACGTCATGTTCTGAGTAAAGAAGTTTGACTGCAGTTTTACTGTGCAGTAATTCAGTAGATTCAATATGTGTTAAAGCTCTACTTTTTGCTTATTATGATTTGTACCTCAATTCTGATTTGTACTTCAAATTTTTGTAATTACTTATAATTATAATCTAAGACTCTGAAACTGATCCAAGATTCCTCAGCATCCCATATTGTTCTAAAGATGGTAGTTGAACCATTAAGGCATCTTGAATTTACTGGTGCGAATAACTATCAGATAATGTGTAATGCTTTATTGAATTATTTTACGCTGTACTCTGTTTTTGAAGTTTATGAGCTATTCAGTTTATCCTCATATATTTCAGTTTTGGGACTATTTTATCTCTTTTACTGATGTGAATATTGTTTTTAAAAGTTAGCCCAAGCAATACGGCAAATTCCAAACAGTAAACAAGGGTGAGAAACAGAAGGACAAAATGAGATTTTTTTAATATATATTTTTCGAGTTCCATGTGGCTGAGCGTGAAAGTTTTAGAGATTAAGAAAGACTGACAGGTTCCTGCATGGAAAGAATCCTATTGGAGAATGTGAATGAAGTTTCCATGGCAATCACAAAGAGTCAGCTGTCCAGTGTACAATTAGTTAGGTACCTTTTGGAAAACAAAGACTCATACTAACAGTTTCAAACATCATACAAAGGTTCAGTTGCTGGTATCATCCAAATCTGAAGATCTAGTAACTTGTCAAAACAGATCAATCAGATTTTTGTCAGACAGATTTTCTGATTGCCTTTGTTTGGATAAGTCATTAGATTTTCCATTTTAAATATTATTTAAGAAGTCACGCTTTGAAGAGAACCGTAATATTCAGTGACAATAATTATAATTTATTATCACTTGTTTAATCAATCTCTTCAGTCTGACCAAAAAAGGTTATGAAATCTTTTATGAAATTAGTACACAGCGTCCAGTTATACCTGTTATGACCATTGCATGGTACTTTCCATTTTCATCAGCTTTGAAGGGAAATCTTGTCCAGGAGACAATCCAGAGATGCCAGAGCTTACAAGCCTCATCCTGAGTTTGACTACATGATATCATTAACACTTCTGACAAAAGCAAATGGCTGTTAGAGAAATATCTTGCACACTGATCTTTCACAGTTTCTTCATCACTGTTGCTGTTTCAGAGGAAACCCTCTTTAAATCTTCAGCACTATGTAAATGCTGTACATTCACCATGTTGTGAGACAAAACTGTCTCTGCATTCAAGATCCAATCTTTACACAGTTTTAGGGTCAAACTGGGGTTACCACAAGAGAGCACTGGCCTCTGAGATTCAGCAGAGCAGCACAAACCCATGAGTCTCACGCTAAAATATGTTTGTGAGGGAAAACAACTGAGTCATCAAAACAAACACTCTGACACCTATTAGAACTATCTGAAGATGTTCAAATCTATCAGTAATTATCAAGGCTTACAGGAAGCCAATTGAATGCCAAAGGTTAATTATGCTCTAATTCTCAGAAGGACACGACTATGATGTATCTTCTTGAATCTACTCTTGTCTCTCTGCTGTCTCTTTTAACTATCAAACACATGTATTACTGCCATGCAGTAAAGCAAGAATGTGCTTGATATGTTAATTAGTAATGCACACATTCTTATTTGTACAAGGAGAGAGTGTGCCTGCAGAGTACTCTACAAATTTACTGCCAGGAAACCCTGTTGAGATGTCATCTGACATTTACGAACACCCCACTGTAATTGGGATGTAATTAGCCCTTTATAGTCCTGTAGTTCTCCGTCAATTAGCCTGTCAATACATTATTTGTGAAGGGTGAGTCGGAGATGGGATTCCGTGTCCTAGGTCAAGCGTGGTATTACAGGTATTGGTGGTGCTGGTACTAGGTCATCCTTTATTATTTGATTCTTCATTCCTCTCTGCTATTTGGATTAGAAATATTAATGCTAGATTGAGAAGTCTGCGCTGTTTGGTTTGTTTCTCCACATTCTGCAACAGCTTTTTTATGCTGTTTTTGTTGCTGACATGTTACACTGTTTCATATTTTGAACCTGCAGGAAAAAACTAAAATAAAGGTTACAAAAAGAAAACACTGAAGGAGGGAGAAGAAGAATGAGAGTGAGAGAGAGAGAGAGAGAGAGAGAGAGAAAGTGTGTGTGTGTGTGTGTGTGTGTATGTGTGAGTGAGAGAGAGAGAGAGAAAGGGAGAGAGGGAGAGAGAGAGAGAGAGAAAGAGAAAGTGTGTGTGTGTGTGTGTGAGTGAGAGAGAGAGAGAGAGAGAGAGAGAGAGAGATCTTCCCCTGTCTAGCATGTCATTGGCAGTGTGTCACTGGTGGATTTGCTGGTGCGGAAGCAGATCTTTTCCTTCAGTGACTCTATTAATTTACCTCATTTATCTTACCCCCACCCCTCCACCTCCCAAAATAAATACCGGAGACCTCAGCTGAAGTATCTATGTATTAGTGTGAGTGTAAGTGTGTGTATGTGTGTGTTTGTGTGTCAGTGTGTGGCATGTGCACCAAGTATATGTTCATATGTGTGTGTGCGTGTGTGTGTGTGTGTGTGTCTGTGGAGTGTGTGTATGTGTTTCTGACAAAAGGGAGAGAGAAAGCAAAAGGGAGAAAAAGAATGTGTATGTGTGTGAATATATGTGTGTGTGTTTCTGTTCTCAGGCACACAGGTTTGTGTGTGTGTGTGTGTGAGGGGATAAAAACACAGCAGCTCCCCTTTCCATTCCCAGAGGACAAATCCGTGGCGGAAAAACTCATTTTCCTGCAAATAGTTTGTCAGTTGAGCTAGAAGGAGTGATAAATTATCACAGACGTTATGTGAGGGAGGGTGAGAGCAGAGCATTGAGACTCTCCCTTTTCCCTTTTTTCTCTCTCTCCCCTGTTCTCTGCCTTCACTTTCTCTGTGTTTCTCATTCGGTTTCTCTTCATATCCTCCTTTCCCCCCTTACCATTTGCAACCTGTGCACAAGCCACTTTCTCCTTCCTCCTCTCCTTTGTCTTCTCCTTTATCTTCTCCTCTTATCTCTCTCTCTCTCACACACACAGACACACACACGAACACACACAAATATAAAAACACACACACATAGTATCACAAGGTCCGACACAGTGAAGCATCGTTGTCCATGCAACTGGAGTGTGACTTCCCATCCCAAATGATAAATTGATGGGCAGTAAAATGGATTTGTTTTCAACTAGTAACACATCAAAGAAGTAATAATTCTGTATAGGGAATGTGGCGGAATGATGAATGGGGTTGACAGTTAGATTGCATTGGAGCAATGGAGTGAGAGAGAGAGAGAGAGAGAGAGAGAGAGAGAGAGAGAAAGAGGGGGAGAGAGAGAGAGAAAGAGGGAGACACACAGGGAGAGAGAATGCAAGATTGTTTGGAGAGTGCTGGGTCTACATTACATTCAAACACTGGGAACGCACATTCTAAAATAATTGTAAAAGTTTCTAAATTATTATTAAAGAAGGTTAAAATGCTTAAAATCAGCATGAAATATAAATATTGGCCAGTGCAAAAAGTAGGGATGAGCTGAGAGTCCAGCAGAAGTCCTTGCAATTCCATTTGCTGGTATCACTCTTTCAAATGATACTTTTAAAATCTTTATTTACCGTTATAAATTGTTTATTAATCTTAATGTACATTTATTAATTTATTATTAATTAATTTATTAATATTCATGCAAATGTGATTTAAAATACCTTTTTAGAGGTATCCAAACAATAGCCAATGCAAAGCACCTAAGCACCTTCAACAAACATCTTCACCAACATTACTGTACTGACATTAGGTTACTGACAATGAATGGCCATTTCTGTGTGTGTTAGTCAAGCACTGAGCACAAGTGGTTCGCAATGAGGAGCCACTTACAGTGTCAACATGCATAACAGCACATTTACTTAAAAAATGTTTCACATTTATGTTACATTTAACAACTGGGCAGACACTTTTGTCCAAAGCAGCTGACAACACCCTTGCCTTTTTGTTGACTTTGCTTTCAATACCAACTTTTAAGGCGTTTTATCTGATAGATGTTCATAAATGAATGCTCTTAAACCTTTTTCATAATACATTTAGAATCATTTGAAAGGCTCTTATATCCGTCATCCCTGTAGCCACTACATACTAATGCTTTAAAGCTCATTCCTATAAACTTTTTTTTTTTGTTACTATTCACACCAACATGTACATCAAGGGCTTTTCCACAGGAGCTGCCTTCCTGTTTAACGCAACTATGCATATATCATGTCCTTTTAAACTATAATACATATAACTGATCCATCTGTGAGATGATTTGTGCCAAAATTCAATGGAAGTAAACAGTGGAAACCAAGGCTGCTGCTAGTTTATCAGTGACATGAGTTACACTTCATTTAAAGCTGTGGGTAAACACTGAAAGTTAAGCATGAGGTTAACATGTCGGTGTATGTGGAAAGCTAAATTTGAAGTTAATTAATTTAATCTCATCGCTGTATGAACATCTGTCCATCTACATGGTATAGTATTCAGGACATATATAAATTAATAGAGAGGGTAGATTCATTTGTTCATTTGCTAATTGCTTTATTTGATATTTTTATTTCTTTTGATTTACATTTTTTTCTGTTAATTTAGCAAAGTAGCAACTGACATTACTTAGACAGATTTTTTTCAGTGCAAATTATTGCTGTCTGGATATGCTTACTGGAAGTTCTTATTTCCCAGTTCGGAAGTCATTATTATGAAATTATTACATTCATGTGCCTCACATGAGTGCAAGAGGGTTGCAAGAGGACAGCGAGTGTAATTGTTTCTTTATCTTGCAAAAAAAAAAAAAATTTCTGCAGGACTAAATTTTTCCTACAAAATAAGAGTAAATGAAACACATAGGCTGAATAATGAATGTAAATAGGGCCTTTACTGACTAAAAACTTTTAATTAGTGAGTGAGAGAGAGACAAAGAGACAGAGAGGGACAGACAGAGAGAGGAGGGTGGCACAGAGAGAAGGAGAGAGAGGGAAAGAGACACAGAGAGAGAGAGAGAGAGAGAGAGAGAGAGATGTAATGAAAGCTTTAAGTGAGGGCTGGGTTGTATGGCCAAATATTCTTATCACAGTATAAATTACACCTTGGTATCAGTGTCATTCAGCACACAGTGTTTTTAAAGCATTTTAAAGTAAGTGATGAATTATACAAATTAACTGATGATTCACTTGTGTAGCTCACTGTGCTCCAGTTACCTAAGTTTTGCAAGTCATGTGTTTACTTACATGAAGTTTTATGTTTTCACAGATTTTTCTCCTTGTTTGATCTATAAGCTGTTTACAAATCTCACCATCTTTTTATTTTTCAACGGAAGAATGAATTTTAATATTTTGCATAAGCCTGTTTTGTTATGGTGAAAATGATTTTATTTTCATGTGATGAATACAGTACTGGTGTAAATACCTACTGTAACACAGATCCCTTACAATATGGTAAGTATACATCTCAGCCCAATTTGGCATTTGAAATATACTAATACGCATTGTATTTTAATAGTATAGTTGCTTCATAACAATTTATCTATTTATGTGTTATGGCAGTTCCTCTATGTGTCCTAGCAGGAGTTTCAAAGGCCACAATCTGGACATTTTTTTAATCAAAATTATTTCAGAAGCTTCCGACTCTAAAGTAGGCTTGCATCTCTCACAGTCCCAAAAGTGTGTGAAGGTGGCATACATGTGTAGACATAACCTGTACTGACTGAATTAAGTCTGCCCAGTTTCACTGGAGAGATGGCTTAGAGCCTCAGACTGACCTGAACTGTGAGGAGCAGTGCCCTGAATCTGGAGGAGCAGTGCACTGACAGGAAACAGAACGTAAACGACTCAGCACAATAAAACCTTCGTTAGCCAGATAACACTTTGTCGCAATAAGAGGCGCTAATAATGGCTGTTTGGGTTAATGAAATAAGAATGTTAATACTTTCAAACATGAGTTAGAGTATAATTCTACACAAGTCTAATTGCTTTAAGTGGACTGATTTACTTAATACCTGCATTTCTGTCCTTGTATTTTCCATATCAAAGTGGAACTCCCTGGGAGCTTTTTGCAAGGAAAATGAAACTTTGACGGTTTGATTGGTATATGTCGATTTGTTGGTTAAACCTTTAGTCCTCCGAAGAATGCCGCATAAGGGCAGCTCATTTTTTTGTGCTCATGAATTTATGATTAATTCTTCTTTCTGTCTCAATGTTCTGAAATGAAAAAGAGAAACATTTAACCAAACAATCTTGACTGGTTTTGGCAAGACTTTTCTAAACCAAAATTATGTCAAGTTTTACTTTCAGTATGTACTTCCATCCTCAGGCATAGCTTTCTATGTCACAAGCTCACTTTAGGCTTAACTTCCAATTTTTACTAACAGCGAATTTTGGCACAAATCGCCCCACAGTAGTCATAATACTTTGAACATCCAACTACTTGGCAAACTTAGTATGCCACTATTTCAATAATTAAACTGCAACACAGCCAGAAACGCATCCAATTTGACCGAAGTATTTGTGGATGGATTAAACACATGAAACCTCTTTCTCTGCTCACCCACCTCGCATCAAAGAGTTAGAACACACTCTGTCCTTTTACACGGGTAATAGACACTGTAACGAAAGACTTGTGATGGACATAATTTCAATCATTATCATCATCATCATCATCATCATCATTGCTGTCATCATCATTGCCATCATCATAATCATAACCGTTATCATCATAATGACAATTACCACCTATAATTGCGTAATCTCATTCAGAAGAAATATTCACACAGCTGCATTATTTAAACTCTATTCCAACAGTTTTAGTGGCACATTTGAGACACCATATGCACAGCCAACCATCAGCTAGATCTATGAATAATATCCTACTATTTGTGTTTACACTCTCTTTTTCTTCTTCTCTTTGTCTATGGCTTTCATTCCTCTTTTCATCAATATCTCTTTTATTCTGTATTTCTTTCTCTCTCTGTCTCTCTCTCTGTCTCTCTCTCTGTCTCTCTCTCTCTCTCTCTCTCTCTCCCTCTCCCTCTCTCTCTCTGTCTCTCTCTCTCTCTCTCTCTCTCTCTGAGGTGATTGATGAAGTGAGGCGTCGGTGCACAGAGTCGCATGTGGCCACCAGTCCGAGACAGCTTCCTTCTCAGCGTATACCAGGAGAGGCTGAGAGAGAGAGAGAGAGAAAGAAAGAGGGAGAGTGGGAGAGGGTGAGAGGAGTGTATGAGCGAGAGGGGAGCTCAGCTGAAAGCCGCAGACTTAATTCTATGCATCATTAAGCAGTCTCACTCAATGCAACATCCCCTATACATCATCCACGCTCAGTAAACACAACGATGACATTACATTAGCAAGCGCAAATGAATTTTCTTTTTAGAGGGAAATTGAGAATACTCTTTTTCTCTTTCTCCTGTGTGCCACACTGCACAGACACTCACAAAACTCTAATGCAAGCCATTAAAAGAGAGAGCCATTTAAACAAACAAAAACACAAACAGTGTCTCTTTCTCCCCATGTCCCCATTATGTACTCAAAACATATAGGTAGTTTCCATCAGAGGAGCTCTCCACTATTAGCCATATTATTTACTGGCTTACAGAAACTAGAAGAAATGACATTGTTCTTATGCCAAGCTTTTCAGGAGGTGTGTTTGTGTGTGTGTGTGTGTGTATGTGTATGTGCGCACGTGCACACGCACGTGTGGGTGGGCATGTACAACATTGTTTTGGAATATGTATCATAAAGATAAATATTGTTTTTTATGTGAAATTCAATTAACCTTCACTTATACAGGTAAGTTATTGAGAGCCTGCTCTTTCACAACAACCATTTTTTCAGTGTTTGAGGAAAAATCACCATTGATTCACAAGGCAGTTGCCCCTAAGCGCGACCCTTTGTGTGTTTGTTTAATGAACTGACACAGTGGCCACGGGACTCTGGTTTGTCCGTGTTTTGCTTGTATAACTCCAGGCTTTTCCCAGTTCATTTCCTTCCCTCTCAAAAGTGAATTATACCACAGCCGGCAGTCCCCATTCACACAAAGCAAATTTGAGGAGCATAAATTACCGGGCTAATCAAATGAATAATTATGTTTTTATTGCACACATTATGTCTTTTTCTCCCCTCATCCCTAGCCTTTGAAGTCGACAAAATCCATTAAGGCGGTGCTATAGATCATCTCATTTCAGTGGCGTGTGTGTATATCGTTGGGCTCGTTTGAGAATATCGAATCGGTTACAGTAAAGTAACCCCCTGGATTGAGCCAAATGTAAAAATCCATTTATTTTCATGCATGCGTGAGGACCTGTCATTGTGTGCTGTAATGACGGATGGGAGCTGTTCCTTCTTTCAGGGAAAGGTGATAAAAAGTCAAATTACAATAGACGGAGAGACAGGTGACGAAAGAGCGACAGACAGAGGGAGAAATTGGAAAAGATCTGTCAAGAGAGGGTGGCAATCAGTCAATTAAGTTTTTTTTTTTCCACGATGAGCGATGGCTCGCGCAGTGTCTTGGTTCACGTGTGACATGAGTGCAAACTGAAGTCAGGGGTCAGCGGGGAGTCAAGAGCATGACCTCTGACCCTCCTGCAGCTGAGACCTCTGCTCTCAGACTTTCTCCCTCATTCCTTAAGTAGGGTCTCACAGTAATTCTTCAATCTTTAAATGGTACTGTGTGTTTTAAGGATCAGGTGTGTCTGAAGTTACACGATAACTTGTATTTTTCCCTCTTCAGACATATTTAGGACTGTACATTCAAAGATGAATAAAACTACACATTTTTCCAGTTGACCACCATTGTGACACTGCAATAGCAGGATCTGTTGTGGCTGTAGTATGTGTGTGATGTAGTTACTGGCATGGAGCGTGCCATACTCCACTAACCATTCATGTCCCTCATTTCTCCACTCAGATATAGCTGTTGTTTCACCATGCCAATTACTGTAAAGTCTACAACATCTTGTTGTGACATCTGAAAGCATGCTGACCCCATGCCTGACAACGTGTTTACCTTCTAATTCATCTTCATGAAGAGCCCTAGCTTTCCATCTCCCTCCATATCTGTCTGTGTGCCTTTCTCTTTCTTCACATCAGCAAACAGAACAATGCCCCCCTGCTGGGCTGGAACCTCCACTGACCCCCGCCGTGCGCTCTGGGGTTGACCCATATGGAGGTGTGAATGCCTTGTACCCCCATGTCCCTCTCGCTGACTTTTTATGACCTATCCCATGATTAGAGCAGACTTCAAGTCCACTCCGCGGCTGTAAAAGCATCACAGAACGCTACATCAAAGCAACACAGGCAGGAATGCCAACATTTGTTTGTTTTATCATCGTGGCATTCTGCAGAGCAATCAAACGAGATGAGAGTGAAGAGAGAGGCTGCGAGCCCTGAAAAGGACAGAATGACGCTGTTAGGACTGTAAATGCATGGCAGTTAAACTGGGGTGGTTCTTCACCGTTCTGACATATACGTTTTTAGCCAAAGGTTTGTCAGATTCGGATTTCTACCGGCTAAAAAAACACCCTGATTATTTCATGAAGAAGTCAGAGGTAAAAAAAAAAGATTTGACGAATGATTTAAGGTTGTTGAGATTGTCTGTGTGATGTGGAAATTTTATGTCACGTTGTGTAAAAGTTGGTAAAGACTGTCTTTGTGTCTTTGTGTATAAAGAGTCTGAGATATTCTCTATGCGTGGGTGTAAATGTTTATGATACAGTTTGTGTTAACAGAATGTGATGGGTTTTAGTAAGACTGTGATAGAGCCTTTTTTTGACATTTTAAAATTCAGTTGTGCTTGTTATTTTTATTTATTTATTTATTAATTTTTGCTGTGATATTGTATATTAGCAATGAACAGCCGTATCAGGTTTCAGTTTCATATGAATCCTTGTACTTTGAAAAAAAAACACTCTGTGATCATCTTTCATTCTTCACTTTTCTGAGTTTCATGAATCATCATTAAGACAATACATTTTATGATACTATCATTGTGTTTAACTTTGTGTTTAATCTTTCATGGTCAGTCATCATAGAAATAGAAATTGTTGGAGTTTCTACAAAGAAATGTGAATTGTACATAGGGATAAATTCATGCAAAGAAAAATAGCTTTTATAAGAAAATTTTGGTAATCTCAAAAGGGATGGAAACAGTAGTGTGGAAAGATCTGCTGTTTTGAGCAGGCAAGTAAATCTGAAAGCATTCACATTCATTTTTAGTGTATTCTGATGTAGTCTTGAGAATACAGAGGTACAGTACATATCCAAGAGACTATATAAAACACTGTATCATCACAAAATGATTTTATAATTGAGCTGTTGTTCTCTTTTTTACACTGCATGGTCATTCATTTCAGTTGCACAGAATCTCCTCACCCACTTCCTCACTTGTTAAAATACTTCATAGACACATGCACTCATACAAAGAGGAGCCCAACGTCATGTAAACACATGAAAGTCCTCCACAACATCACAGTCCAAAACAAACACAAAGACCAAGAAAGGGTATGAGAATGGAAGCACACTTTTATTAAGTCAGAGGATATCTCTTGTCTACTCCCTCCCAGTCAATCTGTCTTACGTTTCCCCCTGTGTAGGAGACCAGTGTGTGGGGTGAGAGACTGGGAAAGTCCCGTGATTTATGGCCAACTACAGGCCTCACTGCCTCTCTCCTCCTTTGTGAAGTTCACAGTGGAGCGGTGAGGGTTGATTGCCTCACTCCCTTTTATTTTGTAATCATACATTGTTCATTAGGATTAATAGTGACAGAGGTCCATCCAACCTTCTTAAGAATACCAAGCCTTAATTACAAGACTGGTGCACAGGGGGAAATCTGGTGGGTTGTTAATGATTAAGGAAAATAATTACGGAGGGCAAAGCACACAAAGATTTTGTTTTCTAAAAGCTCCCACTATGGTTATGATTTTGTGAGATGTAGAGATGTAGACATTGAATCTAAAATATGTGATCAGCAAAATGCTATGTGGAAAATTCTTTCTGCTGTTACATTTTGGCTGCAAAAGTCCTGTGGCATGTCAGTGGTTTGCATCTTTTTCATTCCCTGCCGTTAATTACTTGTCCCATCCCAATGACAATTACAAAAGCCCTTTTCAGTTCATATATTAACTCTTCAGTATAATCTATCTCTTTCAAGTGCAAGATGCTGCAATCATCAACAGATGTCTTAAAAGACAAATATGCGTTCTTTTCTAAGTAATACAGACAGACCAAACTCATAGAATGGCACATGTGTGCTTTTGTTTGTACTATTTGCTGACTGTCAAATCACCTTGAGGTCCAGGAGAGTCCTTTACCAGTCCCCTTTTCCTCAAACATACTATTAAAATCCACTATTTAAATCCAAACCTACCTTACAGATGAGGTCACACCCCAAATTCACAAGTCAAGGCCAGTGGAGGTTTGTTTTCATCATGGCAAAGCACCCAAATCATGTTGCTATGAAGAGGGCTATATAAATGCAAATTGTATTGGAGATCTATTAGAAGCTTGGAGAAGGGGGCTGTATGTAAATGTCCTATAAGAGCACTCTAGAGCACTCAGTCCAAGCCGATTACTATGGGCCCCAATAAAAAGGCAAAATAGAGTGGGGAGAAATGCCAGCACCTTGTGGTAAATCATGGCGAACAAGGTGAAAACTGGGGTAATTGAATAGTTGAGGTGTTCTGTGTGATTTATAGTATATGCAAGAGAGCTACATAGGCAGGAGACCGGTCTTAGTGTGTGTGGACGTATACAAGAGTTGAGTTCAGGCAAGGCCATTCCTCTGCTTGAGAAACTGTTGAGGTTGGGATGTTTGAAACTACGATTTTGTCCTAAGTTGATGTGTAATGTAAATTATTTCACTATGTTGCACTATATGGTTTCAATCTGATTTAAAATGGAGCGAACTGCCTGAGCTTCATGGTTCAGGATCTTGGACTGTCTGAACACAAACAATGAAAATCCTGCAGAGCACAAGAGTATTCGGAGTGTGGCGAAACTGACTGGTAACATGAGTCCAACGGCCATATTCTAAGCTATGAGTAACTGTAATATTTGATGTCTTTTTGATGTGTACTAACTGCTCTGGACTTATTACATCTGTTTCATCATAAGAGATACCCACACTGTTATGAGCAGACCATACCCACAGAGGCGTACTCTGGAAGCAGGTTTCTCTCTAGTGGTGAAACTGAAGAAGCACAGGCTTCTGGATCCAGTAAAATCACAGCATAGCCTCTCACCTGCTTTATCATACTGTTCTCAAAAATGATATGTGAAGGAGTCAGAGGTAAGTCTACAGCCATATATAAGGTCATAACCCAAAAAATGTTGACAAGAATCTATATTTTATTGTCAAGTAGCCCATCATTTCCGTTTATGGTTAAAAAAAATACTACCAAACATTGAATATCTTGATAATGTGAACAGCTCATTAAAAATAATAATCAGATAAATGGAATAAAGATATTTTTACCAGTATTGCTTTCAAACAACCATTGATTGTTGGAATGCAACAACCATTGATTTTTTGACCAAATATTTTAATGAATTAAATGAATTCTCATTTACGTGTTTTAGACGTAATATTCAATAAGTCAATATATGTTATCTGTTAAAATCTCTTCAAAACCATGTCTATCAGTATTATTTAAATATTCTGATACTGTACAACAGAGATCAGCAGCTTACTTATCCACATCATCATTTCTTTCTGGTTGCTATGTTCTTGCACAGCCATACCATACCATCCTGTAGAAGAAAGGTTAAAGATACCATGTCAAAATGGGTGCAGGTGTGAATGTTACTTGAATGGAAAAGAAATAATTTTCTTTAAAGGGTTTCAAGAAATGTATACGTACATGCATACATCATTGATGCATACATCAAGCTGTAATTTTGTGTGTGTGTGTGCATGTGTGTGTATGTGTAGTTTTTCACCTGCACCCCTTCTGCAGTGAGTGCAGAACAAGGTTGAATTTGCCATATTCTGTCTCTGATAGTGTGCAGGTGGAGGCCCTCAGCGATCTCTGAAGCAGGAGCAGCAGTTAACATGTCTTGCTTGTTGGCAAATATTAACAATGGCACCATACTCAGTTTCTCTTCCTCAAGCAGCTCAGCCAACTCCTGTGTGTGTGCATGCAGAGTGACAGACAGACAGAAAGACAGAGAGAGAGAGAGAGAGAGACAGACAGACAGGCAGAGAGAGAGAGAGAGGGGAGGAAAATGGGACAGTGGGGAGAATATCAATAACAACAAATTAGCTAATCCCCTCTTGCACCTCTGGGGGCACTGGACCATGACTGCCCTCTTCCAAAGTGAATAAACTCATCCTGCAGGGTTTACCTGACTTGTCTCCTCAAAGCGTTTCCTGTCTGCACTGTCAATCACATAGATCTGGTAGAAAGAAAGACAGGGAAGCAGGGTCAACCGGGTTAATGTGTCATGTCCTTCACTGCACCAAAGTACATTGTCATTCTTCTTCATTATGGCTTGATAAAAAAATATGCTAATAAAAAACAATCTAATTCATTTATCCAGCTTCTCAAGGAATTGTACTGAAAAAACAATTGTACTGACATTTCTCTAGTGGGGATTAAAACAGCCAATATTTATGTGGTTGTCATGTTTCCTATGAATTTTACAAGGCATGAAATTCAGATGAGATATCTAAGTGGCATATTAAGTTGTTTGTAGATGATGGAGAAGAAGGTCCAATGAGACCTACTGTACCAGAAGATCGGTGTTCTCAAAGTAGTTCCTCCAGTAGGGTCGGATCTTCCGTTGACCGCCAATGTCCCAGACATTAAGTTTAAAACCTTGGGACTGAACACTCTTTATGTTAAACCCCTTGAAAAAGAGACAGACAGGGCTTATTATCAGAACTTGCATATAATAGCATGACTTTTATGAGCAAATTCAAATTCAAAACAATGTCCCGTGGTTGGTGGCCAAAAAAATGTGCAAGTTACAAGATCAAGAAAGTTAAGCTGTAACAGTCATGCGCATAACATGAAATCAAAGGTTGGTGTGTGTGCCTGCCTGCATGCGTGTGTGTGTGTGTGTGTGTGTGTTGTCATGCTGGTCATTGTAGGGTGGTATACATGTGTTGTACTTGTGTCGGGGTGATGTGACTGATATCCTCAGAGGCAAGCTGTTTGAGAATGGTCGTTTTTCCAGCATTGTCCAGGCCCAGAAGGAGGATCCTGACCTCCTGATCTGGAGAGTGTTTCAGCCTCCTCAGGACTGACAGCAAACCCTTGTGAAAATCAAAAAATAAAAATGACCCTTGCAGGATTCCATCCACTTCTTATTTCACAAACTGAAAATTAGAAGTCAGAGCACCATGACTGATGAAAACAATAGTTACTGATTTGACACCTTCAGACAGTAACTGTAAACAATTGGAAACTGTCTTAATCAAACCTGAAATCATGTGGTTTTCTTAACTTACTCCTGGGCTATATTCAAAAGATCAGACAAGCTAAAAAGGAAAAAAGATCTGATCTTAAAATTGAAATGATAATCTTTTCTTGTATTCTTCACATCTGAGCTCTTCAGAGTGAGACAGGCACACGAGAGGAACGAGGAAAAGAAAATCCTGCCTGGAGCGCCGTTTAACAGGCTTAGGCCTACTGCATGACTCTGTGTTTAGGCTAAAGGGTGGCAAAGGGACACAGGAACAGCATAGGAAACCGCAAAATTTACTTCAACAATTTGCATCAACATAAGCAAACACCACTGTGATAATATCAGTGGAGTCATCAGTCAGGTTCAAGGTATTATTATGTCAAAGAGTCAATACTATGACTCAAACCAATAGCAAGACTGGTTCAGATGCATTCACCAATCACGCAAAGGCTTGGTTTGATTGGGATTTGCACAGATTAATCAAGGACTCCTCCTGCCAGAGCTAAAGATACAGCAACAGGATACCTAAGAATACCCATACAGATAATACCTAGGCTATATATCTAACCCAGTTACCATGGCCTACATAGCTCAGGGCCACATTATGTGAACAGAATAGAGCTAATGTGGAGTGAAACACCCTCAAATTTTTGTTTGACTAAGTGAAACAGAAAAAAGCAAGCATTTGACAATAAGTCAGCTTCATCAAGCATCAGACAGATGATCAGTACTATGTTGCATTAGCACTCTGGCAAACTCTTTTCAGAGCCAAAAGGAGAGTAAAATAACCTTGGTTTCATAAAATCATGTGTGTAAATGACTCATTTTAAAGTGAGAGGAAAACTGAAATTTTGGCACTCAAGTAAAACCATCAGTGCTCATAATGTACATCAACTAAACTAAGTGTTCACAAAAATGCATGTTTAATTAAAAATTAAAGTAAACATGAAGTAACGAAATGTGGTGGAGCGGAAAAAAGGGAAAAAAGAGGGAAAGAGGGTCTTAAAATACCACAACTATTTGCCTGTTTTAATCTATGAGTTTAGTTTAATGAGAAACTAGTTTCCGTGCTTCTTAGAATTTGGTCTTGAACTCCTCGAACTAAATATATTCGCTGATGCACTGAAACACCTTAACTGACGGGCTGAAGCAGGCAGAGGTGTGCTCACTTTGTTGGAAATGGTCAGCGCAGGGGATGAATTCAACACATCGTTGCTCAATTCGCCACATTAATCCCGTAGAAACCAGATAATTGGTTAGTTAAAAAAACCGAATTGCCATCTCAAATACTAACGCACGATAACGTCAAGAAAGTAGCACAAAGTAATTTATCAATTCTCTGGCAAGTGTAGCCAAGCAGATTAAAACGCATACTATTTCAGAAAAGCTTGTGTTGAGCTGCGATTTAAATATGTTTGAGGACTTGAGTACCCAGTTTCTACTACATTCGTACACGTTGTACGCTTCATAATTTTGACAGTTTGCTTAGATCTTGTAGTTATATATTTCCTCAGCAACAGGTGCTAAATCTGAACGAACTAGTGTTGCTGTGCATTGTCAATACGATGTAAATGCCGCATGTTAAGAAATACGTTTTTAAATAAGAAATGATAAAATTTACGCGTTTTCAAGGGCATTTTCTCCTAATACTGGGAGACTAGGTAAAATCAGAGCATGTCAATTCAAGAAACTGTATTTCTGAGTTAACATCTTTTTTTCACCATCTGAAGTGAAAACCTATCTCAAGTACAGTTTTAGGCGAGAGGCCCGTGTTATCCTACTTCTACTCAATGTAGTCACAACGCATCACAGCCAACTGTGAGCTTCAGTATTCGCTTATGTCGTTCAGTGCAATAGATGTCCAATGTGAGGCCAAACTACGGTGAAGATGATAATACGCCTCCATAGTTAACACGAAAAGAAAAACATAATAACCGAGTGTATAGTTTGTTCGAATGGGTGTCTACTTACCATGTTTTGGTCGGCTTGTCGCCGTGTCCCGCAGATCCTGGATTTGACATCATTCTGGCCTGATCAAGCTGTCAGCCTCACAACAACTATGGCACCTGTGACGTCCGTGAAAACAATGCGCAGTTGTTTTCAATTTACGTCCCACAAGGCACAGAATGTAAATGGGAGAATAAGGCTGTAGCTATATAGGACTACTTCATACTATAGTGGTAAAGAAAACATAACATAATGTGGACATCGGAGGAATAGAATAGAATAGAATAGAATAGAATAGAATAGAATGATATGGTTGGGTTGAGAAGAACAAAACTATTCTGTGATTTAGAACAAACATGTGCTATTCCACTATTTTAATTCGGCCTAAATGATCGGTTAATCCGACAACCCTCGAGAAAATACTGTATCCGATTTGAGGGAGTCAGGGATTTACCCGCTTATCAAGGATTCCACATACACGCACTTTACTGAGCTCAGGAAAGCGTTCGAGGGAACACTTTTGCCCCTCTTTGAATTTAATTTCTCGAAATACAGAAAATATTAGCGGCACAAAAAGATGTCTTACTTTTTGTGAGTTTCTACTGCCCTCTACTGACTTAAATAGACACCTCGTCTGCTGTTTCACAAGCCTGTCCTTTGCAACCGACTTGAACAAAAACATGTCGCTTGCCCCTCCACGAACATAACGGTCTGAGTTGTGTTGATAATTTAAAGGTGTTTTAGAACCACATCTATATGATTTCCACCGTGTTTCTGACAAAGAATCCGGGAAGATGCCACAGAAAACACTGGGATCCATTGTAGGTTTGCTTTGCACGGGGACTTGTTTGGTACAGGTAAGCTGTTATTTGGCTGGTTGGGGCGGTAGCTGAATTGAAATCAAGCCCCAGGATCACAGCTGGAAGTAGGCCTTCTATTGTGTGGTTTTGTTTCCTCACAAAAGAACTTGTACGAGACGAACTTCAAATTTTTGACGAATTTAACTTATAACAGCTCAGATGGCACTGTTTACACATATCCAAGCCCTGCTGCGTGGATTGCTTTGTCTCATGTTATTTATACAGCATTTTAATTGAATTCGCTTTGAAGTGCTCAACAGATAGCAAGAATAGCTACCGCTAACTTAAGCTGGCACAAAACTAACATTAGCGAATAAGCTAGGTTAAGTTACCAAGGTGAACCTTGGCTGAGCGTTGGAAGGATAATGATTAAACCTAACCTAGTTTAGTTAGTGTTAGGTTAACAAACATGACATTCTTTTGTGAGTATAAGAATTGTTGCTAGTTATTGCAAGCGTGGTAGCAACTGATTTACCTTGCATTTTTTTCATTAGTTCTTCACGAGCGTGTCAAAGTAGACGCAATGGGAGCCAACGTATATTTATTAAAAAGCAGTAACTGTCGTTAAGTCTACTAACAGCTAATTTAACTAAGTCTGTCTAAGATAAGCCTACAAGACAATACCTTAACACAATAAACAGCTGACATGGTCAATGGTCTATTTGTTTCTTTGTTCTGGAACTGTTGATGTTTGGTACTGTAATCTTCCAGTTTGACGGAATGGCCTAAAAAGTGACCGTTTTACGCTTATTCGCGGGGGAAAAACAACAACAAGAAAAAGAAAAAAGGTCACTCTTATGCGTATCTCAGACTAGGAAGAATGCATCCACTAAGTGTATACATTACAAATCATTCATCGTAGATTGACGGACATGAATAATAATAATTAGGACTATTGTTTTTATCATAAGAATGTATAAAAAGTGTTAACGTCAGCGAACTGTGTATGGTTTGTTGTGTTTTACCCTGTCAGTCATGTCACGTTTACGTTGTGCTTTGTCCTTTTCAACGAACATCTTGTTCTGTGTTCCATAGGGAAAGGAGTTCTGTTTCGGTGTAAACAATGAACAGTATCGATGTGAGATGGGCTACTGTTGTGGTGAGACAGAGTGCTGCACATACTACTACGAGCTGTGGTGTAAGTTATTCTGTTCCGTAATAACAGGCATTATCGTCTCTTAGTCCCTGGATTTGCAGGCTTTCGGTGTTATAATTAACAACTGGCTAGTAGTCTAATATTTTAGGGTGGGTTACATGGACACTTGGGTCTAAATCTGAAGAGCAGGGTGTCCAGTTGGTTTTTGGAAACTCTTTTGAGAACTCCTCACTGTAGCCTGATGATAATTGTGTATAGATAGGTAAAAGAATTGAAAGCACTTATGAGTCTCTGAAGGACTGAATCGAAAGCATCTTGGTAGGCTCATTAAGTTACACTGACTTATTTGCCAAATTTTTAACTACTATTAATAATGCTCAGAGTAGATTATTGCTCAACTCATATTGTGTGAACTGCTTTAACTGTAATTTTGCTGCTGGTCTATGTTTCAGGGTTCTGGTTGGTGTGGACGCTTATTATTGTGTTGAGCTGCTGCTGTGCCTACCGACACAGGCGTGTGAAGATGCGTCTGCAGCAAGAACAAAGGCAGCGTGAGATCAGTCTCATGGCTTATCAGGGAGCATCCAGCTCTTTCATCACACCTCCACCACTCAACCTGCGTAAGTACCACTAACACTCTGCTACACTTTTTCCTACAGGGGTTTCCCTCTGGATTGTTTTGTTCAGCAGTGGTGGTGTGAACCCCATGGGCAGGAGGGATGTACATCACAGGGAGTGATTAAGGGAGGTTTTAGGGTGTAACAAAAAAAACAACCAAAGGATATGAATGGAAAGCGGTTCTTTTCATTTTAAAGAAAATATTCAGGTTAATTTAGCACTCCAACACCAAGTGTGCACCAATTGGTAAAAGTAAAATCACAGTTTGCTAGGTAATACTGTGGTAAATTCTTTAATTGTGTTATCATGCAGGTGATCTGCTAGTATTAGCATTATTTATCATAATCATCTATGTACAATATATAGCTGCTTAAAAATAACTTGATGATTCACCCAAAATGTCTGTTTGCTGTTAACTACAGCCCAGTCCTACTCCTCTTTGCCTGGCTTTCTCTTTGTGAAATACTTAAAAGTTCATCTGCGAAATTAAATGTACAAGTATAAAAATTTTACCTTGAGTTTTTTAATATTGGCCCAGGCAATGTATGTGCTTTTCTGTACAGTGGCCAAAACACATTATTTATTATATTTCTGTGTTCTTGAATGAAAGCATAAACCTGTTTATCTGTATAGAAGCGTTAACCTGTGTAATTTTTTTATTTGGTGGTGGCACCACCA
Organism: Chanos chanos; assembly: GCF_902362185.1. Lineage (NCBI taxonomy): Eukaryota > Metazoa > Chordata > Actinopteri > Gonorynchiformes > Chanidae > Chanos > Chanos chanos. The sequence continues at coordinate 39,366,430 of NC_044497.1, forward strand.
CTGTGTGAATTGGGGGAAAAACACCACTACCGATTCAGGAGTAGTGAGATTGCAATGACAAGTCCATCTGGACATATGCTGTTTGGAACACAGTGTCCTGTAGGTCTCCTTATAGACACCTGACTGAATTTGTCAGACTAACCACAAAGCCACTCATTAGCTGATTCGGGCTAGATCCAAAGTGATATGATAGGATCAGTAAGTCTTCACTACTAAATGTAGGAAGGAATGGTTCAAGTCATGCTCTAAGAGCTTCTTTGTGGTAAGCCAAGCTTATGATGAGAAACTAGGTTGGTTATAGGGCTGCACAATTTGGTCAAAAAATCATATCGCGGTTAGACGGAAACATTTTGCAATTGCGATTTGAACTTTGATATGATGAACATCTAAGTTAGCATCTGATATTTTTACTTAGTTGCCAATACTAAAATCAGATAAAGGCATAAAACCACACTGTAAATGGTTGTTTTGAAATAGTTATGTCAATGCAATATAAACTTAAAAATAACTGAATTGCTCAGTGACAAAATGGTACAAATTGTTTATAACCTTTCAAAAAAGGATCTCTCACAGAACGTCACGAGCATAAAGGCTCCAGCAATTGTTTGTTTTAGTTCAGGTCGGCTTTCGACTGTCTCTTTTTTTTCTTTCATACATAAATTCATCATAAAGCTCTAAGTTGTCATAAAGTACTGGGTAATGCCCGATGGGGTGTCCAGAAAACTAATTAACGAGTCGGAGGTAAAGTACTCCCCGTGAAATAGGGTGGCCTATACAGAACGTAGGTTCACTGATTTAAAGTGGTGATTAAACTTTTGACTGGATTTATGACTGATATGCACAGATATACGAGCTTGACACTTGCCAGCTAATCAGAGACGTGTATTTTCCGTTGTCACTTTATATTCTAAATATATTTTATTCAATCGGAGCCTTTTGTGGTTTAGCAATCATGGAACTTGGACATAGAACGTGATTCATCGCGGGCATATTCCGATTTCGATTTTAATTCGATTAATTGTGCAGCCCTAGTTGATTAATGGTACATCTGATCCCAGGTTAACCAGGTTCAGCTACTGCATTACTGCCCCAGGATACTCTAGCTCCAAGATGACTTTACCAGCTGTCACATAAGTTGTTTTTGCTGTTGAATATCTTGCTTGAAGGAATGAGGTAACCCTCCAGTCACGGGGCTGTTCTGGCGGTTCATTGCTGCTGAACTTGTCATATATCATTCTCTCATTCAGTCATGGTAAACATCATGAACCTATTCCTGGACTGCGGATTGCTTTAATGTTCATACCCTTCTTATAGCTGCTTCACTACCTCATAAAACATTTGCTTCATTGTAATGTACTAGAACTCAGTGGTTCACCTAAATTGATTGTAGGATTCTGGACAGACTGCAAACTCCCAGATTACGAGGAAGTCGTTGGTCACCCGCCAACCCCTCCTCCACCTTACTCAGAGATGCCCCCAGAGCTCCCCTCCCCTACACTTCCACCTGTGAACCAGTCAGCGGCAGCTGTGGTGCTGGAGCCTCCTGCAGAGGAGGAACATGCCGAAAACCAGCCTGCTGATTCAGATGTTGCAGCGGCTCTTGACCACTCGGAACATGAGGAGGGGGAAGGACCTGACAACCAAATTTGGGAACTGGGCACCCGTCGCCGGCATGTGACCGGTGACTCAGGCATTGAGGTGTGTGTGTGCCAGCTGGATGTGGATGAAGGCTCAGGGTTAGAGGAGGATGAGGGAAGGCTCTGCCAGGGGGCTGGAGGGGGCTGCTATTCAGAGCAACAGGCCCTCCAACACAAGGAGCGTTCCCAACCAAATGCCACCACCAGTGGAGACCAGGTTGTTTGAGCATTGCCATAAGAGAACTGCCATTGTAAACAAGGGATAGTAGATGACTTTGGACTGCTCTTGTCCTTGTCACCATTATTAGCAAGGGAACCATGTGGAAATATTCAAACCAACCATCTAGGGACGTCATGTTGATAAATACAGAAGGGGAAATAAAGTTTGCCCTCTTTTCCATCAGCAATCAGAGTTCCTTAAATTTTCATAGAAAAGTGTAGACATCACCTTAAATTTGACAGAAATTCTTTAACACTTGCATTCTGTAATACCCCATGGATCACCCCCCTCTTTTGTTTTTGTGGTTTTTTTGTATGTTTCTTGAATATGAATGAAAAAGCCAACAGTTATGTTTGACTGGAGAAAATTTGAAAGAGCAATGCTTTGAAGAACAGCCGTTTTCTACTAGAGGGATATATGTCAACACAAACATTCCCTCCCACTCTGTCTCCTATCACTTTGTGGCCTGGATATCTCTCTCTCTCTCTCTCTGACATTTTGCTTCCGCCTTGTCTACATACCATGGCGGTCACTGACTCCAACATGTAGGGGCCAAAAAGAAAGAGAATAACCTGGAAGAATCCTTGTAGAAGATTGGCCTTCGTCTTGGCTAGACGCTGGCAGTACATACATTGTTTTCCACAAGGCTTTACTAATGAGAGCTCAGCTGCAAGGTGACATCATCCCAACACTGGCTGTTGTCCAGGTCTTGCTCCTTCAGGACGATGACTTCTCTCATCCAAAGGAAAAACTCTGCATGCATTGTCTAAACAAATTAATGTTTTCTTGATGCACTGTTGCAATAATGCCACAAATAGATATACAAACACAGAGAAATTGTAGAAGAGACATGGCCAATATTGATGTTTGCTCTGGTTCCAAGTGTCCATGAAAACCTGACATTAATCCCAGTGCCGTGCCTGCAAGTTAGTGTCTATAAAAAGCCTGTGGGTGGTTGTGTTCTCACCAGGCAGCCAGTGATATAATCACAGTATGTCTGAGTCGCACCAGGACAGGCTTAGGAGTCTCCCACAGAATGGATCTCCTTTTTTTCTGAAAACGCTGGGTTTTTGCTTTGTCAATGAAAGAAGGAAGTATGCTCTTTTATTGAATACTTCCACCATACAACTCACAGCAGTCTCTTTTCTCCCTTTAACAAAAGCCTGCTTTAGCCAACATCAGCGGGTTTGGCATTCAAAGAATCAAAGCTCTCCTTATAAGCCACTGTTACTCTTTTCTGTCTTTTTGCTCTTTGTGCGACTTTTGATGTCAGTTTTTCTTTGTACACCCTCCCTCCTAGGGTACACAAGCACTGTGATCTTGCATAGAGGGCTTTTTTTCTATGTGCCTGTGTCTGTGTACTTCTGTCCTGCTTTTCAGATTGAAATGGTAAACTGACAGATGTTTAGTTATCGCCAGTTTGATCCCTTAATAATAGCTCTAGTGATCTAAAGTCTTTCTGTTTTCTCTGAGATTTCTCTGACTGTAGCTTAAATGTAGACACAGCCCCTGTCCTGTTTCAGCAGACGTGGCACTAGTGTAGCAGCCTACCCTGGCTGTGCTCTTATGGCTTTCAGAGTGTGGACTGCTCAAAGATATGTCAGAGATTTTTGGGATGTTTTCCATTCACTAGACTGGCTCTGTAGTGCTGTGTCAGCACAGCTGCCCAGTCTATTGAGTGGGAATCTTGTCAGATAGACACCCACTGTATACTGTCAAAACTCAGCTTCAGGAGATGTGTTGACATGTGACTTGGCAGTCGTTTGAATTGGTTTGACCGAAACAGCACTTACCGGTGTTTTATTTAACTTCAAGTGTCTCTCGTCAAAATAGTAGACAAAAAAAGACAGCTCATGTTCAACAGAAACTGACTTGCCTCATCAACCAAACCACTTTCAGATTTTAAATAGAATTGTGTGAACAGTGACGTCCAAAAATATTTGATCGGTCACACAGTAAATGACATAGTTCTGTCTGTTGAAGATGAGACATTAAAAGCCGACTTGCTGAACAGCAAGCCGAACAATATTTCTTGCTCACCTTTGGGGAATGAGTGAGTTTTGAAAAGGCTTTTCTCATGGAGGAAGTGGTGGAGTTATATTCACATGGCATTGCCTGTAAATGCCTTATAATTCTGAATTGTGGTAGTAGATATGTATTTCAGGCATTTGTTTGGTTGTAGATAGTGATCTTACTTTGTGTGACTTGACTGTATGAGTAGAAACTTCAGTTTAAAAATTAGAGCACCTGACCTGATACATAATGTTTTGTGAAATGATCTGCTTTTTGTACTGCTCAATCAAGGATGTGGTCTAAGATACACCTAAACAAGTGAGCTGCCAGAGCAGAATATGTGCCCCAGAGTGGATAGATTGTTCTGCTCCAAAAAGCCCACATAGCAGCTATCCTATTTAGCCTTGACGTTCCTTCTCTGAAGCAGTTTTTTCTGTACCCCATTTTGACCTGAATTTTAGCTTCAGCAATTTGATTCATAATTGTCAGGGTCTCAAGGCGACATGGTTATTTGTAGGAAGCAGACTTTTATTTTTAGGGCGAAACCTTGATCTTTTGGACTGTTTGTGGAAATATACTCTTGTTAGATGTAGATGCTAAAGTGCATGTGAAGCAATACAGTTCGGTGATGGAAGCGAGAGTTAATAGATGTTTGAGTTAGTCGTCCCTGAGTCTCCTGCTTGCGATATGGTTGTGAAGGTAGGGACTGGGGCATAGTTGTTTTCAGTGCCAGTGGTTTGTCAAATGGGCACTGTCTGCTAAAAAATATAATCTGTCTCTCGTGTAACTTGTTTACTTACCATAAAAGGGCTATCAAATGAGACACAAACTGACATATGGCGTGTTCTATGTAATTATTGTTTCTTTCTTACAACGGAATTGTACGACAGACATTGTAAAACCACATTCTCTGTTTCGTGGTCATTATACAGAATACATGATTGTACAATTCTGTTGTAGCTGCATAAACTTTCTATGCTGTGTAACACTGGTTAATCCCCTACCCTCGTGTTACTGTGAGGTGTGAAAAGATGATGGTTTTGCTATTCCCTTAGAGAATGATCTTAACCCCGTGTCCCCTAAGCTTCTCTCACAGGTCTCACAGAGAAGAGGGCTCTCTTTGTGCCTACTGTACTGTCATTTTCCTTTTTAACAACAGAGTGAGCATGGCAACAGAAACACTGTGGTACCTAACCCAAACATTTGTTTGTCATCACACACCCCCAAGGAGTGAAGTGAAATGTGTCACAGCATCATTTTTGAGAGACTCAGTTTAACTTGTAATTATAGTACTGGTAAAAAAAAATTTTTTAGTTCATCCTTTTTGCTGTCGTATTATGTTAGTGATTTTAATGCTGTGTTACATTTCAAAGTATACCAGAGTCAATCAGTCTAAAAGCTCTTAACCACACCACTTTACTCTCTTTGGCTTGGAGTTTCCCTGTTTACCGGAAGGTTTCTACATATACCAGAAGTTGCCATTGTATTGACATGTAGTTTCTGTACATCGCTCACCAAGTCAAAGCCCTCTCAGTGGAAAAATTCGGTGTCTCCACTCCCCTTCTCCCCCACCCACCTCTATTTATCTCCGTGGGTCACGTGTGTACTGTACTGAACCTAAACTAGGCTATGCAAAAACGCTAACCCTCTGTCATATGCTGCAGTAACCCCTCCCAGTGTAAGTTGGCTGTGGTTGTCAGTACAAGCAATACTTCTCTTCTCAGTCCATATTGCACTGTACTTTGGTAGTTGTACAGCTTTATATGAAAAAGAAAGAAATGAAAAAAAAAAAAAGTTGCAACTGTGGTCCTCTTTTCAATATCTGTGTTTGTGTGTGTGTCTGTGTGTGAATGTATGCTTTTGTAAGCAACTATCTCTGTTACCTCTTACGACAAAGGGAAAGGGAGAGTAAAGAAAAAAAAAAAGCCATGACTGTGTCTAATGTCATGTAATCTAAGTAACTGATGTTCTTTTTGCATTCTTGTCTGCCCTGAATACCAGCGTTCCCTGCACACCACGGGACTGCAACTCTCAGTTTGTGCAATTAGATATGTTATATAGTTTTTATTTTGTAGGTATTAACCTTTCAGACAATGCTTTGATTCCTTGTTATTGTGGCACTTTGAATGTGCTAGTAGTCTGTCTACCACAGCTAACTGGTCTGCTGTTTTTGCTCTTGGGTTTTTCAGCGATAGAATACAGAACCGTTGCCTTTTGGCAGTATGTATGCCAATATACAGTTGCCCAAATGTGTGTTAAGTAAAATCCACATTGCAATGTGAAACCTGTGGGAAGAAAGCTGAATTATTGAATGGAGTTTAGACAGAGACCAAGCTTCAGCTCATTTTGATGTCATTTGACAGCTTCACACATGCAGGGCATCACCAAGGCAACCAACTTTATTATTTACTTCATAATCTCATGATCAGTAATGCTCAATTAGTCATGTATCACATGTATTCAGCTTACTTTTAACTTCATTCAGGAGTTGTGTTTCTTCCTTTAAGACTCTTAAAATAGATTACACTTAGTGAATGTGGACGTGGTTGATTTATGCTCATGTTGATTTGCCAAAACAAACAAAGAAAAATCTTCGCTTGAAAAGGAAGTGGTCATTCAAGAGCACAGACATGTTTAAGTTTCTCTTTCTTGTCACTAAGCTCAAGCCAAAAAAAAAAAGGAAAGAAGATGATGGTTGTGAAAATACAAGCACTGAGACATGTGTTACATTCTGTTGCTGGGGTTTTAGGAAGAGGCTATGGACTCTTTAGTCATTGTTTGTATTTTATTTTTCTAATAAAACAAATAAATACATTGGCACATGATGGTTTCTTGTCTCTCTTTTTTCAATCTGACAAAGGCATTGGTTCAAAGCAATAAGTATTATGAAGGGAAAGCTATGTCAGCAACATTTTTTTTCTTATGCAATTCCACTAAAGGCAGTTATGCAGACATAGCCTACAGTACATTTGCGAGAAAAGTAAGTTGTACATCAGCGTTTCCCAATCCTGCTCCTGGAGGCTTACAGTTCCGTACATATAAAATCTCTCATGCTCTTACATACATAGTTCAACACAGCAGCTAAACATCACCCCTTGGTTCGCTGAAATGTGTGTTAAAGCAAGGAAAGACCTAAAAGTGCTTTGAGCCTGTTCTAAGTCTTTACAGAAACAGTAAGCCTTGCTAACAGCCACATTTAACTGTTAGTTCAGACAATGATAAACACAGTAGTGATGATGTGTAATTACATCCTCTTTTACATTCTAAACAATCAACAGATGGTCTTAACATTATGACGTTACGTTATGACGTGGTGACATGAGATTACTAAAACAGTGAGATGCTATGTTGTCATCACTTAACATGGAGAAACTGGTCACTACAGTGGTAGCACAAACACATTCTTAAGTCATTATTTATGTCTGTAGCATGTTATTAGGCATGCTGTAACCATGTTTAAATATTAACCATGCTTGAACAAATTTAGTGGAAATTCTAAAATGATTTTCCTTGGCATATACATCTATAGCTTCCCCTCAGGCTAATTTCCATTTAACTTTGAATGAGAGGTACTAAGTAAACTCCCTTCCAAGAATGTTAATTATAAAGAATGAACTAGAACTGACTAAAAAAAATGAATGACAGATCAGGCACTGCTGAAACACAAGGATGCAAGACAAAGGGGCTCTCTTTAAAGGAGGCCACTGAGGCAGTTTTACTCAGTACAAAGGAAGAAAGTAAATAAATTTGGTGCATGAATAAAGTGCAATAAACAAATTAAATTAAATTAATTACCACAATCAAATTAATTACCACTGCTGGAAAAAAAAGTTAAAGGCAGACAAGACATTATTACAGAATAACACAATTTTCATGGAAGTTTCAAGCACTTCTGAAAGTTGATTTTGACCTTGGAAAGGTACCCATGAATTCAAATTCATGTTCTGAGTGCAGAGTATTAAATGGGGGGAAGACTAATCATCTGCTCATGTTGGTTAAATCTGTTTTAGAAATCTGGGTAACAATAGCAATAAGGCAGTTTCGTACAAGGGATACAATTACATTAAACAAATGCAAAATCTGACTAACTGTTGTGTTGTGCAGGTGATAAATATCCTTTGCACTAACCCATGAGAGTTTGATATCAGATAACTGACCTTTATGGATTCAAAATTTATCATAACATTTAGTATGATTTCAGAACACAGAATGGTCGGAATTATCGAGATGGTACAGACAATTTCCATCCAGTGACCAATTTGTGCAGCTGAAAGTGTTTCAAATGGAAATTCCTCAGCCTTCTCAGAAGGAACATAAGAGAACAGTTAGGGATTTTCTTCACTCCTTCATCTCTGATAATGACAAGAGTAAATCAGTACCCAGTGTGCTAAATATTTTGTATAATATAAATCATTAACAGGATACATAGCTACATTTAAAGTGAATTAATGAAATGAAAGAAAAAGATGAAAAATATGACTTTTGAAAATGAACTGTTCACAGAAGAATATAAAAATTGTATCTCAGACACACAACAAAAACAGGCAAAATCTTTAAATTGTGACATAATATAGATGGCCTTATAGCTTTAACTTGGTTTTAGCACAAAGCGTGAGCCTTGAAGCAATGTAAAGTCAAATGTATAGCTCAACATGAGATTTCTGTTGTAGTGGTTTAAAAAGAACCTCCAATAGTTCCATCACTTTGAACAGAGGTTGTCAAAATCCACTCTTGGAGGGTCAAGGGCCTGCCGCTTTTCTTGTCCAACAACTCCATGTGGTCTCCGGCTGAAGAGTGCGCACGCCTGTTTTCCCGGTGAAAGTCAGTATGTAACTAAGAGGTTGAAAACTGGCAGGATTTTGGCTCTCCAGGACTGGATTTTGACAAATCTGCTTGAAACTATCTTTTAGTTACACATGGTAGTGTGAAGCTGCCATCACGATGGAGGAAGGCCATTAAAATTGCTTGTTTTTCTTTCACACAGACAGGAAATGAGTACAAATTATCATAAGAAAAGATTTGAAAAGGCATTCATCAAAGGGAGGAACATCAAAATAGAACTACTGTTGACCAAATGACACAGCTGAAACAGAAGACACGGTATCTGCTAGTGTTGTGTATATGTTACTATTGCAGACACTGCCTCAGTGCAACAAAAAAGACAACACCAAAATGACTTTTAAAGGGACGGTACAAGCCTTAATTTGCTGAAAATGTCACACACTGGCATTCCATAAAGTTCCATCATCCTGATTTCTTTTTAGTTGCTCTCTTTTCATAGTTTTGAAATCAGTATTGCTCACGGATTTACTGATTATGACGATGGGACCACTCAGTACTTGATCTCAGGGACAGAGTTCATAGTGGTTTGTACGACTGTCTCAGGCTGCAAGAGCAGAAATACAGGGACATGCTGCCCTCTTTTGCTGACTCACTACTGCATCAGTAGAGTCGCTTGCGTCGACTCTCACTCCAGTGGCTATAGACAACAAGACCCACGACGATGAGAAGAAACAAGCCCAGCATTGAGAACAACACAGTGAAGAAGATAGCAACGCTGCTCATTCCCTCTGCGTCAGGATAGGCTGAGAGACACACAGACAGAGACACACAGGTACATTTAATACATTTGCGTTAACCTTATGCTCTGCCTACATTCTTGTGCAGTACTTGATCCCCGTTTTGTCCAAATTTTAAATGTAACCCAAGTATATCCCCATTTGAAGTACAATGAATCATCCAGAGCCTTACGTCTGTACAGGTCAATGTTGTCCACGCTGGGCACTGTGACTTCCTCCTCTTGTTCTTCCTCCTGTTTACTCCGCAATACTGTCAGCTGGTATAACTTCAGAGAAATTAAATCATGGTTGTCTGAAAAGGCAAAAGGGTATTATTAAGTTTGGAAGGGTTGAAAAGATAACAAAGAACAAAGGATTAAGAAATGAAAATACTCCAGTCCTAAGGAACCTCAAGCCTATCGCAGCACCAAGTGTAACCCTTAATTTTTGTCATGTGAGTATAAAGCAGGTTCATTGCACTAGAATTATTCTTCAGGTATTGCATTGTTATTGAGGTTTTGGTTTAAAAAGAAGGGACAAACACAGCAGAATAGTAGTTTAATATTAAGGCTGTGACTCAAAAATCTAAACATCTAACATTCCAAAGAATAACCACTTTAGCTGATGGCCATTTTTTTCTGTTTCCCAGTATAAAATCTGCATGAGTTCCTGCTTTTGAATTTGGAGGAACTCAGCCTCTTAGCCCCTTTTTTTTGTCCTTTTCCAATGCCTTTACCTGAGAGGTCTCCAGTGATAGCAGTGACCCCAAAGTAGTAACCCTGTGGCAGTCGCACCCCTGGTATATCCAGACAATCTCTCCATTCGTGCTGTCCGTCTACATCAATCATAATCTGTAGATAACATAAGTGGAAGAGCGTGGGTTGAAAATATATGTCATCTCTCTAAATGCACTCACATAGCATGTGTATACTCTTTGTGTATGAATGGCAACGTCATTAAAGAGTATACATGTGCTAAACAGTGTTTTAACATATTGTGAATTCCTTGAGTGGGTACCCTCACAAACAATATGCTTTTAAGCAGTTACAGGGCATTAATTTGCCAGTGTAAAAGTGAGCACCTGCTTCAACACATTACAGTTTCCAGTTTGTGGTAGTGTTGTTTTTGGATCAGTGTATCATTATTGGGTAAAAGTAATGATGCCCTTCCCAAGTGAGTGAGCTTACCGTGAGCCTGCGCCGAACATATCTGATGAAGATGAAGGTGTCGTGCTTTAAGTTGCGCACCATAGCATTACAGCCACCCAACTCAGATGGTCTCCCATCCCGCTCATGGTCATAACTAATAGTGCCATTCCCTACCATTGCCAGCACATATGGGAAGATCCTCTGGTTGTGAGAGGGAGAAGAAAGAGAAAGAGAGCAAATAGATGATGGGGGGGCGTCTTACTCAGTAAAAAGACAAAAGAAGCAGACTGAATTCTCAAGAAATTCAGTTTTATATCAGTCTACATCATAAACCTGTCATTATTTGTAGTGATAACACATTAAAGTCCAGAATAGCTATTATGGGGACACATATTATAAATGTATTTGTATGGTGGAGGGGCAGCATGGTCTTTAAATGTGACGTTTTTGGCGTACCTGTGTACGAGGGGTGTACCTCTTCTTCTGTGCCTGTTTCCTCAGGGAAGGAAAGATAACAAAACACAAGGTCAGTGTAACAGTAGCATTTACCTTAGACCTTTCACTTTAGCAAAAAATATACTTGTGACAAAGTCCAAATCAAATTTATTTTGTGGAAATAGAACTAAAATTTCATGGCTAGATTATGAAATGTTTTTAGAATTAAGTTGGCATTTGAGAGGAACCTATCCCAAAGATTCATTATATCTTAAGACAACTCAAACCAAGTTTAGAAGAGCGACATTAGTATACCCGAGTTGCAAATCCATACCTCTAAATGTTTCTCCTCATTGGGGTATGTATCCACAAACACACCTAATCCTGTGAAGTAATCTTTATTTCCAAATACTGGACCTACAGTAATACAAAAAAAGGCTTTTACAAAAAAATACAAATGAAGAACAAACAACAACAACAGCAAATAAGGGAAAAGGAATTGGAACAAAACAATTATCCAAGTAAACTTCCAAAAAAGAAAATACAGAAACTTACAGATTGCTATTCTACCTGATTCTGTTAAGTCATCATTTTGATACTGTACCTTTCTGCATGCGTTCCTTAGTGTACCAGACAGCCATGCCATCCCCATTGAGATTCTTCTTGCCTTTGCCATGAATCTTAAAGTGCACTTGAATCTCCCAGTCTCTCAGGTGGCATGGCTTCATATATACAGAGATAAACACACAACATTGTAAACTGTTGGCTGCCCTTACACACTCAGCGTTATATTTGTTTTGTGTACAAATAAAAGTTGAGATGGACTTGGGGGGAGGGGGTTAGAATATAGTAATCAGCCTCAGACAACTCTGATGTGTGTGTTGCACTTACAATGCGGCTCCATACTGCCCCCTGCTTACTTTGCATATCTGGTGTGAGGCGCACCTGGTCAGTAGTTACCATAGCATCACCCATCAATTCCCAATGAGAGGAGCCAGAAGCTCCAATACCTGGTCACATAAAAGAGTACAAATGCAACTTCCAGTTAAAGGACTCATTCATGTAACAAGGGCAATAATTGTTGACAGTTATCTGAAACACTCATACTGTCAATTTCAGTCTCCTAAATAAAATATGAGCATGATATAGGAAGATATCGGATGTTACACAGCGACAGTAAGGGAGATTTTTTTCTGTGACCACACATACAACAGGTAATACTTCTAGGAGTAAATTAATTTGTAATCACCGAAATGTACATGCCATATAATCTGATATCTTCTACGACACATTTGGAACAAACATATGCATGGACTTTCATTACGAATAATCAAATGCAGCGCAAATAAATGACAACATCAATTACACTGCTTAAATAAATGAAATAGCAAAATTATTGGCAGTCGTGCAAAGGGTACGGGGTACTGTAAATACCTTGGTATGGTTTCGATAATGAATATTCTCTCTTTAGAAACTCTTCCATTTCGTGACCATCGTCTGCAAAACATATGTTTGCGGCAATTGAAATTACAATGTAGATCCAAATCATACTGGTTGGTGAAATAGTATTTTTTTTCACTAAAATCTTTTCCCGTTATTTAGAACGTTTCGCACAAGGGAGCGTCCATCATATTGCTAAGCGTAACATTCTGCCGAACACCTTCATTGGCTTATTCTGTTACATGGCGTCTGCTTATTTGTCCTCTTTTGTGTCCATCATATGTAGACGCCCCTCATGCGCTACCAATTACCTAACATGTTTTTAAATTAAATTAAATTTAATTTAACTTGAATGTTTAATTCAACCTCTATGTCCAAATTATGAATTCGATGAAGACTGGTGTTGGTTACAAAAAATGTAAAGCCTGTTTTTTATGTACGATGTTTTTACATGTAATCACTGCACACTCGTCGCTAGAGGGAGTATTACAGCTGAAATTATTTAAAGTCTTATCAAGAACATAGAGAAACTGTTAAAAGTACCTCTAGGATCTTTTTCTTCACATCTAGAATCTATCAAGTGTATGGTTCTAACTGGAGCAGGATTACTGGTCCGCTCTTTGCTTCTCGTTGAGATAGCTTTTTTTTTTTTTTAGATATATATCACGCTTTTATCCTAGTCCTGTTTCTCTGATTGGCTCTAGGCAGCCATAAATGCTGCAAACTTCCGGGATGATATATTGTGGCAGGGACTGTCTTTTGAATGACCAAGGGACCGTCGTTCAAAAGCACCGTCAACAGTGTTTATTAAAAGGGTAAAATCGCTTTTGATTAATTGACTGTGACATGTAGTAATATGTAGATAAATCTTACCAAACTTAACGTGCAAAAAATAAAGATATGAGTGAGGCACTGCCACAGAATACGCTGGAACCAGCTTATTAAATAACATTTCCATTTAGGGTTGTAAGTGTCATGACCTGTGCTTATTATATGAACAACCCCAGAATAACACGATTTTCTCAGTTTCAACTGTGAGCTTTTTTTAGACTATCCCTCTCCAAAACTGCGCATAGTATACCGATACAACCACCCTTCGACTGTGTAAGGGCATCCAAATAGTTATATGCTGAAGGAGAAAGATGGAACCCAGCGCCGAGCAAGACAACAAAGCAGTCGACATTTACCGGGACACATGGGTTCGCTTTCTGGGTACGTGTATATTCGAAATGTGTCGTGTTAATTACTGTCATCAGTTGTAGCTAGCTAACCATCATCTCTACGGAAAGCGTAATCAGAGACCTCCCAGTTAACTTAAATATATATTCTAGCTAGCTAATGTATTGCAAAAGTGCTATACACAAAAGGTTCTAGACGGGAGCATTTTGGATTTATGACAGTGAATAATCAGAGCTGATTACGTTAGAGGAACTGAGTTACCGAGCATATTAATGGAGACTTCTTGTTCATTTCATCAACCACACAAAAATATTTTTTTTTCCTGAAGGTCATGCTAAATATAGCAAGTGTACTTCCAGTGGCCAGTTCCTTAGGTTCACTCATCTTTGTGAGGTGTCAACCCCAATTATATGTATTCTATGAGCTGTCGGAAAAGTTCGACAGAGTTGATGGTCTGTGTCAGCGGCAGGTTGGACGTAGGTACACTCAGTCTGCGTGTAGCCCTTTCTTTTTCGTGTCAGAGGTGCTCTGTTAGGTTGTAGTCTTGGGACTTGCATGCCACTTACTTTCAGAGAACTGTCATTTTTCTGAAACCGTTATAAGACAGTACCTGCTTTGTGACATTGCGCATTATCCGGCTTCGGATACCTCTGTGCTAAAGGTTAAACTAACCTTGAAGGTATGCACCTGGTCACCGAAGACGTACAGATATGCTGAGACGTTGATAACTTGAAAACTCTGCTCTCTGTACTGTTAACAACAAGCAGGATGCTACGGATTACTGCTGTTTATGGCATATCCTTACACTGCCATCAGTTTAACCCAATAGGGAACTGGTATTTGTAGACAATGTTTTTCCTCCAGTGTTGATGATCACATGGCTGTTGCAATAGCTTCTTTTAGTTTTCAGCCAGTGAATGGAACCCAGGGTGGCCATCTGCTGCTATTACCATTTTGTCACAAAGACTGATAAGTTGTGTGTTTTTAGATGTTTATCTGTGCACCATTTTTGTGCTGCATGGTTATTTGCCTCGTTGTGTCTTGTTTGAGGACACCCAAGACTTACACACCTTTGGTACTGGTAATCTCACACTCGGAGTGTGATTAACTAATTAACTACTTTTGCACATTCTAATGAACAGTAACATTCCTTCCTGTTCACGTAGTAAACTATGGCTACTGTCTGTAAGATGAATCCACTTTTGTAAACAGCATAGTACGCCTAATGAACTAGAGACTGAGGGTATGTTACCATGCCCAGTGAGTCATCTGGTTGAAATGAACATAGCGTTTAGTATACTTGCCATTTTCTGTGGACCATTTTCCCTGTCTTGTCCAGTGGAATCAGATTTTGATGGAGCTCTCACTTTTCTTAAGATTCTAAAGCCAATACTCATCTTTGCAGTGTTAAGTTAGAGGCCTATGTGTTTTTTTTTTATTGGTGCACAGGGTCCTAATTATTAGACAGGGAGGAACCTGTGTAAGTTATCTGACTGAGTCAGTCAGATAACATTCATTGCACCTCAGGATTGTCAGCAAGCTTCCACTTAAAGTTTAATTAAGTGTAATTTAAATAATTCTGTCCATAGAATTGAGCGTTTAAGAATGAGTAATACGATTAGTATTACTATCAGTCATTTTATGCTCATTGAAACGGGCTGTGAGTGACCAAAGGTGACTTTGAAATGTGCTGTTGCTAAATACCACAGCCAGCTGTCCCTACACCTCCCTTATACCAACACAGGAGCTTTCTCACACACTGGGCGATTTCAAAATGGAATTGTCTGTCCGTGATGAGTTATAGCCCAGGCATATATAGATAATTTTTTTGCCACACGCATTTTGCATGTGGACCAGTCTTCAAAGTGGTTTGTTGATGATTGAAAATGATATAGAACGCATCTGAAAACTTTACTACTCAGTGTTTCACACTACTTCTAGATGGTTTGCCTTTTGAGGTTTTAAAGGCATTTTATCTACCCTCTAATCGTTAATAATAATACAAATTGAGGAATTTCAAGTAGAAGTGGTCACTACAGAACCTACATATCTACACACATTTTGTAACATGTTGATTTTATTACTGCTCTTTATCTTTTTTTTTCCCCCATCGGGGTCTCATACCATAGCTTGTAAGCCTGTGCTTTAGACCTAGATTTGGTAAGTTAGTAGAATTTGAGAGTGACATGTTCTTGCTTTGTCAGACTCATGTCTAGTTTAAGGCAGATCAGATGCGCATTTGATGGAGGGAAATGTTTAAGGGGATAAGAAATAGAAGTAGAATGCACAGAAAATTATCGTATGGCCTGTACAGCTCACACCAAACTTTGAACCTGGGAGTTTATCAGATTTTAACCAGTTGGCCTATTGTTTGGTGTAAGTTGCTGTCACTGCTAAATGATTACCTGGGGATTCTCCAGCGTCAGACCTAGTGTAAAGTACACTAATTTAGTGGTCATGTTTTGGTAAAAATGCAGTACTCAGAAGAAAAATAGAATATGACTTGACAATGCTGTTTTTTAACCACATCTCTGTGATTACCAGACAGCAGATCAGCTCTGAATAAAGCAAGCACTGATCGCAGACAAATGTATATCATTCGTTGATTTTTCCTCAGAGAACTTAGCTGTGATTAATTGCATAGAAAGCTGTGTTTTCTTAATGAGTGATACAACTGGACCCAGTAGAAAATGTTGTGACCACAGTATGTTTATGTTGATCAGAATTTATGTGAATCAGTTTTGGTAACACAGAATTTGATTATATAACCTGTGATTAGATGGCTTGTTTCCAAAGGATGTAGAAAGTGTAGCGTTTTATTGCTGAAGTACATCAGATTGTTGTGTCACAATGGAAAATAGGCCTGTGTACTATGAGGAACTGTGGAAGAGGAAGAAGTCCTTTTGTTTTGAGTTTCACTCTTCACAGGCTCCCAGAATTGATTTTTGCTGTTTCCATCACTGGTAGCATGGGGGCAGCAGAGTACATCACCAGTAACTAACACCAAGTGGTATGCCTCTTTTAGTTAGACTGACCAGGGGCATTTTGAAAGGCCCTAGTCCATACTTTCAGACAGTGTGTCAATGGGGCATTACTCCCATTAATTTCTGAGAATCTGCAACAAAGCTGATCATCATTGTGGAGAAGCTGTTGCCTTCCCAGTGTGGCTGCGCTCCAACACAATTTGAAATAATGATTGTAATACATCAAATTCCTGAACACGTGTTGGGGGCACGTGTGAATTGATTGGGGGGCTTCAAAGCAGCCAGGCACTTAACACTTTTAATTGTGGTCGTATCTTATCCTGGCATGTTTGTTACCCACAGGCTATGCCAATGAGGTGGGCGAGGCCTTCCGAGCCCTGGTGCCCGTCAGCATGGTGTGGGCCAGCTATGTGGTAGCCACAGCGTATGTGTCTGCTGATGCCATGGACAAAGGGAAGAAGGCAGCTGTGGTGAGTAGTTACATGTGAAAAGACTGGTACTCTCTGAGAACTTAAACCTTCTTAAAGTAGACCAAAAGAAAAAAAATAGTCCTAGATGAACCTCACTTTCTTTGTAGTGCTTTTGCCTGAACTAACTAACTAACTAACTATATATATATATATATATATATATATATATATATGTATATGAAAGGAGTTGAAATGTGACAACCACATGTGCACTGTCATCTACAGTATCAGACCCTCTGAAATATTATCAGCATGTTTGATGTTTTCCACATTAATGATGGTCATTATATGTGTTTATGGTGACTGACTTCAGGCACATGGAGACAACCCAGGGAAGACGACACGCGTTGCTGTAGCTGTTGTGGACACTTTTGTGTGGCAGGCTTTGGCGTCAGTCGCCATTCCTGGCTTTACCATTAACCGTGTGTGTGCTGCTTCTCTCTATTTACTGGGCAAGGCCACACGATGGCCCTTACCTGTGCGCAAGTGGACCACCACAGCTATCGGCCTCTCTACCATCCCCTTTATCATCACACCCATTGACAGGTAAGGAGGACGTGTGTGTTTGTGAGAGCTGATACAAAGTGAGGGCAGTGGTATATACAATATATTTACTCATGTGCTCTCTATAGGTCTGTAGACTTCCTTCTTGACTCCAGCTTGCGGAAGATATATGGAGACACAGAGAAGCACGAGCCCTAAGCACAACACAACCTCTCAGCAGTGCTCTGGACCACACAGCTGGTCAGCAATAACACCTTGATTCCTGAACCAATCAGCAGCCCACATATTCTTGCTACTCACTGAATTTCAACTGTGAAACACAACCTAACTCAGTTCCCCGTTAAATAAGCCATATGTTATAGTAGGTGGTAACAGTCACGGGTTTTGGCCGTGTATGCATAGATGATATTCTTAAGATATTACCATTGTGTAATGTAAGACTAGCATCTAGATTAAGCATGTATCCTTCGAGGGCCTATACATTTCCCCTAATGTTTTTTTTTCCATATTTTTTTTCCCCATCAGAAAGCTAGATAAGACCTCTGTGATATGAGATCGAGCTTTGTTAAGATGAGTTGTGTTTTAGTACACTTAAGTGATCTGAATGACCTCAAGAACTATGCAGACTGTAACCAGAACCAAAGGGCATTTTTTTTGCAGTGCTGAACAAAGTTTTGCTTCAGTTATGTGCAGGAACATGACAATTCGGTTACTGAGTTAACTCCCCATAATTTTAAGAGCTCTTAGCTTGGGATAACTAATATATTTCTAATGTTTCAATATATACAAGATACATAAAACTACTGTCTGTATGGACCAGTGCTTTTACATTGATACAGTTACCTCAAAGGCCCCAAATGTCTGTGACGTTCATTTTAGGGAACCATGAGTGAACATGGAAGTTTATTATAGGATTGGAATGAGATGGTTAAAATGGTTGTTTTGGCCATTTTCATTTCTTCACCAAGATGTGTGGATTAAGGGAAATGTGAATCTATGTAATTTACTGTCCAGCTCTTTCGAGTACTGCACAACATATTCTGCTACCGCACAGTGCAAGATGTTATTTTAAAAGCAAAACTATTTTACAAAAAATTAACATGTAAATGACAGCAGTAGAGAACAATGCTGAAGAAGATAGACATTCACTGTTACACAAAAGGACCCATCGCGTAGTTACATAGTCTAGTGAACCGATATGGATTTAATCAGATTTTTTTCTCTGGTTTTTGGACCTGTTTTTCATAATCAGTTTGTAGCCTTACCAGATTTCCCCTGGGCCTTTTGAGGAAAGGATGGTATAGGCAGTCCATATTCCTCATTAAATATTCATGAGTCTGATTGGCAGAGGTCTCTGTCACATACATGGATGTCAGATCTCCATCTGAGAGAAGACTGTGGACTTAAGTTTTTGGGTAGAATTTTCTGGTATTTCAACTTTATTCAACTTTAGGTTGAATTATGGCGCGGGGGCAATTATTGTCATTATTTAAAGCAGGCTATGCACATTTTAAACTTTTATTGGATGTTTACTTTAATATGATGTTTAGGTTTTGAGCCATGTCTCCTTGTGAATTGCATGTTGCTGCATAACTAAGAAAATGTTTGACATATTGGGATGAGAAGGGAAAACACACTTGTTGGTTGTTATTTTCTTTCAATTATTTGTTGCAGTATAGACATTTCTGACTTTAAGCTTGGGTGACTGTAAACCTATGGGAATGTACTATGTTTACAATCTTTTTGCCTCATGTTTTTTTAGATTTCAAAGACATTATTTTTATGGAGTGCAGGATAACATTGGCAAAACATAAAGTGACATGATGTACATTATCAGATAAACATACAGTGTTATCTGAGCTGTGTCCAACATATATGCACAAAGGAAAGTATTTTTCATAATGAAAAACATACTGTAGCTGTAATTGAAACAAAAGCTCATCTTTGGATTGGGGACATAATTCTAAAGGGATTATGAACCTGGTGAAATACTGTACAGCCTTTCTGTGTGTACTCTGTTCCTCTACAATAAACAAATGCTTTAAATATCCAGTGTTTTCTTCATTGTGATGTTAGGTTTTGTTTGTGTGTGTGTAGATTTGTAGGTGCTTTCATTCTGTGTAGTTTGGTTTAAGAAGACTTGGAGCCCTAGACCAAGTAACTGGTAGAGACAGTGACCAATGTGCATTTCAAACAAGGCTTGATGTTCAGCAAGACCATATCTGGGCACAACCATATTTATGAGTATACCAGTGTTGTAGACTTCCTTGGGCGCAGAGAAATCAGAATCCCAGTGGTGGGACGTACCTCTGTCCGGTGTTTTAATCAGGCGTGCTAGTCAGAGGCTCCATGAAAGTAAATCCAGTTTGAGGAAATATGACCGGTGAAATTTACGGATTGATGAAAAAGTGAAAACAGGAAAAAAAAAAAACCCCACATCTAATGTGTTATATTGCAAGAAGACAAACTCAATTTCATATTAAAACCTGAACAATTATTATTCAATACAAAACAAAATTGAATTTATGTTTGGATATATATAAGGACAAAAAAAAAAGACGGTCTTGGGCAGGCACAGTTTCATTAGCGCAACACTTTGAAATTGAGAGTCAGATTCTGCCCCTGGCTACACAAGGTTTCACACTTATGCCATTTCAGCATATAGGGAATGCTGAACTGAAAATAGCTATGGGTTAAAGATAGCCCTGAATTATCATGAGTTTCATTCACCATGGATTTACTACAAATTTGGTACACACACAAATTAGAGATAACTCAAAGAAATAATAAAAGGTTGAATTGGAACAGACAAGATCATTCAGATCAGAACTCAATAGCCATGTGTCCTGCAGTCAGTCCAACCACACACTGAAAAACTTGTTTACAATGGCTAGTTTACAGCCACTCAAGCATGGTGCATTGTTGGGGCAATTCAAAGAAATTCTTAAACGTGATATACTGAATATGAAGACAAAGAGTAAAAACTAACATAAGGACACATATTCACCTCTCTCTGACAAGTTGCAAAATTCTTTTTGGGTGGTGTAGACAGGTCTGAAAACATGCATGTTTCCTTATGGAAATTCACAGCCAGCTGATTCAGGTCTCCTTGAACCCCACATTCCATGACATCCTGACAAAGGTAAGAACTGTACTGCTGTTGTGAGTTTTATTCTGACACATTCAAATCCATGATCAGGTTTGTGAGCTTGTCTGAAGTCAATCTTTCATTAACAAGTGCTTAAGACTGAGAGAACCGGGTACTATATCAAACGGAGAACTATTCAAATTAAAATCCTTACCAAGCCATACTTCTCATATTAAAACAATCAAGCAGAACAGTTTAGAGCCCAACCATTAATCAGCGAAGTCAATCACCTGTTGGCAAAGACCTAACGTTTGCCTCACATGCATTCAATGATTAAGAGGGACTTCAGTTTCAGTTAGAAATGCATGAAACATTCAGCATACAACCTCCTCACTGCTTGTTGTTTGAAAACTGAGAATGCTTGAAATGGTTTTTTTTAGCTGAAAGACCTACATAATTTCAGAGTATGAAATAAGTCTTAATTTCAAATGTACGGCAAAAATATGAGCAAGTCATATTATACCTGTAGCGATCTCATACTAATCCCCTGTTTCTGGTAAAAAAAGATGTTTCTGTTAAACTGGCAATATGAATCAGGTGTGCAAAATTTTAAAAGGAGTACAAACACAAAGCCCAAGAAATAGACAATGATAAGTTTCAGCTGAGAGTAATTGCATGGACTTGCTAATGACTGAACTTGCAAGAGTAGTGCAGTACATGTTTTGGTGTTTGTTCCTGAAAATGTGTTCAGAAGGCAGTGTATGGGTTTTGATTTTTCTGGCCACTACTGTTGCACAGAAGGGTACATATATCTATTTTAGTGGAATAAAACACTTGTAAATGTGAAAAGGAAAATGCATGGATGGTAACTGAGATCTGTTTTAAACTGGCAGTATTTTTTATTCCTTGTTCCTATCAGACTTGAATATAAATTGTGGAACAAACATAGTCAACATAAGATGGAAGCCTCAGCTTGGGTTGCAGAGGGTGGATCCATCCAGAGCCCTTCTAGGAAACTGTCCACCTGCCAGTTTCTCAGAGGCTGGAAATGAGTTGGTATTCCACTCTGAGCTACATCAGTGCCTCTTCCAACAACAGGTAAGGTTTAAGAGGTGTCTGACATAAATGATTTCTTTCTTACACAACTATGGCCTAAACCATGTTGATTCTTTTAAGGTGACTGGAAACAAGCTAACCTATATCAACTGGCTGACCTACAAACCAGCTGATGGACCTCTTGTCATAACTGAATCAGTGGAATGTGTATATGATCAGTGGGTATTTGTTCCTAACTGTGTAGGAAAGCCATACCGCAAATGTTAAATCTTTGTGTAAATTGGATTTCCAGAAAACACTGCTTTAAAAAAAAAAAAGAAATTATGTGCAGATCTCCTTTTCACACTCCATTGTCATTCAGCACTGATGAACAGAACAGGAATGATCTTGGAACACCATTCTTTAAGTTGGAGCTCATGAACGGTGAGTGAAAGATAACAGCCTGATGTGTACCTATCATTAGTGTGTCTTACTGCTGTATCCACTGGATGTTCATAAGTGTGCTAGCATCTGTTCCCATGCCATTTTCCATTCAAGTTGAAACTGTAATGCAAAACACACTCATTGTCAAATAGTCAAACCCTTACTGGGTATTATCAAAAGTATTAGTCTCTAAGGAAAACCAAGCTCTAAGTAGCCTGTCAAACAGTGGTTAGGAAGTTGCCCAATCCTATCCAAAAGCAGTCAACGTACATATAATATACGATACAACAGTAATCTTGAATAACTTAATGTGCATACGATGTACATATACATTCCTCTAAACAGGCAACTTCACCAGACCTGCTCCATCCTCCACCTTTGTACTGGGCTCGAGCATTCCAATCAGAGCAGAGGTGGAGCTGCAAACTCAAAAGCCCATGCTGCTGTTTCTGAAGGAGTGTATCGCAGCTGTAGCAGCAGATCTGGATCGGTCCAGCCAGGTCCGCCCAGTCATCACCAATGCTGGGTGAGTGGCTCTGAAATGTCTAGCAGAAGTAACCAGAGGTCTAGCTAAGCCGTGGCTCTATGCACAGAAAATAATGAGTAACATTTTAGTGAGATGCCCCACTGAAAGTTTAATCTCATTGCCCTGCTTCCTGAGATCATTAATTCCAATGGAATTGTTGGTGTGGTTCTGTTCAGTTACAGTAGTCCATATTTATTAGTCTGACACACAACTGTTTAGACATTTTGTCTGCACTTGACATTATCTGCCTTTCTGCGTTTGAATTATTACCATCCCATATTTAAGTTTGTGCAAATGGATAGGAGATATGAATTGTTCCGAAGTCGAATGGTGTTTCCCCTTGTGTCTCCGTTTTCATGGTCCAATGAGGAGCAGAAGGGAAAAAATCAACCTAGATTAGCTCACCATAGGATCCTCCGGTTTAGGACGCTGTTGTACTTATTGCTGAATTTTCAAAGACATCTGCTTTGCAAACTCCCTTCTGGTTAATCGACTATGATAGAAATCAGGTCTTGATATCTCACATTGCATGTCAATGTATATAACATTTTGGAACTTTAATGATTTGTGCTCCTCAAGGTGTCTTGTGGAAAGCAAAGTAGGGAACTCAAAATTTCTGCCCAGACGGAAGCCATCTGAGATCCGCCTTTCTCTCCAGGCTTTCAAGTTTGTATTTGGAGAAAACGTAAGTCCTGTAAGTTATCATTTAGAGACTATGCTAAGCACATGTCTTCATAGTTGGTTTGTTCTCAGATCTTCCTACATTGCAAGCTGGCAGCATGGTTTGCCAGCACTTTCACTGTGGACAAGAAGGCATGTCACTACTTGATGGAAACAGAGAGGTGAGCGTTACTTGTTGCACCACAAATGGGAGATACCTTGTAAGATCTCAGAATGCACACAAAACACAATAGCTTTTAATTTCAAATGAGATGTATTCGATTTTGCCTCGTTAAATTATAGTAGGGCATTATTTCAGATGGGAACTCGCTGATGATCCTATTCAAAGTGATCTCTGCAGCTGCTGTGACACTTTCTGCATACAAAGGGACAGAGGCAGCCTCAAACTGGGTATCCTCTTTGGTTTCCAAACCTTTTGAGGTGGTTGTTATGCTTGGACGAATGCTATTTTGTGGATTCGATGTAATCCCTGTACTTGTTGTTCAAAGGTGAGAAGTTTACAAATCTTCCCAATTCAATTCCTAAGGTATGTCTGTACAGATGATTCTTGGGCCTTTAATAATCATTGAAGAGGCTCCTCTGCAAAATATGTCTACCATGAGGACCCTTTGGATTGAGAGCCAAGGTAGGTTAAGGTATTTCTGAGATTTGATGGCATATTTAATATCTGGGGTTAACTGCACAGCAAGTTTTGTATGAAATCTTGCGGGGACCATCTCCCTTGACAGTGTAGTTGCAGAAACTGCTTTTAATTGCATTGTTGTTCATATCAGATGTGTACTGGCAACATGTCCAAGTCAGCTAAAAGCTATTTTATCCAGTTCACTCGGAACCTCACACTAAATGACATGGAAAAAAACTGGCTGTTGTGGTTAAAAAAAAAAAAAAAATCTTTTCATGCATGAGCCAACTGCGACAACTCATTTCCTCCAGGCTTGTGCAATTCTTCAGTTGCATTGTTCAATGCAAAATGTATCATACCACTCAGTCTGTCATGCAAATTTAACAATTTGGTACAGTTTCTCTGCATAAAACGGTCTAAACACAGGTTTGCAACCCTAACCAGTTACTGGACTTTACTGTGGAATATGGTCTTGTTAAGAGCCTTTTCTGCAACCGTTTGTTCTTTTTTATCAAACTGTATTTTGATAAAGGGAAATACAGTACATCAGTGGTTAGCAACTGATGAGTCTAACAAAATTTACTAGATAACATCACTATCAGTAATGAAATTCTTGGGCTTGGGGCCAGCTAACCTTGCACAATGTAAGTAAGAGTAGATAATAATAAAAAGTAGATAAGGTAATATAAAGACGTGCAAGAAATAGAGGACTGAAATGTAAAAATAAGAATATACAGTGGATGTCCAGTCACTGAGTTTAACAATTTTAAAGAAAAGGACCATATAAGACTATTTTCTCATGGTTTACATGAAAGTGGGGGTTATTTTTTTGCACCCCATGCAACATGGAGCTGGAATATGTATTGAGGTCATCAGTCAATGAAAACACGTGAATATCTGAGCAGCTACCAGTCTGTTGTTGGATCACCATCAGTGAAGCAGTAGCAGACCAGATTTTGGAAACTTCTGGGGAGTCATGGTGAGTGCTTCATCCTGAGTGGAAGTTGTATTCCAATAACTTGTAGTCCTTAACCAAAGAAACTGTGAAAGTTGCATAATATAGATTTATTGCGTATGGCTAGATGTCTCTAACAATTCAAATGCTTTTGTAATGGCTGTGGAGAGGGAGAGAGGATCATGCTGGTGTGTTACAGAGAATTTATTACCTGTTAATCCTCTTTAATATAATGGCATTGATGTTTGTAATAAACTCAATTATCCTTTCAGATTTTTGAATCTTGGATATGTATGCTGACAGCAGTCAACATCCCACTTTGGAAAAGTGATGATCCATCCATGGAGTTTTTTAGAGGTGAAGGTGGTCAGCGGAGGTGCTGCACCTGGATTCCACCAGGAACAGAAGGACCCAAGACCTCTCATTCACAAAACTTCAGTATGTGAGATTTTTCAAAGACTTACATGAATGGCTACCAAAACTGCCAGTGCACTAAAATAGTTAGACTAGCACATTTTAAATAAAATACATTGGATTATTAATCTTTGAGGATGACTGTGACCACTATACCAGAACTCTTTAGCCCATACAGTCAAAGGGAAAACCATAATGCATCAAAGACAACACAATACTGCACATCTCTGCCACAAGAAGTAGTACCAGTATATGACTGTAAGGTGTCTGCCTTGCTACACAGCACACAGTAATCAATTAAATAACCAGCAGCATGACAAGAAGCTGACTTTCTCTTTGAAATCTTTGCTAACTTGGTGGAACATCAAGTAGGATAGCTGTGGACAGCTGGAAGAACATCCAGATTAACAAATGTCATTTGCTAATCAAAGTAACGGAGGAAGAGGGACCATTCAGTTAGATTTCAGCTCTCTCATTACTCAAGAGAGTTCAAGCAACATTACTGGGGTGCCAGTGGTAGTCATTTGATGAAAAGCCAGATGCTGAGTGAAGATGCTCTAAGGAAGATCCTTAGAATTACTGTGACCTTACAGTGTCTGTATTTCTGTAGCAGTGCTGCCTTTCAGCCATTTTCATACCTCAGTCTCTAATTGTCTTTGACAGACCATACTTCCAATTTGAAGGAAGTCCATGAACTTCAGGATAGTCTGTGCACTGTGTTTCAGTTGCAAACTGGACCCAACTTATACATTCTTCCCATAGACAATGAAACTGAGAATGTGAAGTCTTGTATGTTTTTGGACAAGGGTGGATAGCTCATGCCCCTGATTGGTTTCCTGGAAAAGCACAATCCATGAGTTTCCCATTGTGTTTTAGTTTGAGACTTGACTAAGTTTTACCGTGTTGTAAATAATTAAACCCTGTCTGGGTTTCAGAAAAACATTTGTTAATAAATGTAAATTGGTCATTTTAAATGTGTGTTTTGATTTTCTTTCTTATAATATCTGGTAATTGGGCTTGGGATTTTTATCTAAAGTGTAATCAGCAGAGATGGGGACTCAAGTTTGCGAATTGGACTAAAGTCGCACTTAAGTCGCACGCACAGTGACTTGTGACTTGACTTGAGACTCGTCTTCAAAAGACTTTTGATCTGACTCAGTGTTTGCTTGCCACACTTGTTTGCACTTGAGTGCAGGCTTTGCCGTGACCTGTAAAAGTAGTCGGTTAACTAAATCAAAACAGACAAGCAACACCATGTATCCTGTGTGTGTAGAACAAAAAATAACAAAAATGTTGCAAAATACAGTTGTTGACTTTTTAAAGGAAAGTTTCATTGTTTTTTGTTTTTTTTTTCATATTGCATTGCAATAGCCTGTTTAAAGTGATCATATACCAAACAACTAATCAGTGCTGATACTGCATGCTAATAGATACAGGAGTGATGATGATAATGCAGTCCATGCTTTCAGTTCCTTAGATAAAGTAATGCAGTGCCCGAATCAGACTGGATGGCATGCAGCAGATGATAGAACACTCATTACAACCATAAGAGACTTGAGACTTGACTTGGACTCTCCCCTCAAAGACTTGAGACTTGACTTGGACTCTAGCTCGAAGACTTGTGAGCATCTCTAGTAATCAGCATGATAAAAAGCCAAACTTAAAATTCTTGTAAACTTTCAGTTAAAATTTTGCTGCGCAAACATTTTTGACAGCAAAATATATCAAAGTTCTTCTTCTATGTTATTGCAGTATGCAAACACTTACCAATGCTATTCGTTTACATTTTGAACTTTAGTAAATCTATCAATGGGTCAGTTGTATGGACTAACAAAATAGCATTTACATGAGGTCTTAAAAGCTAACAGTACAAGTCACTGCTTTGGTATGCCTTCTGAGTAAATTAACATTTTCAACAAGATTGCAGGATTGACCCTGGGCATTTTTAATCACATGGCTTTGGGTTAAGAATGGAAAAAAATAAAGTTTAATAGATCGGAGCACAACAATTTAGCAGCTAAAAGACTGATGTGGATGTTTATACTTGTTTATCCACTGACACATTATCAACCAAAAAAGAATTGCCAGGCCATTTTGTTCATGTACGTTGTGTGGCAGCATCCTGTGGGTTGTTTTAACAAAACTATAAATTCACACCACTTCATTTTCTGCAAATGTCTCTGTGGAAGGAGGAATAATAGTTTGTTGGACCAACTGGACTGGTTGTTCCACTTTGTTTCATGTGCATTCAAATTTAACAGTGAGTCACAATGCATGACAGTTTTTGACTATGCTCAGTAATCATGCCAGCAGAAATTGAATAAACACTGAGCCAGCACTAGATTATTTGTGAATTACCAAGACTTCCTCTCCACTTCATTTGCCACTTTTAAATTGCAACATGACTTGGACATGATCTTTTAAAACTGCTTAGTGGTGCTTGTTTTTAATGTAGTGTTTTTTTGTGGAAGTAGCCTGTAAATGCATGATTTATTCTGGGAAATTCACATTTTTCAGTTTTTCTTCATATAGGGAGAGATTCTGACGAAGCTTTCTAACGCTCACCAATTTTTGGTTTATTTCACCTCCACGTTTTTCCCTTTAAACAAGTGTATCCATGGGTTTTAATGCATTACCCACTGGCTCTACTAACTGTTTCAACAGTAACATTCTCAGCTGAAAACACTGTGAATGCATGAGGCCAGTCTAGGGCTTCTGTTTCTCTCAAAACCAGAGTGGATTATTTTAATTATAAGTGGATCATCTGATATATGGGAGCTGTGGTTCAAGTGGACTTTTTACCAAGCAGCAATATGAGAATGATAGAATATCTTAAGCAAAATGGAAGAAAATTCAAACATTGTTCTTGAATTCTCTGACATTACAAGCTTGTTGCTCTCAAAATTAAGTTGGCCAAAAAAAAAAAACCCCACAAAATGCCCCCCTCATCCCTCCAGTTTAAAGCTGATAGAGTATATTGGAGCTGATGTGGATTCTTCTCAACTGTCAATGTCTGTTTTACTTACTAGACTGGAGTGATGGAAGTACATCTCCGTTCTGGGTAGTGACGATTGTCCTCCTGCTGGTGTTGCTTGTGGTAATGGGTGCCATGGCGGTGAGCTACTACCTCTGCTTTTGGAGAGGAGGACGGCTTGGGTACAGGCCCAGACGAGATCTACTGAGTAAATATTAAAGCTTTTGTCCTGTTATGTCCAGCTCTGCCTCGTAAATAAATAAATAATGAAACCCCACTGTGTTCTTCTCTTACAACTTGTAAAAACCCTTAAACATTACAGTCTAATGCTGATGTCTTCCTCATTGCCAAGGTAATGTAAAAAATGTTATGGTGTCAGACAATGCAGAAAGAGGATGCAGCTGTTTTTTTTTTTCACTATGTCTTTTTTAAGAGCTGCTGAACAGGCAAAAGGCTCACATTGCTTTAGATTTTTCATTCTCCTCTCTGTCTTGACTAGTGATGAATGCTGATTGTTTATAGATTTTCTGTATTCCATAAAAATTGGAGAAGACCATACTTTGTGAAAACTTATCGTTTTTTTTGTTTGCGTGCAAGGAGAACGCCTCATGGTAATTCATAAGAGACAATTCCGCTGTGAAATTGCGTTGTGCCTGGCTGAGAGGAACAGAATACCCTTGACCTTGCCAGTGCTCTATTCAATCCACAAGGGGGCCTTATGTACTTTTTGGATATCAATTGTGTGCCTGTCAGGGCCTAAAACCTGCAAGAACAGTTCAGGCAGCCAGCAAACATATGAGCTGGCAGCCTTCTATTCTCTAGGGACTACTGAGGCTCAGTGATGAAAAATGTTTCAGTAGAAGGGCAAGCAAGGGGAAAGGCAAACTACATGAGATTTTGTGTGGGATCATGAAAGATCAATTTTTAAGATTATTTAACAAAGCAAGTACTTTGCCAACATGCAAAACAAAGATTCTCCAATTGAGACAAGTGTTCTATAATCATAGGAATATCTCTTAATCTTTAGGTAGAATAATGATGAGACAAACTGAACAATCAGCTACTATGCCATAAATCTGGAAAGCATTGACTTTCCTTCCCTTTATTCCCATCTTGTGTCTAAATACCTTTAAAATTTTCTGTTTCCAAATGTCATGTTTCCTCTCCTCACCCATTCCTCTGTCTCCACTGGAGCCTCTTGCCCTTGCCTTCAGGGTGTCTCCTCCTCCACTCACTAGAATAACTGTAAATCTGCTGTGATTGGCATGTTGTGCCGATGTAGAAGAGTAATGTTTTCATTTCGTGTGCAAACAGACCCATATCACATCCACAAACATTTTTTATGAGGCCCCCTTGAACAATATCAAGTTGTGTTAAGGAGCCCTGGGAAAACAAAGAACTGATGAAGTGAATTAATCTTTTGGGCCAGTGATGGATTGGGATAGAGGGCGGGAGTGTTCAAAGAGGCCAGGAGAATGACCACATTGTTCATCTGTCATTTCAATGGTCTTTTTAAATTTGTGCTTTGCACTGAAGCCCACAACTTGGCAAGAGAATATCTCCTCCCCACATATAAACATGAAAGTAGAGCCCGGTGCTTTTTTGCTAAACAGTTTGAGGCTCATGTACAGACATTTGTGTAGCATCTCTATATGACTTGCAAAAATTCATGTCCAGCAAAAAGCTTAAAGAACAAGGATTAAAGGTTTCCTTACAAACCAATACATCTTGCTGGAGTGAAAGGTAATTGTGAATAACACTAGGTAATTGTGTTAACGAATAAGTTTGGCTGCCCTTTGCCTTCAGAGCAGCTCTGGTCTTTACTATTATACAGGTTTGAATGGTGTCCAGAGAAATACTAGATCACGGATCAAAGTGGAATTCTTTCTATGATCAAGACATACCATAAAGGTTCACTGTATGAATCTGATACCAAACAAGACCCTGAAAAATGTTTAAATCATGGTATTGATCAAACAGTTTTTAAAATCAGTTCAGCAGTACGTATGGGGGCATGATAACCATAGAGTTGTTAACTTAAGCTTTCAACTGTCATTAAGTTTCCTCATAGTAAGTCATTTTCCACTTTTGTAACCCATCTACTCATCTTTAGCAATAATATCACACAGTTAGCCTCACCTTAATATAAAACATAGCAATGTGATATGAACTGCACTAAGTCAGTGATCTATTGGACATAAACAACAAATTATGACTGCTAGTTTGCAATTCAGCTTAGATCTTGATTCTTCTACTTTCCCCCCACATTTGTCCTCTCATTTTTAGCGTATAATTTTAATGTAATTCCGTTTATATACTGAGCTAACCCAAGGTTTAAAGACAAATTTTGTGTATGTGATACAGATCTTGTTTCAAAATTATACAGCCATACAGACCTCGTGTATAGTAGTATTAACTTAATTGTCCACTGATATATGAATTGCTTAGTGCTAGAGACACCATCTTAATCATTAAAGAAAAACTCAAACAGGCATCCCAATCTCTGTGTTGTTGCAGTTCATCTGTGAGCTCTATCTACCACTTGAATGAAAGGGAGATCTTAGATGTGTGCTTGACCATAATCCACAAAATACAAACAATGCCAGAAACAAATTCATCTGAAGCAGTGAATCTTTTTTTAAAACTGTGCAATTAAAATGCTTTCTCCACACCCGGAGAAAAACATTTGGAATATTGATGTGAAATGTGGAAAGAACATAAAGTTAAACAACTACCATGTGCTAGAAATAACAACAGATCAGGGGATTTCTACAGGGCATGGCAATTTCCTTGCAAAATATGAGGACTTTGGCAAGTGTAACACATTCTTTTCAAAAACACAGACATGCACGGAATTAATAAGTGGCTCTACTGTGTGTGTGTGTGGTGAGGGTGGGGGGTTTGGCAGCTTTCTTATCCATAACAGAAGGACAATCATGCTACAATGGACGTCTCGTCTGTGAAACACTGTAAAAAGTTTCTGCATTATACACACACACACACACACACACACACACACACACACACGTGTGTATATATATATACACACACACACACATTCAGGTTAATAAAATTGGTATATTTTCTGCATTAAACAAACCTTACAAGACACAAAAGCTTTAAGTGTAGCAAGTAATTTCATAAATTACTTGCAGTATTATAAGAGGCAGCAACAGGAGTGCTAGATAAGGAAGTATGGACAGGACTTTGTAAACCACCTGCCTCATATGGTGGTAGGAAACACTTGTGCTGTATTAATTCTAATGAAGTATTTTACAGTGTTTTCTTATGCAGCACTTCATATTCTAGACCAAATCTTAATGTACTGAGAAACTTATCTTAAAATAGTTTTCTAGCGTTCATTGTCACAACTGAATGTGCTTCTGTAGCTCAACTGCCGCCACTTCGGCATTTCCAAACAGTGTTTTTGAACAGTGCAACATTCTCTTGGTAACAAGAAGCTGCACAGAGCAGACATAGTGCCTTTGAGAAGTAACTGCGAGTGGTTCTTATGCTGGCCAGAGCGCTATAATTTTCTCTGGCTAGATGATGAATGAGCCAGTGTCAGCCTCTGTTCACTACGATACATGCCATCTATTCTTCTCTACAATAGTCTGTTCCCCAGGAAAAGTCATTGAGGTGTTTAGAGTGGTCCAAGGAAAATAGAAATAAAAAACCTGAATGGAATATTGAGAACATTTGAATTTTTTAGAGTTGATTTTTTGCTGAAGTAAGCCATTTTGATGGACTATACATTTGTCCAGGCATATCTCACAGGACTATCACCTTGTACTATGAAGCGTTTTTTTCCCCCCAGGACATGTTGTTATTTCTGTTGCAGTGTATATGATCAGTAATATCCATGCAATACACAGCTGTTATCATAATCAATCTAAGTCACTTACACAAGCTTCAACTGAATATGCAGTATTGATCTAAATAGGCCGTTCTGTATAGCCAGTTTGTTCAATTTAAGTTCCAACACACTTGACAGAAATAAGCAATTAATCATCCAAGCCCATGAGTAGCCAGACCAGGTATGCTAAGTAAGGACTGGGACTAATCCGTTATCAATATGGTAAATAAGATAGTGTAAATCAAATAAGAAAATTTGATACATTTTAGTTTACATTTACATTTACAGATTTTAGTTACACAATCATTTGACTTGGTCAGGAACGATAACTGTTGAAGAAATAATGTAAACTACATATTAGCTACTGCTGACAATGTTTTTCATATTTCAGAATTTAAACAAACACATCTTTTTAATTTTGGCTTTACAGTGATTTATGTTCTCCATCATAGTTTAGTAGCGGTAAATAAGGGTGTCAATAATTACGACACACATGTTTTTTGGAATAAAATTTCATTTGTGATCACCTATGACTTTTTTCTTGTGGTAATGGGTTCATATGGAATTTATATATTTTCTTTATTTGCTGAGTAAAGACAATATTTGATAAACAGTACAGGGAATTTTCATCAGCCTTTTTCATTCATCTAAAATAAGGGTGCCAATAATTCTGGAGGGCACTGTAACTAACAATGGTAGTTGTCAGCTAGTCTTAGATGAGCTACTATTTGCTTTCTCGGATGTATGGTGGACAAAGTATTACGTCAACAAACACTGACATATACTCCTGTTGCTCGAGCGTAGCAGATACTTTCAGCCTTTTTGCTGCTCAGCAACAAATGTCAAAGTCATTGTCGGTCACTCATCACCATGCACCTGGTGCTTTCTGCATGTCGTGTTTGTGGATGGGCACATCCCATGTCCTACTAACTGGTGCCACTCTTTCACATTGCTTATCTGATAGGCAGCAGGGGGAAAATAATGTATGATTTATTAATGTTTTCATGCATGGCCTTGCCTGCAACATCATGATACACTCTCATGTAACAAGGGCAAACTCTGCGCCTGCATTGCCGTTAATGATACACTGTAGGTAAGATGATGGAACACAACTGTATTTTCCTGTTGAGAAAGACACCAGCTGATTTATACACGAATGATGTAGTAGAAAATTTGACATGACAGCCAGAACCACCATCTGCGTGCCACCTCCTAATAGGATGTTGCATGATGCACATTCACAGGAACATGACGGTGGGTCCAAAGAACATATCCAGGCAATGCAGTACCTCTTCTTGCGGAAGGTTTGTGAAAGCTGGTTAGATTTAAGTATAAATGGTGCCCAAAGCATTTGCAGCAAAAACAAAATCTGTGAAGTCCTATTTGTGAGTAAGGATATTTTTCACAGTGGAGTGTAGATCATATGTACACACAGAGGTCAATTCCAGAGGTGGAGCAGACCAGTGAGACAGAGTCATGGTTGAGTCAGTGACAGATGAAGTCGACATAGAACTGCAACAGGGGCCTGCAGGATCACTAGGAGAGGATCAAACGGAACCATCTTGTAAGTGTGAAGTGTTTGCCAAAAAAATGCCCAAACAGAACTGCCTCTACAGACTGCAAAGCCTATTGGGGATGAGGAGGTGTAGTTTGGAGCTGAGTTGTGCTTCTTGATTCAGATATAAGACAACCCTGCGTTATGATCTCAAAGAGTATCTGAGGCCATTAGAACTGACCTTGTGAAAAGAGGTCCAGAAGAGGTCATGGACACAATTTTCCCCACAAAGTAAAGATATGCTTTTTCTGAGATTTTTTTTTTCAGAGAAATTAGACTTTAAAATCTTTGTAATCAATAACACTTTGAAATGGAAGAAAAAAATCAAACAATTCTGGACTGCTTTGGTTGCATGTTATCAGAAATGTGATGTCAGTATGGTAAAAGGTAGATTTAAAAATTGGAAACATATCAGAAATTGTGCGAAAAACAAAAACATGACAAAACAAAAAAACAGCAACAGAAGTGTGTGTGTGTGTGTGTGTGTGTGTGTGTGTTTGTGTGTGTGTGTGTGTGTGTGTGTGTGCATAGATATATACATGCACACACACATATATCAAAAACATTTATTCGCATGGGTCATGGCATACTCTTAAAGTTGGAATTGCCTACTAGAAAAATGTGAATATGTGTAATACAAAACTAAATTAGGGCAGGAGAAAACAATGACAGGGTGCAATCACAGGATTAACTGCATTACATGTCATTTATTGGAATGCAGTTTTGCCTTTTGTTGCATATCAGATAAACTACATGAGGCATCACATGGAAATTTCTTGGGTGGGGTGGAGTTCCTTGCTAAAAATGACCCAGTCAGAGCAAACCCTTGAGAGGAATTTAAAGATTTGAGATAACCAAGCATTATATTAACAAGGAGAGTCTTAGAAATCTGATTTAAAGATTATGAGAAATGATGGTTAGAAACATCACTGAAAAATGTTCCTGATGCTAAGTATGGCATAGTGATTATGGTTTGCACCCCTTATACTAGTCATGTTGAGTAAATGTTTTTCATATTGTGAATTGTCAGGTGTTTCAAAATGTTTCGCCACATCAGGCAAAACATTATTTGTCAATATTTTGTGTTGTCTGAAGAAACTGGGCCTGAACAATAATGACTGCAGAGGATAAAGTTACGACAGTGGGTGGAACATGACAGGCAAGAAGAAGGTGGTTCTTGATGTGAACGAAAAGACTCTGTTTATGCCATGTACACCCACAACTTTAGTTTGATTGTTTTTGGTGTTGCAAAATCCTCAGTTAATCCTGTTACAGCCTGAGGGGGCTTCAGAGGATTCTTGTTACCTTCAGCACTTTGGTGCCTCGATAGCGCATGCTTAAAAATATTTTCTGAAGATCAACAGTAAAACTTCTCTCAGGCATTAACCTGGAATATCACACTGATAGCATAAACATGTTATTCTGGTAACATTAATGGATCATTCAAAGCAAAGCATGACAGTAGCAGAAAATGCAGGCATAGCTTAAATGATTTTGTCGGGGCCCTTCATCATGTGCGTTGTTGTCCTGTAAGATTTTGGTTCATCTAAATCTGAGGTCTGAGAGATATACTAGTACTAGTGAACAAGCCCAGAGTGGAACTTGTGTCTCTTAAGGAAAGTAAAGGTTACGGGTAATGGAGGCTAAAATGATCCCACTACAATGTCACCCAAACTGTGCAACAGACAAGTAATAGGCCTATGACCCTGACCTGTGTACACACTGTGGCTGTTTCTCTTTGAGGGGACCATTGCGATGTCAGACGTGACCTTCGTAATCATATTCTACAGTGGAACTTCTTCTAAGGCCGATATTTGTGAAACAGAAACGAAGGCTATTACAAAGTCTCACTGATGTGTGTGTGAAAGGTGTGAAAAACTGTTTGAAGTTCTTTTCTAGGTTTTTATCATGTTCATTCCCCAATGTGGAATGCCCAGTTACTTATATTCTTGTGAGGTCATGATATTGCATAAACCCTGTGCCAGTGTGGGATGGTAAGGACTTGTGCATGCGTCCTTTTGATACATGCAAAGACAGCCACCATTTCTTCCCACCTGCCAGGGCACAAGTGTCTCCACAGGGACATAGTACAAATGAAACCCATGCTATTTCTCAGTACCTCACTGTGCTTGTGCCCAACTGACACTCTGAGTCAGTGAAGTGTGATAATGGGGAACATCCTCATCTGAGAACCCAAAAACGAATGTTATTCATTTTCATTACAATGCATTATGACATTGGCTTAATGTGAATTGTGCCATTTAATGTGATCCTTTTTTTATCTTTATTCTGTCACTGAGACTTTGCCCATGCCTGCGATGAAGAAAAAAAATCAACATATGTCAATGGACATCTTAACAGTTCTAATGTATGTATTTTGCAGTGCTGAACCCTAAAAATTTTGCAACCACCACAATCTAAAATAAACTTCAAACTCAAAATATATACCCCTGAACTACTGTTATTGGTATTATGGAGTTTAGGCAGCTATTTTAATGAGGCTATGTGTGTCAGTTAGCTGTGCCAGCAATGATTGTTAGCATCTGTTCCAATTAAAGAAAAAATGTACATTGCTTTCATATCCTTCATAATGACCTTGATTAATATTACAATTTTGTTTATTTGTCAGATTCCCCATTCAGAATGACAGTCAATGAGACATACCATTCAAATTAAATATGCTTCCATAGTTAAAAATATTTAAATCATGCTTTCCCCTTTATAGTGGAAGCCTCCATCACTTTTTTGTAATTTGTAATTTTGTAATTGAGATGTAATTGCAAAACTTCATTTGAGAATGGGATTGTGAAGGCTACGTACGTGGCGACATAGCTCGAATCCTCTTAATAGAAGATAGTATTCCTTGAATTTCTTGGCCACATTTCAGTTTCCTTCTACAGAGGAGGCTGTGTGTGTGACCTACAATTGCAGCCTTCGAAGGACATAGCTCCTTAAATGAGACACAGCTTGTGTACCTGTAAGAATCCCTTATGAGGACATTGTGTTCTGGGACCATTCAGGAGACATTACTGAATCTTAACCACAGTCTACACCCAGTCTTATCCACCTGTGTGTCCCCGTCTGCTGGTTAAAGATATGGGTTTGCATTATAGCGGTCTAAAAACATCCAGTCATGAACTGCTTTCCTCTTTGTGCTGCATGCCTTCTTTGAAAAAGGTGACAAACTTAAAGAAGCACTCCAAATTAAAAGTTCCATCTTCATGGATAATTTAACAAAATTAAGAAGAAGAAGTTGCATATATCTCTCTGTTCAGTTTATATTTTAATTAATTAACATTTCAGCCCATTCACTAATCTTTAAAAAAGTTTGAATTCCCATTACGTTCCCATTACATTCCCCCACGTTCAAGCCTAGAAACTGATTATTGTCTTTTCAAATGAAAAGTGTGAACATCAGTGCTGTTTTATCCCTGCCACTGAACACACACACACACACACACACACACACACACACACATACACACACCCACACACACACACACACACACACACATACACACACACATACACACACACACAGACACACACAGACACACACACACGCACACACGCACACGATAGACAACCTCAATTCACATGCATTGACTATCAAGAGCTAGGTAGCTCAATGTGTCTGCCAGTCAAAAAAATTGTCAAAGACATAGATACAAATTTAGCTTTTCTAAGAAATATGATAGCCAATGATTTTAAGACAAGGACAAGTGCAAGCATTTCTTGTGCGGCCTTTATTTGTGTTACATGTTGCGTCATGGGTGTCAGTAAAAATGACCAAGCTCAGGAAGCCCCATCAGTACAAAACAAAATTTAAGAGGCCTCTGTCAAGAGATGTACCAAATAAAATGCCACACAGGGATATGAATACGCATCCCTGTTATATATTAAGCCCATATAATATGAACTAAGACATGTGTGACAATCTGTAGGCTATAGACATATATCAATCTATATTTTGTAAATACAAAAAGAACAGTTAAAAGAAGTTTCTTGGATAAAAGTCTATCAAAACCATCTGGGTGTAAAAAAATTAAAAATAAATGTTCTCTCTGTAATAAATGTTCTCTCTTAACAGGAGCATCATTGAAGCTACTTTCTCTGGGTTTCATATAGGCTACTCTACTTTCTCTAGTAAGAAAGTATAAGAAAGTATAAGAAATATATATAGAAGTATAAGAAAGTATAAACTACTACTACTACTACTACTACTACTACTACTTTCGTTCAGTATAAACTACAGTTTGTAGAGTGTAGAGCACGGAACTGAAGACGATGCAACATATTACGGCTTAATTTACAGTAGGATTAGACATTTTACAAACATTAAGTTTAACGGGCGCCTCTAGCGTTGTAACAATGCTCGTGTCAAAGAAAGCATAGAGCCTTTGCTTTGATCACGTGAGTGTTGTACTTTGCCAAGTGGGTAAGTGAGTCTCTTTCGAAGCCTACCGGCCGCCATTACATAGCTATGCGTGGTGGGCTGGCGGATTGAGAGAGAAGCTGCT
Source organism: Chanos chanos (assembly GCF_902362185.1). Lineage (NCBI taxonomy): Eukaryota > Metazoa > Chordata > Actinopteri > Gonorynchiformes > Chanidae > Chanos > Chanos chanos. The sequence goes on from NC_044497.1 coordinate 39,404,688, forward strand.
AGCGTCTGTTAACGTAAGCGACAACACGCGCGCGCACACACAAAGTAAAAGCCACATATTTGCATACCCTTGACACACATACGCTCATTTGCGAATATTACAGTGACGGCACTGACATAAATAATACACTTGAAAGGAGTCATTACTTACTAACCTGATTGGATTTGACAAGATTGGCTGGTACATTATCACCGTTTTTAAAATTTCGCTTTGATCAAACCTCACTTTGTGCTCTCATGCTGATTGTTACGAGATGACGAGACTCGACAATATATTTGTTATCATTCCGTCAGTGGATTGCCTCGTTTTTTGGGCTGTCATCGTCTTTGTGATTAACAGTATGCTGCCATTGTTACTGTAACAACCAAAAGAAGTCTTGCTGTAATATCAAGGAGAGGACGTTTCGTAATAATATGAAACAGAGAGGAAGGAAGATTTTTTAAACCTTGTTCTGCTGTTCTGCCGTTTTCCTGATGGTGGCCCAACAACAGTTCTCTGTACAAGAATGAGAACATTTTTATTTAAACGTCAAACGTGTTAGCAAGGACTACCGTTTATGTTTATTGTGTGTAACCGAACGAGAGGGACAGCCTTTATTTTAGCGCTGCAGTCTGTTGTTACTTGCAAAGTGAAACAATTATTTCAACATTCCCGTTTTCTTTTGCTTGTTGTGTGCAGTGGCGATCAGAACGGTGCTGGTAAGAAAACAATTCTATAAATAGCCCCTGCAATTCTCGAAAACTATCACAACTGGTGCACAAGCTTGTTGGTCTGATGGAATCGAATTTTGATTTCTCACATGGAATGCTGGTGAGATTCATTGCAGACACTCGCACGCTCTATTTATTGTTCATAACGGAGACCTGAGGAAACCCGTCAGCTGGATTTTTGAAAGAAGTTTTTGGATTTCACAAACACTGAGATTTGTACATTTCATGGATTTTTGTTGCAGGAAATATCAATATTTTCTGACTTCTTTCGGTGGATTATTGGATTATTTAATCATTACACAATCAGCGGAAAACTGGCATGGACAACGATTGTCATATATCGCGGCAAGGATTAAACAGACGGATGCATAATACACTGCGACTCAAAATGATTCGATTTGGACTGCCTGACCTGGATAGCCTGCAGCACTCGGTTCCTGAGGATATCTGGATTTTCAAAACAAAGTATTTCTTTGCGTAGGAAACAGTCAAAGCAGTTGTTACATTTTGACACACTTTCCATTTACGCCTCCACGGCTTTCAATTTTTCTTATGTCAGCGGTATCAATATTTCTGTAAGCCGTTGATTTGGCGGTCAGTTTTCCTTGATTTAGTGGTGGCGTTGTTTACTTCTGAGGCAGCCGTTTTGCCACCCCTTGCTCGGTTCTGATACCGATCCGGGATTTCGACATGCCCTACGCTGACGACCCAATCGGCGGACGATTATGACTACAGCGGCGAATTGGGTGGTTAACGGGGCAAGCCTAGAAGACTGCCATTCCAACCTTTTCTCTCTGGTACAGTGAAACAACCAACATGTGCTAAACACAACGCATATGCCGAACTGCAATTTGCTTACATTTGGTCTGACAAGAGGCATGGTTAGAATAGGTTAGAATAATTCGGCAGGCTCCTCATTCGGCGGTACAAAGGTGAACCAATTTCTTGAACTGTTAGTAGCAAATCATTAACAAGGGCCACATGACCATAACAGCCGTATGGCTCAATTACCAGGCTGACGGCTTCTGATATTAAAACTACATGGTCCTGAACCTTTGTAAGTAGTCCCATAGTAATAATAATCAGCGTCTGCAGAACTGGCCTAATAAATATTTAAATGTTTTAAAATTAGAGTATCTAAGGGAATGCTTTTTAATGCAGAAATTTCTTCGCTCCTGACAACTGCATACTCATGCGATATCATAGTAGTTTTTACATAATTTTGACATTTGATCCAGAGTAAAATTGTCTTACTACTCTGGGCCATCTCTGTCAGTTGTAGTTTGAATTTGAACTTTGTCAAGTTCAAAAAGCAGTTTGAAGAATAGAATATATTGGGACTGGCATTTCAGTGCATAGAATCTAGACATACACATGCAATGTAAGCACTCAGTGAATGCAGGGCTGGCATCATAACTACCCTTAAAGCTACCAGGGTTCTAATCAGACCAAAATCAATGCACCTCACCTCAGGTGAAATTAAATAAATCTTGCGAGTGTAATCAGGAACAGGATTCAGGCAATCATGCCTCTGGCTGACAACAAGTAGCACAGCCACTCTGAGAGTCATAATGACTGACTGCAGCCCACTGTAACATTGCTTAGCACACACAGGCTTAAGAGCATTAGTCCAGATTAATTGTAAAATTAAACTCTAGGAGACTCTAGGATTGGCTTTAGGTCACGTCAGCCTTCATTTCTCATCTTTCGCTTTATTCAGAGAACTTCTGCATGCACATGGCAAGATAATATTTACTGAATTCCACTAGTGTAGCTGGTGCATGGTTCGGTAGAAAGTTTATTCTGAAGTATGACGGGGATGTAGATGAGTAAAAGTAGTCTAATTACAGTGGAGGATTTGTCTACAGGTTCACCTTAGTGCTTAGTCTGAGGCCACTTTGAGTATTGCATTAATTACATGCATACAATATGCATTCAATCTGTGCCAAGATAAATACAACTTTGATTGCACAAGGCAGAATAAATTGAAACAAAGCAAGTGAATTCTATTTCTTATCAATTTAAGTAAACAGCATTCATTCATAGGCAGCACCTCAGTATTTAACAGCAGAGAAGAAATACAAGAAGAAAGGAAAAGAAAAGCTTCCATATTCAAAACACTGGTTCAGAGCAAATACTTCAGCACTTGAGAATGTACTGTGTGGTTTCTGAGTTGAGATTTGATCAGTAGAAACAGCAGACTAATGTTTCACTCAGGAAACGGTGTCAGGCAGATGGCTTGTTTTATGGTAGCCAGGACCAACGTAAAACTGCACCATATATAATGTAATGAACATTCATACAACATCATTTTAGCAATGAAACCGATCACTTGCAAATTTCACAGATGTTTTTTTTTCTCGATCAAACTAAGTTTTGCAAATCTAACAGTCAATAGTAATAGTAATAATAATAATAATAATAATAGTAATAGTAATAATAATAATAATAATAATAATGTATTTCTTTAAAATGAAGTTTGGTGGGAGGAGCAACAGGAGAAGAAATAGTAGAAGTCATTTGGTTATGCAGACATAAGGCAGAGAGTGTGCATGGAAAATGTAGTCAGGGCGTTGATAGGAAAAAAGACAATGAAGTCTGAAAAGACTCTGCTGTCTTGGCTTAAAGAATGTGTCCTCGTCCATATTACCTTATTTTTTATGCTTTTCAGAAGAAGGGCAGTGTGAGAGAGAAGTGAGCAATGTTTTCATTTTAGGAAAGTCTTGTACGAGATGTGCATTTCCTGAGCTGAGGCTTTGGGCCATTTGAGAAAGCTTTTGCTCTTTGTATCCTGGGCAGGTTCTCTGTCCTGACTCATACTGTAGTCATGGCTGAAATATGAAGCCCAGGGTGGAATACTCTCTCTCTCTCTCTCTCTGTTTCTCTCACACGCACTCACACACACACACACACACACACACACACAGAGGAACATGTGAGCTGACAAACACATGTTGAGCTGTCAGGTTTTAATTAAAGGAGTTTCTCATGACTACTTCACAGGCTGAATGCCGGTAATTTGGTGTCATTCAGTTGGAGGAATAATGTGATCTACTGAAAGGTGCTCATTAACTATACAGTATTCAGAGAGAGAACTCGGTGTGGAATAAAAACAGTGTTATGATATAAGATGCATAACTGAGAAAACTAGAGAGAGCTGTTTGACATGGTTAAACAAGACCAGTGTCTTGTTGGATTGGAGTGAGTCAGTTTTCCTGTATTCAGATTTGCTTGTGATTTTACCATGTTTAGAAACAGGACATTGTCACATGACCCTATCAAAGGTCAAGATCTACTGAAAGCGAGGAAAGTCCTTATTTTTCAGTAAAAGCATTCTATAGAACTAACAGGTTGGGTAAGTGAATCTGCCAATATAATCTCTTAATAATAGTCCTCTAAGGTGGAGTCATAATTCAAATCACAGAGGATTTTCTGCTTTATTAGCAGAAGGGGAAACTGTACATCTTGCTAGATGGATGGTTAAATTTGGCTAGAGCATTTCTGTTGCTCAAAATGGACCTAAGGCAAAATCAGTTTCATAAAAACAGTTTGGTATATCCTGCTCCACCAGATGAAGAGAAGCAAGCAAAGTGACATAAGAATTAAGTCTTCAGTCTTATACTAGATCTAAGTGGGTTCTAGGTAACAAAAATGTCCACTGTCTATACTTTTGTTTATACATTTCTTTAACTGCAATAGATCCTTAAACTATTTGAGAATTGTGCTTGTGTCATCCTTCAAAGCAGAGCATTCATTCCCTCATTCATCTAATAGATTATCTCACAACAAATCAATCTGTTAAGGAGCCTTGTCGCTGCCTACTGGCAGGTCCTGATGATTGAAGGGAAGAGAGAGGGTCTAGAGGCCCACTACCTCATATCCCAAGAAATAAATCCTTTTCGATAACTCACACATGTCCCTAGGCCAAGTGGTCAGCCCAGGGACCTGCTGCCATAGTGAAGTACGCTTAAAAAAGTGGGAAAGCAGTGTCTGTGTGAGCCATGAGCGACTAGAAGCTGATGTTTTGAGAGCGCTGTTGGTTAGGTTTGAGTGTGAAATATGTAAGCCCTGCAGTGCCAGTTATGTGCTATTCTTAGCTCCTCTGGTGTTCCTGAGCACTGGGTTGACACGAGGGAATAGCGGAGAAGAATTGTCAGGGAAGCAGGCAGACGCAGCAGACGCCACTGCTGCTGTTGAAGAGATAAAGGATGGCGATGGCCCTCCGAGTCAGAGATGTCTGCTCTCCCTCAAGGTTATATTGATGTGCCTGGCCGGGACTCTAAATTCAGAGCTCCATAGAGGTTGCCAAGTTAGCTGTAGCGGTGACTTCATCCAGCAGAGGGGCATTAAGCAAATTGCATCACAGTGTGTTTCCATCCAAATACACCAGCTTGAATTTTTCAAAACCCTTAGCCACTGAACCTGAGTTTTTTTTTTCTTTTGTCATTTGTGTGAGTTGTGAAACTTTTCCTTTTTCCGGTTTGGATTTAATATTCAGACTTCATCATGTTTTTCAGATAATCCTTTGACTGGATTCTGTTTTTACAGTATGCTTCTCAAAAATGGTGCAGAACAGTAAAAGAGCTCCGGTTGCACATGGTCAGTTTAAGGACTGTCTGAAAATATAGGATTTATTATTATTATTTAACAGGTCATAGCTAAGGTCAGGAAACATCCATAACTGTTGACTGCCACCCCTGTTTTTCACCATCATCTAGAACTTGCAGTAACACGAGGCATGTGTTTAATTTGCAGTATTATGAATAAGTAAGGAGAGTTATGTAATGCTGGCTCAATTCAAGCAGTAACACAGGCCTATCTATCAGGGATGTGGAATAGTGTTCCTTACGCTGCCTGCCTAGACTGGCACACACATGGTATCTAAGTCACTATTCGGTCTTCTCTCTCTATGATCAAAGCCTGCTTAGTATGCCCGTATTGCTTTTTTGAAGCCTTTGCAGCACATCGATTTATACTATCTCTGGTGATCCCTTATCTTGAATGATTTATTAAGTGAATATTTATGTGGTGGAAAATGTGGGGGCCTCTTCTTGGAAAGACAAGCTCAGTAGACTAATGAGACCCTCCTGGAATGACTTGGACATGCTGATGATGTTGATATTGTTGCTATACCTAATCAACCAGTGCATCATAGGGCCTAAGCACACTTAACACACAAACAGAAAAAAACACACACACACACAAACAAAACAAAACAAAACAAAAACATTTGACTTCTAGACCCTTATCCAGCCTTATCCAGAGAGTTATTATTTTTGTCTTTGAGGTGATGAACTTCATAGAGGCTTTCATTTGTGAATCCATGCCACACCTCCTTGGTAAGATAACATCTTAAATTACCAGTAGTGGCAGGGGCAGACTGCGGGTTGAGACTTGTTTGGAGTAGTGTAGTGTAGTGTAGTGCAATCTCATTGCTCTATTGCCATGGAGATTTGTATCACTGTCTCACAAGCCCCAGGGACAGTTTAACACTGTATCACTGATCTAGGTTCAAGCTCCTTTATCTCAGTTTTAATTCAGACAAATGAAGATAAAAGTCACAAAGTGCACCTGGATCTAAACTTACAAGTGAGCTTTTGAAACACTGACTGTGAGCACAGCTTTTGTTCTCTTGTTTGCAAATATTTTGTTTGGAATCTACTGGCTAACTGCACTGCTGGGGAGAAAGGCTTACATTCTCCAACAGTTTGCTTTCTTCTGATTGGATCATAGTTTGGTCTTATCCCTTTTAACTATAAAAGTGTGGTAAAAGTAAACTTGGGTTTACACTTCCTTCAGTTTCTTCCCGCAAAATCATAGACCTTTGAGGAATGAGGAAGATAGAATGGTAGCCGTCAAAATAAATGAAACATATTGAGCCACTATGATCTGTCAGAGCAGCTTTAGTACACATTGGCAAAGATCTGTGAGTGAGTGGTGCTCTTTTGGATGGATTCTTCCATGAGAAATTCCATCATGTAGTGTTTTGTGGATCGGAGTGGAAACGCCACCTCATGCAGCACTCCACAATCTCCCATAAAAATCAAATGGGTTGAGATCTGTTGGCTGAGTTGGCCAAGGCATATAGTTTACATCATTTTCATTTAGTCACCACTCATGCCCTGTGGATGGGGGCATACTCTGTGTCCCTCAAGTACTCAGGTGTTTTCCTTTACTGCGGCAGTTACCTGTATTACGTCAGGTAGCGATTACGATCAGATATCATCTACAATAAATCCCTCAAATTTTAACAGGCACTGTGATGTTCCTGCCATGTGTGCAGTTATGACGGTCATAGCTGTGGATAAAAAAGCTCTGTATGTGTTTCATATTGGTTGCCAATTAGCATTGAAGTAGCACCTATTTAGCAGTTACTTGATTGTATGCATTCAGTTATGGCATTTTATGCTGCTTAGGACCAGTAAGCCTGTAATTACTTGTGTTTTACTTAGCAGTTAATTTCCCTGTTACATGCGTTGACTTATGTCTACAAAGTCCGCATCTGACAGATGCCTCAGTTTTACCATTCGAAAGTCCAAGTTTTCTGTCTGATCGCATTGGTAAAAAATCAATAAAATGTTTATTTCGCAGTTGTACATACAAATGGGGTCAAGGTCTCTGGATCTAGACAGTGAAGATATCGGAGCACTGGGTAGGGGGAGAGACCAAAAGATAGAGAATTACATCCCTTTTTCATTTGCAGACCCTTAAACTGCTTGCATTGTTATCTGTTCTCTGTAACCCTGGAGACAGAATCTTGAAAATTGAATAAGTTACTGAAGTCTTACAGATGTTGTATGTTGCCTAGCAACTGTTTTGACTTCCGTCTGTTTTTTCTGTCCTCTCTCTCTCTCTCTCTTTCAAATCTGTCAGAGTTAATTAAGTTTCACAGGAGACAAGCTGCTAAAGTAGGGCCTTAGTTTATTTATTTGTATGTTAACAATTCATATTAAAGAGTGAGGGTGTTTTCAATGGGTCCTTTGTTTTAAGAGGAAAGCCCAAACTGTGTTTGCATTATGAAATGATTTTCTACTCAAATGGCTCTGGTTTGTTTTGCTCATCTTTCTAGTCTTGTCTTTCTCTTGCTCCTCCCCTACTGACAGGTGAGGAGTCAGAGGCTCATTGTGGTGCATCAGTGTATGAGATTCTGTCCTGTGATTGGCAGGTCCATCCTTCACTCTGCCTGAGGGACACTTGCTGGACTAATTAGGTCACTTGCCTTTGTCTGCCTCCCAGGGCTAGATCCCTGCAACAGAACAAGATCAAGTAGTGGCCTTGTCTTTTGTGTGGCCTTGTCTTTTGTGTGGCCTTGTCTTTTGTGTGGCCTTGTAGAGTTGGCAGCAGAGTGAAAGCACTTGTTTAGAGGCACAAGGCCCACAGGCTATTTTGCACACCTGTTTGGTTACTATTGTGTCATGCTCATCCTCTCTTCTGTTATTCAGCCAGGTCTACAGTTGAGGTTGAAAACATGGCAAAAAAAAAAAATATCTCAGGCACAATCCATACAATGATTTAGGTTCATTTAATTCCCCTGGATTCAACTGGAGAAAAGTCAGATTGTTTACAGAGACCATTTGAGAAGAAGTCAGCCTTTCACTTTTTTAGGGTCAAAATTACACTCACCCTGAGCCTTTGGTGCAAGAAACACTGTCATTAGCTTCCAAGGAGCTGAGCTTAAACATGGTAGCTTCAGTTTTCATTCTTTCATAGAAGACTGTGGTAATCTAATTGGGAACCCATACTCATATAAAGCATGTCACTTTTTCTTTTGTGGTAAATTAATTTTTCTTATCTCATCTACACTGTGTTGTCTTTGCAGAGTTAGCTGTAACATTTAGGACAGTTTATAAGTGATATCAGTATTTCAGTTTTCCTTCACTTTGTGTGATGTCTACAATCTACAATTTTAATTACATTTGATTACCTGTGCCCATAACATTTTCAGAAGATTTTAGTACTGGATAGATAATAGTTAAAAGATCATTTATACTGTACTGTTCATAGCCTAGTTGTATTCAGTCATAAATGGAATGTCTCTTCCATTAAAATAGTAACAATGTGAAGGCAATTCAGGGGAAGAAGTCAACAACAGTGATGTCATTTTCATAGTTTCCTTTAGTCTGCCATTTAATGTGACTGCCTCTGTGGTGAGATGCTGACATGGAAACAAACACACACCCTCTTCACCCTTCTTTAGGGCTGGTCACATTTCCTTACACTTGTAGGTTTGGCCTTAGTTTTATCTTTCACTTTTGAACGCTGAGATTATGAGGTAGATGTGGTGTCTTTGTTTGTCAGTACCTCTCCAACTCACTCAGGTAGCCAGTATACATGTGGAATTTACGACTCATAGTCCTTTAACAGTTTGACATTCTTTTTTGTGCCCCTCTATTGACTATCCACACAGCGTGGTGAATGTTGAAGCTGATGACAAACAATATTGACAGTCTACAGACTACTTTCAGTTGTGTTGTTTCTGCCGCAGCATTTTATATACATACATACATACATACATACATACACATATATATACTGCAGTCACAAAAAGCAAGCTCAGTTGTCTTGACTAAAGGGCTATACACTACACTCAGAGTGGGGATTCTGTTAGAGTGGAGATTCTGAAAGCAGATTTTCATATAAGACTTTTGCCTACTATTTTGTCTGAGATTATCGAGAGATTCCAGAGATTATGACACAAAACAAATACTTCACCAAGTAGTTTATCATAAAAATTTTTTTAATGAATGGGTTATAACCATGCACTCTGAGTATTTGTGCTAAACATAACCATAGTGCTATGCTCACAAAACAAAGGTTTTTGTTACATTGTGACATAATATGATGAGGATTTGTCAAGTCTCTTTCATTCATCTTACCTTTTTGCTTTTGTAAGCTTGTTTTTGATGGACATGCTCCTGCTGTTAATTTGCATAGGTGAACAACTGTTTCTCTTACTATACATTATGTGCATCACAATTTCATCCACAAATTCAGCACTCATTTTCAAAATATTTGCGAAACCATTTTAAAAATAGAAATGCTGTTTAACTGTCAACTGTAAGCTCTTGATAATAGGTGCTTTTATTGTAAACAAAGCAGATTTAGCTCTTTTTGTTCATTCAAAAACCAAGATCTATATTAAGTAGATTATACATTTTTTTGTACAAATGTACCTTGTGTGTACTATTCACACTAAATATTTAGCCTTTAGAACATCCCACAAGTTTCCATTTTTCAAGTGTTTCAATTCCAGCTTGTAGTTGGTTTTCAAATACTTGAAGTACACGTGTTTTGCCTTGAAAGCTTAAGATACTTACTTACCTACTGTTTTACTTCTGTATACCTCAGTGGTAATTGGTTGACAGCTCAGATCAGGAACCTGTGTGTCATCTTTTCACGTTAAGGAGCTGCTGGCAGTTGTTCAGTCTCTGTCTCTCTCTCACTCTCGCTCTCACTCACTGTCTCACTCTCTCTCTCTCCTCTCTGTCTCTCTCTCTTCTTTTTTGTCCCTGTGACCCAGGATTGACCTCAGAGGTTGACTGAGTGAACTCATCCAGAGCAATTACTTATGAGAACGCCTTTTAGTGCACATGCTCACACACTCTCTCGCAAATGCATGTGCGCGCGTGCACACATACACACACATACCGTGTTATCACTGGATCCCTGTTATAGTCCTCAGTAACATGTGGAACATGCTGATTAAGAAGCCTCTTTGCACTGATACAGTGACCCATACTCCCTGTGTTAGTATTTGGCTGTTACATCTGATGAGTCTTGGCCATGTTTTGATTGGACTCCCACTAAGATAGTTTTTTGCTATTTGCAGAGTGAGACAGACACGAGCTTCATGAAGCGTGCCTAAGATATACTTTGAGAATTGATATGGGTTAAACATTAATCTCTGCTTGAAAATTAGTTTAAGTTTCAGAGAGTTATTATTATTATTATAATTATTATTATTATTATTATTTCACCTGTGACTTCACTTTTCCAGAAGTTTTTCTTTTCTTCCCCCAGAGTAAACCATTTGAAACCTTTATAATTCACATGAAAGCTGATCTGCACACTGAATCTCATTGTACAGTGACAATAAAGGTATTCGTATTCATATCTATGATCTGAGCCCTAATGCCAGCTCTTAATGAACAGGTTCCAGTCCTGTGCTAAAAATTGATCTGAAATCATTTGTAAGGCATTCTTCACCTACTACACACCCCTGTTCTTGCCACATGAACAGGTGTCTGACACACTATATGTGTGTATTGACTCTCAGTTTGATCTGTCTCCTTTGACTCCCTTACTCCATAGAGACCTATCCTTGACCTAGGGCTATTCTTAGGTTAGTTTATGGACGCTCCAGTGTTTATATCTCACATTACCCTGCTTGTCATGATGGAGTTGTTTCTTGGTGTGTGTGATCATAAGAGAGTTCTCTCTCTCTCTCTCTCTCTCTCTCAGACACACTCAACATATGTGTAAAAGAATGCTCCTCTGCCATCCTCCAGACCAAGACACATGACACATAACTGTAATTTAAAAACCTCACCCTTTAATTCTCTGTCTTTGGTTCTTTTTGATAAAATGGAACTTCAGGATGAGATACTGCTTAAAACAAAACAAAATTAAAGCCAGGAGGTAAACTAATCTAAACAAAACAAAACAAACGAAAAATACAGGTAGGTGCCCTGGTCTTCTAAACCACTGAAGACAGAAAAAGAGTTAAATATCAAAAGCCACTCACCACTGCATAATCCGTATACAAGTTTACGACGATAAATTTAAGATTCGGTACGATTTAGCTGAAAACTCATTTGCATATGCAACGAGAGAGACTGAGTTATTTACATACAATTGGTAAGCGAAAATGGTACTGTTTGCACCCGAGTAACAAGTGATAAAGATTATTTACATAAGGTCAATTAACATAAGTGTCTGTTGGTCTTGGCAGCCGGAAAGATGAGTGTGAAGAGCAGGGCTCAGATCTTAAAAGCACACACCACTTCACTCAGCTAATCGCAAACCAGTAGATAAACTATGGGCGGTTCTTCTCTGTCTCCAATGACTTTGCTCATAAAAACAACAAGAACCCCACGGTCTAGCCCATAAGTGCGCGCACACACACAAAGATAAAAGCGGCGCGACGTGAATACATAGGTACTTAGACGCACCACGGTTTCACTTTGGGAAATTTGGCACCACACCATGAGACATATGATAGATGGTAGAGACGCGCTCTGAACAGTAATTTCTCACGAAGTATATGCATTATGTAGTGAACTAGTATTTGTATGCGTGTCATTTTAGTTTGCTGTAATTGTAATTGCGTACTCATTTTATAACAACAAAATTGATTTGGTTATTGCAGATATAGGCCTAATTGTTTGTAAGTACAACTGGCCTTTACAATACACAAACACTTTAACACTAGTCGCCTTGCATAAGCACCATGTATTGTATAACACGAACTAAATTATTATGACACAAACACTAATTTTACTGGCAGATAATCGGTCCTAAAATATCCATACTGCTTGAGGATTTATTTGCACAGGAAGTGTTCTTGTTTTTTTACTCAGGAGAGCTTGAGATCTGTTTGGGTCTTTCATTTGGCGAGGCGAGGCAAAGTAAGGGACACTAATTTATAAGGCCAACTGCAGTTACTGTAGGCTAATTGTTGCCAAAATGCATGCTTTAAAAATGTAATTTCCCCATCCACCTTAACTGTGATATTAATTCAATACGAAATAACACGCTGATATCTCCACGATAAAACAAAAATTGTACAGAGATGCAACAACACAATATGTCACGGTCCAAAAACTTTGGGCGTCACTGTATACATACGCATCACACCACACCACCCCACACCACACTGACAAACAGGTTATGTATATTTAAACTTCCACATCAACAATTTAAACACGTATTTAACTTTTGTTTCTCTTTTTCTCAGGCGGAGTTGACCGGCATAAAATGGCGGTGCTACAACTTCCGCGGCGGAGGCGAATATGGGCCGGTAATCTCTGCACCAGCGCAAGACGACCCCGTTCTACGCAGTTTCATGCGCTGCGTGCAGGCTAACTTACTGTGTGTGTGGCGTAGACGGCTCAAACCGGGTGCTAAAGAACTTTGGATCTTCTGGTGGGGGGAGGAGCCTAACCTGAGTGACATCATTCACCATGAACTTGAAAGTAAGACACTCCCTTCTCTTTTTTTCTTCCTTGTCATCCAGCACAAGACTTGTGTGTGAAAAGTACATATGTGGTTAAGTTGCTAAATACTGGTTTCTGGAGCTCACATGAAGATGAAGTATTGCTTTTCAGGTGTGCTGTTTTGGCTGTGTACTAGTTTTTGTGGAGGCTTCAACCAGCCTGTGTTCCATATCAGTTAGTGATGGCATTTTGCTCTGCTCTCTGCAGTATGAATAGCAACAGTTCAACAACAGAGAGGTAGTTGGAGATGATGATTTGGTAGCAGTTGACGAACTTTTACAGGTTTGTTTTTTTGTCTTGTAAGATCATACCCTTAAAATAGAACATTGTGTAATTGTCTAATTGACACTGACTTGCTTCATCTGGTCTGTAAGAGTGAGGTTTGCACATGAGATGGAAAACATCTGGCTTAAAGGGATGATGCTGTGTGCTTTCTCAAGTGCTGTGGTTGGCTGTGACCGTTTCACAGAACCAACAATGCTGATTTTGTGTGGCATTCTGCTCCTTGTCTGTGCATTATCGGGAACTGTCTCACCCAACAGAGTGCCACAGTCAGCAGAATTGCAACCTATTTATAGCTACATTTGCATTATCCAGTAGCTCACATGCAGGTGATCTTGCTCCTATTGACTTTGGGAAAAGAACAGAGAGAGAGAGAGAGAATTAAAGAGTAAGACAGGGATTGTTGATGGAGAAAAGGTTTGTAAGCTTAGCAGATGGTTATGTGAAAATAACAAAATTCAGACAGTCAAGTAGTTCCAGACCAAACTAGACTAGACAGTTCAAATGTTGACCTTGGTATTAACTTGAGATTGGATGTGCTGGTTTGTGCAGTTGTATCAGATGATGTAGGTTTCCTTATTTTGTACATGAACTTGGGGCTTGCATATTGCTTTAGATTAATGTAAAAAAGAGGATTTTATTTCTCTTAATCCTACAGTAAGATGTATCTAGACATTTGAGAATTTGCAAAAGCAATGACTGACTCAGTCACTGCTGATGTATTTTCATGTCATTTTTTCCACTTGTTTCCCTCAGAGACTTGGACAATGGATGATCTAGAAATTACATAAAACAACAACATCTCTCTTTAGTGAACAGAAAAACTGGAGGTTAACTCACTAATCTTCTTGTTCATGGCTTTTAATTTTTCCATGCCAGAAGCATTAATTGTTGACAGCAGAGCATATCAGGAAATAATGTGAGCATTTATGTAATGCCAATTGAGCCTACTGAAGAAAATATTTCAACAGCAGTACAAAGCCACTGGATCAGTGCTGATTCTGTTTATCAGTACACTAAATTTCATTGTGCGTAAACAGACTGAGGTCAGTGTTGGATTTATAGTAAGAGAATGACCTGGAAAATATTTACTCATGATCAGTGATGGAGGGAAAAATGTGATAATGCAACACTTTTCAAAGTATCTAAAATGTCCTTAAAATGTATTGCATAATTTTTAGGACTTCACTGAGCCTCAAGCAAATACAGTTGTTATAAAATAAAGATTAGAATATGCTGTATCTTTGTGAGCTTATTTTTCATTTGTCGCTGCCAGAATTCAAATGGGCTAGAACAGTCTAAACAGTAGATTTTTGTTGTACAGAATTTTGTATGTATGCCTCCTCCATCTTTGAATATTAAATGTTTTATATATATATAAAAAAGCCCACAAAACTATAATCTGTCCTGTAGCTGATATGGTGTGGAATATGTGAGAGTGAGCAGAAGTTGGAGTGAGTAGGAGTTGGTCCTAAGGCTTAAGTCCACTCTGCATCACCCCCACCCTTATTTTGTCACACTTCCAATAAACGCTGTTAGAGGGTTTTCTCCTCTTTTATGAAACTAGCCTTATAGGAGCACAGGGGGTCTTAGAGAAAGGCAGTACCACCCGCCCATTTGAAAACCCTCCTCCACTTTTGAGTCATGTTCCCCAACACACAGACACCCCTTGCAGCTGGCTGCCCTCTGAGGGAAGGCCAGAGCTGGGGCCTCTGAATAGAACCAGGGGAAAGACCTGAACACATTGTGACGGAATGGTTTCAAGACCCCTTTTACTTTGTTTACCGAAGAGGAGGTCTTGGCCATAGAGAAGTGGGCAAGAGGCTAATCTCTGACATGCTGAAATGGAGGACGATGTTGAGGATCGAGAGGCACTTTTTTTGGAGATAAGAGAGTGAGTTTGTTGTGTTTGGAGTTAGGTCATGTTAATAATTCAGTGTGTTCACATAATGTGCTCAGTGCGATGATGTAATGACTGCCTTTGTCGTTTTTGTTTTTTGTTTTTTCTTTTTCGGGGTGGTTCTCTCATAGGAAAGTTTAATTTCATTCAGCTGTTGTTCATACTGATCAGTTCCTGTGAAAAGGAGAAGAAACAGTTGTACTTTATTGTCTTGTGATCCTAACACTAGGATCATGTTGTCTTATCATATTTTAGTATTAGAAGAAAAGGAACGTCCATGAACCAATTAACTGATTGGAGTGCTAATTTAACTTTAACTCAACTTTGTAAATACCTGCACTCCACATTTCGTGGGATGAGTGTGATTTCTCTGTTTCAGTCATATTAAAAGCAGGAACTACGTATGTGGTTATGACTCTTCAAGAACTCAAGAGTGTAGGCATGGAAAAAAAAGCACTGAGTTTAGTTGCACAAACATATTTATCTCCCTGAACCATGACCCTGAGATTATGATCTGCACCTCAGACTACTTTACTTGCTTGTTAGTAGTCAGTTAGTTAAACAGAGAGTTATCGTCTTTGTTCATTTATTGACCCTCACAGTCCTCCTCTGTTAGGGCATCTGTGTCCTCCAAAACATGTAAAGCCAACCATGTCTTCTTCTCACCTCCAGGTTTTCTGGCATCTCACTTGAAATGTGTTACGTTTTTGGAGACCTGTGGTGTAAGTGCAATGGCGCCCCACCGATGCTCGGAAATACTGATCAGGAGCTTACTCTGTGCGCCTGACCCTCCCAGAACACAGCTTTTTGTGTTCTTCCTGATACCTGACTCAGCTGGTGGTATGTGAACTCACAACTCCAGCAATGGTCTTTAGTGTAATTTACCACTGCACGACCTAGGCGCCAAGAATTATCGTCAACAAATCATTTTGTTTCCAGTTTGCTGGCAAGTCTCTCTTTTCAACTATGTGTACTTATTTTGAAATGTAAAAGCTTTACAGAGATACTCAGATGTTTTTTTTTTTTTAAAAATCTTTAAGTGGAGAACCATAATATAAATAAGTTTACTATGAATGCAGACATGGTGAACAGACTTTGAGATGTTTAGTTCTTTGTGCATGGAAACTCTGACCCTAAAACTATGGTATATACCAGACTGGAAGTTTGGTGTACCACTCAAAACAGACATTTGATGAAGAGTGCATATCATACTGCTGAGTGGAAACAGATTGCTTGCTCCCCTATAAAAGCAACATAACTATAAAAATCCTTTGAATTAATGAAGTTCTAGACCTGTCAATGCCTGCACACTTTTCATTGTAAGGCTAGAAGTGGAACAAAAACCGAATGCCTTATTTCATAGGAGCGCATTGATGACTATCGAGGGATGACCTACACGCCACTGACATGAAAATTAGTGGGAGAGCTGGTAATCCGTTACATGCATTTAAGCTGACTTTCCACTCATATCAAATAAAGAAAAAGGAGGTGCATATGATAGGTGCATGCAAAGAAGGCAACTTCCTTAAAAAAAAATTATGTGACTCTGGATCACATCGTTACTGTACAGTTCATGCAGTTAATTTTTTGGAGTAAGTCAACCATTACAACCATCATGCACATTACATTGCAAGCTGCAGGTGATGGATCTCTTAAAATGTATGTAATATCTGGCAAAGCAATTTTGACATGTTCATCCTTTTACTATGCAAGGCAGGGCCAATCCTTTTCCTGGTTGGTCAGACTGTGGTAGTGTTTTGTTAGAGCCCTAATCTAACAGATCTGAACATGATATTCAGAGGCTCATCAGGACCATGTTATCTTAGTTCAGTCAGCCGTATTTGTGTAAGATTTGAGTCAATGGCACAGCACAGATTCTTGGCCACAGGTGTTTTTTTTCTCCCAATAGTTGAACTTTTGGCTGAGGTGTAAAAAGCTAATTCGTCGTCATTTAAGAACACTACCTTGACTTTTGAGGCTTTCATTTCTTTGCCTAATAACTGTGATCTGTGTTTTATTTGAGGATACAAGGATACATCTCTATGCCCCCCCCCCCAGCATGTTGCTAGCTTTCACATCTAGCATTGACCATTGTCATTAGCTCATAGTCATTGCACTGGAGTGGCTCAGAATAACACTCAATGCATTCAGTAGTGCCATGATTAGCCTCCCCTGGGCCCTAGTGCTGGATAGAATTGCTCTTTGCTAAATGGAAGAGCTTTTAGCAATATATTACAGACAAACACCAGTGAACTTAGGAACTGCTTGTTCATGTCACAGAAAATTAGAGAAAGCCTGGCATAGCAACACAGCTACATGTTAATAGAAGCATTTCAGGTTGTGTGTAAGGAGGAGGGGGAGTTCTGGTGGCAATGTATTGCTCTACAATGCATGTTAGTGTATCTTTGTAATTTACAGGCCATCTTGAAGTTGAACAGAAAGCTGAAGTACACTGTATTTATTGACCATCAGTGGAAAGCGTGTATTATAATCTCATTACAGTACAGTAACAGTGTTTGGGTGTCTCTGTATTTGTAGTGTTTATGCCTGGATTTATGTCTGTGGATTTGTGGTTTAAAAATTGTCTGCTGAACCTTCAAACATGCCTTGAGTCATAATAGTGACTGGTGTTGGTGTCTGTAAAAACTATTTTCCCTGGGAGCAATGCATGAAATATGAGCTCATTTGTTCTTGTTCTTCTGTTGCCACGGATCTGATGGTACATACTGAGCAAAAGCAGTACAACAGAAACCACACCTCTAGAAATCTCGTTTTGCCTTTACTGTGACCCCCTATACAATGCAAATGCGAACGTCTTAACTGTGGTCGCTCAGGCAGATGGATAAATAGAATAAGATCTTTGGCAGTAAAAGGGTACAGCCAAAACACTCCTTGTACATACCCAAACCAGTGGCATCTATACATTAGCAGTGTGCATTATCTGTCTATTACTGAAAAGGACACACAGCTGAGTTGGCCTGTGCTCTAACTGTCTTCCTTGGACAAGCTGTGTGTGTACGTAACACTATGTCTGAGAACATTTCAGAACATACTGACACTCAGCTCAAGCTTTTGATCCATGTGACTCAGTCATCCCTCTCTTTACTGTATTAGCTGTCTGATCTCTCTTTTGCTTTCTTTCCTCGGAGTACCACGTTCACCCTCATGCGTCTAAGCTGAGAGGTACACATTGTTGACTTTTTGTGTTGTGGTGTTCCTCTCCTGTCAAGGATATCATTTTTTGAAAGTGGATGTGGAAAGCGTCAATTCTATGCCCATGTTATTTTTTACTCCCTTTTGGTTTGGCCATCCTGTAAAGCTGACTACCTCTTTAATTTTTAAACATTTATTTTGCTTCCTTTCTGTTTGAGTCACCCATCCTTCTCTTTTCTTCTTTAAGCTGTTGCCTATACTCCTTATTGTCAAAATAGTCTTTATTCCCTATTCACTTTGTTTATTCGACGACCTGCCAACATTGTTTTAGGGATTTCAGTGCATCACATACATCCTGGACAAATGAAAGTCTTCTGCAAATCAGAGAGAGAGGGCAGAAGAGAAACACAGGCCCTGTCCTCCTTTCATGCGTTTTTGTCCACTTAAATGGTCCGTGTTCCTTTGATCCAGGAGTTGCTAAATGATTGAAACATCCTGAGGAGCAATTCACTGACCTAGTCTAGAGTGGAATAATACAGGATGAATGGCCAGTGGAGTTTTTTCAGCATTTTAATGAAAGCTTCACATATGTTTGCTAATTAAAAGAATGTTCTCTGGTATCTAAGACATTTTAATTATGTAAGCAAATAGTGTGGTAATATGTTTTAGATTATACTTTACTGTTTGCTTCTCTACAAATACCTTAGCTATTACCTTGGGTATTGTTAAGTTTGCATACATATAATATGTGGTATGAGCCCATTATCTCAGTAGTGGCATCATTGTAGCCCGTGTTGTCTTTTGGTTTGTTAATTTGAAGTACCTCTGTGGTATTTTTTTTTATTTTCCTAAAAATATAGTCATTTCAAGCACAAATGACGTGCTAACTGGTAAATCAAAATGTTCACTAGCTCAACTCTCAGAGGAGTTAGTTAGTAGGGCTTAGTTAATAACAGTGTAGCTATTAACTTAAGGATTTCCACATTCAGCCTTAGGATCTCTTTTGGTGTTTAATACTTAAGCTTACGGATGAAGTTTAGAGAACTGATACCAGATATGCTATTAAAGTAGTCACTGCAGTCACTTCTCCACATAATGTGACACTTCCTCCAGTGGGTCCACAAACCTCCAGCTGCAGCTCCTGGCAGTTTTTGAAGATTCTTGTTCAAGTTCATTACTTTTCCCAGGAAGGAACGAAACCTTTTAAGACTTTGAAAAATAAAACCTGTTTAAAACTAAAAAAAAAAAAAAAAGTTTTCAGCCTTTAGCCTTGTTGTATCTGTAGGAAATGCATGAGTTGGGGTTTTCATTCCATCTCGTCTATATGAAGAACAGGTGACTTTGAAAAGAGGATTTTTTTTTAGAATTCTTGAATATGCTGAAGTGTTCCAGGTGCCAGGACTTGTTGTAGAAGTGCTTAAAGTATGTTATAATTCCACTTCTTCTCTTAAATTTGTGGTTTCATGAAACAAAACAAAAACTACTCTATTCAGAATTGGAGAAAGCATACATTTTGTTTAAGTGCCGCAGCTAAGCTGTTGTGAATTAATTGGTTGAACACTTGTAGCAGTAAAAATTTAACCTAACCACTCAATGGATAAAGATGGATTCTTTTTGAGTCTTGTCTCATGGTGGTTTAATATGGCACCTGTATCGACCATCTCTGGCCCCTAAGCCCACACAATCAATAAACAAAAAGAATGCTCCTGAAAGGTAGAGCAGGGATTAGCAAAACCTCAGTCACGATTCAAAACTGCTTAAAGGACAAGTCCAACCATAAAAGGATCAGTGTGTGTTTTATGGGGAGTTCAGCATTTCTCTTGAATGGAACAGGAAACAGGCATAGTGGCATTTGTTACAGACCTATTGAAAATACTGCACCTTAACAAAGATGTTATCACTCCCAGAAACAAGCAGAGAACAAAAATAAAGCTTAAGATAAAGAAACTGAAGTTTCATGGCTCAGAATTCAGTGCCATTTCTCTGCCCTCTTGTTGACTTTCACTAAGGAACAACACTGAACCACTCACACTTGCCTGCAGTCTATCCTGCAGTCTATATCAACTTTGTGGTCATGTGTTAACTCAAACAAAGCTGAGTAAAATGCTACTCATAGTACTACACAATTTTGTCTGAACATGGTTAATGACATGTTCTTTGTTGACTGCTCTGTGTTGCTGTGTGACTGACAAGTTAATATGAATAGGTTGGTAAACTATGTCAGAGATGTGTTCCTTAATCAATACTTTTGTGGTAGTTGTCCCATTAACTCTGTGCTGGTTGCAGTCTAAACTTATCACACAGAGCTGCAAAGGCCTCTTGGTCACCATTTTCTTTTAATGATCAACTCTTCTGAGGAAGTGCAGGCCTGAAATGTTTCCCCAATCTAATCTGATTTCATAAAAGGGGTTCCCATACATTGTAGTTTTTTTTTTGTCATTCTTTTGGGGTTGTAGGATAATGGCATTAAATGCCTTGTGCAGACCCTGTCTCCTCATCTTTTTGCTCCTTTAATTTCTCTCACCTGCTATCTTCTCTCTTCATTGTGCTTTTCTCTGTTAAGGAATAAATGAAACTGTTCACCACATTTAGTCTCAAAGTGTTGAAATTAACATAGCTTCATTTTGTAATGTAAGGATTAGCTGGGCTCAGAGGAAGAGCTAGGTCAAGAAAAAGAGATATAGATGCAGAACTGTTGTGAAATGGGTCACTTAAAGCCAAGCAATGACAAGGAGCAAGAAGAACTACAAGAAATGGTCCAAAACGTTTACAGCCTGTAGAGGTGTGAAATCTGTCTGAAGGTATGCTGTTTTTTTCCTGAGAAAAAAGTGCATCACATTTGGAAAATCCGGTTAAAGGTGGTTGGAGAGAGCTTATTTTTTTAATATTTGAAGCTATGATGAAGGATAAGAGTCCTTGAGAGTGTCATGAGATATAGGAGCACGTAGAGTGAGATGTGTTAGAAGGCACGCAGTGAGGTTTTGAGAAAGAGGGCACACAGAGTCAGGGATAAAAAAAGAGAGGGTCAATAATCCTGCCGACCTTTTATTTGCTTATCAGGCACCGAGTGTGTCTGATCTCCTCTCTGTCCTCCTGCTATGGAGAAGGCACAGTCTCTGACCCTGTGACCCTGAGTGTGACGGAGTGTGTGCATTTGTGATGACGGAATGGAAGGGGGCGATGATGCCCTGCTGCTCGGAGAAGGGGAGTATATGTTTCCCCTCCTCAAGCTTTCAATTCTGAAAAAAAAGCCACTTGTGGAAAGAATAAGGGTTTTGTGTGCTAATGCGGTGTGTCGGTCTTTGAGGGAGGGAGAGCTAGAAAGAGAAAGAGGGACAGAGAGAGGGAAAAAAGGAAAACGAAAGAGTTAGGAAAGGAGGACATAGAAGAGGAAGGATGTAGGGCATTTGAGTATGTTGTGGCTTGTCTTCCAGTGCCTGTGTGTGTGTGTGTATGTGTGTGTGTTTGTGTGTGTGTGTGTATGTGTTTGGGTGTGTGTGTGAGTGAAAGTGATCTGTATGGTCTGTCTGTGTACCGAACTTGTTTTACTTTATTTTTACATCGGTGACCGTGGCTACAGAGTGTGGTACTTTTGAAAGTGTTTAACATCTTATTTCAAAATGTCATTTGTGGTCGTTTGTTTTGATATTGATGCTCACTTTGTAAACTGAAGCCATTCTATTTGTACATTTAAAGACGATGTGCTTTCCTCTGATGTAATGAATATAAGGGAACGTTTTTTTTTTCTGTTTATTGACTTAGATTGCTAAACAGTAGACTCTAGTTTAAGTCCAGTTGTCATTACTTAATACTTTTTCCTGTAGATTCAACTTGTTACAACAGAGACAGCAGAGCAAGAGCAGTCAGAGAGAGAGAGAGAGAACAGAGAGAGTGAATCAAACATATATGTTAGACACGTGAAATGGGAAAAGATGGGAAAATAAAGCAAAACTCAGAGGGCCATTCTTTACTATATTCTTACTCATGGATGCTATGACTGTCTAAATGGTGTAAGGGAGATGTTCAGGAACAATGGCCAGGGTGGCCAGGGCCTGCCTCTAGTGGGTAGTAGTCTTTCTTTTTTACTCTCTGATTCTTTTCTGTCTTCTGTATTGTGTTCTCTTTCTCATACTCTGTCCATCCCTCTCACTTACTCTCTCTTTCTTTCTCTATCCATTTCCTCTGCCTCTTTTGGCTGGAGGCCCTACCTCTCCCCCTCACAGCCTTGCACCTCTGGAGCAGTCAGGCATTCCCTGTGGAGTGATTCACTTCTCTCCTTTTTCAGACTGAGACCTTGTGCCAGAGACATACATAGATTAACAAGAGGAAGGCTTGACCTACACTTCAGTATTTAAATACACTTATCAAAGCTCTTTGAACATGCCAGACTTCACAGCTACTGATTTCAACATTAGTAGTGTCATGGTGAAATATAGCAAACTTACATTATATGCTATTATGGCATTAAGGTTAAGGTATGTAGGTTTCCGGAGGTTTCAAAATGTGTGTGAAACAGCTTTAATCATGAATTAAAAGAAATTTTGATCTGAGATTGGGAATCAGTGTTGCGTACTGAGTCATGTTTACATACTTCCAGGCTTTGGAATAAAGGTTTTCCTTTTTAAGATGATTAACAGGGACTGCTTGTTGAACACAGAGAAACATGGATGTTGAACTAGAGAGTTTTTTTGTATCCTGAGAACAGTGTCACAGTAAATTTATATTCTTAACCACAGACACTATTACTGAAAAAAATCATTGGAACAGTTGTTTATGACTGCAACCTCAGTTCACGTACAGTGCATTTATTAGATGTCACCAGTGGGTTATGGCCTATGTGGGCGAGCAGGCATGAAATCATTCAACAAGCCAAGTGCGCTGTCCTCCTCACGGTCCAGAGACAATAATACTTGTGTGCAATAAAGTAAGACAATGCAAGGTGATGTCTTATTTTCTCCTGCAGAGAACTGAAGCCACGGTCATAACTAAATATTCTGTTTCTCTTGGTTGGGAACCTCCAATGGCAAACATATATCTTTGTAACTCACCAAACACTGATGCATCAGCGATCGAAGAGTAGAAAGAAGTTAAACTGCCAGATCTGTATTCGGCTTGGCACTATAATCACAAAAAATCAGGGTGTGCTACCTTATTTGCAGAAGTACATCTGATGTATCACACCTAGCTTGACATGTGCTGTTGCAGTGCTTTGGTGGGACAACCTAGATATTGCCTCCTCTTATGAGGGCAAGAGTGGGCATGCAAAGGGCTGATATCTCTCCGATGGTCTACGCTGCAGTAGCACTTTAGAATCAAATGTGGCGAAAAACTTTTTCCTGATGGGATGCGACTTTTATTTAAGCTTAATTCTGATTATTGTGCCTGAAGGGAAAAGAGATACTACAATATCTTCCATTTAGTTGAGATTTTTAGTTTATATTTTTCCATCTTCATATACGATTTCCAAAATTAGGTAAACGAAATGCTTTGCATTCTTACAAGGTAATGTGCGTCAGTTAGTGTGCGCTGTTTTGCCATGTTTATTGCAGTGAGTGTGTTTTTGGAAACAAGGAGGTGGTATTCTTCTTTTTTAGTAATATCTCTCTTTGTTTTTTTGCTTCAGTTTCAAAAGCTTGATGGGATGGATCTTGTTGGCAACTCCTGGTATGTCAGTCAGAGCAAAGGGTCGGTAATTATAGAACTATCGTCACTGGACTAAAATATATGTTACCTTAAGGACATGTGTTAATCATATCTTATTTTAAATCTTGAAAGCGCTGGCTTTGGTTTCTTTCTCAACATGATTGATGATCTGACTCTAAACGAAATGAACATTGGTCTGGCGCTGTGGAGTATAACTGCACCCTTTGTACCAGCATTTGTTTCGAATTGTAAGCAAGAGGGGCATTCCAAAAACACCAATAAGTTACTGACATGCTGAGCTGAGTAAAATAGCTCTTGAAAAGGCTCAAATAACACACATGACGGGGCTTGTGATATAACCAATATCTCCCAAGAAGGCAACTCTGTCAGCTTAGCCGGTTCTAATGTGACTCATGTTCGGCCAGTGCTTTTCTTCAAAGGTCAGGGCACTAGTTTCCAGGTATCTGGGAACAAACACCAAATTCCTGACCATAAGTCCCCACGCACTGCTTTTCATTCCTTCCGTGATCTCTCAGTGATGGAGAAAGTTTCACAAAGGGGATGCCCTGTAATAGAGGGGTGTCTGTCCAAAGTACCAAAGCTCTCCCACATTGCAGTTACACCAATGCACTAGTGCATCTGTAGATCCAGGTGCACTTGCTACACCATAGTGGAACTGCGACTTCAGCAGCTGCCAACGAACATCAGAATTTTTGGCATATGGCCATTGAGACCCTTGCTTCCTAGTGAAACCATGTTGTGCATGAGCAGAGAGATGTTGGTAGACCAACACCCTTAACACCCTTGGAATTGAATTTGGAATCCTGGTACGATCCTCCTCAATTCCCTCCAAATCTGAGCTGTTCCAAAGAAGAAAGATGTGTGTAACATCCAGGTCGCACGGTGATGTTGCACAAAGTGGGTAAGTGAATGCTCTGACGAAGAGGGACCTTTGCAGTCCTCTCACAATTCATGAAAATGTGTGAGAACATGGAAGAACAGACTGAATGAGAGAACTGCAATTTATCATGATTTATGTGTGAATGGAAAACCAAGAAATGTGCTTTCCTGAACTGTTCTTTCATGGACATAAGCAACCTTCAAATCAGTGGTCACAAACCAATTGTTTTGGTGTTTGCTGCAAATGATCTGTTTGTGAGCATGTGTAATACCAGCTTTGGTTTTTTTTTTTTTTTTCAGATGGTCCTAGGTGACTTGTGGGTTTTTTTTGTAAGTCCCTACTACCAGCCTTATGATAAGGCTGACCACATTATCTGAAGTTTAATCTGAGTCATATTTCATATTTCACTCCATTAATCATGGTTGTCTGTTTCTGTTTCAGATATTGTTATATCAGTGTTTGTATTGGGATCCAGAAGAAATTAACATGAATGTTTATTTGTCTAGCATTGCTCTGATGTCAGCATATGGCATTCATCGTAAATATACTGGGGCTTTTCAATGTAAAGCTCCTGAACTTTTTCCATACACTAAGGTATCTCACTTCCATGTATCTCCTCATTTGTTGTAAGGTTGAGGATGTAAGTAGATACATCTTGTGGCTGTGCTGAGTAAGAGAGTACATTAATTGTAGTTGGAAACAGTATAGATTGTGTTGAGTGTACATTTTTCTAAATAGTCTAAGTATTTTGTGTGTGTGTGTGTGTGTATCTGTGTGTTTGGAGTTCACATTTTGCCATAAAATTGTTCAAGAAGGTTTGTGAAATGTATATGTGTGTGTGTGTGTGTGTGTGTGTGTGCTGACTGTGTCTGGGCTGGAGAAGATAAGTGACTGTCAAATGATGTAATAATGTTGGATAACTGTGGGCTTTTACTTTGCCCTCTAGATTGGCAGGCTGGCAGCAGTCCGAGGATGCCATTCTCTCTCTCTCTCTCTCTCTCTCTTTGCTTTCCAATACTTTTGCCCACACTTTCTGTCTTTGAAGTTAAAGAGATTTTTAGCATTGTTAAATGTACATTTTACTGCCGGAGAGTCAGAGTCAGGACATTTAAACATCTCAGTATCAGAGAAAAGTAAATTTATACAAAAAAGAATGATGACAGACAAAAAAAAACTGTGTGTGGAGAATGTGTGAATTCTCTCCACTCAGCCTGTTTATTCTCTATCTGATCCTACAGTTCCCCACATTTCTTCCCCTATACCAGTCTACTATAAATAGATTCACTTTGAAATGAGCATTTCAAAGGAGAATGTTTTGCTGGGGATTTTGCCCTTCTGTTTTCAGTATGTAATAGTAAAATAATGTCATTTTAATTAAACTATGACAAGTCCACAGCCTGTTATTGGCTTAGTAAGTTATGAATTGCTGTACAGAGAATGTAATGATGTGATATAGCAGCATTTCATATCTTTGTAACTGGTAGTTTAATGAATCTGTCCAACTGATCACGTTCACTGTATTCAAATAAATTAAAACCACAGATGGCACTAAAAACACAGATGTAAGTTTAATTGTCAAAAGTTTTTTTTTTTTTTTTATGTTTCCCCCCCAAAATTAAAAAAAGCTTTTTAAATTTCAATTTTAATTGTTTTTGAGTTCAAGCGACTGCATCTCCCGTTCGTCCTGGTTAACAGATACAACACAAAAATGCACAGTTCTGAATTTGCAAATGTGCAGTGGAGTGAATGTGCAGTTCTAAACCAGGAACTGGAGGGTTGTTGGGTCAAATCCCAGGCAAGACACTCAGGGCTGCTGAATCACTGCGCTGAATGATTGCATTTTGTAATCTCTCTGCCTTTGTTCTGGCCACTGCCGTTGTGCCATTGAGAAAGATACCTAACCCCAAGTTGCTCAAGCGGTGCTGCAACAGGCTGTTGTCTCCTTTTCCCTCATCTCAGCACATCACTACTCAATGTTTAAATAAAGATTCAGAAAAGAAAGAATGACTCAGATAAGAGAAATGCTACAGTATTATAGAGCTTGATAAATTAATGGCTAGTGGAGTGCAGATTTAATGGCTGACATACTTATTTTTTTTATTTTTTCTTCTGAATTTCAAGAAATAGTGCAGATTAATATATAAATGGTTTCTGGAACAAGTGCAGATTAAAGTGCATATTTTATCATTTATGTCAGAAGTTTTACCTTTTATGACTTAAAACTTTATTTTCCTGATACCAAATCGGCATTGTTCGTGTGACTGAAGTGCATTTTTCCTGCATGATTGTGATATATTCCAGGGCTGGTGTAGAATGGACAAGTCCTTAACTAAAAGACTGGAGGGGGGCGGAGGGGGGGGGGGGGGGCTTTGTGACACAGCATCTTCATAGGCTCAGCATACATGAGTAACAACAGCACTGATAAGGTAGAGAAAAGTCAAAATGTGACTATGGTGTGACGTTACAGGACTGTACTAGACAAGTAAGTTACGGTATTAGGCTAATGTTTGTTGTTAACAACAGTGTTTTATACCCGAGGTATTAGAATTTTATAGTGATCTTTTAAAGATAGGACCTCCTAACAAAATGTTTCCTGAACATTTTCAGCTCCACCTGTTTGTGTACTCCTCACTCAGCCACCACTAAAGTTTTAGTGTTGACTTTAATAGTTTTACTCTGCATGCACTCTGTAGTTGTACTCTGTGTTCTCTGTAAAAGTATTCTCAGGACAACATGTTTTAAAATGCACGTATAGCTGCATTAGCTCTTTTAAAAGGCGAGATCTGCTGCAGCTCCGGGTGGCCCTGGGGGTCTCCGTGCAGTTCTGCACTACGACCCATCATTGAATTTACGGAGCTCTCTGGAGGCAGGGACAGGCTGTGTCTTTCCACTATCAGTTTACAGACACTGTTTCTCCTTCCCCCTGAGACGTCTTGTTCTGCTCCACACTGGTCCCTTGTCAGTGGCACAGCCTGTGAGGCTTATTTATTGGCCTATGTTAAAGTTTAATGTCAGAGAACAGCCACATAGTACCGTAAAAATGATTGTGTTGAGGGACACAGGGGATAGCTATGCATTGTATAGGTACTGATGTCCATATTCACAGATAGCCTCTTAGATTTATGTATTGATTTACACACACACACACACACACACACACACACACACACACACACACACACACACACATATCAGTGTAAGCACACACTAAGTCACAGGACATATGTAGTTTGATAGCAACGCCGGAGCAAAGACAAGTAAAACAATTTTGAAATTTGGATCTAATCTGATTAGGCACAAAGTTAAAGTGATTGTAGATAAGTGTTGAGGGATGATTTTTCTCTGCTAAATAACTGAAGAGAAGTTATTTGACACCAGCGAGAAGGAGAGAACAGAGAAGATTTCAGGAGTCCTCCCTGAGTCACCCAGAAAAATTATGTCAAAGCTCCAGTTTGCTTCATAATTGACTCCAGATTTCACTTTGCTCTCTGTTTTTTTCTTCCCTCTTTGTCCATTCCTTTCCTCCTTCCCTCCTCTCTTGGGTCTTATTGTGGGCCAGGTATTGGCTCCTGCTGCACTCCCTACATTGCTGTGCTGTGGGAACACAGTTCCAAGTATTCTGTTTAGGTTTTCTTGGCAAACTTATCTCAGGAAAGCTATATCTGTGTCATCATGTGTGGTAGGGGGATGAGTGCAAATTACTTCACTTTCCTCTGATCAGTTCACTTGGCTCACTTGATCCTGGACTGTGCTCTGGCATTACTACTCAGCTGCAAAGGGTGTCTCCCTCAGTGGAGCTGGGCTGAACTTAACTCAGTATTGAAGGAGCCTTTAAAGCAGGAGCGTTGACCATAACTCTTAGATTGTGAAGTTCAAGTGGTCATTTGTTTTTGGCACAAGCTTGTGTCATTTTGTTAGCATACAAAACAGTCGTTGAAATTAAACTGTTTTCTTTTATGAAGAAACATAGTATCTCTTGCCTTACAACAATCCAAACAACAATTACAAACATTCTTAACTGTACCAATATGACAAACCCGATGGCCGGGAGATCTGAGTTATGTGGAAAATAACTGTAAAAAGAGACTCTGAGTTAGTAATTTCAAAGAAAAAAAAAACAAAACAAAACAAAACTCAGAGTGGGAGAGGCTGTGTGGTGCATGTGTATTCTGTTGCCACAGTGCAGCAGGAATGTTGGAGAAACATTCCTACAAAGTTGGGGTGAAGGCAGAGAGGAGGTGGGCGGTGGTGGTGACTGGGCTTCAGTCCATAGCTTGAGGAAAAAGATTGCAATTGCGCAATGTTTCTGAGGAGAGCTGTGGCAGAGGCAGCAGCGGCAGCCTCGCTCCAGGACTCAGGAATGAGCCAGAGAGAACAGATGCTGGCAGGAGTGGCTACAAGCCTTTTTATTTGTGCAGCCAGCGACATACAGGGACAGAGATGGAAAGAAGAAAAATGACATATAGTTTGGGGGAGAGAGTTAAAGAGAAGGTGATATAGGCTAAAGAGATGTCAACTCAAGCCTAGGGTAGGCTAGTGCTGGTGGAAGAGCAAGGACTGAAGAGTGACCTTTGACCCCTCCCATCCACCTTACTTTAAAATGATGTGAAATTCATGGTAAATTGCCCCTGCCCACCATAGCACCATCTAGAGCCCAATGCGTGTTATTTAATTGAGTTTTTCAGCCTTCATAAATAAACTGATAGATTCACCATTCTCTCTCTCTCTCTCTCTCTCTCTCTCTCTCTCTCTCTCTTTCTCTCTCTCTCTCTCTCTCTCTGCCTGTGTGTGTGTGTGTATGTGTGCGTGTGCGTGTGCGTGTGCGTGTGCGTGTGTGTGTGTGTGTGTGTGTGTGTGTATGTGAGAGAGAGAGAGAGAGAGACAGAACTACTGCATCGAGCCAGTTTAGCTGTTATACCGGCCTAGCATATGGTTTTCACCCGTCTTCTGAATAGCTCTGTTTACCTGAATGTTGTTTGTTTTCTTGTTCAGAACATGCTGTGATTCAGTTCTCTGTTTAAGAGGATGAGGGTCAGAGGAGAATAAAGCATCTACTGGCTAAACAAGATTATGATGTGGTCACAGGTATACAGTGTCTGGTACATCTTTTAGCACAGACCTATGAAATCAGTGCAATCGAGACTAATGCAGGTATTTAAGAAAATGCATACCACATACTGCGCATTTCAGGATGATCCATAACTTGATAGCAGGCTTGTGCCACAAAACATTCACTGAATGAATCGAGATGCAGTTGAATTTTGAAATCCAGTTAACATATCAGCATGTAACTGGTTGATTATTGTTGTCCATTCTTAGAGAACATTAGCATAATTCACTGCTTCCCTGCAGCACTTTAAACAGAGGGACTATTTTTCAGGTCTGTTAAGGCCCAAACTCAAAATAACATTCTACATCACTTAAAATGATAGTAAAATCAGTGTGTGTGTGTGTGTGTGTGTGTGTGTGTGTGTGTGTGTGTGTGAGTGTGCGTGTGCGTGTGCGTGTTTGCCAGTGTGTGTGAAACATATCACCTTAGGTGAAATG
Source organism: Chanos chanos (assembly GCF_902362185.1). Taxonomy (NCBI): domain Eukaryota; kingdom Metazoa; phylum Chordata; class Actinopteri; order Gonorynchiformes; family Chanidae; genus Chanos; species Chanos chanos. Next base: position 39,435,039 of record NC_044497.1, read on the forward strand.
GGAACAACCAAGTTTCACGCTAAACTAGGTGCTTCCCAGGATGTGTTCATATCTTTTGTCACTAATGCAGTGGAGGACCCTGAATCACCATTTAATAGTGAATAGCACGGGATAATGATCAAATGAAAACAGAAATATGATTACATTAACTGTTTCATGTAATGTATAAATAAGATAAATTTATAGGTCTATGTTTGTGCTGGCAGGTGAATCATACACGTCATAGGTATATAATTTGCAGGTTTTTTCAAAGGTAATAATCTTTTATCTGGGGGAACTTCAGTGCTCATGTTTTTTTTTTTCATTATCCCTTATTTTTTTCCTCCAAACTGTGGTTTATGTATCACACTTACCTCATTATGTATCACCAGGGAAGTTTGTGTACCTTTCTCCACGTATAGTTCTTTTTTTCATCATAAAGTATGTAATAATCATATCATGTACTAGGCACTCAAATGAGTAATTCAGTTTATTGGGTAATTATGTTGAGTATCTTGCACACTAATTGACACTTGACTGAGATAATTTACCAGTGAATGTGACTAACCTATTAGAGACACATATTTAGAATCACTGCTGTACTGCAATCAGTAGTTAATCTAGAACTTTCCTGAAACTTGCATATAGTGTGAGATTTCATTATAACATGAAAGCAGAATGAGCTCTTTCTTTACAGAAATAAAATTGAGTCAAAATGTTATGCAGAGCAGCGTTGCACCTACACGTATAGTGTGTGTGTGTCATGTCATATCAGGAGTGATATTTAAGGTTTGTAAACAGTAGGTGTTAAATGACAAAAATATGTCCCGAGAGCTACATGGTTCACTGTTACAAATCATTATTAATCACAGTTAAGAATTTAGTCAAGTTTAGCCCTAATTAAACATACTTACATTTGATGAATTCCCTGTTAAGTTGTTGGTGTCAGGTACCTTATACCAATTAGGACAAAAAACCAAAAATAATCTGTCATTGGAGCCATATCCATGCTTAAGCAAAGTAGCTTGTCCTGCAGAACACTTCGCTTTTAAGCAATACTGTAAACACAATGCAGTCCAGTGAAATATAACTTTGGCCTGAAAATTAGAGCAAGTAGTTTCGGTTTTATTCAAAGGACTAGTTTCTTTTAACTGAACTTTCAACTGAGTCATTTTTTTTTCAGAATAAAGTAATGGATAATGTGACCAACCAGTTACGTAACTAGAATGTGACCTGAACACAGTTAATAGAGGCTAGCTTACAAAAGATCTTTATTGGGATAAAAAAAATATGTATTTTATTTTCATCAAAGAGGTTAATCAGCTACCCCTTGTAAATATGATTGGAATTTTCATATAAAAAGAGCTTTACAGAAAATTAACCAAGTCGGTCTGTGCACTAATATACCAACATTGACAAATGTGCCTAATTATACATGTGCAGACAGGTGAGATCTATGATGTAACTGTATGCTCTCTTATGTTTAGCTTGTTTGTTTGTTTGTTTTTACAGTAGTTAACCTAGTATAATCAAAGGCTGGTCTGGAGGTGCTAGCGTAATGTCTGCTTATCTTGGTACTCCTGTATGATACATGTACATTTGAAACATCAAACAGTGCACTTGAGCAAGGTGATTTGTGTTTATGTGAACTATTCATTTGTTTTTAAAGTCGCTCACACTTTTGAATTACAGTTTGTAGCACTAATGTAGTATTAATGCCTTATATGTTAATGATCTGTAATGATCAAAAAATAATGATCCGCAGATATGATACAGACTTTCTGCTTGACATATGGATTTGGAGTTGTGTATTGATCTTATTTCACGGCCACAAACCTGAGACATGGCATTGATTGTGTACTTCCTGTTTGTCAAGGAAAATAGTTTGAGGGAAATGTAAATGATTTTGCGTTCAATAACCGATCATTAATGTAGAGCAATATTTAAACAGGAACTTCACCTTTGCTGACAAATGGGACCATATTGACAAAATCCTCCCTGTACATAAACTGGTATCCACATTTTTATGACATATAAGTTGAGTAGATCAGTACATAGTGTTTTTTGTGTGTACCTTTTGAGAATTAGTAGTTTTATCAATGGTCCACCCTGCAGTGAAAACAGCTTGTCATAGTCCCCTCTCCAGTGAGAATAAATGAAGACAGTATCAAGATCACTCATCACTCACATCGGTACACAACACAAAAGAAGTTTTCCTTTACCCAGCTGATTAAAAAATCATGAATTTAGAAATGTATTATCAACGCGGGCAGCATCATTAATGGCATGGTAAATGAAGTACGCTTGAGATAGATTACTTTTGAAATCAAGTTCAGCTGACTTTTACAATACATGGGTACTTTTACATAAAGGCACATCACTTTGCACATGGAAAACTGTGCAGTGTTTCACACATACAAAGTTGTAAAGATGAACACAAATATTCAAAATTCATTCCACAAAACTCTGACCACTCAAGGAAGACAGTGAACCTTTCTTCTTTAGGGTCACTCATACGGTTTGGATACAAATGGTCCTGTATTATACAATAAATACTCTAATTTATATTATTTCAGATTATTAAAATCAACACACATTTTATTCACTCACTCTTACATTTTACACACTCACTTAAGTTTTGTTTTAAGATTTCATTTCATTTGTAGATGAACTGACAAATACGTGGTTTCCAAGGACAGGATTCCCTTTCTGAATGCAGTGATGGTGTAATACAACACAGTGGATTACAGCAGAGATACATGGGCCGCTTCTTGTTTCTTTGTACTCATGGGTGTCAGCCGTTAAAGCTAAAATGACCACAAGTGAAATCCTCAGTGGATGAGCTCTTGATTCCACAGCACTGCTGATCCTGGGACAGCTACCAGGAATCTGCATTTGACTTTGAGCACTGTCTGAAAGACATGGATGAATTTCTGCCTGCACAGGGAAACCCTCTCTCTCTTTGCACTATGGCCCATTTCTTTAGCAGTTAAGAGGAACAATAGCCAGTATAGGAACAAAAAAAAAAAAAAAAACTTCAATCATAGAGAGTATGGTCCACAAGGGTAACCCAGCCACTTATGTTAACTGAATGGAAAAAAAGAGCAACCAAAAAGACCCCTGTAGCCACACCCCTACTGCTTACATTGGTCTGAGGAAACACTGCAGCACCAGCAGCAGCAGCAGCAGCAGCACTGGCAGCATGGTCTCCCCTCTTGCTACTGTTAGTTTCAGCTTTATGTGAGGCAGGGGGCTGCTTGTAGCTCCTGCTAGTGCTGAGACTGTGTTGTTGCAGCCTTAGGCCAAGCAGAGGGTGAGAACTGCCTGCTGCGACCCAGTTCTATCACTACTTATTTGTGTTGGGGGGGACGAATGGCAGCTGATCTGCATTGTGTAGGGAACGCGGGAGATTGAGGGGTGGGATGGGGACTGGGGTGGGGTGGGGACTGCATAAAATAAACATGTGTTTTCAGCAGAAAGAGAGGCACTTTTATACATAATCAAACACTTACACACACACACACACACACACACACACACACACACAAAGCACAGGGACACATAGCAAGTAATGAAAAAATTCCCAGTTGTATGTAGACACTCTGTTACCTAGTTAGGATCAGTCAGTCAAGCATTCAGGCACGTACAAAATAGCCTCTTGAAGTTATATAGGCCCTTTCAAAGTATTTTTACGTGACGGATGCGTGTATGTACTGCTTGCAGAGGACCCATTTCAGTATTCACTTCTTTCATTATAATGGTTACACCTAAATAAATTGGGAAGTAATGTTAAGTAAAAATGGACCATTAAGACATTTTGAACTGGTGACTAGTGATTATCGTACATAGTTATTCCAGTATTACTGGCCATGCACTATTGCAGTCATTAGTACATTATAACCGACTAGTGGTCAGTGTCTTGTGCATGCCAGATGGTTTCTATTAGAGGTTGTCGTCCACTTGGAATACAGTAAAAGTATTAAAACTTTTTCTGTTCTGGCATCCAGCAGGGCAATGGGACGTAGCTGTCTTTCTTGTTGTATCTCGCCACCTATGTCAACAAAGGGGCCTTCTTGCAGCTAAGCTGTACATGCATGTGCTAAGTTGAAAACCATTAGATTTAATTTGAGGACCATTAGCAATGGTCCTCACACACCAAAAAAGCAGAAGGAATTACATAAGAGCCATCTTTCTTATGAAGTAGTCATATATATACACATATATACTCTTTCATTCTCACACATTCACATACAAGCAAACACAGGGAATGTCATCCCCCATTTTAACACACGCATGCTCACCCACACGCACATGCGTGCATGGGCACACACACACACACACACACGCGCGAATGCACGCTTACACAGACACTCACACAAATGCACACGCACATTCATGCCCTCTGAATTCACTCCCAGCATTTCAAACAAATGAAGAAGTGAAATTGTTTATCAGTATCATTCTCTGGGCGCTTTAATGACTTGAGTGCACATGCTTCTGTAGGTGTGATGCCCCTGTCTCTGACTGAGACTGACAAGCTGTGGTATTGAGATACTTATAGACATAATAATTTAGCAGCTTGACTTTTGTGTGCTGTACTTAAAAATCCCTTTCAAAATGGCAGTACAGTGACAGCATACAGATAGAGTGCAATTTTCAACAGTTACCAGCATTTCTATTCAAGAGATGGATGATGAAGAAGTGAACTTTCTAGCATTACTCCTATACAGGCAGGAAATCCCAAACTATAAAAAAGAATTTTCCTACTTTCTTAGTCATCACTGGGTTATCACTTTGAAAAACCAGATAACATGGTCAGGAGTGCACAGTCCTGCCGTATTATGTAACTGGGTGCCTTTCAATGGTCTATGTTTCACATATTTAAACTTTTTTAATGAGATGTCATAATTTAGAGAATATTATGTATTTATGTATATAAATTATATACAGTATATATGTGTGTGTGTGTTATTCATTATAGCATGGATCAAAGGAGCCAAGTGGCTGTGTATTTGTTTATTTGTGTGTGTGCGCGCGCGTGTGTGTGTGTGCGCGCGCGTGTGTATTAAACAGAATGCAGGCTTGATAAAGATTGTAGACTAGAGGATTGGCAAAGAGGTAAAGGGATTGAGGAGTGAGAGATGGGGGGAAACTAATGAGCTGGATGTTCTCCAGACTTGGCATTCTGTACATGGAAGAGCTTTCCCTCTCCCTGTAGACTGTAGAATATCTGGCTGGAGCAATACTTCCTGTCTGAGGCCTAGAGCTAGAGACAGAGGGGGAGAGGTGGGAGCAAGAGAGAGAAGTTGTGGAGGGAATGAGGCAGGGACCTGGAGAGAGCATGATGGAAACATAATGTAGAGAGGAAAAGAGACAGGCAGGGAGGGAGGGAGGGAGAGGTAGAGGGAGAGAACGAGGTAGGGAGGGGTGAGAGTGTTGGAAGCAATAGAAGAGAGAAGGAAGGGAAAGTAGAAGGGGGAGTGGGGAATGTCAGGGAGCTGTGTGTTCTCACAGGCCTTGTTGCTATGGTTACGGGGGAATTCTGGCGAGTAAGGAAATTTCATTCACTCCGCTGTGAAAAAAAGGAGGGAAATATCAACAAAGCAAAGAACATGACAACCCCTGAGCCTGCCGCACCCCTCCCCCGAGCTTTCTCTATCTCTCTCTCTCTCTCTCTCTCTCTCCCTCTCTTTGCCTGGGTGTATGTATAACCAGTGCTTTTGTTGTTTGTGTAATTTGAACGTACCTGTTTTGTATTTGCGTTTGTGTATCTTAAAGTACCTTTGGTGATCCATGTACGCACTCGTTTTACTTAGTGTTTACAAGTATGTAAATGTGTGTTTGTGTGTGAGATTGTGCATTCTCACTGGCAAAAGCCAGCCCGGACTCTTCTTTTTTTTACCCCCATGATACAAACAAACAGAATACACATATGCCAGCCAGCCAGACTCTCCTACAAAACCCCCTCCAGGTGTGGACTGAGAACAAAGAGTCTGAGCTCTGCTTCCTTATGTCACCTTGTCAAAGGGGGGACTGGCGAGCCCCAGTGCGCAAGTCACATTTAGCATTGGTGCTGCTGACAAGGCAAGAAGCACTGTCACTCTAACAGCCGCTTCGTTCTGCCTGATAGGGCATCTGTGTGCGCCAGCCGCTCGCCAGCCATGCAGCAAGCTAACAGAGCCATTGCTAAGTGGAGCTGACAGCTGCATGGCAGAACACACAGCCCCACGGCATGCTGTCACGCTGGGGACAGCTGCATGAGGAGGACCTTTGTGTCTACAGACCACTGATCCTCATCTGATATCGGTGCTCATAACCAACTTTAGCCCACACTTTGGTTACGAGTGTCAGTAGTTATGTTGCTTAACTACTGCAGAAGGCAGCATATAAGTCAGTGCGCTCTCTCTCTCTCCCTCTCTTTCTCACTCTCTCTCTCTCAGTCTCTCTCGCTCTCTCTAAGTCTCTCTCTCTCTCTCTCTCTCTCTCTCTCTCTCTCTCTCAGTTTCTCTCTCTCTCTCAGTCTCCCTCTCTCTCCCTCAGTCTCTCTCTCTCTCTCTCTCTGTGTGTGAGCAAGTGTAACATTCCATCAGAGTTCTTAACAGTGTCTTTTAAATGGCTTTAAATGAATTCTTTTAAAGATAAATACATTACTCTTAAAAAATAAGTACATTCTTCTTGAGAACATTTTTTACTTCAGAAAAATGCTTTCTCTTGGTTTGGTAGTGTTAGTAAAGCAACACTGACCATGACTTTGTCATGAGAGTAGGAGTATGCGAAGATGGAGTACAAGTTATTGTTGGAAGACTCATGAATTACTATTTTTCTGAAACATCTCTTGAAATATTTAGTCATCTAATGTTCTCAGAAGAGTTGACTCAGCTTTCGGATCTGAATCACCATTTGCAAGATATCACACAGTTCATGTACAAAACACCATAACGCTCTCAAAACCCCCAAACCTGCCAGGGAGTTAGAGCATCATGGATCTCATAAAAGAACAGATATCACTGTTATTGACTTGTTTCAGTAAAATCATGTACACACTAAGTAGAATTACCAAAGAGACATGGTTTGACCTCTCCCAAAATCCACAAAAAAAAAGTCATGAAATGCTGCACTGGCGGCTTTCACAGCAGCAGCTTCACAAATAGTGCAGCAGTATTCAGTTTTTCCACATGTCTATATGACTCAGTAAACCTTTGGCTTGTTTTCACTTAGTACATTGACTCATAGGACTGAAACACTGTCCCTTACAGCTGTGTGTAGTGTTGTTGTGGACATCTAATGAAGTAAATCATTTGACGTTCCGTACCAACATCAATAAATAAACAAATGAAAGAAACACTAAGTTTGTCTGACATAGTCCATAATGAATAAATCTTCCTCTCTAAGCTGTACGTCAGTTAATGTCAGTTTCCTTTTGTACTTGAGGGACTTGATCATTCTGAATTGAATTTTAATTTAAGAATAAAGTGTATGTTCATGTGCAGATCCGACAAAGACTTCCAGCAGTGCTTTACTACTTACCATGTGAAATGGTTTTCCATTGTGTATTTTTTTTTTTTTTGGCATTGAGTGCTAATTTAAGGATGCTTTTTTTTTTTCTTTCTTTTTTTTTTTTTGCGAAGATGCGTTTTGCCGGGATGGCGTACATGAAGAGCAATGATTATAGCCAATTCTTCCAAGTTACTTCCTTGAAGTTTCTGTCGTTTACGTGTGTCTCATTTCTGTATATGCGTCACTGTCCTTATTACACCTCAATATAGTTCCAAGTATGTCAGTTGTCTCACAGTATATTTCCAAGTATGTGAGTTGTCTCAATGCTGAAAAGTAATGAAACACGCTTTCCGTCCTATTTCATACTTTAAGTGATTTTATTTCTTCTGATTGTGTTTTACAGTGGTGGAGGAGGGCCTATGGGAATGTGGGCTTTCTTACGAGTGCAGGATACTCCTCTTCAAAGCCATTCACAACCTGCTGGAAAGGTATGCAAAAGAACTATTCTTCTTATGAACTTCATGTGACATTGATCTGCCTGTTCCTTGTTCTCTTGTGATGTGCAGCCAACAGTATTTACCAACGACTGTGCAATAACTTGAACCATATTACTTTATATCAAAACACAAAAAGTGAAGGAGAAAGAAAAGATAAAAAGTCTTCAGTGGCCTTTATAGTGTGAGTCATTTCTCAACTCTCAATAGATCAACAAGAAAGTGAGCCATGTACGTCTTGATGTTGAGATACCTATGTCATTGGCTGTCCTGTCATTATGAAAGTTTACCATTTCATGGAACTTATTTTTCTTTTTGTTGACAGATGTCTGATGGATAAGGATTTTGTGCGCATTGGGAAGTGGTTTATCAAGCCATACGAACTGGAGGAGAAGCACCTTGGCACCAGGTGATTACAAAATGACCTGGTTTATTCAGATCTTCCCTAGATGTTTCTTTCATTGCCCCTCTCATGGTAAAATGCTGTGAGAGTGTTAGCTCATTCTTATTTCAGCTGTGGGTAGCTAAATTCACTTCATGTTCACACAATCAGCTGCAGTGTTCTGGTGTCTTCTACAGACTTTCTCACGGTGTTACGGCAGGGTTGTTGGAACATTAAAGAAATGTTTAGGAATTCATTGGCAGTTGGTGGCACTTGTGAGAAGGATGCTGGAATTTTTGTCTTTAGGTGATGAATTTGCAAGTAGTAGCAAAATTTGCTGTCAAATGTGTGACTAGGGTGACAGCATTTCGAGGGAGATGGCACTAGACAGAAAAATGTGAGAGATTATTGCCGTGTTCTGGAAAATCCAAAGCGATAGGCAGGTGAGTGTTTACATTGATATTTGCAGAGCATTGCAGTAAGACAGTTTGCTAGTTTTGTGTGTGTGTGTGTACTTGTGCACATACTTGTGTTTGTACTCTCAGTGAGTTCTATGTTATTTGTCTTGTTCTTATATGACCACTTGTCCATAGACTTTGCATGCATACAGTATCTGCTGGATGTATTGAAAATAGTGAAAACAAAAAACATCTAGACAGTGACAGTCTTGTGACTTAAAACAGCTGGCTGATGAGAGAGGTGAGAGTAGTGACAACAGCTGGACCCCTAAACAGCTCCACAACAGTGTAGCACCAGGGAGTCATACAGAACAAAGCCTCAGAGTGCACAGCACACTGGCCCTCATCATACATGCTGTACTGCAGCAAAGACCACTCTCAAGTCCACTCCTGACAGATAAAAATAAGATGAAGCTGCTTTAGTGAGTCTGCAGTCACTGGCATAACTGAAAAAATCAGATTAAACACATTTCCTTGTCTGACAAAGTTCCCGTTCCCATCGTATGTGTGCATCCCTTCCTGGCTACAGTTTTCTGTCGTCTCACTGATACTTCTAGCAGAATAATGTGCCATGTCACAAAGCGCATTTTAAAGCACATTAAAACATTTTAGAAAAGTTCTCGGGTAGACAAGAACAAATTCATGGTACTGTATGTGAGAGGCCTGCACATTCTTCGGCCCTCGGCCCAATGGAGCATCTCTGGGAAGAGATGGAACTGGCTGAATATACACCCTCCCCAACCCCCCACTGTATATACAGCAACTGTGTGATGCAGTCAAATCAGCATGGATTCAAATTGCTGTGAACCCCTTTGGATATCTCGTAAAATCGATGCCCCGAAGGATCCTGGCTTTTCTGGAAGCAAAGGGATGTCCGACCTGGCACCAGATGAGTGTGACTAATAATCTGGTTACTGAATGTAGATAAAGGGGAGAGAGATGGAGAGAGAGGAGGGAGGAGAGAGAGAGTGACAGAGAGAATGAGTTTAATTTTAAAAGTAAAAGGTATTTGAAGCAATCGACAAAATTAATATGAGGTAAGGAGAATGATAAGAAAATAATAAGACAATGGTAGAGCACTAAGATTCAAGAGTCTTCATTTGGCCTCATTAAGACAAAAAAAAAAAAAATTACAATGCGCCATTTCAGAAAGAAGAGTCAACTATGCCACTTTAGAGCTGACCCTCTCAGACTCCATGAAACAGTAAGGAGCTCTCCTCACCCTCAAGTGGGTGCGTAAGGGTTGTCTATGAGTGTGTGATGAAAAAAGAGAGAAAAAGAGGATGGGAGAGAGATGAAAGACCTACTATTAGGGGTTGTGATACATGTGTTCATACCTAACTGCTCAGTACAGGACTTCTGGTTTGGTAAACATCGTGAACGGAAAAATTGTTCACTGGGCATGGATTAACGCAATGTACAAAACTACTCACCGGTCGTGATAAATTATCCACATGAATAACTTCGTGATTGTCTTATTATTCCAACCTTTAGTGCCTTAAAGTATGTACATGCTCTTGTTTGTTTAACAAGGTATAGGAAAACTTGTAAAACATTATTTTGAAATTGTTTTCCTGGAAGATAATTTCATTTTGGTAATTTTTTTTTTTTATATATACTTTTTTGTATTGTTGCACCCCAGGTTGTTACACATATGTATGCATGAGTATACATGTATATGTGCCTGAATTCACAGAATACTTCTATGTGCCTCTTTTTGTGTGTATTGTGTGTGTGTGTGTGTGTGTGTGTGTTCTGTGTGTTCATGCATAAGTGTGTTTGTGTGCCCATCACAGACAACGGAGACCGGAGGTTTGGAAAGCCCCCCTCCTGGGCTCTTAGACAGGAGAGAAATGTCTGTCATTGGGATTACTTCTGTGCCCTTATGTGTATGAGAGAGAGAGGGAGAGAATGTGTGTGTGTGTGTGTGTGTGAGGGAGAGAGATGAGTGGGGGGGGCAGGAGGGTGGAGATGAGGGAGGGCCCTGTTAAGGAGGGTCGCCTTATTCTTCTCTAGTTTGTAGTTTGACAGCTTTGTCTGTGCCACACTGTCAGCTGCTGCACCTCCTGCAGAGTCCACTGAGCCATCCGCCAGTGAATTATTGAACAGCATGTTCTAGCGAGAGAGAGAGAGAGAGAGAGAGAGAGAGAGAGAGAGAGGGGCAAAGGGAGAGGGAGAGAGGGAGAGACAGAGAGAGAGAGAAAGAGAGAGAGGGAGAGACAGAGAGAGAGAGAGAGGCAAAGGGAGAGAGAGAGAGGGAGAGAGAGAGAGAGGGGGGGAGAGAGAGAGAGAGAGAGAGAGAAAGAATATCCGAATGTGTGTCGACTCTCATTCACTTTTTCTTTTTTTTGTTTTTTGCAAACACCCACCCACCCAGGTCTGTGCACATACCTTTGCACAGACACAGACAAACAGTAATACATACGTGCAATGTTATTTAACTGAATAGGACACATTTTTGTAATTGATAAAATTAAAAAAAAAAAAAAAAAGATTCTACAAATCTGCCGGAACAGGAACTGGCATGCACAAAAATGTACACGCATGCTGAAAACAGCTAAAATTATGAAGGCTTACACATGTTTTCCCCGTTTTGTACCGTATCAAAGATTCTAAGCCTTAAGACAGAGGCTTTAATATCCCATCGGGGCCCTGCTGCTGCCTATCATTCACCTATGGCCTTTGGGTATTAGGAGCTCTGGCTCATCTCTAAAGAGATACCACCCCCTTCAGATTTCTTTTCCTTCACTTATCTCATCTCCCGTGCTTCTTTGTGTCTGAGACAGTGTGCACAAAATATTGGTAACGGATTGCATCATACACCCAAAGAGAAACAGAGCAAAAAGGGAAGGAGAATGGGGCTTCATAAATTAACCATGAGTATGACAGTGGAAGGATTAAATTTGGTGTTTCCCCTGCTTTGAATCACAATGCAGAACAAGGTGTATGACCCACGAACACACACACACACACACACACACACTCAATATATGTTTGTGTGTATTCATCTAGATGGCTTCTTTAGCCTGTCTTGGCTAAGGGGGGTTGACAAATGACATTGAGACATTAGCCATCTCCTTGGCAACGGACGCTGGGTGTCAGGCTGCAGCACAAGGTCACGATGCTGCCAGCTCAGGAAAGCCGAAAACGACACAGTCTCCCTCCACTCGCAGGTTCTTAAGCCCTGCAATGACAGACTGTAAATCAGTTTTTCTCTCATTGAATAAGTATAAAATGTTAACAGACTGCTACAGTGCATACCAGGAAAATGCAGGCTGGTTTCAGACTGATCTAAGATCAGGTAAGGGGTGTATCTCCCTGGAGTTCTGTAGTGTATGGGTCACAGACAAGACCTGCTGATTAGGCTTTGAACTTATTAAGCAAAAGATCAGTTTGACTACATTGAAAGTAGTCAAGATTTCTGTTTTTAGACTGATTTGTAGAGGAAGATTTGATGATCAAATACATATACTACACTACACATTATCATCTCTCCTTTCTTCTGCATATTTAAAGTGTCATGTAGGTGTTGTTAATATCATGATGCAGTGGTATACAATAAGTATGTGATATTCTAAATGTTGTTATATATTAATATCTGTAACATCTGCCAGCCACAGCACTTGAACAGTGTCATATTTGATCATACATAAATCTGCCATAATTATAATCATACATAATATACAAAAGATAGAAGCCTAATTATGGCATAACAAGTGTCTTCTATGAATGAATATAAAGCTCTTATATTCATTAATACATCTCTTTTCCCCTATGTATGCTGACAGTGACCTAGTTCATCAAACCTGATCAATAGATTTTATGTATTTCCTTACTCTTAGAGACTGTTGTAAACAGAGAGGAAAAGCAGTCAGAATTCAGTCTCTTTGTCTCTCTCTCTCTCTCTCTCTCTCTCTCTCTCTCTCTCTCTCTCTTTCTCTCTCTCTCCTCTATGTAGAAAATAAGTGCAAAGAAAGACTCATAACGCTTATGACAGATTATAACAGGTCCATACATCATAACAGAAATCAGTGAATCTTGTCAACTCATTTTACAGCCATTCCAGTAAATACCATTGTAGATTGTAGGTTATAAACTTGTGTGTACATTTTTCTCTATAGTTTTGTTATATTTCCTGTTATATTCAACAGTTACATTCCCTGCATGTGGCTGAAAACAGTGCAAACGCTTGAATGGAAGTGTTTTTATGTTGTTCACATTCTGACAGCTACTCTGAATTTTAATATACTGAGCTTGAGTCAAAAACATTTGTAGTAATGTTTATGGATGTGTTTCATACGTGCATCATCTGCTTATTACACCAAAGTCATGTGGAATTTCAGCAAAATTGGTGGCAAAACCTTGCAGTTGAAATACCCTAATATTTGGCTTTTTAATCAACCTTAATCAACCTTGTTGATTAAAATCACTGTTTGTTAGTGACCTGCTACTAGTAATTTCCATCAACCATAGACCCTGTCTCTTGTAGAAATGCCTCTTAAAGAGAAATGAAGTGCTAAAAATAGTCTGGTACTGTTTCACAGATTGTACTCTCATTCATGCATTCTCATGCCTGCTCTCATCTGCCAACGGCATGACATTACCATCAACAAACAAAGACGACATGAAGATGGGTCACACAGAGATTATATAGAGAGAAATCACCTGTGCATAGAAAAACCCAAACCAAGCTGCCACACAGACCACATGCTGTGTGTATTGTGAGTGGATATGAAGTGAGTTTCATAAAGATGCAATTCTATCTGTTTGTACCTTGGGAAGAAAACAGGTCTGTATTGGATTGCCCATGTGAAAAAGGACAATACTGCAGCACAACCTGGTTTTTACTCTGCATGAATACTTATAAATATTATGAAGAATTACCAAAAATTCAAAATATTAAGTACATCTTTTAAGTAAACCTTTACATTATGAATAAATGGTGTGCATTGTGAGGATAGGTAGGGTTAAGATATGAATGAATGCAGAAGATTACTGATTTGCTTGTTTATTCTTCACTCATTTTTAGTTTGATTCAGTGCAATGGTAATTACTCACTTATGTCCACGCAGAAGTGAGTCATTAACCAAGACATTCATAGTACCATCCTGTGCCATGCATAAGGTCAACAGCTCAATTCCACTTAATGTAACACAGTGTCAAGCATTCAAACAGTGCTACTGATCCACATGTACACAAACACACACACACACACACACACACACACACACACACACAGGTACAGTATTCATTGTGTGATTTAGCAGCATTACTTGGAATATCATTGAGCATGGGATGTGAGACTCACACAGACACACATGCACACACATCTCTAAGGATGGTAATTGGAGTGGTCATGAATTAGGTCTCTCTTGCTCTGCAACCTCTGATTGATTTCAGCATAAAAGTATTAATTGCACATGGTACTAACCCATTAAGCCATGCAGTGATACCAGTGTTATTTTTGGAGAGATTGCAGAGTGCAGTGCTGCAATATTCACTCCTCCCTCTCTTTTCCGTTCTATCGTATTCGTGTGGTAAATAAATTCATTAAGTCTCTTCAAGACATACAGATTCAAAATTCTGTTTGTACAAGAAATCATGTTAAGTTTATACAGATGGTCATCAGTAAGATAACTCTTATCCTTCAATTTAATCAGTAACTGTATCTTGTGTTATAGCACTCAGTAGCTTTGCAATGTGTGGCTTTCTCCATATGAAACTTACGGGGATTTGTGAAGCCTGCACTGGCATGAAATAGGTTTTTTTTAAATTAAATTTTTTTTTTTTTACCCATTTGACAGTTGAATTGTGTGCATGTTTGAACATTAAAATGTCATATGTTGATTTTTTTTTCCAGGTGAGTGAGTCACGTTTGTTTGGCTCAGAAGTAATATGTTATGAGTCCAACCTCTATGAGCCATAGTTTTCTCTTCACGCATTTGCCTGTCTAAAAGATTGAAAACAAAAAGATAATTAGGGAGGACAACATGACAGCTAAGAAAATTGATGTGATTTTTCAGATGCCACTCATTTGGACTAACTCAATCTAATTATGTGCAGGTATTCAAGTTCTGGTACTAAAATTAAAACTCTGTGATCAAAGCAGACTCTTCAGACACTGATCTCTGAGCAACAATGTGAAAGTTTTTTGGTGTTTTCTCAGTAGGTCACACTAGTTTTGATTATGTCACTCGTTAAATCTTTGACATTGTAATGAGAACTCTAATTAAGCTGGTCACAGTGTACAGCAAATTTACAAAAGCAGCAACAATTAACTGGAAGCCATTACATAAACAACAATGCCAAAACAGGAACACTGATAAAATTAATTAATTACTTTCAATTATACTTTTTAAGGAATAAGGTACAGTTCTTTCTTATTTAGTTAACGTTACCTTAAGATCTCCTTTTCAAAACAGTGCACTCAAATCTGCTACCATAACCAGGACAACAAATGTGTGTGAACTTTCTGTGTATTTCTGAAGACACCATACACGTATCAGTTGAAAATACTTGTCCAAGTCTCTTGGTTAAAACACCACAGGGAATGGGACGCAGCTTTGTTTTTCCCTTTTGCCATCTGCCTCTTCTGGGTAAAAAAAAAAAAAAAATCCACTATTCTAACAGCAGTCTGTCTTTTAATTCCATATTGTAAGGGCTACTTAGTTGAATGATGGCATAATCTACGCTCAGTGTAGTGATTAGTATCAGTGTTGTGGCTGATTTCTTGTTTGTGATTTTGATGAGATTGTAGATATGAGCTTTGTAGACTCATATCATAAGGGTATATGGAGCTAATTGATGAGCTAAGCTTCTCTTCAACTGTCATCTCTCCACCCACCGTTGGCAGGTTTGACATGGCATGAATAGATTTAATCTTCACTTAATCCACCTTTCAGTGAAAAACCATTGAAGTGATGAAGTCTCAGTGCATTGCTACTGAATTAAGATGCGTTAATTGCATGCTCTCTGCATCAGACAACAATTTGAATTTGGTTAAACAATTATTAACAATTATTTATCCCCTGTGGTTGGAAAATTAGTTTTGTCATGATAATTGTTCTAGTTTTGATTAAACATGAGGCCCAAAACCACGCCTATAAACCCTTGATATTGCAAGAGTGTCCACAATGAGAGTAGACCTCAACAAGCTTCTAAAAAGGTTTCAGGTGTATTTTGAACATTTACGTGTTAGTGCTCTTGTAATTCTATCATACTGTCTTTTTGTAATATTTGTAGAAGGTTTTGCACATAATATTTCCATTAATGGTTTTTTATTATGTAATCATCTGAATTTATGAATCACACTTGTCGAACATATAGTATTTAATAAACCCATTAGTCTTTGAACTAATTATAGGATATTAAACTACAGGAGAAGAGGTACTATTTGGTAAATAAAAGGTCTTTCATAAATGAGAGGTTTATTTTAATGTTATGTAAGTGGTATTGTTTATGACTGAATCACCTGAGATGATTGAGAAAATAAGAAGCAAGAACTTGCTCCAATGTCTGACTGAAGGACAGTCAACACAAACTTGTATGCAAGTTTCTTTTTCTCAAGCAAATCTATGCTCTTTGGGGGACTTTTAAGCCTTTTTTTGATTACCTAGTAATGCAAGAGGGATGTTGCTGTGTCTGCATACACAGTTATTCCTGGTCAGGGCTTGGCTGATTGGGGTTGTTGAAGGCATCGGTGTTCTCTAGGACAGCTATGATAAAATGCTTGAGTGGGCATTTGTGTGATAGCGGTGAGATTTATTTGCTTGTAAGTTTGATGCACATGTAACAGATCTGTCCTGAGCTGGACTCAGAGACCTGCATGGCACGTACTGTCGCCAACATGTTTTTTAAGACTCCGGGAAAGGGATTTACCCGTGGCATTGCCCTTGACTGGCTAACCTCATACACAGTGGGAATCTGAATTATTTAAACACAAAGTGCAATAGAGGCAGGTGAATGCAGTTGTTCCATCTTGTGTGGGCGTGCGTGTGTGTGGGTAATGTGTATGTGCACATGAGTGTGTGTGAGCACAAGCTCTCAAGCAGTGCTGAAACAGGCTCTTCATTTATCTCTGATGCTCTGGTTTTTTGTGAGCTTGAGGAATGTTTTTGTGTCACAAAGATATCTGTCATCAGCTTTGTGTGCAGCCCTTTCTTCAGGTCATGTTAGTGGAAGAATCTTGCATTTTTAATCTTACGATCTTACATTATTTTCCTTACATTATTTCTCAAACCCTGCATTTATAAAACAATGGATTGAATGGATTTCTCCTTTTTCAGTTCAGATTTTTTTTCAGATTTTACAATATTGAGAACAACTGAATCTAAGATAATTTGTAAAAAGCCAAAAACAATTTCTGACAGTCCTTTGTTCCTTGTGGTTATTTCTAAGTTTTTTTTTATTATTATTATCATAGACTAACTGAAAAAGGAATGAAGATTAGAAGATTAATGAATAAAAACTAAGAATAATTCATTGTCAGAGGTTTCCTGGTGAATGCACAATCCCACAATACTACCAAGACACTGCCAACAGATGGTGATTACTATTATGTTTACCAACCATGCACCGCAGACCTTGAGCTTTTTTTTTTTTTGTTGTTGTTGTTGTTTTTGTTTTTTTTAAGCGTAAACTGTAGAGACATGTTTTTTCTTTGTTTTATAGTGAGCACCTCTCCTGTTCCTTCACCTTCTTTCTCCATGGAGAGAGCAGTGTGTGCACCAGCGTGGAGATTGCCCGGCACCAACCAGTCTACCATGTCACTGAGGAGCACATAAGCCTGGCCCAAACCTCCTCTGGCCCCATTCAAGGTGAGAAATCACACAAGGACAGGCCGGCTAGATTAGATTAAATTAAATCCTATTCCTCATTATTGCAGCTAATACCTTTTACTTATTACCTCTGCTGATATACAGCGCTAGTAGATGACAACCCACCAACTTTTTCTTTTTTTTTACTATTAGATTTGCAATATAAGTACTATTTAATAATACATTATTGTGTAATCACCCCTGACCAGGGATTCCATTTTAAATGCTTATGCAGGGCAGGTTTGCTCCAAGCAATTTTAAAGGCACTGAAGCAGTATGTTTGGGCATTCAGAAGATCTCCAAAGGATCTTGTATCAGTTCATTTTTTTTCCTTCAAGATATTAATGGAATAAATTAACTTGATATTTGAATTCTTCTAATGCTGGAAGCCTAATTGATATGAGAAACTTAAGATGGTGAAACACAAGTGCAGCTTAAAGAGTTCCACTTTTTAATTGTTGTTAATTCATCTTTCGCACAACTCTTTGCTTTCGGCATTTTTTGCTGGTTTTTGTCTGCATTACAGCTGTAGCCTTATACTATATTTCTCTCTAGCTGCTGTCATACTCTGTTGCCCATGTATTGTTGAGTCATGATCTTTTTAACTCTTTGTCTTTGTTCATGTTCTTCAGTGGTTCTGAGTCCATATGGCCTCAAGGGGACACTGACAGGGCAAGCTTATAAAATGAGTGACCCAGCAGTGCGTAAGCTAATGGAGGAGTGGAGCTACTTCTACCCCATGGTTCTGCGTCGCCATGAAGGTGAAAAAGAAGATGGAGAACCCACCTATGACTCTCATAGCCATGTCGCTGTAGAAGTTATCGTAGGTATGGAACCTAAACTCATTTGCTGCTTGTTTTCAGAGGTGATGGCAGACTGATTATGACTGGTCATTGTAATAGGCTGAATTGTTTTTCTCTTTGAGATAATACTCAATAAAATTGAATAAAGCTTAATATGTGGTTGAACACATAATCAGGAAATTTTATTGTTTGAAAAGTTTGAATATTTGTTTAGTGCTAAAAATTCCAATATAAAAATCTGCTTCTCAGACACATTTTTAAAAAATGTTTCACTTGGAATATAAAATGAATCACTTGAATTAAGACGTTCCCTATGATACCTGTCAATATTTTAATTCAGTCCTTAGGTATTGTCCTTTACTGCATGTAATACGATTCCCAATAGGCACTTGGACACTGCTGTGCTGCTTTCTGTATGCTTAGAGGCTAAAATAAAAAAGGCATCATACCCAAATACAATATCAATTAATATCTGGTCACATGTGCACTTACATCCAGTCATAGTGGCTGTAGTTTGGGACTTAGTCCCATGAATTGACATGAATGCATGAAAGAAGAGTCAGAGTTTCTATCTAATTTATTTATGTTGAAAATGAATATTTAATAAAAACGTGGAAATCTGAACAAGATTCATATTTTATACTATATCTAATAATTAATTTAAACTATAATTCATAATACTCTGGTCGATACAGGATCAAAGCTTGTAGTACTCTTTTTCCCCAACAAAATGTGTTTTTTTTGGCCTGTGACTTCACTAAAATGTTTCGAAATGGCCACATGTGAATGAGTTTGAAATCCCTGCTCTATGAGAGCGCTGTTTGCTTTCTTCAGCTGAGGAGGGAGATAAAATCCACTTCAGTCATCTCAGACTCGATTAGGGCTTTATTGGCTGTAGGAGGCAGGTAGGGTTGGTGCCATATAGGGAGATGAAGTGGTGCCCAGGGAGAGGTGATAGCAGAGACATAACTGGTTTCAGGAGGAGGGCCTAGTAAACCTCTGAGCAAATCATAATCACAGTATTGTCTTTCTGATCTCCTCTCATTGATCAAACCCCCTGGTGTAAACCCTCTCCATCATCATGGAGAGAGTGAAAACAAATGTGAACTAATCTGGTCTCCCAGCTGGCTGACAGAATAACGTACTGTACAAATACTTTAAGACAGGTCCTCCTGTTTTTGTGGCTAATTGTTGACATAAAAAATAATAATTCTTTTTGTCGTCTGTCTTTTTTGGAGGGTTATGGTTTGGAGGGATATTTAGGTTATGGTGAAGAAGCACAGGGAAACACATATCTTTGGATATATATGTATATTTTTAAGTTATTTAAAGTGTTTCAAAATGTGTTTCACTCACTCCTCTGTAGCCGGTGTGAGGATGATCTATCCAGCAGCCTTTGTGCTCATTGCTCAGGCCGACCTGCCTGTGGAACAACCACCATCTGTTGCTGGAGTTCAGGGTGGGGGCAGAGATGCCGCCAACTGTGGGATCCCTCTCACTCCACCCACCTCACCACAGCAACCGTGCTCAGGTAATCCTGCACTCATCAGCCAGCCTAGGAAACACTGCTAGATTTTCTGCACCTGCACAAAACACTTTTATATCCACTGAAACTGCTTGAATTTGTCCTAAAGAAACTACAATGGGAAAAATAACTATTTGTGTGATGGTGGAGGAGAGGGCCAATATAGATAAATTCTCCCGTAAGCCTAATCTTAATAACCAATATGATTCAAATATTTATGGCCCTGTAGTCAGCTTGTAAGCAAATAGTGAATATTAAGATATTGGCAAAAATATTGAGTATGAAGATATTATGACCATGCAAATATTATCTGAGAATTGTGAAGTGTGATGTGAAGTGGTGTAGACCTTGCTGTGCGTAGATGAACTAAATTATGTCAGAATATTTGGCAAAAGAGCTTAAAAAAGAAAAATGCCAAGAATGACTTTGTTCCCTTATGTAATTATTCCCAACCACCACCAAATGACTTGGAATTTTTTTTTTCCCTCATCGGCTTATTCTCTTTTTCTTTTTTTTCTTTTCTATTCTTTCTTTCTTTCTTTCTTTCTTTCTTTCTTTCTTTTCTGCTTGATTTGCTTTGATCACCATTTTGTAACTTTATCTTTCTTTTTCTTTTGATTACTTGCATTACTTTTTTATATCTTTCTTTTTTCCCATTCTGATCCCTTTTCTGTTTTAAGGAAACACTGTGTAAACATGTAAAAATGCTTATAATCACATCACAATATGCACAGCAGATACCAAGCAAAGAAAAAAGGGAAAAAATAGAGAAAAATAAAATGATTGGCCTGCTGAAGAAAAAAAAAAAACCCAATTTGTAACAGAAAAGTGACAACGGTACAGAGATTTCTCATACATTGTGGTCTATGTCTTTAGATGACACCAGTTTTCAGGCACCTGTCAACAGTGTCTCTGGCCAGGACGGTGGCTTAACTGTAAGCCCAAAACACTCTGGTAGGAAGATGACCAGTGAGATGGTTCATCAGGCATGGAAGGAGTGTTACCTGAACCAACTGCAGCGCAAGTAAGTGACAGCAAATGAGGAATTTTGCCATTAGTTTTCCCTCAGAGGAATAAATCAAGTGTTCATATGAGATGTTGTCCTCAAAGTATAACCCTGTATTTAGTCATTTTAATGGCATATATTTTGGGAAACAGACATTTATCCACATGGAACTGTACAGAATGACACTGTGTAATATTGGCATGCACTGTTGTAAAATACAGTAATGCTCTGTAAATAGATCAGGAAGACAATGCAAACCATGTACACTAATGCTTACGGTGACTTACTGCTAATGTATTTTATAGCTATTTACTGTAAAATTACAGTACACCATTACTAACTCTGATGCAAGTACATCACTGTGGAATGTACAAAAAAAAATGGTTTGTATGTGTATGATGACAAGAATGATATCTGATTAGGGCAAGCAATAACAAACCAGAAGATGTAGTAGTTGTTGAGCTGGCAGGTGATAGATTATTACATACTGACTTTCCCACTTCTGCACTTAGATGCAATCTGACAAATGGTAATGAAATGAAGGAAGTTTCACATGAGACGTCTCCATGGGACTTCACCAACACGGGGGAGAGGGCACAGTGCAACTGCTCCAGGTCAGCGCTCAAAGAAACCTTTAGGGCCCCGTTTACACACATCACTTATACATCAACATTTTTTACCTATGCTAAAACAGTAGTAAGGGCAATGAATGGAGTACGACAAACACCTTGACTAGTTTTTGACAACATACAAGTGTCTCTAAATGAAAGTTGAAAGTATTCTGAAAAAAGAACCCCACAGACTTCACTCTAACATCCTCTGAATTGTCAGTAGGGTGACCGTTGCTTGGTTTACCATAACTTTTTTGAGAAGTATGGAACTATCAATCTTCATGTGTGCTTAGTTTGCATAAGTCCACTTTTGTTTTAAACTGTTTGTTGCTCTCCGATACCACAGTAATGTAACATGCCTTCTATTACTATGAGTTATTTTTGGCACTTTTGTGTGATGGATATCTGGATCCTACTCCTGTTATTTGTCCTTGAAGGTTGAAGCAGCAAAAACAGCAGCAACAGCAGCAAGCCAACACTTCCACTGCCAGCTCACAACCTATTGCCAACTCTGTGCCCTCCTCCTGCTCCAACCCCAACTTACACCCACCTTCTTCTACACTCAAGCACAAAACTGCTGACAAGCCTGACAAGTCAGACAAAGGGCCCAAGCGGTCCACAGTCACTCCCTTCCATCACCGCCTGTCAGTTGGCCAAGAAGCCTGTCCAGAGCATGACTCTTCTGCTGGCCCTCAGCTTGGTTTGGTGGCCCTGGAGACCCCTCTGGACCCTCTTCCCAGCTGCAAGTATTCAAAGCCACTGTCAGCCATCAGAAAAGGCCCAGAGTCTCTCCTTCACTCCCCAATGTCACCACTTCCCCCTACCCTAAGTCCACATCCACGGGTGCAGGACCAGGAGGTGCTGGAGACCCAGGTCAGCTTGCCCAGCTGTACTGAGGGACCTTTGTGCCCAGGACCCATGGAACTGAGTGAAACAGCATTGTACACGTCCCCACTTAGCCACAGAGAACCTGGAGGTGACTGGTGGAAGAGTTATAAGATCCCGAGTGTGGAGAGGGTGGAGTATAAACCTCCTGAGTTGCCCTGCGATGTACTGGAGAACAAGCCAGAGAGTGTAAATGACGGGACTGCACTAAAGAGGTACACCCACACACCCACCCGACACACACACACACACACAGACACACACAAACACACACACACACACACACACACACACACACACACACACACACACACAGATCTCACAGCCTATAATAAGTTCTCTCTTCCTTGCAGACTTTTCACGCAGACTCAGAAAAATTTCAAAATTTCTGAAGAGCAGATAAGGGAACACATTAGCAACCTGGGACTCCTGCAACAGCCTGGTGTGGAGGAGATGTGTGACCCTGGAGATGATCCCTATGACTTCAAGGAGGGGGACATAGAGTATAGCTTTCCCACCACCAAGAGACTGAAGGGCCAGTCAAGAGAAAAGACTAACAAGTCAAAGGTAAGTTTGCAAAGCAAATGCGGGTTTGTAGATCAGCACTGCGGAAAACGATGATTTTAAATTAAAAATAATAACTCTAATGATCATACTGTCATACATAATGTCATTAAGCCTGATTAATGATTCCTGTGATGCAGGTCATTGTCATGTAGTGCCGTTTCTAATTGGAAAAAGGATTTAAGCAACACTGACAGTCACATGCGCAGGAACAGATTTTTGCTTAGGAGTGCTGCACAGTATAAATGCGTGCATGACTATGTATGTGCACATGCTTACACACTTTCCTTTAACACTCATTACAAGTTACTTTCACTTCCTGTCGACAACCTAACTGTCATAATCAAATGAAATATGAAGTATTTCAAAATGAAGCAAATGATGTAAGACGCTAAGTAACCAGGAACACACTTTAATATTAAATATCAAAAGGAGATCAACATTCCCCTATTTACCAGCATAGGGACAAACACTGTGCATACATCCCGTTATGTTTACCTCCATGTCAGTTTTCACGAACACTGTACATACATTCCCTTATGTTTACCTCCACGTCAGTTTTCACAAACACTGTACCTACATCCCGTTATGTTTAGCTCCATGTCAGATTTGTTCCTCAATCAAGTTGAGTTTAATTTTCATATTTTCTTATACAAAAAATATATGTACATGTTTTTGTTTTGTTTTTTTACACATTTTTATACCTTTTACATTTTTTAACAATACAACAACAATAACTATACATCAGTGACAACAATACCAGTTAATAAAGTTCAGTTCAAGGGAAAAACTGATCTTTCCTTCAACGTGGTAGAAACCCTTCTCTCTTGCCTTGCAGCAAACAAAGCAAAAAAAAAAAGTTTTTTATCTGACACAGTGCAGTCACTGCCACTTGAACTGCTCTAGCAGCGAAAGAGCTTGGTATAGTGGAGGAAGATTGAGCAGGTGTAGCAGAGACACTCGTACAGCAACTGGACACTGCGTCCTCTTGTTCTGTTTCTACTTGCTTTTGGGCTTTTAGAAGTAAACAATCAATATTCTTTTCTGCGCCATCGATTAGCTCCTGCTACCAAGCAGGTCTAACTGCAGTACTACATGACACGCCTACTACACGACATGCCAACTATGGTTATGGTTAGGGCTGTGGTTAGGCTTAGCATTAGGGGTCTGTGACGTCGCATACTAATCCTGGAAGTTATTTCAGAGGTGTGCCATGCACTAAAGTGGGTGTGTCATGTACTGAAGTGGGTGTGTCGTGTAGTAAAGTGGGCGTGTCGTGTTGTCTGCCTTGACTGCAGATAGACTCTTCTCCCTGCTACCAGTAAATCTCTCCCCAAGTTTAGCTGATGGCGACCCTTACACTTTGACCTGATGTGAATTAATTAAACTCACAATATTTTAAACATCCATATATTTTCTGACAGGCTCCTAATCATGTGCTGTTCAAGATTTAAAACAAATGTTCAGATAGCCCATTAGTTTTGGTAAAATAGCCAACTATTTACACACTGTGTGTTCCACCCCTTGTCAAAAGGTGGTGCTGCAGCACCCTTACCACTCCCCTTCCCACGCCCAAGCTGACAGTGACAAATCAGCTTACATATTGAATACTGATTAAGGCCTCTGAGATGCGTAACCAGTTAGTAAGTTTGGAGAGCTAAATATAAGGCTATATTAAAACACAGCAAACTACCAAATCTCATTGAATTAGTGCCATTCACCCTAATTCAAGTCTAGATTTTGGAAGTCAGTTAGAATTTTCATTAATTTAATTAATCAATTGCTTTTTTCGCATGTTTATTCTGAAGTTTTAAGATTAAGATCTTAAGCACATCTCTACTTATCTTTTTCTATAAACAAGCATGTTTACATATCTACTCATATACATATACATAATAAATACAATTCAAATCTAATAAAGAAATGTAATCAAGTGGAACCTTTAACTAAGATTTCACAGCACGGCAAGCATTAATAGGGAGTCTGTTGGTATCTGTATTTTTGGTTTTAATATTCATGGAAAAATTATTCTAAACACATATTTTCTAGTTTAAATGCTATGGGTTTTTTTCTGTGCGACAAGTGTTCTACTTGAAGACTTAACTCGCAATGAAATTGCTCTCCATTTCTTAGAAGACTCTAGATGAAACTGTCAGGACTACATATTTATGTATGTATCTGGTGCACATTTAATTCTGCACAATTCCCCATCATTCTGATATCACTTTGCAGCTTTTTGACTCATAAAAAGTGACATATATTTTAATCAATCAATATCTCAGCCAAGATGCTTTCATCGTGATGCACACTGGAAGCAATAAATATCTGTACACATTAACATAATGTTGTAATGCTTCGAACTTGCAAAGAAACAAAAATTTATTTGTTGGAATGCTTCCACTTTTTTTTTTTTTTTGTAGTGCTTTAGTTTGACCACGCTATTATTATCAATCAACTATTCAAAAATAAAGTAAAAATTACTTGATAAAAAATATCATTTTTGATGGTAGAATGACATTTTCCACTCCCTTTTCTTTGTGGGCATTGCCACTTTAATGTATCATGCTCAGCAGATTTCATGCAATTAGGGGTTGATTTACACAAGTATTTTATATTTTTCATCTGCTGGTGCTCTAATTAAATCAGACCCATAGTTTTAAACAGTCAGCATCTGCAAGATCCTTTCATGTAACTGGCAGCATGTTTTCATGGTAATTGCATAGTACAACCACTCACATGCTATTTATAACATATACATAAATAGCATATATATATATATACACACACATTTACTGTCAGCTTAAAACACGTACCTTGAAACTGCACTCACAGAACACTTTATGAGGGATACTGACCTTAAAGCTACACTAAATGTACAGACTTTGGCCCATGTCACCATGCCACTGTTGACTGGATATTATTTGGGTGACAGACCATTGTCCGTGCAGCAGTGACACTGACATGATAGTGACCGATACACTGAATGGTACACTGCCTGATACGCTGATACTATACAGTCTATTTTTACTGTGGTTTTCAGTTTGGGTGACTGGCCCTCAGTTTGGGTGACTGGCAAAATGTGAGCTGGTTTTACACAGACATTAATCTTTACTAGATAGTACCCTCCTGACAACGAGCAAGTACATCAAGCATACAGCTAACAGTCTGGTCTTCTTAATGTTTTTTTTTTTTTTGTATGTTTGTCTTTCTAGGGAGAGGAGATAAGTGGCAATAGTGCTGTTGAAGGGAAGGATGCAATGTCCATTTTTAGCACAGCTCCAAAATCAGGTAAGCAGACTTTTTCATGAAGTACCTTTTAAAGTGGGTCAAGCACAGGCATAGATTATGTGGTGGATATAATGGATGTGAGGGATGTCTCCTGTTGTATCAAGGGACCAGTGAATTATCCCCATCAACAATTTTCATCTGCAGCGTTTTTACCTTTTTAGGTAAAAGTCTTTTTGTCTGTTGGAACAGGGATCATTTTAGCTAACTGTCCTGGGATCCCCTCATTCTTCCTCCCAGCATTTCGTGTACTCTGCTAATTTGATTGGTTTACATAGGGCACATACTGCTTAGTCATTCAAAACAGCAGCGAACTGTTTTGTCAAAATAC
The DNA here is from genome assembly GCF_902362185.1 of Chanos chanos. Classification (NCBI taxonomy): domain Eukaryota; kingdom Metazoa; phylum Chordata; class Actinopteri; order Gonorynchiformes; family Chanidae; genus Chanos; species Chanos chanos. The sequence goes on from NC_044497.1 coordinate 39,461,675, forward strand.
AGCATACTCCGATGAGATAGTACATTTCATTTTATGCTCCACAAGACAGATACTTCTAATGAGAATGTCAAACAATCACAGCCATCCAACAAGACCATTGTGTGCAAGAACAAAAATTAGTCACATTGAGATGGTGTTTTTTATACTATTGGATAATAGTTTTGAATAATATTTAAGATATTAGGTTATTATGATTTCAAGATGTTACCTATAAAATCTGTAATCTTTGTTACCAGACATAGCTATTTAAAATAAAACTAAAATGAAAAACAGAAGTTAGTTTGAAGTAAGACATAGTGAGCAAATAAATGTAACTGTTAGATACCTTTAAACTATTTGAATTCTTAGGTTCTATCAAAATAGTTACCTGCTGGTTTAGCTGTATTAAGTTAGACTCTCAGTCGCTAATGATAGCAATAGCTAGTATGTAGCCCCAGGCCTAGAAGCTAATCCCCATTTAGGTAGCTATTAAATAATGCAAGCTTTTAAAGATCAGACAAGCTATCTACACAAATGCTCTTGTCACAATATTAAGTCCCTTTTCTTTCTTTTAGAATTACCTCAAGATGATGCAGCAACTAAAGGCAATGCTCCACTGACCAGAGAAAGAGATTTAGTAGTCCTCATCTCTGATTTGGAGAACATCTTTGATGAGGATGAGGATGAACTTGGGGTAAGTGATTGTTATTTGACAACCAAGACTGTGCTACACTTACGAAATCATTTGTCAAAAGTCCTTGCACTGCATTTTTACAAATTATGTTTCAAAAGCAAACACCATTTTGAAAACACCTGGAATAATTCCGTTTACATATTCTAAATGAGTAAGGTGTAACCTTGTTTTATGTTGATTCTTCCTCAGACAACATTTCCCAACCAGCAATCAGCCAAGACTGCACTTCCTGGTGCAGAGGAGCGCCCTCTGTCAATTGAGGGAAGAGTTGCAGTGCCATATCCCTCAAGTAAGGACACTTGAGTCATATTTAAGAAACAAATATTAAGTTATGTTTTATCTGTCATCTCCTTTTTGCTATGAACATTTAGCTCATTGGATAATGATATCGACAGATAGTGTGCAGAAAACAGTGGTCTGAGCTATGGATTTGAGACATTATCAGCAGGAGTTGTTGTGATGTTAACACGATAACACCCTTCCTCCACTTACAGCAGGCAAAATGCAACACTGATTGGTTCAACAGTGACTGTTAAAAGTTAACAGAAATTGTGAAAGTGTGAATAAAGGCCTTAATCTCTGTGTTGTGAAGATCTTGAGAGCTGTAAGAAAAGTGAACTACCTCTTTTTTCTTTCTTTTTTCTGTCCTTCTCCCTACACCTTCCTATGTCTCTCAGCAGTAGCAGAGCTTCAGCGTATGTTCCCAACACCCCCCTCTTTGGAGCAGCATCCTGCTTTCTCGCCCATTATGACCTATAGAGATACGCCCTGTCAGGAGCCACCCACCTCTTCAGCAGTGCTCGACCACCCCCCCGGCCCCATCACTAACACTCAGCTGGCTGAGTTCAAGATGGAAGTGGAGGAGTGCATGGCTAGCCCCAAAGCTGAGGACATACGGGTGAGCAGTAGTCCCAGTGACGGAGAATTAGTTGTAAATGATTACTGTTAATATTCCAAAAGGTGGTAATGCAATGTTTGCATCATACTTTCAACAACTTATGTTTATCAATGGTTTTTCCTGAGATACTTTAATCTAAAACTGATGCTTTTGTACTTTTGAGACTTGACACAAAACACTTGTAGTTGTCTTTGGCTAAGTGACCCTGACTTTTTGCCTGAGCATAAGGGTAGGGATAAGTTAGCACTGAGGTCTCTCCCCCAATTCCTCCTCTGCAGGACTTCTCATTTGTGTATCGTGTCCCCTCAATCCAGCCACAGATGGGCTGCTCCATGTTCGCCCCACTACGGACCCTACCCAGCCAGTGCTTGCCACCACTCAAGATCCCTGAACACTGCTATTACAGGCCTTCCTGGGCACTCCTGCCTAAGATGGATCATTTCAGCCTGCCCTCTCAGGGGCCCTTTATTCGTGAGGGATACATGTAAGTAACACTGATGCACATGTTTTAACTGAGGGATAAAGTACTCTCGGCCATGTTGCATACAGAAAGACTGACATTTGTGGATTGCTTGACATGAGCATTGTAATAGTTGGATAGCCTTGGACATGCTCTTGTGCCAACTGTAAGAATCAAATTTGATTGCAGTTAATAGACTCTGGTGTACTTGGTGAGTTCTATTGACAGTGTTAAGTTATACAGATATCCTGTTCATAAAGATGTGCTTTATCAGAAGGCTTTAGGAGGCTGAGAGACCTTTTGAATTTATCTATCAATCTTCTCCTTTCTCAGTAATGCTCCCAGTGGCTCTACCCTGCTGGACCAGGACTATGGCCAGATGAACTCCAGTGCCATCTCTATCGGTACCACCAGCGGTGTCCTTCCTTCACCAGCTACACCTCGCTTCTCCGTGCCCACCCCTCGTACTCCGCGCACCCCCCGAGGCATAGGTGCCGCCAGTGGACAAGGCTCAGTCAAACAAGATGGCACAGAGCTGAGCTCACCAGCCTCCACACCGTCAGCCAGCCTGCCCTTGAGCTCAGTAGAACCAGCGGCTACGGGTCCTGCGTTGCCAGAGGCCCACAGCCTCTATGCTGTCCTGCTGCTCTCGGACTCAGTGTTGGACATCTTCAAGGACTGCAATTTCGACAGCTGCTGCATCTGTGCATGCAACATGAATGTGAAGGGTGCAGATGTAGGCATCTACATTCCAGATTCCACGCGTGAGGATCAGTACCGCTGCATGTGTGGCTTCAGTGCAATCATGAACCGGAGGCTGGCCCATGACGCAGGCCTCTTTCTAGAGGACGAACTGGATATCTTTGGTCATGGCTCAGAGACGGGGAGGGCAGCAGAGCGCAGGTTGGCACTTTGTCGGCGCGATGCTGGTATGTGGTCCCAGGAACCCCCATCCGCAGTTTTAGAGCTGTTGCAGGAACAGTGTGCGCAGCCTATCCCCTCGTTGGCCTCGCTGAGCCTGCCAGTCACCCGTTCTACACGCCATGGCAGACAGGGGGCACTGTTGCAGAGCTGGGCAGCAGACAAACTGTGGGCAAGCAGTAGCGATGCCTGTGTGGAGTGCTACAATGCTTTGGTGCAGGGCCAGCAATATGTGGACAACCCGGCGGGTGGGAAAGTAGACCAGGCCACCGTCAGGAGCAGTGCCTTGCACTCCTGGCCTCATACTAACGGTACAGTTTACTATGATGTCACAAAGCATTGGAGAGCAAGACCAGGAGTTATTCAGTTTAATGTTTCAGTCTTGTCCTGGTTAAGAGTTTTTTTTCGCACACAGCAGCAGTATCAGTTGTAATAGCAGTGGTATAAATCAAAGTGCAAAACAATGTAATTGTAATTAAAACGATTAAAGGTACCTTAATCACCACAAAGCTACTACGCCCAACTGATTATTAAAGGACTAACACATTCTTTAGCTGTTGCGTAGATGAGTGGTCATAACTTATTATTGTATTTATTGTGTGTGTGTGTGTGTTTCTGTGTGTATATGTGTGTGTGTGTGTGTCTGCAGTGCTGGACATCAGCATGTTGTCCTCCCAGGATGTGGTGCGGATGCTGCTTTCCTTACAGCCCTTCCTGCAGGATGCCATTCAGAAGAAGAGGACAGGCAGAACCTGGGAGAACATCCAACATGTACAGGGCCCCCTCACATGGCAACAGTTCCACAAGATGGCTGGTCGAGGTTCTTACGGTGAGCAAACAGGAGCACTGTGTCACACTTTTTTGCAGCACTTTTTGTTGTTCCATTACTAGAAGATTTCAGTTGAAAATGATGAAATTGTGAAATGATTTCCTCATTCAGTTCCTATTTCTCAGTTTTGACAGTCACCATTCAAGTACCTCTAATTCAGTGTGTGTCACTGAATATAAAATGTTACCTTTTAATTTTTTAAAAATCTGTGTCAATTCAATTCCCTCAACAGGTTCAGAGGAATCGCCAGAACCGCTCCCTATTCCTACATTATTACTAGGTTATGACCGGGACTTCCTGGCAATGTCGCCGCTTGCACTTCCCTTTTGGGAGAAATTGCTGTTGGAGCCATACGGGGGCCAGAGAGATATAGCTTTTCTGGTGCTCTGTCCAAGTAGTGACACCCTGCTTGCTGGCGCACGCACCTTCTTCCAAGAGCTCAGTGCTGTCTATGAGGTATACTTAAAAAAGCCTCAACATCAGAACAGAAACATGCACTTTTATCACGGTTTTATGATTGTAATTTTTATTTTAAAAGACCTTAGCGGAGGATCATATTTGGACTAGTGAAAGTAGTGACATCATTTGTTATCATTTTAAGCAAATAGTCTAGTGTTTAATGTTCACACGGAAATGACCAACTTTTACACAGGATTCAGTGTTTGTAGTACTGCAGCTTTTCACTGCAGTGTACTCAGACATGCTTAGATGGAGTAAAACACCCTACACGCCTGTTTGTCCACGTTATTTCAGGCATGCCGACTAGGGAAGCACAGGCCCTTGGCTCGGGTCTCCAGAGATGGCCTGGTACACGTGGATTCAGCTGAGCCTGAGGAGCAGGAGGAGGATGTGGTGGTGGACCATTGGCTTACAGGATCCTGGGCTGGGCCACAACAGGAGGACAACCTCAACAAACTGAAACTCTATGCCCATACCTGCAGAAAGAGGCTGGGTAGGTTGAACTAGTTTACAGTCAAGTTGATTAGTTAACAAACGTAACCAGTTTGGAGATGCACCTGACACTCTTGGGGCATAGGTATTGGCATAGTATACATAAGTTGAATCTGGAAATATTTTAATCAGAAATATTTAGTTTCAAATGTTAAGTTTGTGATTAATAAACAGGCCAGAAAGCTATTTAAACATACTTCCAGATGTGGGGTGGGGACTGTTTACTTTCTGGTAATTCAATTTTCATTTCAGAAACAGAAATTTAAAAATGAAAAATGAGTGGTTTTTTGATGTTCATTTCAGAATCCAGAATTCAGTGCACAGTGACAACTTTCAAAAATTCAAACCAAAATAATGGGCAATTTCCTCTTTTCAGTTTCTTGTAATTTAATTGTCTGTTTTACTGAGATGAAAACAAAAAACAAAATCCTTATCTGTTTTGCATCTGCTGTCTCTGATGCCGAAAATAAAAAAATTACCTGTTTTTCAATTTTTCATTATACAGTCTGGAATGAAAATCAGACAGGAAATGGAACCATTTGTTTTTCATTTATAAATTTCTGTTTCTGAAATGAAAACTGAATCATCAGAAGGTACTGTATATGGTCCGTATACTTTTGCGTTCATTCTATATTCTATCTTTGGAAGTGAAATGGAAAACCAAAACATGTGGTATATGACTTTTCAGAATTCTGTAGTCACTAGGTAAATGAAAAGTAGATCCTTGTTTTAAAAATTTAGGGGTTTAAAAATAAATATTTACCCCTTTCTTGTTTCTATTTATCAAATGAATATTGCCTTGGCATAATATAAAAAGCAAAAATGTAATAATGAAAAAAATGTCCTTCCCACGAATTTCCAAGGATGGGCCGCCCGGTTATGCTATTGACTTGGAAGGACTATAACGTGGTGGGTTAATCTTTGGGAATTCTCCGTCAGAATGATTTTAATGACTATCATGTCTTCTCTTGAGGCATACTCTGATATACCGGTAATTAGTTGTACGACAAGGCATGCGACGCGTGCACATATTTCATAGCAGCTTATGGACATTGGCATGGGACAAGGATGCTCTGTGATGAGTGCGCGAAGATTTTGTGATGGTCACAAACTCAAGTGGGGAACATCTGTTGCTCAGCTGGAAATAGATGGGTTAATGAAATAGGCCTGCCATTATTGAAAATGCCGCCTTTTTGCGGTGAATGATATTATGGGGCAGGGCGAAAACACGTTAGACTGTTACTGGGGTGAGATACTCCACTTCACGAAGGGTCTGATTTGTCACATTGCACAGAACAAAAAGAGATGCTTTCGAGTGACGTGAAAAATTAGTCCAATATTCCAGTTTTAAACATTCTATAACTACAATATATTATGAAAGCAAAATAAAGCCATTTCTGTTTTTCTCTTATATTCATATGAATCAGAAAATGAAACTGACACCTTTTCCAGAATTTGATTTCACATCCAAAAATAGAATAATGAATGAACGCAAAAGTACACAGACCGTGTACAGACCTATATAGTCACGTTCATCTTCTACTGCACAGTAGAGTATTTAACAGCATTTCCTCATCTGGCTGTTCAGTTGTCGCTGTTCTTGAGGCCCTGATCACACAACAGCCTTCTATGGTCATTTTGGTCAACCAAACATTTTGACCCTTCTCTTTCTCTCCTCTCCCAGCCCCACAGCTCTCCACTCTTTCACTGGACAGCAGTCTCCTACTGCCTCCCAAGCCCCAGCCTCCTCCAGCTCCTGCTCCCAACAGTACAGCCCAGTCTGCATCTTCCAGTCAGCCTCAATCCTCCAGTCAGCCCTCCTCAGGTCCTGGAACAGAAGGAGAGGCAGTGGCAGCTCCTAGCTCAGGCAACAACCTGACTCCCACAGGTGCCACGACTGGACAGTCAAACACAACTGAATCAGCGCAGGGTGGTGCGTCTGAATCAAAGAGTGGTCTGAATTCCACATCAAACCTGACCCAGCCAACAGAAAACCCAGAAAGGTGAGGGTTTATTTACACAATTAGTCATAATAATATTTACTCTTACACAGAACTATTGGCATTGTCATACACTAGAAAATATTAGGGAATCTGCACAAATGCTCCTTTACTACACCTTGTTACTAGAAGTCTGAAGTCATTGCAAAACAAGTTCTGTCATCTACACAAGTACCCACGCCAGCCTTTCACCAATGAACAATGCCCTGATCATATAACCCATGCACAGAGTCATAACTTCATAGTGATGATAATAGTTCTTTCTTTAGCTCGGCAGAGAGAGAGCGTATTGGCATTCCCACCATGGCTGAGTCAGCAGACAGCCATGCACACCCACCGGCCATCGTGTTGTATGTGGTGGACCCGTTCATGTACAGAGGTGGTGGCGAGGAAGAAGAGGAAGTGGAGTCCGGCAGCGTGTGGCTGCTTGCGCTATTACGCTGCTACACAGACATGTTACATTTGCTGCCAGAGAACCTGCGCCCCGCTGTAGTGCTGCAGGTGAGGACCTGTACTAGCTGTTACGTTTATGGGAACGTACACATGCACTCACGCAGACACCCACAGTTCAGTGAATGATATTTTGTTGGAAGTGATACTCCCACCAAAATCTTTACATGGTATTTAGCGACATGTGCAAAGTTATGTAATATTAGACCTATATGTATATTACAAACATTGTCTTGATCAACATGACTCTCATAGTCAGTAAGACACCACAAGAATAGACTGTATCTACATCAAGCTTTTCCACAGAAGAGGAGTTTGAATGTGTCCACACATTCAAAATGTCACTACAAATTATGAATGTCCAAGCAAAACAGAATCTACAGAGTAGTAGAAAGAATAGAGTGTCTCTTCTTATCAGAATGTCCCTCCTTAGGCATAATATCCAAACATGAAAAGAATGTCTCCATGTTATTATAAATCCCAGGTTCAGAAGTCTGAATGTCCACACAAAGCAGAATGTCCACACAAAAACAGTTGTCCCGCCCAGTTCTGAATATCTCCATGAGAGTGGAATGTACCCTGATAGAAAAATGTCCTCACATGTCTTGACAGTTGTGTGTCCTCCACTGTTTTAGGTGGTGCCATGTCAGTACCTGCTGCAGCCAGCCAGTGGTGATAGCCCTCTTTACCTCCAGCACCTACGATCTCTGGCCTTCTCCACCTACTCACAGTGTAGACGCCTGTTGCCCAAACAGACACATATCAAGTCTCTCACAGGCTTTGGCCCAGCTGCCACGGTTGAATCTGTGCTGAAGAACCCTGAGGTAGGCCTTAAGGACATTAACCACACCAGTCAAAGTTTATATCTATACTTGCATTGTCTCATTCATGTTCCATTTGACAAAGACTTGTATCCATAAAAATACAAACAGAAAACCATTGCAATGCTCAATCCAAAAAGTCTCTTTTGACAGTTTGTTCCTCTATGCTCTAAACATTGAATGTTACAGAAGTATCCAAACTACAGTTCTGAACGTATCATTATGCGTTTACTATTTATAGTGTCTATAATGTCTTACTCTCTCCCACTCTTAAACAGAACCCTAGCCCCATGCTGGTGTACTGTCCCCCTTTCATCCTGGGTCCTACACGAAATAAGCAGCCAGACAATGGGGACATCTGCTCAGAAGCGGCACCCCGCTACAATGTGCTTTTTGTTGGCTACTGTCTATCTCATGACCAGCGCTGGATATTGGTATCCTGCACTGACCAGCAAGGGGAGCTCCTGGAGACATGCACCATCAACATATATGTGCCTAACAGGTACCATATTGCCCATCACTTGGTGGAACCACTGTGGTAGTTCCCAGACTCTTCTAAAATGGGCTCCCCCTTTCAGCTTTTCCTACTCTGTGTATACTTCCATGAGGTAATAAGTTGAAGTCAAATGCTTAGCATCAAGTGTACCAGAACATCACAGACCACATCATCACTACGTCATGAGCCACTGATGTTTGATAAAGACACCATCTGTACTGCATAGACTGAGGTTGTGGATAAATGGATGAACCAATATAAGTGAATCCCAGCTCAGTGTACATGTCATCATTGATCTGTCACAGGTTGTTAGTCACTTGATTAGACTTTTCAAATATCAAATGAAATGGTGAGGTGGTGATGAAATGCTGAAATGGTGAGGTAGCTCTACTCTCTTGCTGTTACTTTTCATAAATATTTTCCCTATTTTAAAGAAAATTGGTCTTGTCCTGACACACTTTAAACACTCAGCAGAGAAGATCCATAAAAGAAAAAGTATTGTGTAATGCAAAAAACGGATGAAAAAAAAAGTTAAAATTCTCTGTTATTACCAATGTTTCATTTACCATCAGGGGCATCTTACTGTACCCCCGAGGCTTTGCGTATAACAGTTCGGGAACATTTTCACACTCTGATCCAGAATCAATGTGGTTCATTTACTCTTTGTGACTGTTGTGTTGTGTGGAGTATGAGAGATTAAATTTTAATTTGCAGTCCATATGCATTGAAATCTTTGTCCTTCTTTTTGCTGCAGGGCTCGACGACCTAAGTTCTCTCCACGGAAAGTGGGACTCCAGAAGTTGTGGGAGTGGTGCATTGGCATTATTCAAACGACATCTGTGCCATGGAGAATTGTAATAGGTCGACTAGGTCGTCTAGGACATGGAGAGTTGAAGGGTGTGACTTCTTAATTTTACCTCAAAATTCAAAAAGTCTCTGTGTAGTGTGCATTTAAACCATCAGACCTCAGGGTCGGTTTTCAAAGCTTATCCAAAATGGATATCAAATTAAAAAGACTTCAGTAATGTTCCTCAATACCTGGTTCTTGTTGTGGCATCATTAGCATCTCTATGGCATAATCAGTGTGAAGACTTAGTGATCAGTGAGTAAGTTTACAGATAAAATTGTATCAGTCCTTGGGCTTCACAAAACTTTTACAGTCTACCATTTGACTCCACTATACTCTATTCTACCCTGCTCTAAATGTAGTCCAAGCATGTACAATGATAGAAACTGATACTGCCGAACATAATTCGTTAGGTATCTGGGTCATCTCATGCTGTGCTAACTGATGGACCAAAACATTTTGCCTGACACATTTTAATCTGAGAAAGTGACATACTGCATAAGATCTGACATTTGAGGAAGTTTGTCCTGATTACTAAAGCCTTTTGGTGTGATATACAATGCCATTTCAAATGAGCCTTGATAACCGACACCTAGATTTAAAAATGTACTGGTATGTTTCAGAAGTATTATAAATGAAAAATTCTGTTCTTACACCTCTTTCTTTTATATTATCGCTCTCTCATTGTCTTTCATTTCCAACTCTTTATTTTTCTAGATTGGAGTATACTCCTGGGAGAACATTCTCTGCACTCCATCAGTCGGCAGCTGAGGGAAGCCTGTCGTATCTGCGGCATCTCGGCAGGTGACTCTCCCTCCATCCTCAGTGCATGCCTGGTGTCCATGGAGCCCCAGGGATCATTTGTGGTCATGCCAGGTAAATCTCCATACTTTCTAGAACTTTAAATGCGTATGCTCTGTACATGTATATCATTGTGTGTTTTTTGGAGGCATGACAAAAAAAAATTGAAATACCTACTTGCGTTAGTTCACTGAGCCTGTTGCTTGGTTACTGGGTTAGTTAATGTGTTGGCATACATACAGCTTCAATCCTAAGTTAAGTTACTTGCCTGCAAATTATTTGGAAAGCTGATTAGCTTTTGAAAAAAAAAAAAAACACAAAAAGAACTGCCAATGGTACAAACAATAGCAAGCGTCTGTTATCACTCAGACGTCTCGGGGAATGGCCTGAACATTGGGACCCTCTGGGAAGCAAATGGTAATATAGTCTTACCAAAACAGGGAGAAGGAGGAAATGAGAAAATTGACCTGATGATTTTAATTTAACTCACCGCACTGAAATATTGAAATATTTAGGCACCATTTAGGCACCATTTAGGCACGTTTTCTAGGGGTGAGAAAACCAGCATTTTTCATCTGCCCTTTGTATAGATGAATTAAAAAACATTTGCTTGGTTTTGTAGAACATTTGAATTCTTTACTTCTTTAATTGGAGAGAGGGAAAATCTAAGACTACTGTGTTGTGTGTGTTTGTGTGTGTGTGTGTTCTCTTACCCCTAATATTCTGGGGATGTTTTGGTTTGTGCAGATGCAGTGACGATGGGCTCAGTGTTTGGTCGAAGCACTGCACTTAACCTGCCTTCATCACAACTGAACACGCCACAGGATGCCTCCTGCACTCACATCCTGGTCTTTCCCACTTCTTCCACCACACAGGTGGCCCCCAGCTCTGATCCTGTAGAGGACAACCCTGGTACTATAACAATCCATTTTACCAATGAACACTGAGCTCTTTTTCATTAGGCTGTTTTAAAATATGATGTCTGGATCAACTAGTTATGTGAGCAAACTTGAGCACAATGATAGAAAAAGCATATTCAAACTAGCTGTAACTGCCCTAGCTAGCTTAAGATGTGGTTTTGACTTTGACATTGATGATCAGACTGCACCAAAGAGCTCAACACAGAATTTTGTTTGAGTAGCTGCTGATACGAATTTTAGTATGCTTGAGGTTGTTAATGATAAAGTTGTAAAATACACTGAGTTAGTGTTGTTTTAGATGTTTGTCATGTTGAATGCCATCTGAATGCCATTGAAAAGTGTGCAATTTTTCTTCCTCCTTAGTCAAACTTAATCGTCTTACAGATGTCCTACAGTGGCTTTTTGCTCAAACACCAGCAGAGTGTGCTGTTGCCCTTCTGCTCTGTCTCCATAAAGTCTGTTCCATTTCATCTGTCACCTTTACTCCATTACTGACTGCACTCTAAACTTTCCTTTAGATGACATGTTTGGTCTTCCCTTCCCCGATGAGCTTGATGACATTGGACACGATATGATGCTGATAACAGGGAACTTGCACTCCTCTCCCAACACCTCTCCTGTGGCCTCCCCAGGGTCTCCATCTGGCCTGGGAGTGAGCTCACACTTCCAGCATACCCGGGTTGGTACCTCTTCACCATATCTAGATATGATTTTAGACTGAAACTACGACTTATTGTTTGATTTGGACCTGTGATATTCAATGCATCTTAATTGTTTTGTTGTTGTTGTTGTTTTTTGCGTATTTTTATGTACAGAGTCAGGGAGAGAGGCTGTTGTCCCGAGAGGCTCCAGAGGAGCTGAAGCAGCAGCCATTAGCTCTGGGTTATTATGTGTCTACGGCTCAGGCTGACGGTCTGCCTCATTGGTTCTGGGCCTCCTGCCCACAAGCACAGAACCAGTGTCCACTCTTCCTCAAGGTATATTACAATGAATGTGTCGAGAAGTAATAGCTGATGTGTAAAGCCAGCGTGAGTTAATTGGGTGCATCATGCAGAATTTGATATTGGTAAGCATATGCGCATACACTTTTTGAGAGAAAGTATAAATGAGTCAAAGTCAGTCTGCACACATGGTTCAGAATACGGGTTATTTTGTACCAATGTCTTTGCAATCTGTATAACATGTCATTTCTCATATAATTGTGTATGTGTTTGTTTAATCCCTATAGGCCTCTCTGCATCATCATATTTCCATAGCTCAGACTGATGAGCTCTTGTCCAATAAGACTTCTCAGAGAAGCCCTCATCCTCTGGACTCTAAGACCACCTCTGATGTGCTCAGGTCAGTCCCTAATACAACAGTCAGGACACCTCTAGATTAGTGTATAGGGGAGGTAATAGGCTAACAAATCTAACCAGTGGCAGTGGTACCCTCAGCTACATTTAACATATTTAATGTGGTATCTGGAATAAATGTAATACTGTGATACTGAGGTGGCCAGCTTGCCCATGTAGACATCCGTGTGGGTGCTCTGACTAGCGCACACTACTCAGTTTCAGCAAGTTCAACAAGGTTTGGGTTGTGGGTAATTCAGAATGGGAAGGGTTACATAAAAGTCGGACAGGGAATATCAATGCTTACATATACGGCCATGTTTATGTTATAAAAATGTGCCATATAAAGGCAGTTTTGATTGAGAAGTAGTCACTCCCAGATTTTTCGCAAGGGTTACATCATTCAGTACAAGGGTTACTTCATTCACTAGTCAGTCATTTTCTCATAAGAGAAAATGTTTCCCCAAAGGGAAAATTACTAATGTGGAGAGTAAGAATATGATTACTGAAGAGGATATTAATGACCTTCATGTTCTTTCTCAGGTTTGTGTTGGAGCAGTACAATGCTCTCTCCTGGCTGACGTGCAATCCTGCCACTCAAGATCGCCGTTCTTGCCTCCCCGTGCACTTAACCATCCTCACACAGATGTACAACGCCATTCTCAACATGCTGTAGAGTGAGGACTCTTTGCCTCTGAACTGGATCTACTGCATTGTCCCATTCAGAAAGCTGGGGATGTGACCTCTGTCAGGGGCACTGGGCACTGTGGCCCCAGCTCTATTACTGCCTCCTCTACAGGCCTGGCACTCCTTTGTCCCCACTACAGAAACGAGTAGCTTCAAGCTATAGACCAAGCAAAGGTTTTCTCTGATCTCCATTGCGGCTACTTGCCCGTCATACCCCCAATGACTTTGTCTTTTTCAATCAGCTTTGAAACCAGCCGAGGTCAATTACTACCCTTTAACTGACAGTACGCAAAGACTGATGTTATATGCTCAAACCTGAGAAAATGGAAGCAAATATTGGATTGCATCCTTTTGTATCACACACAAGACATATGCCAAGGTTGAAAATGGCTATCGGAGCAGCCATATTTTTAAAATAATTTATTTTTTTGCCTTTCAATTTCGAACCTTAACACCATTCAAAGATCTAAAAAGCATCCCAGGGAGAGTATTTAGTCGGACTTAATAAACATAGAGGAATAAAATTGTGGAATCTGCGACAGTATCAGCCATGACCTCATATGTATTATTGCCAGCAACTGATTCTTTCCAGTGTTAAACAGAAATGTCAGTAACTTCACTATGGAGTGGACACTTTTTGTGTAGTCTGTTTGCTTTGTCTACATCCCCATAGTATTCTTATACCAGGCTTGGAGTTTGTTTACATCTAACTGGGCTTGAACTGATTTTAGTGGTGGTGGGACCACCCTTACCATAAGAGTTACTTCAAAGTTTGTGCAAACGTGTGACTTGGTGGGAAGGTTTTGAAGCCACCTCAGAATGTTCAGGCTGGACAGACACCTGTACTATCTCCAGGTCGGATTTCAGCAGCCTGGTTAGAATAAGCTGAAAGCATCTGTCCACTCTACACTAACCACCCTAAACATATCCTGGAACCCTGCTGACTGTGTGGATATTTGGCGTATCCACATGGAATACATAGCATGAGCTATTCATGAAGCCCTTCATTCACAATGTACTCCACTAAGAGCTCTTTTAAGAGGGTAAAGAATTCAGTCTCTGCTGAGGGCAGAAATGTTAGCAACTGGCACTTTTTTTCTTTGAAATTTTTGTGACATTTATGTTATTGAAGATTAACATGCTGATTAATATTTGACAAAGGAATCAAAAAGAAAAAAATCATGGTGTAAAACCAGTATTTGCAGAGAATTATTTTTATTAATGAAAACAAAAAATGGAATAAAAATAATTAAAGATCTTTTTTTCCAAATGAATACGAAAAAAAAGCCTTTGGATTAAAATTGCTAACATTTTAAAATCGTATCTGAAATTGTTGAAATGCCATATTTATATATACTATATCCAGCTGTATAAATACAGAAATATTATACCTCTATGAACTGCCACATAAGGGGATAATTATGGCAAGGTTTACAAGGGAAACACAATCTTGAGAGGCAAAAACAATATAAATCTTTTATCAAAGACAACAGTATAAATCTTTTAAGTTGAACATTTACTTTTTTATTGTTAAGCATATGAAATGTCTTCTAGCCTTTCTATTTAATGAGTTTAAGTTAATGAACTAAACAATGCAGGAAAGATATATTTATGAAGTGTTCTCTTTTACTGCAAAATAAACTTGAAATAGGCAATAGATTTAAATTCTACCTATTTGAGCATAAAAAAATATTGTATATTTAACTGATGCATTATTTGCAAGGGGGTTCATAAGGATGTCAAAAACATGATTCAGAAAAGCCTGTTTCTCCTTCTTGTCCAACTTTCCCTTGCAATTTGTATAACCCCTCGCATGTTTGTATATACACTTTTCAGTCATGTTTGAGATTTCTGAAAGCTGTACATTTTCTTGCTAATTTGTTTTATTTTATTCTATGTGATTCTTATGAAGTATTTTTTGCTGTGGGCTTTTTGCATACACATATATTAGCCTCATTCAAATAGCCAAGGGTGTTTTGCCAAGATTTGTACAGAAGCATACAAAAAAAGGCAATTTACCTGTTTGTTACATCAAACGCCATTTTGAATATCAATCAAATCCGTCTTGAGGAAGAGATCTGTATCTTTTACACTCTTTTTTAGTAAATTATTTAAATCTGAAAAATACGCGTGTGAGTGTTTTCCTTCAGAGATCTTGGCGCTAATGTGTAACAAAGAACAATCCGTTGTTTACACCACCATGTATGCAGTACCCTAACTATATATTAAACTCCAGCATAGGGATTTGGAAGTGCTTATTCCCTGAACAAGAGTGAAAACTGTTTTGCTACTACTGACATTATGTAAAGCTAAGATGACTCCACCCCACACTCCCTTTTCACACACCATACTGAACAGTTAGGTGCAAACAGGTTTTTATTCTGTAGAAAGAAATGATAAAAAGTGAAAGACCGAAACATCTTGTTTACTTAATAAGTAGCTGCTCCATAAGTCAATATTTTATGGAGGCTGTATATGTATGATGTATATCTATCTATTGTAGCTTTGAGTATCTGAATTTGGAAATTTTCTTATTCCCTCTTAAACTGGATACAAGTGTATGTGAACGGCAATCTTCAGGTGTTTCCAAAGGTTCCTACTTTGATTAAAGTCTTTTCCGTACTGACGTAGATCTCTGAAAATTCGCCTGTATTTGGTTCTATTCATTCTTCCCTTCATACTTAAGTGTCTTTGGCCCCGCTGCTGGACAGTACTGCCGAAGCAGAATGCGACCACCACCATCGCCCTGTATGGCAGGGATGGTGCAGAGCAGGTTTAAGCAGTGTTTGATTTGTCCCAGTCACAGGACTTCACAATGTACAGTTAGTTTGATCTTTATCTCATTAGACCACAGAATCTTCTGCCACGTCATCTCACAGTCTGCTACAAGCTTGTCTGCAGACTGCAGGCATGCTGTAACGTGACTTTTTCTCAGGAGTGTCTTTGGAGTGTCACAGAAAACATTCACAGGGTGGATATTTATGAACTCATGACATGTATTTTACATGCAAAAGTACTTCCAGAATTTTCATTCCATTTTGACATTTATGTGTAACCCATACAGTGAGCAACAAAACCTTCAAGGAAGTGAACACTTTCCGACAGCACTATAATTGCCTGTAAACAGATTGTCATGGTTGTTTCATATGCATTCTTTAACAGAAAGTAGGTGCTGCTGAAACAAAAGTGTTTAAAATGGAATGACTCTGAATTCAATGCTGTTTTATCTTACTTTTCAGCTAGCTCAAATTTCATCACATCAATCTCTAACATGTACTAGGAGCTAGAACTAAACATGAGAAAAGTGTAGGTCCTTTTGAGTTTGCACACACTCTGCTAACAATCTCTCTTATGGGGCTAGTTAGAGACAGGGCACTGAAAAAAGATTCAGCAAAATTTTTAATTACACTGTTTAAAATATGCAGAACCACATTAAAATCCTTTTGTTGTGTGAGGCTGTACCTATGGGATAAGTCCCAGACTCTGTCAGCATGTTGATGACTGTGATTAAAGTACTTAAAAAGATGTGTAGTCAGCCCAACAACATTACAAAGGACAGCAAAACTTCATCATTTAGGACTGAATAGTGTAGAGAATAATACAGATCTCTCACTGTAATCATATCAACTGTTTCTCAGGGACACCCTTATTGACCTGTCTCTCATTATGAATAAAAGCTCATTTCAAAGCAGTCCAGCTGATGGAATTGCTGTTTCTTAAAGACTAGACTCACACACAGAAGTACACAGAAACCTAAGCATATGACTTATCAAGCCCAAAGGGGAGAAAGTGGAAGACTGAGTGCCCTTTTTGAAAATCAGGGTCAAATTAAAAAGGGGGACCACTTGAATGCAGCCCTGGCAATTCAATAACACTGGGCCTTGGTTCTAGATGGCATTAAAAAAACAAAAAAAAAACAAACAAAGCAAACAGGCACACAAGTCATGCCTCAAACCCCAAAGTGCTAGTGGGAGCAGTGGTCACTGAATAGGGCACTCTGAAGAGTGGCTTTGATGGTAGTGTGTTGGTCTAATGGCTGCACTGCAGACAGAGAGGAGGTTGAGTTTAATTGCTTAGCACATTACGCACAGATGGCCCATTAGACCTTGGCCATTCACCTGTTATCTCTCTCATAGACTCTCTGCAACTACCAAATAGCCCTGGACAAAGGAATCTGGAGTGTGCCCTGACAATGAGTTTCTTGCTCATGCTTAATACAATTTCCAATGCACATATTTAGTATGACAATATGTGTCAGTAATGATCTGATTTAAGTTATCCCCCAGGACATTCAGGATACACTGGGGAGAAATGCTAGGTCTATTCCATATTTCATGTGTAAATCATCCTGAAAAATATAAGAATTTGAGGAAATTAATGTATATTTTACATTATGCCAAAAAAACCCAAAACAAACAAACAAAACAAAACAAAACAAGACAAGACAAGACAAGACAAGACAAGACAAGACAAGACAAGACAAGACAAGACAAAACAAGACAAAACAAAACAAAACAAAACAAAACAAAACAACACAAAAAAACATCCGGCAAGATGTTGCCTCTATAGAGAAAGGTTTAAGGAAAAAAGAGGATCGTAGTTTTGAGGGTGCATGCCTTCTAACCTACATTTTGACGCCTATAGACTATGTATTCTGTAAATCAGTACATTTATTGTTGCGTTAAACTATATATATGCTCATTCAGCATGAAAATCTTGATTTTACAAACCAGCTTTAAGCTGTATTAGGTTTGAAATAGTTCATCAATATGTTAGACTCAGCACATTTATCAAATATGATTTATCTGCTACAATATTGTTGGTAGTATTATGAAGTAAACTCAGGGCTTTATGACCCCTCTGAAGACTGTCATGACGTTATCTGTCCTATGGGAGACTCTTTCAGGGTTTCCGTTGTGTTGCATATCTGGAAGGCATCTATTATGGAAACCCCCAATCAGTCTGCCAGTCTGGTGGGTCATTTATGTGAATGGGGTCAGACTGTTTGGCATGTCAGTTTTGTTCCGGAGGATGTGACACTATCTGTTCTGTGGATTTCCAGAGAGATAGGCACATGGAGAAGTTTCAGATCCGCTCATGTTTGTACACGCTCACAAATGCAGGAATAGACAAAATGATGGAAAATAATCGAAACAGTGCCTGAATATTCATCAGCTAATAAGATGTTGGTCTTCCCTTCGCTATCAGAGGAGAGTCAAACATTCATGCAATACTATTAAGAATTTCCTATAAAGGTTTGATTATGATTAAATCTGGTGAATGGAGAGGCCTCATGTCCATAAGGGAGGTGTTTGAGCTCTGCCATAAATGTCAGCTTTGAGAGGCTTATGACAAGCAGATTTGTTGTGACTGGGTCACAGGGGTATAGATTCAGAACAGGTGTAATTTTTGTAGCTGTTGCACTCTATCCTCGATGATCAGTCAGAGAATTGTTGTGTAACAACCAACAAACACTTGAAAAAATGAGGGATACAAATGATATTATAACACTCTTCTACAGACGTAGTATGTGAATCAAATAAACAGTTAACAACAAGCAAAGCTGAGCTGTTTGACTATTATTTTGGATTCCACAGATAAAGGGAGAGATCTAAGTGACTTGGACAGAGGGTTTATCAATGAAGTATGCAGGAGCTTCAGAAAACTGATGTTTCACTAGAAACAGTGGTTTAAATCAGTGGTTCTCAACTCCAGTCCTGAGGCCCCCCTGTCCTGCATGTCTTTGTTTTAGCTCTTCATTGTCACAGTTAAGTGAGCTAATCAAGGGCTTTATGATTAATTGATCAGTGGAATCAGAAGTGTCAGTCCTGAGCTGCCTGATTCCATTGTTTTGATCAAAACAAGTCTCTAATTAGCAACATCTAACTCCGCTTCCTGCTGAGACAACAGAAAGGAGAAAGCAGCCAACATATTATAGCCATGTAGTTTACATGACATTATTGGATGGTAATGAAAAAAGACAGTTGCTATTTTTAAATTTAGCTATATATGGGTGGCTGGAGACTGAGTTATCATCTATAACTTGCTACCTGGCACTGTCTTAGGTGAGTAGTAGGTGGTCCAATATTATTATAAGCACAACCTCTGTGAGATTTATAGATACACTATCGCACATTAACACAACATCCTATTAGGTTTATGTTTAATTCTTTCCTAGTTGTGAAGGGGATGTGAGCTCAAGAAATATAGATCCTGAGTTTAAAGCCTGTGATGACCATGTGCATGTTTATTTCTTTGGTAAGATGTCCGCAACTGGAAAGGCAATATCAGAACAGGGACATTATCTCCCCTGGAGATATGCAAAATCACTTGAACAAGTGAATTAAAACACAGACACGCACGCAAGCATGCACGCACGGGAAAGCTTAGTGTCAAAGTGACTGCCCTTTATTACTTGGAGTGTCTCATTAAATTTAAGTCTCATCTTTTTCAGCACACTCAAAGAAGTTCTGTCCTCTTACACACACACACACACACACACACACACACATGCATGCATGCAGGCACACGCGCCTGTGTGCGCGTGCACACACACACACATACAATGCATGTGAAATTCAGCAGGTCCACCAGTGTTATTAAAGCTCAATAGCTCTGTTTTTTTAGTTTGTTCATAATTTTCTGGTTCTATATCATCATTTCAAGAATTTTTTTTTAAGTTTTAAGGTCAGTAAAATTTGTTTGAGAAAACATTCGAAACACTGTATTTACTCATGATTTGTAATGTTTTGTCAGGTTAAACATTGCATTTGCTATTGAAATCACCAGCTTTCAAGTTTACTAATACAGCAGCTACATCTTATAATGGCAAAGTTGTGTTCTAAATTTGGATTGCTACAGCTACAAGCTTGGTCCTTATCCTAGTTAGGCCTGACCAAAACACATGTAACTTAATGTGCTAACAAAACATTTCACAAAAGAACAGAGCTATTAAATAGAAATATTGCTTGTTTAGACATAAATGAGTAAAACGTTATCACCAGTTTTTGTAATGGGGGGATCAGTCTACCAAGTGACAGCCAAATGTTAATAAGCAGGGGTTAGTGTCCACATACTGCTCCATTTTGTTTCACACGGAGACAATACATCTCTAAATAACATGTAGACTGAGCTGATGTAGTTCATTTTGCATATTTCCAATATAACACAAAACTAGTCAGTATGTAGATGAGATAACCTGGGGCGGTATTAGGTACAGTTCATGGCTGCTAGCCATATCATACTCTGTTACAGCTTTGCCATGCAATTATATGAGCACTATTCTCTATCATCACTGTTTAGTTTCAGTCCAAATGGCAAACTGCATAAGTTGGTCCTCAGACATTGGCATACTTTTTTCCGGAAAAATCATGTTTTGGCTGCTATGCTTTGAAACTCACCTCTTTCTATTAACACAAATCAAGTTAATTAAACACAGGTCACATTGTCGCTGCTGATTAGTGGCAGCCATGTCTGCAGAGGTGCGAACCCTTCCAATATAGTTGTCACAGAATCTCAGTAGTGCTACAAAAGTGGGAACTGTGAATCAGCCCACCAATGGAGGCTCCATAGTCCACCTCCCTACATCTGGACAGTTTTAAAACATCCTGTTTAATGTACATTACGTTTAACGGTTTATTTTGGTTTTTGGTTTTCATAGCATTTGCATAATTAGTTTTCATTTCAGAACTTGAAAGGATGACGGACTCACAGCTTCTCTTCCTGTAAGTCCCTGTCTCTGGGGAAACATCCTACGGGCCCAAATGAAAACTCAGCTCAACACTTCAGCCAAAGTAAACATACGTGGAGATAAAAGCCCTGACAACTTCAAAGGCGGCCATATCGTCTCTCTGGTGCTTCATCAAAACCTGTTGAAAAACTTTGTCATTTTCATTTGCAATGAAAAAGCATTGCGATGATAAGCTTTCTTCCAGTGTAATGATAATTTGTGTGAAAAATTTCTTTGCTATGTTTCGCAAATTTTCCCAAACTCCATGAAGTGCAAAACTTCTCTGCATCATGCTGTTCACTGTGAAGTTGTTGAAATCCATCTTACATGTGAATAGATATTGATCTGAATTGTCAGGGCAAAACAACATTCAACCTTGATGAGGTAATAATTTGGATTCTTTATACCATTTCTTATGAAGGATTATGGCTGTAAGATAAAAAGATAATAAATAATAAAAAAGAATGGCAATTTTTTTTCTTTTAAAGAAATCTAGTAACACCTGCGGGCTGCCTAATATAAGAGGGAAGAGAACAAGTTCTGCTTCATACTGTCTGTAGCATGTTCTCTCTAAACTCATTTTGAGCCAGTTTCTGTGAAATAAATTAAGCCCTTAGACTAATTTAATGCTTAACCATGGTTTAAATGTGGCTATGAAGTCCTAACCAAGGAGTTATTTACAACTTAAACAAGATTTATTAAGACAATCTGCATCAGTCCTTATTAAGCACAGGTATATAATACTGGCCTAATAATATTCATGAAACTAGAATGAATTACAAGAGGTTAAAAAAGTGAAAGAGTTAATACTGACAGAGGCACGAAAGGCAAGAACACACACACACACACACACACACACACACACACACACAAACAAAGATTTCATTTGTCCCTCTTTTCAAGAAATACTTGTATGGCTGGTTTCTGTGTTCTCTGGTGTAGACACAGAGAAAAAAAGGTTTGTATGTATTAGAAAGCATCATTAATTTTGATGTTAAATCTATCTCAAAAGAGATTAAATTTACACTCCCATTTGAATCTATGGCTACATAACCCCTCTTTCTTTAGATAAATCTGGGCATGGCCAAATGTAGGCCTATTTTAAACATTATCTGAGAAAAATAATTAATCTAGGTTAAATTGCCTTATGTGAAAATCAAGGCATAATCCCTGTCCGGCACACCAAAATCATCTAACGAAGAAGAGATGCTGGCAGCACTGAAGCATTGCATGGAAACATTCACTGAGGCAGCAGACTCACTGCATGGTTATTTTAAGAATAAGATTTAATCACTGAGTGCAACCAAGGTTATTCATTTATCCAGAAATACAGTCATATGCTAATGTAGAAAAATGGCAAAGATCAATGATGATCAGCTGAAGAAAGACCTTGAAACATGTGAATGCATTTCCCTTCAGTTGGACCAGTCAACAGAACACTCTGATGGGTTCGTTTTGAATTTTTATCAGAATGGTATTCACAGAGAAGAGTACAAAGGTGGACTTCATATTGCCATTGAATGGACAAAACACGGAAACAAATTTTCAAGCTTTAATGTGGTTCACTAACAAGATCCAGTTAACTATCTTCAAGCTTCATTACTGTGCATGGAAAAATCTCAACGTTTGGCTGCACCAGTAGGTTCATTGTATTGTGTAAACACTGAATTGTATGAAACCTTTCCAGATTTCCTTTATTGTCATTTCACTATTTACCTATAAGCTTGTGTGGTAAAACATAAAAGAGATTATGGATGTTGAACTGAAAATGTGCGATCTATTCAACTTAGAAGTCTAAAAAGGCAGTCGTTCCGTTCTCACATAGAGGAAAGTAATGCAGATCTACGTTTGAAATGGATTTTATATATTTATACTGTATATATATGTATATGTATATGCACAACTTGAGGATGAGCAGTGACCCATGCTTAACTGAACTAATACATACATTAAATGTGCTGAATGTAGAGCAGCAGAGGAAAAAAATGTATTGGACATGTTCCTCCTAGAGATAATGGTCACACTAAAGTAAAAAAATAAATTGATTTTTACTTTTCAAACTGCTATATGAGAAGTGTCTTTTTGATGCTTGCAATCGAAAATTATAACTGTATGCCTAGGTATTAAACCTCTTTCTCTTCTTTTTCATTTGTTTAATAGTCCAAAAATGGGACAGTTGGATCACCTCAGTCTGGCAAAGGAAAAACAATACCTCATATTAAACCAAACTACTGGGTATCCTTGCTGTAGAGAAAATTCAATATAATATTCTGGCTAGATTTTTTTTTTAAACCGCCATTCTGCAGTCACACTTTTCTCCACAAGGGAGAGTGGTTGTCCAAGGTATCTGGCACAGAGAAACCAGTCTCACTGTACTATTCAAACTATGGAACAAACTGAATCTCCTGAATGAGATGTTGCGTTGTTAGGGTTTATATTAATCATGGAAATTTTCCTGTTCATTAGTTCCGGGTGTAGTTTAATGTCACAGACTCATACTCAGAGTCACTCTTGATCACTCTCACACATGCACACACACATCATGCTGACACATAAAGCCACACCAGTACAAACATGGGCTCTTGCTGCAGGCGCTGTCCTGCTATCACATGAAAACAGGCTCCGTCTCTGCCGGTACATTCAAGCTGTAGTTGGAATCTGCATCAAATTGCTTCTAAATCAAAGCTAGCCTGTCCCCTCAGGTTATCAGAAGAGACAAACAGCATATGCATAAAAATGAACCATAAAACAAATGTCTTTTTTATACTTAACTAGGAAATACACCTTTAGAAAGAATGAGAAGGTGCTCTCCTTAAAGCTACTAAAATGTTTTTATGCCATGAATGTGTCAGACCTCTGTTTTTGAAACAGTATATTCATGTGAGGATTGTTAAAGCAATAATTTACATAGACATGACAGAAGTGGTTAGGTTTCTAAAGACATTAATTACTACATATCAAATAATAGATATAATTATACAAATAAATGTCATGCAAATGTTATCATACATGGCTGGATCCTTTAATACAATTGTTAGCTCACACTGAATTCAAGTGTAAGCTATGAAAATAATCAGCCGATTTATGACAGTTTAACACAGAATTTGAAATTTAATATAACTTTAAAGGCCTTATCGATGATTGTCACTCTCCCTAAAGGAAATCAAATCCATGTTGCCTCATTCTGCTATGTTATGAATTATAAACATGCTAGCACAAATTCAGACACCAAAAAATCAGAGGAACAGTTCCAAGTCATGATCCTTTAAGAAAGAAGCATATCCAGCGACACTGGACATGGTGTAGAAAAAAATAAAAACCAAAACACTGAGCCGTAGTGAAAATTTGTCAAAAGAATTTGAAGCGCACTAACAAGAAACATTCCTATAAAGACAGATGTGGAACATTTCTCACTAATATCATTCAAGAAAGAGGCTCACCACACAGACTTAGATGGAGTATTGATTGTTGTTCCCACGCATAAGACTTTTGCGACAATCAACTATGGCAAACATGCACAAAGCATGCAAACACACACACACACACACACACACACACACACACACATAGAGTAGTACAGTGGCCTCCACTATGACACTGTTAGCTTGTGACCCATCACAGAGTGCAGCGTGAAAAGTGTACCTTTACCCGACGACCCCCTTTAAAGGGCCTATATATTTTGTCATCAGTCACTACTTTTAGGCTACATATGTTTCCCACTGTCAGTAGGCCACTTGACAGAGCAGACTGGAGGGTTTCTTGCCCTTAAACAGTTGCAAATGGCAGTCCTTTTGTTAGGATGGATACCATATTTTGTGTTGTATCCAGCACACCATATCTCAGTCAAAGGACATGGAATCATCAGTCAAAAATTTCAAGATGGCAGCACTGAAAAATAAGAAATGAAATCCACAATAGGTAAAAATGGTATTCTGTTGTTTTTCATTTCCATACCTGCAATTTTCATTATCATTTTCAGAGATGCCATTTGAGAGACATTATGGGAGCATAAGTGTTATTTCTCATAATATTTAGATACATTACAGATCTACTATGGTTTTTCATAATTTAATGTCTGTCTGCCTCTTGCTCATTAAGGAAGTGATATAGCCTATGTATTTCAAAATATTTTGTAAATTTAGTCAGCACTCCGTGTATCATAAAGGTTTTTGATTTTTAAAATCTTTTGCACTTCTTCGGTGAAAAATTCAGGTTTCTAAATAGGTTGTTTAAAAACATCAGAATGATTAAATATTAGATATAGAATTTTGTAGATGGAAATTGTTCCAAAATTATGATGTGTTCATTTTACAAGGTTCTTTGTGTGTGTGTGTGTGTGTGTGTGCATACATAAATGATGCAGGTTTTATTTAAAAGAGTTTGAGCAGGCTGAAAGTAAAACCTGTGTAAGTAAAACAAATAGTTTATTCTACAAGAATATGATTTTGAACAGGCTCAAAAATTCACAATAAATAGCAACACACACTGCGAACATAGTTACTACGGAAAATAATTGCTAAGGGAAATAAAAATAAAATGAAAGACAAAACAATACTGTTAGTGAAGTTGGTGAACCATCCTTTTAATGACGAATTAATTCTATTGATAAAAGTGATATCATTTTTCTGAAGAACAAGGGTATTTATCCTTGAACGGAATTGCTGGAAAAGGAACATGAAGTAACATGAAGTAAAAATTGACCCAGTAGGCTAACGAATTCAGATCTTCCATGAGTGTGTGTGTGTGTGTGTGTGTGTGTGTGTGTGCGCGGCCGTGCAAATGTACATATTGAGTTCTCAGCGGGAAAAGGAAATTGATGAGGTTATTATTTTCAGTCTTATTTTGTTGATATCTGGGAGAGCTTGTTAAGATATGCTACCGAAAACCTTTCGAAATAACCGCTATCAGGTAGTGTTTTGGGTTATAAACAAGCGGAATTTTAGCACTCCGACATTATTTGATTCATATTAATATATTTGATTTAGATCTCACAAAACCTCTAAACAAATAAATATAACGACAGGCGTAATCAGTTATCTTAATACCTGCGCAGATATGCCAGCCTAATTTCTTTTCACTGCCTACCTGGTCAGTTCTACAACTTTTTGTTTAAATAGTTGCTCTGTAGAAGTTTAGCGGGCGAGTTAAATGTAAGCAAATGTGAATTCTAACAAACTAAGTACCATACCCTTTCATTAAATTTACCACATTTTAACGGGGTCATTTTACAAGGGAAACACACTAACATAACAACGGTCGGACGTTAATTCAATCGGACACTAAAAAGTTAAAGGGAACAGACACTGCCCTTAACGCTTACAGCGTCTACCATTTAATTGGAAAAGACGGGGTTTCAAACGATTTCTACTGGTGAAGTTTCTGAACTTGAAACTATTTCCAGACGAAAAAACATCGTTGCAAAAAGTCTGTTTTAACATTTTCTTTCTTTGGAGACTAATGGCACACGGCCGAGGTGATAGAAAATTGCTGGGGTCAAACACTAGGAGATTCTAACTGTCTTTAGCGGTTGGTGTGGTGAGGAGAAATTATTGTAACAATTTCCCAGACACCGACCCCCTTTTTCGAAGTACCCTACTTTGCCACGGAATCACTCCTGCTTTGAATTTCAACATCAAAGTAGTGTATTTGCATAAATCAAGTATCCTGTTCCCATTAAGCACTTTAAATATAGCAGATCTGAAATAACATTTGGAAAGCAACAACAAAGTAACAATAAAGTATACCGTTAAATGCCTGTTTGATCACATTGTCACCTCAATACAGCATATTCCCTTAACAACATTCAACACCTGTAAGGAGACGATACTTATTTGCTATATTTAATGCTCTGTTGCATCGGCAATCCTAATAGTGGTAATACTTCTTAAGTCATCTTTATTTAATATGGTACAAATATGCGGATACGTACATGCATATATACATACATACATGCATACATACCGGCAACACACAAACACAAACTAAATGTTTTTAACGACTTCGGCTAAACCCAGTTTGAATAGCCCTGTAATACTCCATGTATATCAAATGGAACTACACGGGCCAGAAGCACAATTCATGGAGCAGTTTTTCAGCCACTGTATGGCGCTAAATAACCATATTCACAATATTTTCTTATGGTTATTACTCTGATTAATAGTGGCAAATATTATGAGCGGAGAACTGACCGATGTAGGGTAGTCTTGCTCCTCTTATTCTTTCTTCCTGTTGCTCTTAACGACAGTAATTGTACCCTACTTATTACCGATATTACCGACATTACAGATAATGCAATAGTTGAATATGTTTTCTTCATTCAGAATTCATAATCTATTTCAGTAATGAAATGGGATCAATTTAAATCAACACAGCGGTTCCAACTGCCGAGACGTTTCTTTGAAAAGACTTTGAATTAGTCATTTGGGCGTCTCTTTCCAACCTCACAACTTTTCATTCCCTGGCGATGCGTCTTAGAATATATATATGTACCATTACCAAATGCTATAAAATTATGCTGTGATATAGAACAGCATTGTCTTGAGAAAAATATTAAAAATAAACAATATGTTATTTGGTGTATAATTTTAATTTCGGAAATTAACACAAACGTTTTAAACGCACATTTAATACATTTAGCTGCAAATTATGTTAACAAAAATAATCACATGTTGAAAAGGGAATTTTACTTAAACATGTATAGCTATTTACTGAACAAAAACGCTAGAAAAACGCCGGGGTAAAAACAGTCAGTTTATGTCCGCGCGTTGGGTTCAGGGTGTTAACCTACTGTTGGGTAACTTTAACAGCATTGCTAATCCACTGGTGTTGGTTTGCGTGATAAATGCGTTAGAAGCTAGTTTGGTGGACTGACCCAGCAGCTCCCTTTAATGCCATCATTGGGTTTTTTCAGTGTCATTCTAATCTCAGTTTTGCTTGTATAATTCTGTCTTCTTCCATTTTGCTTCCACTTGTATTTTCTGCCCACACGCACAAACAGTAGACGTCTGCTATACTGGAGTTAGAGCTGTTGAAGACCTTAGCGGGTGGAGGTGGGGGGGGGGGGGATAACTGTACTTTCTCTACTTCAAATAACGTTCGGTGCGTGGTAGGCTATGGCAGCAACGGCCTTTAGATTCTGACATGTAAACCGTAGTTCCACAAAAGGCCTAGTAGGATGTTTCTCATTTCTATTAATTCATAGTCCGACACTTTAGTTGTCAAACTGTCGGGTTATACATGTGGTAAAAATAAACATTTAAAAAGATAATGTACGTGGACAAAAAATATTGTTACGTCAGTCCAGGATATTTAACACATAAATAATAATAATAATAATCATTATTATTATTATTATTATTACCATTCTGATGTCAGAATGCTGTGCAGTGTCCAGATCGTGACGTAAAAGTGAAGTGGGCTAACTGACGAGAAGTAAGCGAGACCTTGAATCTGACCCAGACGTCGAGTTTCAGTTTATCTACACGTAACGTCATGGGTCTCCCACTTCTCAGCAACCCTGCCTGCAGGGTTCGCGAAAAGCAGCCAAATAAAAAAAGAAGCGACATACATCCGTGACCCAGTGGGCTTTATGTAGCAGTAAGCTCTCAAAGAGAACGTAGCATTTTTCTGGTGTCAAAAATGAGTGAACTCACGGTGTTATCTGACAGTTTCTCTGATTGCTGGCTGCTTCCAGAAGAAATATTTTTAAGTCTTTTTTTTTTAAATTACAGTTTCACTGCACTGATGTACCTTTCCCTGCATCTTTTTATGGTGGGGCAAAATAAGGGTATTTGTGGCAGAGAACTGGAAACACACTCACGCACATACACACAGCCTATATTGCATGCTTGCATTTAAGAAACAAACAAAGAAACAGTAGTTGGGGGGTGTCAGTGTGCAATCACTTATCCAAAATTAAAATTTTTGAGGAATTGTCAAATTCTAGTACTGTGGATTCATTTTAAACCCCGTGCATCCTTCTTCCTTCACTGCTCTGCTGTGATTAAGGATGTCATCACTTTGGGACCAACATCGGAGTTGTGCATAAATTCTACTCCCCCCACCCCACCCCACTCCAGCAACACACATACACACACACATACACACACACACACACACACACACACACACACACACACACACACACACACACACACACACACACACAAGCACACCTAAAAGGGTAGAAGCATTTGCCTTTAGCTCTAGGATGTGTTTGATTTCATCAGAATGTCTTAATCCTCTTAAGAGGTATAACCTCTGAAT
The DNA here is from genome assembly GCF_902362185.1 of Chanos chanos. Taxonomy (NCBI): domain Eukaryota; kingdom Metazoa; phylum Chordata; class Actinopteri; order Gonorynchiformes; family Chanidae; genus Chanos; species Chanos chanos. The sequence goes on from NC_044497.1 coordinate 39,490,757, forward strand.
TCTATCTTTACAAACATGATTTGTGTTGTCTAACTTGTGTTTTCCATTCCTTCAATAGAGGCCAGCCATTTTGTATATTTTAGGTCTATCCTTGCTCTAACACTCCAGTTTGAGTGAATGCAGGGCTTAATGATTAGCTGATGAGTTTTATCTGGTGCATTACAGTAGAGAGATGCCTGTAATGTGACAAGCTGTGGGCCTTTAGCAGCTGTTTTGTGAAGCACTGGTTTAAAGTTACCATATAGATCCATTTGCAGGGCTAAGTCACAGATGTGTAAATATTTTTATTTGTAATTCTCATTAATTCTCAAAATGATGATAAATGTCATTAATGTCTCCATCTGGATGAGCAAAGTTGGAAAAATGATCATAGATATGAACATACTAATAAGATTTTAGCTGCAATCTTGGTAAGCAGTATTGCTATTTTTCTAAGTGATGGCGACTTCACTTCACTCATTATATCAGATCTGACAAAACCTGGATCCCTTCTGGCCAGGACTATCAACCATATTAGAAGCATTCCCTTCCTTTCTCTAGTGTCATGGGCTTTGAGAGATCTTGTAAAGATCTATTTTTGGAAGGCTACCACTTTTACGGAGAGGGAGTATATGGCAGCATCGAATTATTAACAATGTTAGCTCATTGCCACTCATGTTGATTGACACAGACACATACACACACACACACACACTATGAAAAGGTTGGCTTCAAATGAAAAAGTTACTTGTAGAAAACGTGATTTGGAAATATGTAACATGAAAAAATGTTAGTATCATTCACAGGTACAATATGATATGATATGATATGATATGATATGATATGAAATGACATAAAAATGAAATTATATATGATTATTTTATTGTAAAACGGAGCATCATAAACTATGATTTACATGGCGAGTAATTTTGAGCTTTTGTAGCTATTGATTTGTATTGAAATTGTTTATTCTTTTACATATTTACTTATAGATTTTTTATTTTTAGAATTAACTGTAGAATTCACTCTGCATAGTCTTTAGTCCCCAGTTTCTTTATCTTTATTGGCTAACTTCATTAATCTCAATGCTTGCTTCTGCTTTGGATGACTGTTCACATCTTTCTCCAGTTATTCATCTTGGCCTTTTGCCTTTTGACATCTCTTTGGTGAAGAGCAATATTTTGTTCCTTGTCATTTAATCTCTTCCTTCTTTCACTATACTGGAATGCACCTCTACAAAATGTTAAAACATATCGTCCGCACTATCCCCGAGCCATAAGCACATGCAGTATATCTGATATGTTAGCTGAAAACAGTAGCTAGCTGAGGTACACAAGCAAGCTACATATATTGATACTACATAAATTCCTGAAAGATTGCAAAAACAGTCAGAATTTTACCTCTGGTACCCTTACTTGCTAACACATATTTCCCATCACCTGCAAATAACCTCTCCTAAGGTGTATAACATTCTGTACCAAACAAAACAAAAGGTTATACTTTACAATGACTCAGTTAAAGGGGTTAGAAAGTTAATCACAGTCATTATCTTAAAATGATGGATAATGTAAAATGACCCACCAAAATGTCCTGTAGTCATTTACCCTGACATCTACACCCACTGGATTGAATCACAGTTGGAATGTTGTGCGTTTGTATCAGTGTGATCATGTCTAACATGGCTGTAAAGTTAGTTCAGCTCTAATTGTTAAACTTGATTTCCACTTGTGGCTATATTCTACGATATATTAACTTATGGGCTATTTTGTAATGTTCTTAGTAGGAGAACCATTTTGGTTTCCCTTATGGGGGTGTGGCTACTGGGTTCCTGTCTGTCTGAGAAAGAAGTTAAAAGTGAAAATGATTCAACTTATGATAAGTCATGTAACATAGTTTTGATTTGTTTGAGCATTTCTAACATAAGGGGGGGGGGGGTTACCTAGCGGTAGATTTGCTGTGTGTAAAATACTGAAGGAGCCTGAGACATGGGCATATTCTCCGTGGAGCATTTTCTGTGTTTGATTATTCTTCTGTTTCATCAGGCTGAGAGATTTTTTTGAATGGTATATTGGCGTCTCAGCAATGATTTATATCTTGATCAGCTGACACCAATATTCCTAACAGCCGTTGTTTCATTACAACATATGCAAAGTATATCATGGTTTTTCAATTTCATATTTTCTTTGAACCTGCCAATCAATCCTCTCCTTAGTATTGTCATTCTGTTGAGGCTGTGATTTATCACTGTTGAACAGGCCGCAGCTAAGGTGGTGATGAAGAAAGCCTTGGAAATCTTTCAGTTGAAGGCACAAGTCAAATCACACCATGCTAATGTACAGTGCTAATGTACATTTTAGCATTTCAGAGACTTTCATTATTCTAAGTATAAATAGTATGGCGAAGATGTTGAGCTCACTCTTTGTGAGCCTGAATTGCCCTTATGGAACCTGTTACAAGCAGCTGTTCAACCTTTTCAACCGCATGGTCATCAGCAACCTCTCTCTCTACACCACTTCATGGAAGTTAGTTGCAACATGCCTTAAAACTCCAACTTGAACATGCAGTTGTGGTCTACCTGGAGAGGGGAAAATGTTAGGTAACGGAGGCATGGAAACTCAGCACACTTAAGAGATGTGGCTAGATTAGACAGTGGGGTGGGTGGGGGGTGGGTGGGGGGTGGGTGGGGGTTACGATGCACCATCCATCCATCTCCTTTGTTAGACACTGTCATCCTTATTGCATTCTTCCCTTTTGTCAGCTAAGCTGTGTGCCATCTGTATAAAATGCAATCAGTTTTTGCTGAGAGTGAGTGAATCTTTGTGTGGGACAGCATTGTGAGACAGACCTTCACAGAGCCAAAGAGACTGGGCAAGTGAGGAGAACAGAAGGAAACTGCTGAATGGTAAGACTATAGTTACTGTATCTCTCTGTCCACTCCTTTCTAAAGTCCTCTCACTGGTACGAAGCACATAGCACCTTCTGCATCAAGCTACACTTCAATACCTCACCCATTCAAAGAGAGCGATAACCTTTTATACACCACAATCTATATCATCCATCACCCTTTCAACCAAGTCTCTTCCTCTCCCTTTCTGTTCCTCTCCTCACCCTCCCTTTCACTCTCTCTCTCACTTTAGCTGTCTAGAAGATCAAAGGCTGCGTGATGTTGTAGGGAAATTTATAACAAACACTGAGGCACCACTAAAGACCAAAGGGTGTGTAAGTGCATGTGTGTATGTGCATTTTCACTGCTGGCTTTTTATTTCAGCCCAAAGAATAACCTTCAGCCACACTGGAAAGCTAGACTATGCACACAAAGGCGGTGCTGCAATAAGTGCTTGGATATCTTGGGCACATGACTGAAATCAATTAGCAGACAATGGATTGCTGAGAGTAGCTATGTCATGGCATAAAATGAGACAATGCCATGCCACTTATTTCTAGCCTTTTCACTTAGGCAAACACACACACACACACACACACACACACACACACACACACACTGAATAGTACAGCAGATGTCTATGTCATTGTCACTCTCATAATCAAAATCTCAAAGGACTTGTTTTCCCGCACATCAGTACTGGAGAGGAACAGAGGGATATGTACTGTTATCATCAAGGCAGCCATGGAAGCATGAATACAGAGGATTGCATACCTGTATGCTTGACATTATGTTATAGACACCTGGTCAAAGTTTCTTTTCAGATAGCAGAAAATATTCTATCAATTTGAAATCTGTTTACAATTTGAAATTTGTTTACAGGAAGCATGTTGGGGTGTTCGTGATAATGCCTCTGTGGTCTGGAGAAAAGAAGTGGGTGACTCTGCATGCATCAGAGGAGTCACGGGATCTTCTACGCCCTACTCAGCAGGCTTGGGGTTTTGAAAGTGACAGGGAATAGCAATACAAAGGAAGTGGCCACAGCTAAAATTGGAGAAAAGGGGACAAAACAGAAAACTTTCAACTTTAATGTCTGTAGTGTACATACACCTCCTCTGTTGTTACCAACAGGTAACATACACGTGGGCTGAATTTACACCTGCACTTAACAGCATTATAATACGCAGGGTACATTCATCAAAAGAGTGCCAAAGAAATTTAATACAACAAAGTTTTAAATAAACATAATCAACAGTCACATACTCAGTGATGACTCATTAAAAACTGTCAATATGCAACTACACTTACACCTTCTCTGATGTCATATCAGACTTACTTGGCTTACTAATAGCCAAAGATCAAGATACAAATAATACGTCTAGACTGAACTTAATTTTTGAGTACCTTTATCTCACTGTGTGAAAAGTTTCTTTTCCCACTCTGTAATATGTAATTACTGTAATAATTGCTTTATATTGTATGACTGTGAGGCTGGAGCATCAGGTGGCGCTGGTTAGGGTATTGAGGACAGAGAGGCAGAATGCGGTTTAACTTCAGCAATCTTTATCTGCCTTTGGTAGAAATAAAAATCAAAGTAGAGCAAGCTTTCTGCTGAGTATGGGATCCTGGATGTTTGAGAGTGTGTGGGCCTGTTTACACCTTGCATTACATCCGATTTTGGAAATCGCTTAACGTGAGATAACGACCATATTCCTTGCATTTCGGTTTTCGAATTTCTGAGAGGAGGAAGTGTTTTTGACAAGAGATGTCCAAGAGAAATTTGGTGATCACTGATCGCAGCTTTGGAACATTAAGCCACGTTAAGCTTTTTCACATTAAACGTTGTTGTTTTTAATCGGCGGGAGGGTTCAATGCACTTCCCATGCCTAGTCTGTCGGAAATTAAAAGAAGAAGAGGAAGAAGAAGAAGAAGAGGAAGAAGAAGAAATCAAGACAATATCCATGTTGCCTGTTGTTGGTGTTGCCTGTTGTCGCACTTTAATGTGCCGCTGTTGGCACGTGAATGAATACGTCCACGAATACTTTCGCGTAAGCCATAGCGTAGCCTACACCGTAGCCTGACGCGCACCTCTCCAGAAATTCAACTGCACATCGCGGTGACGTTGACCAGAACAAATGTGATTGGACCAGATTGAGGAGAAGTTAACTGAGGAGGTCCATAAATATGTACATTTGTACGACTCTTCTTTGTCACCTTACAAAACTGTCCACTTGTGATCGATCACCAAAATCAGATCTAGTGCATGGTGTAAACAGGGCCTGTATGTGTGTGAGAGAGTGTGTGTGTGTGCATGTGCACACAAAGGGTGAAATAACATGAAATTACACTGCTAATCACAATACTACTATTACTATTACTACCACTACTACTAATAATAGGCGCTTTCGGATGAAAGGAACTTTTTCATAGTTCTTTGTGTGGCCGCACTGCTGGAGCTGAGGACGATCATAATTCTTGGAATGCCGTTTTGAGGGACTTTTTTAGCTCCTACTTCAGGGTGGGTACTCTCCCAGCACAAGAGGAACCATGAGTGACGCAAGTGTATGGTGATTGGCCAGACGTAAGTGTACGTTGATTGCAACCGCCATTTTTAAAAATCGGTGTAAAACAGCAATCTGCTTCTTGTATGATGCGCAGAAGTGATGTCGTTATACCAACCATCGGCCGGCTTACGTCACTTCAGCGTTCCTACTGGTGTTGGAATGCAAACAGAAAAAATGCCCAGGTTCCTCTCAATGAGTCCCTAGAACTGTTTGGTTCGACAGCACTTAATGATAATGATAGTAATAGGAGGAGGAAGAAGAAGAAGAAGAAGAAGAAGAAAACAAAGAAGAAGAAGGATCAGCTATCAGGTCTTCCCTTTTATTATTTAACACTGTTATCACAAATATTGTAGTTATGCTCATGCATGAACCCCTGTGTGTAGAAGGAAATCAGACCAGCAACTTAGAGACCAGATAACTAGAAGCTTATGGCATTATATAGCAAATAGGAACTGAAATTGAAACATAACCTAGGAACATGAATGTTTCATATCCACTGTGACATGACCCAGGAAAATAATCACTGTATTTACTACACTATAAGCATGTGCAACAGGAAAAAGCTTTTGGACAGTATGGCACATTAGCTCTGAAAGGGTCACTTGTTGTGTTCACCAAACAGAGTTTTAAAATCATTCGTGTGAGCGTATTTTCATAGGCATTTATGACAGACACAGACATTTACCAAGACTTGCTCTTCTGGATACTACTGACCCCATCAGGTTTTTATGCCTCAACCATGTCGCAGCTTGCTTATCTGTGTTCTGTGCCAGACAATTTGACTATACCTCTCCCAATATTATTAATGCTTTGATAAAACATAGTCAAAGTGAAATTGGTCAGCACCAGTCCTTCTGTCTGTTTCATGTTACCAATTTTCCTTTATGGAAAATCATAAATCTTCAGTTATAGTTTACCTCACACATACTAGAAGAGGCCCTAATTATTGATTGCTATGCTTTATTCTTTAAATGCAAAAAGAACATGTCAAGATCAGAAAAGACTTATGGAACAAGTACTCCATGTTCCACAGTGTCAAAAGCAGACAAAGATCAAACAAAATGTGAGGGCATGGGGAGCTGAAATCTCCTCTGTGAAGATTATGAGCAACTTTCACTACTGCAACTTCGGTGTTGAGATGTATGAAATTCAGATTGGAACAATTCCTAAAACTTATATATTTCTTAACAGACTTGCAATTTTGGGACAACTTTCCTTAAACATTGAACAAAAAGGGTAAAAAAAAGACAGCACCATACAATCAAGGTTCAGCTTTTTCAGAAGAGGCCTAGTAGCAACAAGCTTAGGAGCTGAAGGCAATTTGCTGGTGCATAGTGACTGAAAGATCATAGTTGTGACAATAGGAGAGGCTGCTGCAAAACAGGTTTTTACCAGTGGCAAGAGGATGGGGTTTAGGGAGCTGCTGGGTGAATTCATGGGAGAGGCAGCCCAGGAAAGCACAATCTGTTTTGCAAATCATATTCATATCTCAAATATCAGAGACATTTCCCATGTCTTCCAGAGACCCATTGTACATCCATATTATCATTGTTAGAGAATTAGCATGTCATATATCCTTTCCCTTGTTAAAATAATATACTAGATGAAAGAACAGGAAATACTCACAGTAATTTAAACCAGTTCAGTTAACTAAAGGTAACAAATTCTTACTGATTGTAAAAAGATACATTTGAGCCACGAACAACTTAATATTGAGAAACCCCTAGTGTTTTGAAAGTTGAGCGTTGTTATGCCCCACCTCTTCAACCTTACAGCCCTTAAGATGAAGGATTAAAAGAGTTTTAAACAACAAGATGACTGATGGGCTAACTTAATATTGGGTTAGATATCCACGGAGGGCTAAACAAAATAAATCAAATTAAAACACATTTGTTGTGACCCTTACAAAATGAACTAGCAATGAACTCAGGGATTTTATACTGAAAGCATGGATTCTGGGACAAATTCTTTTAGGATGGCTCAACTCAATGAGGACATGTACAATAAAGACTGTCTACTGCACCAAATAAACAAATAAATTTATAGATAAGTAAAAATAAATGCAATTGCAAGTTCAATTATTCAAAATACATTCAGGTGAAACTGCACTGAACAAAACTACCTTTTCTCCTCAAGATTTCCGCAACATTTGAAAACCCCATTTGCCTTTGTCTTCTACTACCCCTTCACCCTATGCAACTTGTGGTTATTGCTGTACTAAACCCCTGAGAACATGAATAGATGAGAGTACTTGATATTTCCATACCCTCCTGTATACAATTTACAAACCTAATAATAATAATAAAAAGAAACAACAATGTGAGAAAATGACAATATTACCATCTCATACATGAAAATAGATTGCTCCTACAGATAGTGTGTCACGTGGCTTGTTATATAAAGCTGGTAGACAGACACTGATGGATCCAGTTACTGTTTGATTGAACAAAATGAGTGATCTAAGCCACTTAGAGTGTGGAATGGTGGTGTCACTGGTACCATTCATGTTAGTCCCAGTATCTCTGAAATGACAGCCCCAGGGTTTTCATTCATGACACTGTCTTGGGTTAACCAAGTTTGAGACAGCAAAGAAGAAACATCTAGTCAATGGCCATACTGTGGGCAAAACCAACTCATTGATTAGAGGACATTTGATAATTGGCAAAAGACTGCAGAGTGGTAAACATTCATCCAACCGATTATGGTTCCCATTGTGTCATACTAATGACAGATTTGAACTGAGCTACTGCTCTGTCTTGTAACCTGCAAGCTTGGGCTCCATATACACTCAAACCCTGACCGTCCCAGGTCCTTTCTGTGTGGGGTTTGCATGTTCTCCTCATGTTTGCATGGGTTTCCTCCAGGTGCTCTGGTTTACTCCCACCATCAAAGACGTGTGCTAGGATTAATACTCCTGTTAGTGACCTTGACTGAGGCACTAGAAAAGACCTGGAGTTGGTCCCTGGGTGCCTGCAGCTGCCCACCGCTCCTCGCTCCTAGTGTGTGTGTGCACTGACTGCTTGCTCACTGGTGTTAGGATGGGTTAAATGCGGAGGCTGCTCTGGTCTATGTCTGACCAATGACGCACTTCCCCTACTTCCTCTTCTACTTCATTTTTTTCTGACAGACCTGTGAAAATCAAGTTGTGTCCGGAGGTGATAGTAAAGAGTAGGAACCAGTTATTCCTCTTGACAACTGTCCCTAACACTGACTGTCCTCAATATACACAATATGGGGGACAATATGCTTGAGCGGTTTCTGTCTTTCAGTTGGGACTTAAGCCCTGACTCTTGGTGAACATGAAAAATTCTCATGGCTCCTTGTAATAAGAAATAAGTCTTAATCTCAATCTCCTGTCTGGCTAAAGTCTGTTTCGATCCCTCTTGATTTTGAACTGATTAACCGTTTACCACACACACACACACGCACACTCACACACACACACACACACACATACAGTTTGGTGCCTGGAGTCGTACAGAGAATATGCCAGCCTGTGTGCAAAGATTGGTGAATGTAAAGTGGAACCAAATTTCACAAGCGCGAGTGTCTCATTTCACTCTCATAGTTGGTTTGTTCTCTTCTCTCTAAGATTTGGGATCTGATTGTGGTGCAAACATATGACGACATAAGTTTTCAAAGATCTCTTAATGAGTAATAGATGGCAATGCTGGCTGTCAATAGCCTATGATTGGCTACACCTGATGTAGGCGACCATGTGCAGTTGTGACGTCACAAACACATGGAATTCAGAGCGGGCTGTAGAAAGGCTTTTTTTCTTCATGTAGATCATACGGCTGTAGGAGGAGAATGGATGTTTTCATACTTTGACAATTTCCATAGCACATTCATCTCATTGGATTCAAAAGGGTAAGGAAAATTGTGATTTCCATTCTATGGCACCTTTAATGCACGACAGGCTGTACCAGCTACCTCAGGGAGGACTATACGACAATAGGTGGAACAAAATAAATCAAAGAAACCTAGCCTTATGCATTTGGAGGTTTTTGTAGCTTTTTTCCTGTTGTACCGAACTTGTACCAAACCGTGATGTCCAAACCGCGGTGTGAACCAAATCGTGACTTTTGTGTATCGTTACAACTCTAATATATATATATATATATATATATATATATTTCCATATATACATAGTTCAGTATATGTACTGTATGTATATAAAGGCATAACGGTTCTGAAAGTGAAACCGCAATAGAAACGTCCACGGTCTCGTGTATCCCCCGACCCCCCAACCCCAACTTGCTGCCAACCGCTGCAGGTGCTGTTTAGCTCTCATTATGTTACTAATGTAACAAAACTTACTTTTCATTTCACAATTAACACTATAACACATGTAAATCATGAAATTATTATTCTATCTAAAGTTAGGTCAAGCTTCATATTTTGTGTTAGAGGTGTAACGGTACATATATTTGGTACAGGGCGTTCAGTTCGGTGTGCGTTGTGATCCGAGTGAATGTATTCTCGAACTATGACTTTTTTCTCATAAAACTATAAAAATTCTCATAATATTATGACTTTATTCTCGTAATATGAGGCTATGACGTTATTCTTGAAATTTCAGAATTTTTTTTTTTCCCTCAATGTGGCCCTAATACTCTGTCCTAGTAGCACATCATCTCTCCTGAATCCAAAATAATTCCAAAGTGCTGTTCTTTTTCACCATAAGGTCTTTGTCAGCCACATTTTCCTTGCTCTTCTCTCCTTCCTCAGCCATCATGCTTGCTAACCTTGCAGTCCCCAACAAATTGACACCAATTAATCTGAGGGTAGCCTATTGCAAGCTGGGGCTTCATCCGATTGGCCAAATGGTGTGAATGCATGGACCATGTATCCAGGGCACCATCTGATAGGTCAAATGTTCACATGCTGAGCGTGAATGCATGGCGTGTGTAAATAAAATGATTTTTCTTATTCATGGCATTTCAGACAGTCTTTTGTGATGTGTTTATTGCACATGTTCATACCGTGATGATGATGAAAATACGATTTATCCGTCAGCACTAACACCAATAGTGCTTTCACAGCATATATTGCTATTGCAACTGCCAACGCAACTACCACTCATGTTTCTTTTTTTTTTTTTTAACAAAAACAAACCAACAAGTTTCCAGTATGTCCATGCACTTAGCCTCAGAAGAACAAAGGAAGAGACCCAGAGAGCGAGAAAGATGTAGGAGAGAGTAACAGAATACTGAGGACAAGTCTGAAGAGATGCAGGTTAGTAGCTGGATGGCGGTTCTTAGTCCCGGCCTCTGTGACCTAATGAGAGCCTGGGTCCCGGGCAGGCTAAGATAAACATTATTTCTGGCATATTGTGCCTGCCAGCATCTTATTTATGGACTGGCTTTTGTGTTCCATGAGCTAATAATGCTTCCAAAAAAAAAGAAGAAAAAAAAAAAAAAATCAAAACCTGAAAAATGGGAGCCGTCCGCACGCTGCTCTCCCTCTCCTGCCCCTCATCTGTGTGACAGCCACTCCAGAGCCACATCAAACGCTCACCCTTCTGGCCGAGGCCCTGCTTAATTGTACACCCATTGTTCCCACATAGTGGTGAGCAGCAGAAGAAGGAGAAAATGGAGGTGGAGAGACGGGGGAATAGGCCTTCGTAATGAGGCCCTCTGCAGCTGAGTAAATATACTCTAAAACAATATGAACTGTTTTGATGCCTCTCTCACTCTGCTTCATATGGCTCACCTTGATGACAAATAAGCCCCACAGGATCATTACGTTTGCATTTACGACCTGCCTGGCTGTGTGCTCATAATTTTAGGCTGAATGCAGGAGTGGAGTTGACTAAGTAGAGTTTGGAAAATGCTGGTTAATACCTAAAACAGGTTGCCCTGCGTGAGGAAATAATTTGTACTTGACCTGGCTTAAAATGAGCTGGTCTGCTTTTGAACTAGATGGAAGGTGTACTGCATACTTTCATTAGACATCCACGATCACTGTAAGATCTCAACAAAAGCTCTTTACTGTTTCTTCAAAGTCAGACCTAAATGAATGCACAAATAAAATGTACCAAAAATCTGATAAAATACAATAACGTGGAATGTTTCAAGCTCTGTTCTCCAAATAAAATGCAATATTGATCTAAACATGCCCAATCATGCCCATGATTGATGATGAATGTATTGCTTAAGTGACATTAGATAGATGTTCACCTTCAACCCTTGAGTCAGAGCCATTCAACTCCAGAGCTGCACGTCTCACAGATTAGTTCCAGCCATTCACAATAATATCAGATTTTCTCAATTAACTCAAGTTTGGAATTTAAGAGACAGACTAATTTGTTTGACCAGGTGCTATAGCAATAAATAACAAGGAATATATAACAAGGACTTAAGCCCCGTAGTTAAATAACTCAGCCCCCAACAGAATAATCCCCTTCTAACTCATTGACATTTTCCTGAAAGGGCACAGAAATGTGTGTTGGCAAGTTTCTGCTGCTCTGGAACCCCTTGCCAGCACTGGTCCCACTGAGGTGACAAAGACCGGGGAGGTCAGAGTTCATACCCACTTGCTCATAGAAGTTAGTATTTATGAGGTGTTGCTTTTATGGAGAAGGGGGTAACAGCAGGTTTAAGAGAGCCAAACTAACCTTGCTCCAATGGGGCTTGACCTGGATAGTGAGGGGGAGAATAATATCTCAGGGCTATAATTAACAGTGAGGCCAGGGTGAGTAAGTCTTGTGTCAGGATCCCTGATGGTTGACCACAGGATGGTCTAGAAGCTCTCTGGCTCTTTGTGGTCTACTGATAGGTAAGGGTTGACTGACTGTTCCATCCTCTGTGAATCAAGCCTTGGGCATAGGGTTATGTGGTGCCGCAGGAATGGGAGGCATGTTGGAGGTCAGTGTGTTAAAAAACGAGTCAAGGGAAAGAAAGGAGCACTTGAGCTCAGCTCATTAACACAGACTACATAAAGTCACACACATACACATACACATACACATTCTGTGACGAAAAGTGTCAAAGCTTGTTTTTGCTTTTTGTAAACTAGACAACGTATTAACAAAAGCATACAGGACCACAATACAGCAAAATATCTGGTCAGCTTCAATGAGTTCAGTGACGATTAATGGCTATAATCTTTATCTTTGCCTCTTTTCCCTGTTGTCCACATCATTGTCCACTTCGACCCCCACTCAAACGCTCACCACGGTTTTTCTCTCTCCCCTTTACTGTAGGAAGTAGCCACAGAGCCAGGCAGACTGGAGCGGAGATGCACTTGGACAGAGTGAATATGGAGCCGGAGCTCACTGGCTCCTGCCACACAGGCTGTCAGTCCCACTTAGCGTCAGCCACCCCAATCCAGCAATTAACTCCCCAACTCCCTGCTCTCTGATCTGGGCCCCCTGGCTGAGCACTCCCCCCCATATCCCTCCTGACCCTCTTCCTTGTCAAACACACCGACTACGAGACACTGCACCCCGAGCCAACATCAAGCCTCTGAACTCTGCAATAAAAGTCTATTCTTATTCATATTTGTCCCCCTGGGAACAAGAGCATGAGCTGTAGCTGCTGGCAATTTTTGTTGTGATGTGGATGGACATTTAACCACTATGGGGGATGGCGTTAAAGGAGGGATATTCAGAGGTCAGGAAAGAGAGACCTTTTACAGTCATATGCAACCCCTGCTATTGTTACAGCATTAGCTGTCTGCTTGTTGCTTGTTAATTTAGTCCCTTATGGTACAGTCTGATATCATAAACTAGGTTAAGACAGCTGCAATAAATTGATTTAATACACTCCTTTAAAAATTAAAACAGCAAAGCCTACAGACCAAGAGTTGAACTGCTACATTCTGAGTGAGTTTGCGAGACAGTAAATAGCAACCATTCATCAGTCTGAAGTGTTTTATTGAATATCATGAAAAGAAGCTCCAAAGTCCAACATTGCTCTTGCTCCAATATTTGTCAGTGCGGCATCCCTCATATGTTTAAAGTTGGCACAGTTATTTGCTCAGTCGAGTACACAATAAATCCATAACAGCAGCAACTAGCTATGATTGTTATGGCTCAAAATCGGTTTCCTCTGTATAATTGGGCTGTAAGCACATTTATTAAACATCATTCATACCACATTGACAATTGTTGTGAATGAACATCAGTAAAATGGAGACTAACTTTTACTCTTTGTCCTCCTCACTCTTACTCTTTAGATCTTTTGTACATTTTACAGCCAAAAATGTTCAACAGGACAGTATCTGACACTGACTACTGTAAGCCTCTGAAGCCATTCCTAGTGCCACTGGTCCTAAGGGTCCTTTGTAGCTTCTGGTGATGATTACACATTAGTATGAAGCTTCCACCTGGGGCCATATGACATGCCACTGGAAAAAGTACCACTGCAAGCAACAGACCTGACCTCCCTGACGCAATCCCTACCTTCCCTCTGGGCTCTTCCAGGCTCTAATGAGAATTCAGGACGTGAGTCCCTTTCACCTTCAGTGTACCCTAATTATTCAGTCAGGGCCTGCAGATATATATTTTCTACACACTTTGGCTCTTGTTTCCCTTCACTAAGAGTCAGAGAGTGTGCGTGTATGTGAATCTGCTTTTTGTCTGTCCAGTCTTTTTTTTGTATGTCTGGTAAACATGCATGGAAGACTTTTTGAGACATCAGTCATTAAGCTGAGTTAAGTATATCCCCCAATGTTTATGTTCTGTCATTCTGCAGAACAAAAGCCCCAAATGAAGGTGTGGGCAACCACTTGAAAGGGCTGCCTTAAACAGATCATGATGTTTGTCCCACTACTAAGCTTCACTGCTCATTAGACCAATAAATTTGAGGCAGAAATGCTCTAATTTACGCTTATTAAAGAAAGCTCAGGAACGCTCAGGTTGGGGGGGACAAGATATGAGCCCACAGTGAGCTTAGAGAGGAGGAAAAATGTATTCCTCACAAAAGCATCGTTTATAAACCAAAATCCTGAACTGCAGCCTTCATCAGCCAGTCTACCCAACATGACCACTATGACAACACTACAAATACCAAATCATTTAAGCATTTCAACTAATAAAAAAAAATTTGATTAGTTTTGACTTAAATCTGTAAACATGCCCATATAAAAGCTCTTGGGTATTGATGTCACTGCTTGGTCATACAGCGAAGCCGCTTACAGAAGCTAATGAGAAGGAGCATAATACGAAGGGTAATTAATGTACAGCCTTATTTATGTGATCTCTGTTTATGAGGTAATAGGATCTGACTGATGCACTTATTGTAAGTTGCTTTGGCTAGGAGCGTCTGCTAAATACCAAATTGTAAATTGTAAATTGTAGAAGCTCTGAGGGTGTTTCATTAGAACAACGTGACTTGATGGGTAACTCCCTGATAGTATGCTGTCATGAGAAACTCAGTCGTGAACTGTAAATGGCTTGGGTGCTCTGCTCTCAATTTAGAGGAAATGACTCTAACAGAGCACTAGTGTCGAAAGCTCTGGAAAGGATAGCGTAAAAGATTAATGAAACATTTGTACATTAGTCTGATCTTTGGGTTTTTCATGAGAGAGATCAAGCAGAGTCACCTCATGTATCACTGTTAGAAATGGTTCATATTTTCTATAAAGGACAAGGGTCATGGTCAGTATTCACTGTTACTGATGAAGGCAATGATGATGGAGACTGTGATGATGACAGTAATGGAGTTAAAAATATCCCTGTTGTTAGTAATTTTCTGTGATACTGTCAAGTTTGGTGTCCTCGAAATAGGCACCCTATGCATAAGCTGGATGCTGACCCCAGAAAAACAAATGCAGCTACTTAGGTAAGTATCAACTAAGTACAAATCTTCACTCAAAATTCACTTAAAGGACACTTGACAAAATATAATTTCAACCTGTACAAACAAGAAGTGTAAGGGACTAAAAATAACCTAAATACAGAAAACAACAACAACAGAAAACATTAAATGTTGAAAAAAAAAAAAGATTAAAAAAAAAGTTTCTGATAAAATGACTCCCAATTCACTTGTATTTTTATTTGTTTATTTATTTATTTGTACTCTTCAGATGACAAGTAGATTGGAGCCAGATGGAACTTTGGTCACCAAACGTGATGATGTCATCTGTAGGCAGTCCTCTTTAATGTGGGGCTTGTGGTGGAGAGCTCTGCGTCAGGGCATAACTTCAGACACTCTCCCTTTAGTTTAAATTTAGGGCATGTGGAAATCTGGTATGAGTCTTGTTCTTTCCTCTTCAGCAAGTAGCCACTGGTGAGTGAGCTGTATTCAGTAGCAAAGCAGGGTACGTTTGATAGCTCCACCAGTATGCTCCACCAGTGTGGTTGGTAAGTTCTTCTTTCATTTTTACATAGCAGTCTATGTTAAAGTCATTAGATGTGCAAAGACTGGTAAAAGATCCTCCCATTTCCACCTAACCAGGAGAACACACAGTGAAGACAAGTGCAATTTTCAAACATTTTTCTTAATCATACTTTCCACATTATCTGTAGTTATTAACACTCTCCACAATAAATTAACTTCTGCGCAAGACAAAGTGCAAGAAAGCCACAAATCAAGAAACCCAAAGGAAACCCAAGATCATTCCGTCCAGTCTTAGTCCATGGAGAAATAAACTGCGTGACGTTATTTCATCAGCAGTGATAGATTTGTTGTAATCAAGTTGGACTATTGAATATATGCTGGGCACACAATATAGGTCAGAAAACAGGTCCTGTCATTGTTTTAGATGTGCCTGCAGAATGAGACTGATAAGATGTAGCCTGTGAGGAAATCCTCTATCACTCCTATCAGCCTGCCTTGACACAAGACATCTTCAATTTTCAGGAAATGCACTGACACAGAAAAATAAGGCTGAAAGTATTTTACATTTAACTCCGTCATGAAATAGGACTAGGAGTGTATCCGTAATAATGTAGATGTGATCTTACTGTTTAACGCATGAATGAGGAGCCAGTGAAATATACATCACACGCATTGTGTTGCAATATTCTCTTACTCCATCAATGAGGCTCTCTGTCAGAAGATACAAACTACACCTCATTTCATTATTCCACATTGCAATTTGCACAGATGGGTCCAACAAACACCTTCATGTACTTATGCCCCGCTAAGGAGAGCTGAAAGGTCAGCTTCTCACGCCTACATATCATCCTGTTCTGACTGAGGAGAAAGAGGGCCATGAGCTGAAGGCTCCAAAAGGTGGGTAACTTAGGAGGGCGAGAAAAAAACAACAATCTATGTGAGCTAAAAAGGGAAATAGGAAGTGACTTACAATAGAGGAGACCTTTGATCCATGTTGAATGGAAGACCCCAACTCCCCCCCCCCCCCCCCCAACCCCCGGGTGGAGAGCATTAATGTGAAAGTGACTCAGTGTGCATTTGTTAAGGTGAAATAATAGCCCTATATTTAGCACACAATGGTAGGCAGACGGGCGATGCTTGCACTTGGCCATGTGCAGGAAGGGAGAGGGGGCTGATTGTATGAAAATGAGTGATTTGCTGAGCAAAGACCTGTTAGGAGCGACAGCTGGCTCGCTATAGCACTTTCAGAGGGAGACAGGTTGGAGCGAGGAGTGTGGGGTGGTGAGTGAATGTTGTGCCAAGGTCTCACTTTGGACAGGGCTTGTGGATGAACGGCGGCCGAAGGTCACAAACATAGGTTTGGGCCATTGTGAGGAGAAAGTCCTGGAGAGTTGGAACTGCCGGGGGGGGGGGCATGGGGGCATATCTGGTTTCATTCAAGCAGGGGTCTGGATTTGTTTATCAAAGTGCCACTGTTAACTGTACTGATCATAAATTTGGCTTCTGCATGAGGTGTTAACCCTTGAAAAAAAGACCATGCTGAAGCCAAGAGTGGCTGGTGATTAGGACAAAAACTGACCTTAAATACAAACATTCCTAAGGTCCAGGACGGAGGGCAGGTCACATTTGCTCGGTTACATTATTCAAGTAAATGCCATATCCCTGACAATCCATAGAGAGTTTAATAATTCAGTTGTTAATGTTGAGGTCAACTGGTAAGTGTCAGTACTTCCTAACTGTGTCAAACCAGTTGCAAAAATCACAGTGATTTGATGGCTGAATGAGGAATAGACTCAAAAAGATTTTATTTGTGTTTGGTAGCAGTGTGCCTATACTGTTAAAACAACAATTTGTCAAAACTTACAAGCAGAGATAAGTGTAAAGTCTTGTAATGAGTTAACAGTTTATTTTTTATTAAGTGTCACATTTAATTCTTACCCTACCCTCAAGCTTATCTGAAAGTCACGACAATAAGGGATGTGATTGCTGGTACAGGGTGACGCTAAATGATTACTCCATCCTTACAACTCCACTACTACACTACACAAGCACAAAGCAATAGAAAATTGACGACAAATAGGAGAACTAGGTAAAGACTGCTGTACAATAGACAAAATTGTTGACTGCTTCTAATTGCTGTTGTGTCTCATTCTGCATTGCAAGGATGAAGTTAATTTCACAACTTGAACTATAAAACTTGAGCTACATTGCAAAATCCTATTTGGAACAACAAATCCCATGCGCTCTGACAGAAAATTAGAATAAAGAGAGAAGATCTTTGTGAGGTTGTGTTGATTTCTGTCAAATAAAACAACTCCCTTCATCAGCATTTGGGGCAATATATTAAAGGTCAGACAGATGTAGGTAGTCATAAGCTGAGTAAAAACACAAAAGCAAAGAAATATATCAATCAATGAATGGCCAGACTAGCAGTATGACCACTGCACTGGCAGCAGGCTATGCAACAGTTCTGGCTTGTTGCACAACACACTCTGGAAGTCTTCAAGAGCACTCTGCTGCACTCTGTTCCCTTAAAACAAACAGACAATTACACAGTTCTGATGGAAAGAGAAATTGGTGTGCAAAAGGTTTTACGAGGCCAAAAAGAAAAAAGCGGGGTTCTGTTGCACATTAAGGTTCTTTATTTTGGGGGATTTGCAGGGAATCTTTCCCAGGTGCTGAGGTATTTTAGAATCTCGGGTGGGAATAGGGAGCTGGGAATGGTCAGGGCCTAGACATTTCTTTTTTCTTTTTCTTTTTCTTTTTTTTGTTTCTTGCCAGGCAACTGTAGGGACAAACATGAGCAAGGTGCTGTGTGCAGCACTAAAGCCCCCCTGTCGCCACAGCAGTAAAAAGCATTACCCCCACTTGTCCCTCCTCGCACATTTTAAGAGAGCACGAATAGCAGGGATTACAAGATCTAATTTCCACTGAAGCACTGCCCCCTGAAAAAGTCTTTACAAATACACAGGCACACACACACACGCACACGCACACACATACACACGCGCAAGCGTGTGCACGCACATACACACACACGCGCACACACACTCACACACACACTCATGCGTGCACAATCGCACACACCCACACGCAAAATGGGGAGCTTGCAAGTAGCTTGTTTATGTTGGTTGACTGAGTGCTGTTAAATATTTAAGTCCCAGTAACTGAAGCCAAAGGCTGGCTGTAAGCACAGTACCATGTGAGTTCCAGGCTGCTCTGGCTGTGAAGGAGCCTGGGGGCAGACAAGCCCCTACTGAGGAAACTTTACATGACCTCTTATAATGAGAAAGGCAAAGTATTATGTTCGGGGAGGAGGGTGTGGGGAGAAAACAGACAACAGGGGCTGCTGAAGATTGTAAAATATGCATACTGGGACAGAAGAGGAGAATGAGGGAAATAAACACGCAGGTCTGTATTTTTTTCAGTTAGCTCGAGTCTACATAGAATGTGTAAAAAAACACATCGTTACCCCATCAAACCATGGAGCATTACTGAATTGAGCTAAAATGTCTACATTTTCAAGAAGACTGGAGTATCCCTGGATATTTCACCTCTAACAAATTTCAATTATCCTCCCTAGATCCCCAGTCTGTCCGTCAAAGGATCAACAACTATCACTATTTAGTATGTTATAATACCAAAAAGGTTATAACATTGAAAAAAAATTAAAGTATAATTACATAAGCTTGAAGACAGCTTCTCTGTCTGAAGTTTACAGGACACTGAGGCTCTGACATCAACTAGTATTTTAATAAATTTAGATGGTGGACATTGTTAAGTGAAATAACAAGTTAAATTATAATAACAAAACAATAATTAAACAACTTCTTGGTAATCATTATCTTGCGAGAGTATACCTGTTTGAGAGATAGGAAAGAATTTGCTCTACTTTTATCTTAAACCTCTCCTGAATATTTTCCAGCTTGTATGTGATATTAATGAGTCAGCAGTAACCACCACACAACTAAAAGTCAACATGAAAAGACAGTGGATTTTAGCTTCAAGGTAAAATGTTTTAGATGAGGTTAAAGTGGACTTTCACAGACATGCATTATGACAAATGCTGTCGGCCCAAACTGGTTGCAGCTGGTTCTGGGTATTTAATAAACATGTAAACAATCCAGGTTCCCTCATTAGGTGATTGCAGAGAGCCACGCTGTCCATAAATCAAGGGCCAGGTTATCAAGGCCTCTGATCTAAACTGTACAGGGCGCCCAGCTGTCTACGCAATAGAAACTGTGAACAGCAGGCTGTAAAGAATTAAATTCCTTGTGACTATTTTACCCTCTCCCACAGAACTCTGCTCAAAGACCAGAGACTCAAATGCAAACATGCAAACAGATGGGGGAAATTACATTGCTTTTTGCCTCTCACATAAAAAAATGCATTTTATAATTTACAGGACATTTACGGAAATCAGTCATTTAAAAACACGAGCATGTGCACTCAGGGCCACAGTTATTAACTCACAAAGTTTCATACAAGGACTAAAGGTTGTTTTCAATAGCCTTGGCAATGACACCAGTAAGAAGAAACTGGATAACTTGCTTTTTTTTTTCTTTTTAATGCATAATCATTTGAAAAAACAAATATATTGTCTATTCTTGGAGACATTAATTCAATCTTAAATTTGCTTTCCATTTACAAAGATGTGAGAGAGGAAAACACACACACACACACGCGTGCGCGCGCACACATACACTTAAGATAGTCCTTAAATATTTACACTACATGTAATATTCCAGTCATAAAGATAAAAAATAAACACAATGAATACAATAGGTGGATCATCATATGCTTCTTTATGGGAGGAGACAAGATGATGAAATCAAAAGACATCGCTATTTTTAATAGAACAGCATACTGATTTCTTTTCACCAGTATATTTTGTGGGTGTCTGCTGTGGAGTGAACATTAAATCACTGTGTTATTTAAGAGGTCTTATGCAGAGTTAAGGTTCTATGAAGTGTGATATGATTGGAACTCTGTTCAGTTGTATGCGTGGATCAACACAGTGTTTTAACCCCCGATCTAATGTTTTGATGCTGCAGAGTTTCCTCTGGTATGATAGAGATTCACCACTGCATATTTGGGAATATGTCAGTGCAAGCATCGTATAGTTTATGATATGACACGGAGAATATTGCTTAGAGTTAAATGTCATCCTGAACTTAGAGAAGTTAGAGTTAGTGTTTAACTTAGAACTTAAAAATCCAAACTGTAAAGTTCTTGAACAAATTTTTGAACATATACTAGTAAACCTCTAAAAGGCCTGAAACTTCATCCGGTCAGATAATGGGATACTCAGATTTTAATGAAACTGGCTTTTACCAGCTTGTTCACAGCTGATCTGTAATTGCTTCCTAAATCCTTTTCATGCTGAAATTTCCTCAATCACCACTGTATGCGATACATCAAGATAAGCCACAGTGGTCGCGGAAGCGCAAGAGAAGGATGGCCCAGTAATCAAAGTCGCTGGAATCTTTTCACACAGCTATAATGGCCAAAGAAATAGATGCCTTGCCAATCATTTTCATGCACAACTATACAACTTGGGGATTTTTCCACTTCAGAGTTTTTTTTTTAAGTAAAACTATATCCAAATTTTATAAGCTATATAAACTTATTTTAGTCCTATTCTGACTAAGGAATGAAATAAGATTCCTTAGGATCCCTCACATGAACAAAGTCATCTTGGAGAACAATAGAGGCAATTTTTGTACCACTTTATTTTAAGAATCCCCAGTACCTGCTAATAATTTCATGGGTGACTGTAGTATCATTTCTGTGAGGGTATCTCTGGATAACCCCATTCTTAATGTACATATTGATAACTCATTAGATAGCAAACATTTGTAAATACTTAAGGGTGCTATAATTGTACATAACTACAGTCAGTAAAGTCTGATTACAGAGTTAGATGGATGTTGGGAACACATCACTTACAGTGAGATATTGTTGTATTTGTTATTCGTGTCTCACTGACCATAGCTGGAATGGCTTTAACTTTTGAACCTCTTCATGCTGGTGTGGAAATGAAAGGCTTCCTTGGCATTTAAATGAAAACAACAAAGCATACCAGTAGAGCATTTCAGTATGTTAATAATTCAATACTGGCAGACCACATTCAGTGAAATCAGTAAGGACTAGGTGTAGCTAGGGAAACACCAGGCTCAGCACTGCTGATTTTAAGTGCTATTGACAAGCAGAGAGGATGGCATTTAGTCTTGATCTCTAATCAGAACAAGCCTTTAATCATGTCAGTAAAGGGAGAAGGCTTTAAAGTGACCTCACTCACCACTGTAGAATTACCTCACATCCGAAACATAACATATGGGTACGCAGAGAAAAAAGAAAGTTGCAATTAAAATTTGAGACTGAATATGCTGATATTCACCCATATAGAACATTGAATTCCGTGATAGATATTCACTGGCCAAATATACACACAAACGTTGTAAATTAACTGAGTATATTCACTGGAATGAGGGTTGTTACAATAAGACACTGCAGGTCTGGTGGAAGCTGAGTTGCAGTGCTGCTCTTGGTAGTAATATATTTAATTTTAGGGACTAGTGTGGAAGTGTGGAAGTAGAAGTAGAGGAAGTGTGGAATATCCCAGCAACATCTTTAACCTATTCAGAAGGAGATGATGTCATGATTAGAGGGGGAACTCAAAGGGAAAAAAAACCCAAACACCCCATAGCAGATCAGTGTAAGCCTTGCCAAGCAGCCATCCCCCAACGGGGTGAGAGAGAGAGAGAGAGAGAGAGAGAGAGAGAGAGAGAGAAAGAGCGAGAGATAGAGAGCTACATTTCCCAGCAGCTCCATGCCTGATCTGCTCAGGGAGATCAAAGACCAGAACCACTTGGCCCCTGACATGAAGGGGCACACACTCAACAAGAGACAGGAGGGGCTGGGGTGGGGGAGTTCACTGACTACGCTCAGGTGATCCTTAACCTACAATTTCATTCCCTGGATGGGTCTATACACCGCCCCCCAGCCCCCAAATTCAAACATACTGTGCTATTAAAGAAATGGAAACACACAGTGCCTTGCTCTCCCATCATGCCAAGCTGTCCTGCATGTGACACGTTCTTTTCAACCCTGAACTAAAAAAAAGAAAAGAAAATTGCCGGTGCTGCATTTCTCCTCTTCCTCTTCACCTAGCGTGGTGCTGCATGAGGGTGTGATGAGGTGAAAGAGACAGAAAGCAGAGAAAGGGAGAGAGGCATAGTTGCATGCGAGCAAACATAAGGGTTTTGACAACCATGCTGATGGTCTGAACTCACCCGCTCCAGAACTACTCTTGAACCAGACGTAAGGAAGTGAATATGTGATATATGCATAAGGCAGGGGATTGATGTAGAACGGGTTGGTGTTCTGGGCTAGGGAGGGCTTCCATCACCACTGACTGGGGTTCTTCATTTTCTTTGACATGATCTGGTTTTCTGGCAAAGACACCTCTCATCCAGACTCAGCTGACGGACGCATGGAAGCCATCCAAAATCGGCACAAGATTCACAACTGGTCTCATGAGGCAGAGAGAGCTGAACTGTTTCACAGTAAACTGCACACAGCATGTGAGCTGATTTCATCATTTGTAGTTTCTCATTGGTACATCTGAATCTTTCCAATTTTCAACACAGACTGCCATTGTGTTGTGGTTGCTGGATATTGCAGACAAACCAGAAACCTTCACTTTTATGCGATACGTATTTCCCTAAGAGGAAATCACTTACTCTGTTTTCCTCATCACATTGTGGCTTTTGTCTAAGAATGAGCATGTGATATACATGGGTTTAAGTTATGTCACATGAGAGCAAGCCAGTTTACTTTTAATGTAACTGTCCATTAATCAATTGCAACTTGATTCAAATCAGTAACAACAAAGTACTAGCAAAGCCATATTGATCCCATTTTCATATTATCAGTTTCCACTGCAGGTAATACGCAGTTTAACAGGAAAAAAATCTTTTACCGTCACAGAGAGTTTAGCAAATATTGAGAAACAGACTCTTCAACTTTTGAGGTTTTTGCTACAAGGCCTAAAGCTCATTCTGGTCTCAAGCCTGTAGATTTATGATCTAAGTCATACATAACGATATCAGTAGTGACCTGGGTTACCAGTATCTCACACATCAGCAGCATATATGGACTGATAGGGAAGTGTGACTTTTTACTGAAGCACATGCTGTGCAAATTATGACTTGCCCATCTGACTGCCTTGGCTTCTTCTAGTATGTTTAAACAAGCCCCATCCTGCTTAGGAGAGGGACAGTAGAGGAATCACTTAAAAAACTGTTTCTGGTATCGTGTTTCCTCCTCTTGCAATGCATAACTCAAGCAACCCTGTCACCTCGTCAGTGTGAAATATGTTCTTGGCCCAGACTAAAACAAACAAAACATACGTCTCCATCAGCGTGACTTCCAGCAGGCAGAGAGCGAGGCAGATCCTGATTGGTTGATCCCTATCTTCTCCCCTTTGGACAACTTGAGGATTTTGACATTCAATTAGAGACTGATTTACACCTGAAAAACCAAGTTCAGTGACTTTTCACTCGGAGGCACTTTCTTTTTTTCTGACAGCTGACTGAGTAAGAACAGAAGGGCAGCTACGATGGAAGTTGCAGGGTTCGAATGCAGTCTTGTCTGACATATTTGTCTACATACAAATATGTCAGACTACGGCATACAAAACAGCATACAAAAAGCTAAAGATTTTTCCAGAATTTTGATTAGTTGTGACAGCCAAATGCTTTATTGACATAAAACAGTCAGCGTCTCTTGTTTCAAGCTACATGTGAACAGTGGTTAATTTAAATAAAAAAGTTCTCTTATGCTTTTATCCAGATCCATTTTTCGCTGGATTCTCTGTCAGCACCTCATGAGCAATGAGGAGCAGCTTGACTCTGATTCAGAAACGATATATATCTCCCATTTTTGTCTTTTTAAAAATTCTATTTATTTATTGAAGAGGTGGAGGCCATGGTAATTTAACTATAGTTTCACCTGACATCATCATGTGCTCGAGATGTGATGATTTGGCTTAAACAGCCAATGTCTCTCACATTCTACTTGATGACTGGGACTCTGTGATGTCACACTTACACACAGAACTTGGAATCAGCTGATCTGACAGGGACTGTGTCTTGAGTGTCAGTCCTGATTAGAAGATCAGCAAGAGAGAGTTCTGAGATCCTATCGTCAATGCCAGAACACGGGCATGCGCATATATCCCCATATGGATGTAACCTGTTGAAGTACAAGCTCACAAGTGGCCTCTGCGATTACAAATCACAGGACAAACAATGCTCTTTTTTTTTCAGGAAAAGGTGTATGAACATTCTCCCCAAATCTGAATTCACCTTTGATATGGCTCCTTCAGAAGAGCGTGCTGTTGAACTGAATTCTGTAGATTCATTGCAGATCCCCACTAATTGTACCAAAATGACCCAATAATAGTGTAATGGCTAATTTCCAGAACTGAAATGGATAAGATCTGTAATGAGCATATAAATGATCATATATTTTATCAGAGCACTGAAAAAGATTTTAGGCAGACCAGACATGTTTGATGGTCATTGGATTACAATGCACCACTGTCAAACATCTGTTCCACTTTGACCTTTGACATTGTAGGCTTGGATGGGGAATCACGCATCCCCTATCCCTTTCTAGTGTATGTGAGCACTGATCAGTGAGTGAAGTGACTTGTCAGTTTTTATCAAATATCAAGTGTTAAGAGATAACACTTGGTAGACAATAAAATAATCTACCAACAATAATATTCTGTCATCATCCTCTTTCAAAGAATGCTATACTTTCGGGCAATATTTCATGAGGTAATGCTGCATCTGTTTGAACAAGATTATTCAGTGTTCTTTGCACTAGTCGAATGTAACGTCTTCCACTATAATAGTGTACAACAGGAAGAAACAGAAGCAATTCATGAGCTTTTTAAAATTCCTTCATATGTATATCTAAAAACAATTGTAATTGTGTTCCACTGTTTTGTATTTAGTGTGGCCGAGAAGTACAAGTACAAAGAAATTCAAGAAAAATCTCAGGTGGAAAAAGTCACGTGGACCACGATAGGGTCAGACTTCCAAAGATCAATGTCACTGAAGACTAGGACGTGCTGTGTGTGTGTTTGTGTTTGTGTTTGCATGTGTGTGTGTGTGTGTGTGCGGTAGCGTGACATGCATGGATGATGCTGTCTCAGTGCTTCCTCCAAGCAGTTAACTGGGCGCCAGGGCTCTCCTCAGGACACTGTGGGCTTGTCAGTCAAAGCCATGAAATATTTAGCGAGTCCTTATCTCCCTCCCTGGGGCTGCTGGTCAGAGTGACGGCGCCGAACAAGTCTTTCTACCTCACTCTATCTCCCTCCCATTCTCTCTCTCTCTCTTCCCCTATGTCCACCAGTCTCTCCATCATACTCTGCTCTTCCTTATTCAGTGTATTTCATTTTAATCACCTACAACACTCTGAGACTCAGTTGCATCACTTCATTTCTCTCACTCACGTTGTTTCTATCAGTTTCTTCTTTGCGAATTTCTTCGTCCCTCTCTGTTCTCTCTCATGTTCCCTCTGTATTTCTCACTGTAGGTATCTACTGCTTGGCTAAACTCACAAGTATCAGCTAAGGCTCGCTTGTGTGATGTTGCAGTTGTTGACCGTCACTGCCACACAATCACAACCGCCCTAGAGTGCAGGGCTGAAGAGAATGTGCTGTCTGTGACGCATTATAGCCCGAAGCTAGAAGTGGGAGTGTCTGTACATGCATCTCATATGTGTATTTCAAAACAACAATCATCAAACATTAACCCTACAAAGGAGAGCTTAAAAGGAAAGGCAGCCCTCAGTGAGGTATAGGAACAAGCGGTTACAGCGGGATAACCTTAGCTTGAAGCTCTGTCTTAAGAAAAAATCCAAATGATTTCTGTATAAGTATGATGGTAGAGACATTGCAAATCGAAGAGTGTCTACCAAGACTGATCATTTTGGCACATTCGGCAATATTCATCAGCACCACCAAACCTAATGTGTTTCAAGAGTAGGGGAGGGATATAGAAGGGCAAAAAAATAATGTTAAATCAAAGCCAAAATTAGCCTCAAACTGACAAGAACAAGTCAAACAAGTGCCATCACCCACTGCAAAGGAGAAATAATACAGAAAGGCGTGTGAATGGAACAGATATCCCAGTTCAACAAGACCGATTGGAGACATGTCTTGTTAGTTGGCTCTTCACTCAGATCTTGACCAATGAAGCAAAAAGGAGACAAAACACAGGAGCTAGTTGACAGTCAGATATTCATGTAGATACAGGCCCTTTACATAGTCAGACAATGATACAAAGCTCATAGTGTGGAAAAAAACCAAAAAACAAAAACAAACAAACAAACTAAAAAAAACAATGACTGGCTTCACACGTATCAGAGGAGATGTGTGCCAGCTTCACCTCAGCCAAGATAGTTGTCGCATGAGGGGGAGTCTTACGAGAGGTTATGGGTGATTAACATTTCAGTTCAGGGACAAAAAGTCAAGGAGAAAAAAAAACCCTTCTGTTCAGTCATCACTGGTGTTTATCATAAAAATTATAGTCTGCTTTGTCTTCTTTTCACAGTTAGAGGTTATGGCATTTACAGGTGCATTTCCAACATGGTTTGGTGAAAATGCTGCTGAGAGGGGAAACATCAGCTCCACTGCATTTATTTGCATGATCATTCATGCATAAAATGCTACACGTACAAACAGCTGAAACAAATTGGATTGAAGCATAAAAAACATATCATGTCAGGGTATCCTAAGCTTCGTTGCTTAACAAACATGGTGAGTTATCTCTTTAAATGGTCAAATAGTATAACTCAAATGCTATATATAAAAAAAATGTTTCAGAAATGTTCTGTTTTAGCTTATGCTGACAAATAAGTATTTCCTGTAAGTATTTAAACATTGTTCTAGATAAAGCACCTGGTGACTTTTATGTCACAGTGACCCCAACATTCAACTCCAAAGCCAGAAAAAAACTTCTTGGGTGACTCAGAGGATTTCGATTCTTGACAGCAAAAGCATATTCCTTTTTATACCCAGTGCATGTGCCTTTTGACATGAATGACTTTTCCTTCTAGATGACTGTTTATTATGAAACAAGCAATGAAACAAATAAAAACAATCCTGTTGCTATCACAATATTGTAATGTTATCAAACGCCCTTATTTCACCCAAAGACACAGAGATTTCATGCTCTCTTGCCATTTGACGGTAAATCATTTCTTTTAAAGGACTCACCGTGAGTTTGGACAAGACTGTTTGGCTCTGGCACACCCATTACAACCTCAGCCCTGATGTATTCACACTACATTTTTCACCCTAGTGTGAGCACTTCCACGGAGTGAAAAATCTCAATCCTGGTACTTAACAGGAGTTGAGTTTGCCCCAGGTTAAAAGTTTCACTCGTGGTTTAACATGTAATGTGAAACGTCTTGTCTGGTTGCCCTTGGGCAAAAAGCTGCTAGCATGAATATACCTTCAAAAACAAATAAAACCTCCGAATTAGTATACAATATGGGAAACATTTAAAACTTACATTTGGAGTATGATCATTTCTTATGTCTCGCATACTAGGACACAAGAAATAACCAGTATTTATATGATTTTTAATGTATTTGAACACTCAGAAAACAAATACACCAATATGCACTCCCATACTGGACTTTGACAACAGATATCTAGAATTTTACCAAATAACCTGACATAAGGCTAAATTACTTTGGCTTACATCCAGACTGAAAGTCCCTAAATTTAGTGGTGAAGCATGTAAATTCTTGGCCCACCAAGCATGCTGCACTTGCAGCCCCTAGATTGTTTACAATGATTAAATCTCCCTCTGGGGATAATCACAAATCTAAAAGATGAGAAAAACAAAGCATTCACCACCCCTTGTTAAGACTTATACACACTGGACTACAATCCACATATTTGGGGTGGTGAGAGAGCCGACATTAATGAGTGAGTTTACAATGGACATAGGGAACATATTAAAGATTTTACTGTGCATTTCCAAATAACCTTTGCAGAGTTTTAATGAGTGGAAACATTGCGCCTTCTTGGCAATAACCATCATTGGTTAATTATCCAGTAATCAACTATCAAATCAGGGCAACAATTGTTTTCCTTTTCATTTCACATTATCTTAATTTTATTATGTTATATATGCAGAAAAGAGAGATATACTTACATATTTAAAGGGATGCAATCCCTCTAAAAATTGTGGACAAGCTCAAAATTGAACAGCTGAAATAAATCAACAAAGAATGACAGACAATCATAGCGCAGGCATGTGTAGAAAGTACATAGCTTCAATCTGGCACATGTAAGAAATTTGGTTAATTTGGGTAAATGAAGAGGGGCAGAATTTAGGAGAGACAGGGCAGTTAACATTACGACTATTCAACTTGCAGGACAAAGGCATTTTATCCTTTGCAAAATGAAGTGCCAAAATCCAAAGCCATTTTATGCAGGCTCTGATCAAAGGGTACCACCTGAGACAGTCACACAGGTCAAAGCTGTGGATACATTCAGAAGCACATGCCTCTCTCAGAGAGAAGTGCCAACTCAAGAGAGAGAGAGAGAAACTCAGTTCTTTTTATTCAAGGTCAGAATTTCACTGAACGTAAAAGTGCTACACTGGACACCATAGCTGGCAACTTGTACAGACACAGGCACTGTTTGCAAAATAAAGAGTTTTGGTGGTAACAAAACACAAAATGCCAGTATAGCAAGGCAGTCAGCTATTTCACTTGAAACACTGAAACAACATTACATGTTGTGGCATAAAGTTTGAAAAAAATACTCTGATTTCAATCCACACGCACAAACACCTGGCCAGATGAGGGACGGTGTATAAATAAAAGGGTTTGTTTCACTTGAGCATGTTTTTGTTAAGTAGTCTGTAATAATCTGTTACTACTCTGTTACTCCTTTTGCCTCCTGTTTCTTTGTTTTAATTTTGTATTAATCTTTTG
The DNA here is from genome assembly GCF_902362185.1 of Chanos chanos. Taxonomy (NCBI): domain Eukaryota; kingdom Metazoa; phylum Chordata; class Actinopteri; order Gonorynchiformes; family Chanidae; genus Chanos; species Chanos chanos. Next base: position 39,520,501 of record NC_044497.1, read on the forward strand.
ACAAAGAGTTCCAATACATGGAACATTCAACACAACATAGTGTATCATATATTTTGCAAAATCTTCTGAAGATGAGTGCAATCTGTCAGTTTGAATAAACAGGTCACAAAGGTCTTGGAAGAAAAATACCAGTGTCATTAAAACAGTAGATGAATGCATGTGGTGTAAAACAGCTATGATGTATCTTGCCTGTACCTAGATTGGTGGACCTTTTCCTTCTCTGCTGAACTGGGCCTTTGGGAAACACATTCCAAACTGTGTAGCCACTCAGGGTGGCAGTGCGTAAGCTAGCATGTTGTTTGCAGAATGTGATAAATTCATGACTGAAACTGTGGTTTGGCAAATCAAACAGAGTTGTGAAAGACTGACATGAAATGGTAAAATAAAAGCAAAGTCATCTGTTCAGTTGGAATATAAGGTCCCATACCTTGCATCTGTGTTTCAGAGCTTGCTTTTGCTCATCCCCACTAGCTTCCTGAGATTAGCCTAGTCGACCATCAGGCTATGCTACATTGTTAGGCCTATTTGATGTAATGGACAAATGTGCAAGAGATATTTTCTAGTATTATTTAAACAAACCCTTTAAGCTGTATAGACTTGCTTTATGAATGTTAAACAAAGTCATTCATTTTTACTATTCCATCATTTTATTAGTGTCTACAAATTACTCTTGGTAACAAAAATGAGATAAGCAGAGCAGTAATAATTGGGTTGGATTTGAGTACCACTGGCCTAAGGTAGTCGTTCAAACAGCTCAGTAAAGTCCATGTATACACGTACGAGTGGCAATAATATTATTTTGTTCGAACTATAAAACTTTCAAATACATTAGGTAGTACGGAGACATAGAGAATTAAAGAAAATATAAAGAAGATTATAACTGAGAATAACTGGGATGAGTCATTGAGAACTACTCTGTCAAAAAGACTAATTATCATGTGTTTGGTCCAATTATCAAGTGATGGATCTGGGGATTGATTGTTAGCATATTCATTATCTACGTTCATTAAAGCCATGGATATATACAAAGACCTGTCCTTGTAAAGCACCAAAACTCAGTCTGACTCTGCTGTATCAAGGCTTTGTTTTCTGTGTTTGAGCATATTTCTGCCATTCTTGTCAATGAATACATATTCCCCAAGTCCAAGCCCATAGGGTATCACTTGTTTTCATAGCGAACGCTGTTGTAACCATATCCAGTGGCCTGCCTCAACACAGTGCAAGCAGACAAAAAGTCTGACTGGAGCGTGGCATTGATTGTAATGGGCTTTTTAAGGTCTGTGATGATGGGAGTCTGTTCACGCCTTGGCTGTCATGCCTAATTACTCCAAAATAAAACAATGACTCCATTTGCACTGGCTCAGGTTACCTTTTCAGCCCCCTCTTTCTCTCTCCCCTTCTTTCTTTCGTGTGTGTTTGGTTTCTTTTCTTGTCGAGCAGACAATGAACAGAGACCTGAAGTCACTGGTCCAGCTGTCTCCAAAATAGACCAGTGTTCAAAACCACAAATCTGGAGCTCTATGAATGACCAATAATAGGACATATCATACTAAATGGTCCATTTTTTTTCACAGTGTCCAGCTCAGACAAAAATAAATGTATTTATCATATGATAATACAAGACTAAGCTAAGTAGCACTTTCTCTCTTTAGGTTTCATTTAAAATCTATTTAGTGTTTCCACGCAAGTGTACAAATCATTTCTTATGCATCCTATTCCTTTATAGATGATCTTAGGATACAGTGGTGTGTATTTGCAAAAAGACATCCTAATTTCTATTTTGAACCATTATGCTATCATTTATCTTACTCTGAATGACAGGTCATTTTAGAGATTCTGAGGTCTCAGTTAACGCATGGCAATGGTCACAAATCACACTGTTTGATCCAAAGTCAGATAGATGCCTCCTGCCACCTCCCACTCAGAGATCTTTATGTACACATGCTTTTAGCAGAGGGCACTTAACTTTAGAGGTTAGATCTATAAAAGAGATAATTGCTGGGCGAGTGCAGGCAAAGCTTGCTGATCGTCAGATACCTTTGTCAAGGCCTACTTTTGTCTGCTACTTGCTGTTGAGCATCTGTTGTGTGTGTTTGCACTATGTGTATGTGTGAAAATGTGTCCTTCTTAGGTGTATTACCTGATGGAAAAGCTGGCTCTGACACAAAAGAGCATCTGTCAATATTTGTCTTTTCATGTTCAGAGCTGTTATGATGTACTACTCAGCCTCTCTGACTTCTCTGTGGGTGCATGACAGACAGTACAGATAATGAGAGACACAGTCTTTAATTTCACAGTGATTGAGTCTCCTGTTGTGTCATACTTTAAAAACTGCTATTTGTCTTTTCTGTGTTCTCTTCCTTTTTTCTTTTTCCTAACCCCTATATTTCCCTTGTCCCCAAATCTGCAACTGAAGGTCAAAGTCCTATAGGTTTCCATATCAACCCACTATGTCCCCTACCTGACTGAAGGGCACATGCACCTATTCTCCACATAAAAAAAGAGCTTTTAATTAAAAGGTAACAATGTTGTGTTCACATTTGAGCTCAAGATCACACACCCCCCCCCCCCCCCCCCCGAAAAAACAAAGAAACAGAGAACTTGGATAGCACTGAGCCTTCAAATGGTGGAATGGTATTGATTATTCAAATGCTGACTCATGTCTGGTTTGGTTTGGGTAAAAATGAAGAGGTGGAATAGAAAGCAGAAACAGGAAACAGATGCAGACCAGCTTTGTGATGCTTTGGGGATATTTAGCTAATTGTGAGAGACATTACATATTCACTGTATTAGAGCATTGTAGTGACAGTATGCCAGCTGTGCAGATCAGGGAGGATAACACAGTTTTCAGAATCAGGACTGTAGTTACCTCTGAGTTGAACTGATAATTTATTGTTAATTCCAGTTCAGTTCTTGGAACCTGATTTGGAATTTACATTGGTTCTGAGGATGTAGAGACTGGGGGAAAAAGAGTTTTTTAGAGAAATTTCCTAATATCTAACAACTAAGCGGGTGTTATCAACAATTAGTAAAGATACTAAATAATAGACCATTGAGAGGAGGGAGGTTTATTTAAGGTGTGCAGCAGCACAGATGCTTGTGTTTTGTTCAGGACTGAACAAGCTTACAAAATGTGGGAAGCAGACTATTTTAGTACTGGAAATACAATAGGCTGTTGCACTGTATGGTGATTGTGGTGAGACAATAGACGAATACAAGAACAGGGTTTGAAAAAAACCCCCAAAAAACAGGCAACATGATAATTAGATCATTTAATCAATATTCCCTGCTTGTGCAATGACAGCTGTAACAGACTCACTTCCCATATTCTGTTTTTGGATTAATACTGCCACTAATTACACTATAGTAGTTGTATTAGTAATGTTTGTGTCAAATACAAATTAATGGGAAAAAGCGTGCTGCCTTATTAAATCTAGCTACTTTTAATCTACTTTTAATGGCTTTTTGATGTTAATTACTTGACTCTTTTAATATGACTTTTTAATATGATAATATACTTTGCTGTGTTGTGATATAACTGTGAATGCTTTGCAGACAAACTAAGTGTGGACAAACTTAGGTTATGGAGACACTCATTGTAGGATTGTGTGTGCAGGCCGTGTCTGTTGGGGATGAGGGAGACAATCAGGGAGAAAACAAATAAACAAACAAGCAGACAAAAACAAACAAAATACTTGTGTACATCCTGCAACTTTCAGTAAAGACGTGAAAAATGCTCCTGTATTCTAATAGTTCCTGGGCTCAGTCATATTTAACTTATTCAGCCATCTGAAATTTCCTTGACAAGGAGCTAGTGTTATTCCTCTTTAAGATTATGCTCAAGATAACTGTCTTCAATGCCTAGTTTACTTTCACTGCATTAAGTAAAGATGCATTTAGATATTAACGGTGATAATAAATTAAGGAAAGACTCATTTTTCCCTTCAAGGTCCATCTATAAAGCTGGGGCTTGGTGGGATGAATGAGCCCATTCATAATGCAAATGAATACATACCACTGAATTTCATTTGTACTTCTGGTTTGGCTTGTATGACTGTTTCATAAAATACAGATACTACTGATGAACACTTGACACATGGAAAAAAAAGAAAAAAAAAAGAAAACAACATACAAATTTTTCATATGTACATGGATCAAAACTATTTTTTTTTTACGCTCTGGAAATTACATTAATCACAGTGGGACTACACTGAATTAAAATAGATAAATAAAAAAATAAATAAGTAAAATTTCTTTGAATCATATATATATTTTTTTTTTTGTCTTGACACAATATGTATCTGATGTGGGTACAGAAACGGAAATATACATGCATCTTGTGTAACTGTATGTGTATTGTGAGAGTGTGTATGTCCACACAAGCACCACAGAAGACCTCATCCATTTCTCTAAATCTTCTGAGTAAGAGATTCATGAATGGCCTGACCGAATCTTCAACCTTTTCCTCCACGTGAGCTACGATGTGGGAGTGGTGGTGGAGGGAGGACTCTCTGTTCTAAAGGAATGTCTCCAAGTGACAGATATAAATGTGCCAGCCCCACGGCTATCATTAAACTTCTCAGTCACCAACAAAGATGCAGATTAAAGCAAGAACGGAGAGTTAGATAAATACTGACGCAAGAAGAGAATACAGAAATATGGTTGATGTAGAATGGTGGTATAACACAAGGGCAGCATGGGGACATGACCAACTGCAGCAAATGTCACCAAGTTCATGCTCAACTTGAATGGGTCTTTTAATGTCCGTGGATTAATCAGGGGACTAGTGCTGATCTTGGGAGAACTCAAACAGTTTATCAGTTGACTCTCTGAGGTGGTGAATTGTCTTATTGTGGAACTGCAAAGCTGTAGGAAAAATTGGTGCAGTGGCGCTACAGCCCCCTGCGTTCCTTTTTGAGCTAGCTACACAATCAGTTTTTGCACACTTAACACACAAAGGTTTATCAGAATGCTAAATTCAAGTTAAGACAGAGTTCTCACTCTTTTAAAGAGATCAATCCTTAGGACATTTTCCAGGTAAAATTGTAGTGCCACACACACACTCTCTTGCACACTCAGGTAGGTTATTTCATATTAATCGATAAAAACCTCACTTGAAAACCAGTAGTGTAAATATAATGCAAAACTGCATTTAGTTTCAAGGCTGTTTCACTCTTACTATTTAAAGAAGATCAAAGTCTGGGCAGCTTCTCTGACTTCAGCTTTTCTTTCAAAAAATTAAAACTCACCCCATTTTTTCACCTCAGTAATTAAACATATAAGTAAAATCAATAGGGAAAAAGTGAAATTCTCTTTTTCCAGTTTTTCTCCCACCTCAAACAAAATGTATTTCCCCCCCCTAAACCATCTAAATACTCTTTTAACTTCATTAGCAACCAGTATAACCCCATCTCTAGGTGGAAAACATTTTGTGTTTGGACTAATTTAGACATTGCTCCACTTAAAGTTTATAATTACAAACATTCTTTGTTGTAGTAGCGGTAGTTGTTGTAGTGATAGTATTTTGCATTAAAGTTATGGTAAAACTGATAGACTATGTACTTTTTTTCCTGATGAAATAAGCTAGGAGACCATTATGTCTGCATCAGCTAAAGAATCAGTGTATTCTTCTGACATTTTAAAGGATTCATTACACATTAAAGATGTGATTTGACCTAAATAGTACACTTCACACTTCACACTTCACACTTCACATTTCTGGATCCTGTTTGTTCTGTTTGCTGTTTCATGCAGTTTGATATTGGAACTGTTGCATAGCACCAAGGATGCAGGGTGGTGATTATACCTTAAGAAAAATAGAGTAGTAACAAGTTTTATTTTGAAAAAAAGAAATGGTCTGTTAACAGCATGTTACAGAATGAGTGTACTGCCACAGTGATTGATATACACTTGATGCAGCTACTGTTGCTATCAGATGGTGTATGTTTAGCTCTCAGCCAAGACTGACATGTGATGTCAAAGAAAGAATCTAATAATCTTTCAGGCAGTCAAAGAGAATTTTATCACCTGAAAAGTGATCAAAGCTATAAAATTCAAATCAAATCATGGAAACATTCAAACCACACCATTGCTTGCTAGTTAGCCACAAAAGTTATACCAACAATTATGGTTTCACAAACTCAAAGCTATCTACTGACATTAACCTCCATCTTGCCCTGACTCACAATCATACATTTAATTTGTTGCATCTTACAGGAACATATATGCACATCACATTACAGTGCATGTTCTGCCTTGTTTGCTCTCAGTGTAATACCTGCTCACTGCCTTTTTCCACCAACAGGACTATCTTTATTTTTCATTTCATTTTCATGTCTTGGTGTTGTCCATTTTGCCCTTCAATGCTCTTCTTAACTTGCAGTGTTTTTCCATGACAGAGAAATGTCTTTTTAAAATTCAAGTTTTCCACTGTTGTCAGGACCTGGGGAAAAAAATGCAACAATGCTATACTACCTGCTGACTTACTAGCACATGCAGTCTAAATAACATACAACATTCTCCCATCATACTTTTGTCACAGTAAATTTGCAGATTACTTGTAGTATTGGTATAGATATATTATAAAGAATCATATAAAATAATACACTACAATCACACAAAATATCTATATACAGACTATAAGGTAGTGTAAGTGTACATAATACCTCATAGCATGTATGAATATGATGAATAATTCGCTCCTTCTGTGTTACAGATACACACCTCTTTGAGTGGTATGATCATTTAGAGCCACCAATGTGGCTCTAATTGATCACGATGACTGTCATCTGAATGAATATTTTATACATCTCTGTTTCTGACATTGACACAACCTCAGTTCTTTAACCATTTTCCTCAACCAAACTCTAAGGATGTTCCAGCCACTGCACTCCAGATGCCCTTGCCTGTTATGAAAGCCTTGATAATCTCAGAGCAGAACAGACAACAACAGTAATTTGTTGTCCTGCCATGTCCAATGAAACACAAAAAGTGATCTGAACCACGATGGAGTCTTAGTAAGCCAAGTCCCCCTGGGTGTCCAAACAAAAGATTTGAATGCCTTCTTTGAAATGGGAGACACAAAACAAAGGCATCTTTTGCAATTGGCTGCTCTCATGAGAACCTCTTACAAAAAACACATTTTCGCATGGCAAACCGAGCACTGGAGAATTTAACAATCACTAGTCTGTTCCACTGTATGGCTAAAACAATCTCTTAATTAGCATGTACTATGGTAAACAACCAATCAATCTATCAAAGGTCTCTCAGTGCTTTAGGCATTTACACGGGGATAGAATCTTCAGTGCGTTGCCAAGTAGCGTGTCCTAGTTGCCCTTAGATCACTTTCAGAAAGCAAATGCTTTGCTAATATCCACAAATAAAATTGTTTAAGTCATGAACCAGCGATTATGTCCTTTGAAAGTTCATCTGCTCAAGTAGGCTTGGAGTAGCATATTTAATATTCTGTTACTTTTACAAAATTACTGACACCTGTGGATAAAATCATATTTTATAATTGTGGCACAGAACTAAAACTTAATCAAACATAGAGCTAATGCTGATATCAGTGCCATAATAATTTTTTAGCATCATTAATGTGTGCCTTTTTACATATCTACTTAAATTTTAACACAAAGCATTTCATTGCGCACTGCCCCCGTTGACCATCCTGATCTTCTACGTCCTGTGACAGTTCCTGGTTTCTGTCACCAAGGCAGTGTTTTGCACATCTCCATTAACTTGTTTGACTCTGTCCACTTTATATCAGTCAGCGAGATGAGTGCTGCCTGTCAAGCAACTGCCGCCAGTCTGGCAGAGCTTCCATTGCTGTCATATGTTACATACCAGCACATGCTCCCCTCCTGTTGTGATTTATGGCTGCTGTGAGCTACACAGTGGTTCCCGGAGTTCACATGGCCTACACAGTTGCATAATCTCACTATGATGGATGACTAACCAAGAACCACACTGTTGTATGATATTTCATTGCATGTTACCATTGGTTTATCTGGGGAAAAAAATGGTCAGGAGTTGCTTTCAGCCATCCAAGGTCAGTAACTTCCTGGATGATCTCTGATCCTGGATAGTTAGAAAAGATTTGCAACAGTTGGGCCAGTCAGCCTGGAGGCAGCATTTACAAACAATGCTGACAGCAAAGGTCATTTGATCAGTGACCCTTGTTGTTCTCCAACTGCTTGAACAGCAAATACGTGTATTGAGGTTCAGGCAGGTCAGCTGCTCCTGGACAAGTGACATACTGCTGGTGACAGATAAGGGAACCAGCTCCAACAGGCTATGTTCAAAATTACTCTTGACAGACGACCACCTAAATTACATATTTGTCCATGTTCTGGTTGGTGATTCCAAGGATTCAAGAAACTTACAACAGAAGTTTGAACTTTGATGAAATTGTGTTGCATTCACACTGTTCTACACTTCATGTGTGTTTTTATTATGGTAATGGTAAGTAATTTCTCTTTGGATGAAGATTTTGTTGAATTTGTTTTGTCAAAACATTTCTCATGAGGTATTCACTAATAAAGTACGTTAGGTGCTACTTTAGAGTGTTTACTTTAGTAATGACTATTAAATAGGTGATTTATACACGATATACCAGCCTAAAAATACAGAAGAATTGTTAGCGGAGGGGTTATGCATTTTATTTATTTAAACCTCAAGTCATTTTTTTCAAACTATATGTGTCCTCAGGCACATTTTGTAGGGAATTCTGCTTCAGAGTTGATCATGTTCCAGTTTTTACTCATGGGACATCTCAGTTTCACATGATTGCCTAAAATGAGTCAGCTATAACAGCTGCTCTCTTTATAATTTTCTCATTCTTGGTTAATTTACACTTGTTAAATGCAAAGGCGGTAGCAGCTTTCAAAAAAGACACAGCAAAATAAAACAGTGTGTCTGAATCAGATTTAATTTTTCGTCAACAGCCCGTTAACTCAATAAACATTGAATGCATTACTTTAAATCAGGATGTGAACATTTAGGAAAATATAAACATGCTTGACTTGGAGCCAGTTTTATGTCTGTTGATTAATACATGCATCAGGCTTTGAGTAGGTGCATCTGTTACAAGATAGTTTGATTAAGTGGTAGGATAAAAGTACTGGAAAGAATCTTGGCAGGCTCAAGTCTTGTTGTACTGCATAGAACGGATGTAAAACCTAAGTGGAATTGAGTCTTATGCCAGCATGGTTCAGATTACAAGTTGAGATTTCGGTGAATAAAATATGCCGTTAAAGTGCTTGATAGTGGTCTGAGAATTCCTGTATTACCACAGCACTCATTTCAGAGATGCCGCAAGATGATAACTGAATTATGTTCACAAGCAGTGCACCACTCAGGTGAGAAAACATAAGGTATGCTGATGGACGAGAAGTCTGTATGACTGTGTGACCAATCTGTCCACCAGAAATCTAATTCATGCCCACAGCATGCTTGAAACAAGCATGCATGATATGTTTTTTTCTTATTGGTTCGACTCAGAAAACTCTATTTGGAAAAGGCATTTCAAACCACCTGAATGCTAAATTGCTGGTACATGAGCAAAATAACTAACAAAGAAGTCATTTATGTATTTCATTTTCTGTCTTCACAGCAATGAAATAAATAAATTTAAAAAAAAGAAGAAGAAGAAAAAAGTCTTGTTTTTCTTAGCACGTCAGTGTTCTTAAAAAGCTAAATGTATTAATTCACATACAACTTTATATTTTGTTAAAATGTTACATCAAATCAATGTTTCAAGAACGTTGACAAATTATCCTTGAACTGTGCAGCAGGGGATGAGCATTCACAACCAGAAATAAAATACAGAGCCAGCGACAGCATACCAGGCAATGTGTATTTCATGTTCTCAATACAACCATGGTTGATCATTGAATAATTTTTGTGGTGTGGCATTATTGAGAATAATCTAGATGTTTTAAACTGGTTAGATTGTGTTTATCCATGTAAAATAATTTTCTGTTATTGTGTTTATCCATGTAAATCATTTTCCATTATTCTTATGGTTATCCTTATTATATCTGTTATTTTTTGTTATTATTATTGTTGTTTTAAGCTTTTAGAAAGGAATTTTAAGGCTCTATGTTTGGGGTTGTATGGATCATGTAAGTGTCCATTGTAGCTTAGGGTTCAAACACACAATACAAGCAGTTCACCTGTACCTTTTTTCAAAGGCCTGCTTTGTAGCACATGATTGGAGCATACCAGAGCAAACATGCTTACTAGGTAAGCATGGTCCTTGTATTCTCAAGTCCCCTGCATTTCTTCCAAGTCCTGAAACTCTGAATATCACAGTAGTCTGCTATAAACGGTCCCTTTATGGGTGAGGTCACGGTGTGGACAAGGCACAGGAACTGAATGTGGCTCCAAGATCAGCCCAAGGGCAGCTTGCGAGACAATTTGGAACTGTAGCAGGAGACTGATGTAAAAGTTGTACAGGTTGTGAAGCACTGGAGTAATAAGGGATGGCTCCTGATAATGCACTAAGGGTTGGGAGTGGCCTAGTGGTAGAACTCTGGCATTCCTTGGCTAAGGTGACAGTGGAGGGCTTGCTGGATAAGTCCATCAAGGCATCTTTGTATGCCAGGTTTGACTGACAGCCCATTTCTTCAAGTGTTCAAATGGTTGATGATTTTGCAGATCAATCAGAAGTCCCACTTTTACCTGACTGTTTTAGAATCAGACATGGTACTTTTCATCTGGGGATCAGTTCATTTAAACATTTCCCTGGCTCATCAGGAAGAGCCATATCCCCTTTCTCATGAGGATGGAACACTACCTTCTTGTCATAGTGCCTCTGTTGAGATTAAGTAGAATATGTTTGCAAGGCAGTGCCCCAGAAAGCAGGTGAACCCTGTATGGCCCTGTTTACACTGCATTAAGATCCGATTTTGGTGATCTGATCACAAGTGGACAGCTCTTGTATGGCCGTTTACACCTGGCTTTAGAATGTGTGTCTCGACTGACCACCTAAGATCGGATCTCACTTCCCCTCTCTATATGCAAATAAGCATGTAAATCATTTCCAACACGTTACCCCTTTCATTGAATTTCGGTGTTACTTTTTTGATTGGAAATAGTGCTTATAACATGTGAGATGTCAGACAAATTTGGTGATCACTGATCGCTGTTTTGGAACATTAAGGCACGCTAAGCTGTTTCCTTATAATGGCATCAATGGAGAGGAAAATGCTTAATGTCAGATGAAGACCATATTCCTAGGATTTCGATTCTGATTTTTTGACAGGAGGAGGCCTTTCTGATAAGAGATGTCTGAGAGAAATTTGGTGATCATTGAGTGCAGTTTTGGAACATTAAGCCACGTTAAGCTTTTTCATGTTAAACGTTGTTGTTTTTGATCGGCGGGAGGCAGCAATGCACTTCCTGTGCCTAATTAAAAGAAGAAGAAGAAGAAGAAAAGAAGAAATCAAAACAATATCCATTTTGTCTGTTGCTGTTGTTGCCTGTTGTCACACTTTAATATGACACTGTTAGCGAGCAAGTGTGCACATACGCGAATGAATTTGTACTTCTGCGTAAGCAGAGGACGTCAGTTGAGTAGGAGGTCGCTCAGTGTGGTCGAGTTCGCATTCGCGTTTACACTGCTATAATAATGTGGTCATATGTGGTCCAGACCACCTCCGAATGTGGTCTGAATGATCGGATCTCGATGCGAGCTCAATGCGCATTGGATGCGTTTACACCTGCACCTTCGAGCTGTCCACATGTGATCGGATCACCAAAATCGGATCTTAATACAAGGTGTAAACAGGGCTTATTTGAAGTCAGATTATTTGCATATGTTGCATGTGTACCTGGGGTTTCTGGGGTCAAAAATGGACATCAGCCCATCAGCATGTTCATAGGTAAATGTGGTTCCCACGTGTGTGTGTGTGTGTGTGTGTGTGTATGTGCACTTGAATAGACACAAGAACCAAAGGTTCTGGAAGACAGGTTTTCCTTTGTTCTGTTGTTCTGAATATTTTGTTTTGCAAAACCAAAGTTGATCTTTTGACAGTTCCCCTCCTTCTGTCAAATGGAAGATGTAAAGTTATGTGTCACATAGGACATGGTAGTCAGCACTGGTGGTGTTGATGATGCAGAGCTCTAGGATGCTCCTCCTAATTGGTAACTGGTATCACCATTCGTCCAAGGTTCAGTTCAGGTTCAAGTCGACTGATGCACAATGACCAGAGGTCATGCTGGCCTGACATGGGATCTAATTGGGCTGAAATGTTTACCTGTGACTTTGCAAGTATACAAAGAGGCACCAGCATCATGGAGCTGTATCTGAGGGTGCAGTGTATTTCAAGCACATCAGTGGAACCAGTTCTGTAGCTGAGTGTCTCTCCCTCAAACCATGAATATGGCATTCCATTCAAGAATCTTTGGTTAACTAGTACTGATATCTTGAATGTTATGAGTGAACACCTCCTCTCCCAATCTAGAAGTTAAATAGAGAGGCTAGCCATTCATGAATAACTGACCTTGTGAAGAGTTAAGATTGCTGAACTGGATTCTTTTGAAGGGTAGGTATGAACCTCCGCAGACTTTCTGTTAGATTTTTAAGCTTGTGTCGATGAAAGTCTCAGCTACAGTGTTCAAAAGTATCGCAAAGATATAAGAGTATTCTGAGAAATATTATAAGATGATTTGGTCTTCTCAAAAGCAGCAGAAACCTACCTCACAGCAGCTGTTACTATGTGTTTCCTTGGTGAGGAGTGTTATTATCATCAAAGCACATGTCATGGCCATCCTCACTGGAAGTAGTTTGTTGCTTCCCAGGAATTGAACAAGGGCAAATATACTTCCTTCTGTAGGGGCAGATGTGCTGAAAAGTATGATAATCTCATTGTACTCAAAATACTTGGGAGGATGTTGAAAGTGAGGGCTATGAGTGAGGGCTACCTCTCATCCCAGCTTTGGTGTTGTGATAATGGACGTGAGGGTGTGCGGTGTCCCTTGCTGTACTCGGGTGAGGGTGTTGTTATGTTTTGATTCTTCTTTTAAAGGTATTAATTAGTGCTGTAAATCAATTAAAACTAAATTATCGAGTTAAAATGATCTAAATTATCACAATAATAGGCTGTTTAAAATACTAGTATTTGCTTGTATTTTTGGGGGGAGATAGAACAAATACATGTGTGGTGTTGGAATGAAGAAATGAATGACAAGCTGGTTAGAGGAATCAGAGTTTTTGTTTTTTTACTTTATTATAATATCTCTTAGTTTTGATGATTTCTGAATCAGAATTAGAATCTCTTAATTTTCTGAGTAAAAAAGCCTCAGGGAGTGCTTTGCATTGGCCACAATAGGGTTGGGTACTGAAACTCCGTAACAATATGCCACCGGTTCCTATACCATTGGTATTCACTGGACCGAATCGCAATGCAGATTTTGGTGCCTCATTTCGGTGCCACTTAAATGCCTGAGCTGTCAATTGAAATATTTGTCCTCTGGTGTACGCTCCGCAATGGATGTTAGGCAATAGAAGCATCACTGCACATCACGTGCCATTGCTAGCACCTACCTTAACATAACTTTAAAAAAATGATATGTCGTCTACTAACCACTTTTCCTTGACCTCAATGGAAAACGTCATTAAGTCAAGGAAAGATGTGAAGGAGAATTCTTAAGGACTTAGGAAAAGACAGCCGCAGTGCTAAGAGAATCCGACTGCACTTACACTAGGCTACGTAATTATGCAACAGCGGATGTTATTGACGTAGGTCTGCCATGGTGAAACTACAATGTTCTGATGATGGACCATCTTAGATACTTCGCCCCGCGCGTTCTTACCATGTTGTTTCATGCAGGCTATAAAAATGTGGACAACCCAGTGAAAAATATTACTTCATTACCAAGGTTGGAATTGAAATAAAAAAAGGATTATAGACTACCAGTAACAAAAGTGAAAGGAAATGGTTGTCACATTGAGAATGGTTGCTCATGTTCACCCTACTGTCCACTCAGATTTATTGACATGAATCCCAATTAGTGTGACTGTATGAAAATAACTGTTAAATTTTGCAGGATATGCATAACATGTTAGACCAACAAATCTACATGTAATCAGTCATCATTCTTCAAACATGTTGAATTAAAAACGTCATCTGGCTAAAAACATCTCATATCTCTCGTTGGTCATGTTGATAGTTTGTTTTCAGGAATGGCCGAATGTTGTGTTGCTTTAAATGTTGCTGCCGCAAGGAATTGTGGGACGGTATTATCTCCTTTCCTTTTGTAAAGAATGGTCCAGTGTACCCTATGCTAAAGGAGATAAGAAAGGAAGCATTGAAGAACCTTTCCTTAGCATTCAGAGAATTCGACCAGCTCTTATCATGGCTGCCACTTAGATACTTCTGGGTCATTTCAGTCATTCCGAATGTGAATATGTTGGAATTCTTTGTATTCTACGAACTCCAGCTTCAAACTTCATCAATGTTATATTTGCTTTCTCTAGCAAAATACGACACCTCTGTTGAACATGGTGCATCCCTCTGCTTTCAAGTGTATCCCATGCGTCACCAGATCATTAAATTCAACATGTACACGCAATTGTTTCTAAACATTTGTTGTACATCCCAGTGTTGGAATCCTTTCGAGTGAAATACAGCCACACTTTAGACCATTTAGCTTTAGGCATTTTAACCGTGTTTAATTTACTTGTACTTCTGCGTGGTTTTCAGGACACAGGACCTGATGTTGTGGCTCAACATCACCTCATTTGACCTTGTCACCCAGGTGTCATATGGTGGGTAGCCTTTATCTATTGTTTTGTGATTTATTTGGTCTATTTATGGTACTGTAAGGTCTGTCTTATTGATTTTTAGTGGCAATTACAGATGTATGCTGTGCTTCACCTCTACTTTTGGGGTTTATTTTTCATCTGATGCTTGTGTGTTTTCACTTTTATCCTGTTTTTATTTATTTGTTTTTTATTTATTCATCATCAGCGTCCTTTTGCAGAATGGAGCTCTTTAAGCTGTTGGTCCAGTATGCAAAGACATCTTTCCTAGCCCTGTGTCAAGCAGTGACGTGCCGTGAGGTCAGTAGCTGGGGAAGCACTGGATATATCAGAGAGAGATTTACACACATATAAACCCGATGGATGTAGCTTAAATCCACCATTCTGTTGACAGATTGCACAATGACTGTTGGTTAGGCTTGCACTCTCATGATTACAACGAAATGCTAATTCCTGTTTGGCTAGGAAGCAGGTCGCATTACTAAGGTGCTTTAAAATCTTTTCCTTTACCTTAGCATTGTGGATGCTGATATTTAATCTCCACTGTTCATCCAAAGCCAGATCTATCCTTGAAGTAGTGTTGTGCAGTTCTTTTTGAACAACTCTTTTTAGTGAGTCATTCGTACCGGTTCAGCAGCAAAACTGAGTCGTTCTTTATTTTTTTATTTTAGTTGCTCTTTTTTTCCTTCTAATTCAGCTGCTCCCACTCAACTGCGTGAAGTGAGACGCAAACCTTTGGTATCACTACGCAGTGCGCAGAGCAACGGGCCAATAACAATCAACATAGAGTGAGAAAGTTCAGCAAGTCGTAGTAACGTCTGCCTCTTAAGAATATAAACTACTTATCTTACCAAATTGACAAGTGTTTATATTTACCCCAGTGAAGTAATTATTTTTAATCTTTGTATTACAAACAAAAGGACTTGAATTTAGCTAAACCGCCTTCTGCAGCTCTGTAGCCAGGAGGCTCGAAAACCCGAGTTCTAAAGCATGAGTCCGAACTCAGACAGCTCAAATTGGGAAACCAGAGATTGAAAATTTGAGTTCGAACTGGGAGAGCTCAAGTTCAACAGCACGAGTTTGAACTTGGACAGCTCGAGATCGAAAACCTGAGTTCGAAAGCTCGAGTTCGAACTCAGATAGCTCAAGTTTGACAGGGCAAGTTCGAACTCGGACAGCCCAAGTTCGAAAACCCGAGTTCGAAAGCTTGAGTTTGGTGGTTCATGCAGTAGGCGAGTCTACCTGAAGATACCCAAAGACTTAACTCATGTTCTGGGTCGTTCTGTCAATTCAGTGGATACACCAAAGCAGGAGACAAGTCTACCCGAAGACACCTGAGGACCTAACTCATGTTCTGGGTTGTTCTGTCAATTCAGTGAATACATCAATGCAGGAGACAAGTCTACCCGAAGACACCCATTCCAGTATCCCATAAGGCCTAGCTAGCAGATACAATCTTTGACAGTTTGGAAATAAGGAAGTAAGAAGCAGAAAAATGCGATGTATGGTTTATGATACCTGATTAAAAATTTGACATCAGAAACGTTTTTCCAACAATTAAATGATAGCACTGTTTGTTTGAAAGAAATAAAAAGACTTTTAAGGACATACATGTAATTGTATGATGTTACACTGATGTGTTTTAGGCCAGGCACATTTATTGATGCATTGATTTAGAAATGTATGAAAGAAAATGGTTGGAGTGTTGGATCTTGCACAACCACCAAATGAAAGAATGTTTTTTTTGTTTTCCAGTCTTAAAGGCACTTTTGTTTGCCCAATCAAAAAAGTGGAGTTACGAGCCTTAAAGACGCACAGGCTGTTGCATGATGAAATCGAAGTGTATGTATGCTTAGCTAATGCACTCAATTGTTTTAATTTACCACATAAAATCCAGGCTGTGGCATGATGAAATGTTGAACGTTTTACCTAGGTCTATTTAAATATTGGACCCAATTCATTTTCAATCACTGGGTAGGCTTTAGTTCAAAATGGTGAAAAGTTCTTGCAAAACAATGAAATCAGGAAATGTCTCGGAACTGCAGAGAATCAAAACTGGAAAGCCAAAAAAAAAAAAGAAAAACTCGGTTGAGTTTCTCAAACTGTTCGAAAGAATTGGTTCACTAAAATTAATCGAACTGCCCACCACATACCTGAAGTTCCACGAGTTTTTTAAAGCAATTTGGCTAATGTTACTTGATCTTTCATGTTTGTTAAGACTCCTTGGTAGATTTTTCAAGTCACAAAATTCCGCGTTAGTCCAGACATTGTTGGTAGTGGAGAACAAAAGGCAGGCAAACCAGTAAAGGCTATTCTTTGTAGCACAGCCACACAGCCAGATGTCGTTGGTACCATTCCATTTGAAACAACAGTGTTGTTTTCTGTCTGTTAGTTTGAAGTAGACCCTTACGCTCAGGCATTGATCTTCCATTATTTATCACTCCCTGTTTTGATTGAAAGACCAATTCTGAGAATTTTTAAGGTTAGATACAACACTCTCCATTTTTGCAACCCATATGGTGTAGAGATATTCGGGATGAACAAAATGAGAGTAAAAAAAACGAATGGGTGTTATAGCCGCAGGGCTTTTTTTTTTTTTTTTTTTTGCAGCCGCTGTAAATTTTTTGCTAGAGCTAGCTAGTCTCTCTCAACGGCTCTGGAGCTAGCTAATGTAGAGGGAGAGCTCGTGTCACTAATTACGTGGGCTCAAGACACGCCCCCACAGTGCAGCAGATGTGCCTCACCTGGTGCTTTTTCATTGCAGTTTTATGATGAGACCAGCGAGCCAAAATATCTTTATACACGTAGATGAGATAAGTTACCTAGACTATGGAAGGCGAGGACATATGATGAAGGGGTCTGCAAACATTACATTGGTGATATACAGAGAGGTAGTAACAGGCACACGCTTATTGCCCACGTTCCAGCCCGTTTCTGAGGGCTTGCACATCAGAGGGGAGGCTGAGCTCATTGCTGCCGCACCTCTCGTCTCTCCCTGGATTTGCAGCTGAGCTCCTCAGATTTGGTGATTTTGACTATAAAAAATTATTGGAACCCTACAGAAGTGAACATTTATAACACAGATCAGAGGAAAAGTCTTAATATTTATTTGATTTTATTATTATAATTTTTTTTTTTTTTTCTTTTCGTAACAGCTATTTTCATTGGAGTATGACAGGTGAGGCTCTGCCTCCCCTGCCTCCCCTGACTGCACGTCCCTGGTGTCAAGTTGCTGTTTGAGAAGTCATCCGTGGAGATGACCCCCTACCAAGTGTTACAAGCACTGGAAACCAGATTAGTCTGCTCCCTGTTAATTGATTGGGCAGATTCCCTGCTGCTGTCAGATAAAGGAAACTGTAACATATTCTTTTGGCTGGTTTTCTGTTGACTGATGTTTTTGGGCCATGATGCAAAGAACTCCTTTGGCTGGCTTTACTATGGGCCACTGCCTAACTGTCCTGCCAGGGACTTAACACCTTTTTTTTCAACTTTTTAAAATGTGTTTGGACATTTCTATCTTTTAATTTGTTGTATTTTTTAGAAATAATTTGTTATAAATCTTATCCTTAAATACTGCCTTTTGTTTGAGTGAAATGGTTGGTGCTGCTCCTGCCATCCAAAGAATCTGTGTTGCCTTGTTGAGTTAGTTTTCTTTAGAGTCCCAGCTGACCACCTGGATGGCATGGTCAAACTATATTAGTTTACAGTAGATTTGCTTTGCCACATAGTGAGCCCATGGTCAGCATAGCTGGGTTATGTAGTGCCGGACCCAACAGAGATTAATCTACCTTTGTGACTCTATGTGCCTTTGACCGTATAAATTAGGAATAATTATTGCTACTTAGCCGGACTAAGTGCTTGAGCTATGCGGTGCAGACATTGAACTTCTGTATTATATTAATACATGGCTGTGATTGCTTTTTTTCTCTGTTTCCCCATGTCCTAGTATTATTTTTTGTACAATTGCCTTTCTCACTGATGAGATTAAAGTTCTACTTTGAGACTCATCACAGACAACAAGGTTTGCACACCAGCCACCATCATTTTTTCAGCCTCTTAGGCAGCTGGGACTTCCATTTTTCTTGAATCAGTCCATTTCTGTGAGTGCTAGAGATGGAACTTTACTGCTGCTAAACCATGTAGTTGTCATAGTAGCTCAGTGTGCAGCATACAGACATTGCCTACAGGAGGTATGTCCTTTCTGGGCTACTGGATCCAAATACAGGCTGGCAGAACCATCTGTGGCCTTCACACAGGATTTCTAGTGGTTTTTAAAAGAGATGGCTCATTGTTTGCTTAAACAGGTTTTGCTGAGAGTTTTCCATCTTTCTTTGGATGACATAAGACGCTGTAGATGAGACTGTTTTTTTAGAGGGTTTTTATTATGTTCTGTGATACTCTGTAGTGAGTTTACATATTTGGCTGGCAGATGACCGTGTTGCAGACCACCATTAATGTATTTTAAAGGACTCTGCAAGTGTTTCCCAGCTAGTTCACTTCATTGCTAAACAAAAGTTTACACAAAAGTTTTCAGCTTCTAATTCTCTGAAATAAATTCATTTACTAATTTGTTTAAATCCAATAAGATTACATTGTAAGAGTTAAAGAGAGTACATTGTCATATTCAGGTTATTCAGGTTATAGTGTTTTGTCTGGATTAAAAAAAAAAAAAACATCATTCTAAACAAATATTTTGCATATTTATGAACAGACATATTCCGACAAGTCATTCTGGGACACCATGCAATATTACACAACATGTTATTGCATTCTTCTGCTGATTTTACAGATGAAATTGGAAAATATAGTTTTAAATGAAGACATGTACTTCACACATAACGCTTTCCCCTGCTGCATATAAGTACAGAGAAAACAAATCTGAGAGTAAGTCATTGCAGACCATGGGAGAGTGAGAGTGAAACAGTGATACCATAGAAGAGAGCATGTCACCACAGTGGCTAGGGGTCTCCATCACTCCTTTAACCTTGGCTCTCATACTCCCTGTTCTCCATCCCATACACTTAGAACAGGTGCTGCCTAATACCACACAGATCAGTGTCAATGGTGGATTAGAAAAGTGTTCTGGAGGATTATAAACAAAGCTAAGAGCTGACACAGTATCTCCCAGATTATTCATATGGCTCAAAAGCTGGAAAAGGAAATGTCCATTCACACAATAATCCTACACAAGCACTGAATTCCAGATAATGGTGGGTATGTTTAGTTCAGGGGTTGGGATCAAAGCTATAAGCAGTAGCGATAAATATATAAATACCTATTTTATTATTGACTGTGTGAATACAGCTGCTCTACTCGTGAACCACATCACCACTGACAACTGCACTTTCAGTCAGTCAGTTTTTGATCTATCTATCTATCTATCTATCTATCTATCTATCTATCTATCTATCTATCTATCTATCTAACTATGTACGTGTGCATGTGTGTACATGTGTGTGTGTGTATTTAAACTTCAGTTTAAATAAATCCAAAAACCAAATATGTAAGGATATGGGGTTTTTTTTGTTTGTTTGTTTGTTTGTTCGTTCATTTGTTTTACAAATCTAGACGAAAATGTATAAAGTAAATGTAGCATTAAAAAGAATGCCACTTTAAATCCACTTATGCTTTTACTGTACAAAAACATATGTTCTCCCTATAAATGCAATGCATGTGAGGTATTCCTCTCCATTCAGTTAGCAAGCAGGTTGTTCAAGATGCTCGCCAGCCACCCCAGCCCCCAACCTTTGTACCATCTCTGCTTGTGTGTGCCTGCAGTTGAGGGGGTCAATATCAACATATCAGAGAGTTGTGAGTAAACTGCAGACAGTAGCAATGAGACAGGATCAGCAAGTCAGCAGCAGCACTCCCTCAATACACACACACACACACATACGAGAGAGAGAGAGGGAGAGAGAGTGGGGGAGAGAGACCTTTCTTAATCTAATAAAGTGCGATGGCTAGCTCGATTAATAAAGCCAGCTATTGACTTCTAATTGGCGCCGCTCTGCTCTGCTAATTTCCGGGGACAAAATTACACTAATGCAGTTGGCTTGATGGAGTACTTATAGGCAGTTCCCAGGAGAGACATGCATTTGAAACGGATAGATGGGGGAAGGACAGAAATGAAAAAAAGGGGAGTAGGAGGATGTTAAACTTTGATAAAGATCTGGACTGTTGTTTCATCGCAAACCATTTTCTAATCAACTCCCCCTTGGCTATGGAAATGTCATCCATGAGTATTGCTTACAGCACAGTCTATGACATGGCCGAGCTGTAGTCTTTCACTTGAGAGCTGTAACACAAGCCACCTGTCTAGACCCTAATGAATTCTCTCCAAACCATTCACCTCTGTGGCTCAGATGATACATTACATCCCAGATTGATCTCATGAGCTCAAAAAGAGTTGATGTCTACAGTGCTGAATATAATCTTCACCGGACCTCAGCTGCTGTGTATTCTGTACTTTTTTCACATTTGAAGTAAGCGATCATTGGGAGATTCCTCAGACTCTATTTGCATATCAATTTGGTCTAACCTTGCATTAAACTGTGTATTTCAAATGTAGAAAATCTATGGCCATTTGATGCTTGCAAAACTTAAATTCTTCATAAATAATACTCTGGTTTCCTTTTCTTCGCACCAACTAAGAATGTGCTTTATTGAAAATAATCTGTGGGAGGAATATACACCCCCACTTTTTTCTTACTGATGTGGTGCAAAATTCAGCAGGATTATTTCACAAATTTAGCGTGATCTGTTTAAGTCCAGTAGCATAATCTTGGTGGTATCATACTGATTCTCAAGAGCTTTCACAATCCTTCACACAGATTTAATCTTCATGTGGCACTGATTCATGTTGGTATTAAACACCTGTTCCATCTTTACATGACAGGAGGGTGGGTTTGTTTATGACTCTGGTCTTTTTCACAACAATGAAGTGCTCTGTTCTTATCCTATGCTTTCTGAATCTTGACCACAGCTACAGCTGTGCTGAAAGTCTACGTCTTCCACATCACTGCATCCTAAGCGATAAGGATATGTTTTTACTGTGCACGATCATGACAATACATGGAGGTGTATTGAGGAATGTGCAGATCATCAGCATTTTACTCATTAATATGAATGTTAGTATCAAACAAAATCCATTTTACAGTGCAGGAAATGAAGTTAAACAAAAATGTGTGTTTCAGGGAAAAACGGTTAGAGAAGTAACCCTGCTAAACACCATTGGTGTAAATCTTAGGTAGGATCTTCTCCTTTAAGTCTTAAATCTCCTACACTGTGCTATGATTGACCTGGATAATGACAGTAAGTTGCTTTAATCCTGTGCTAAGATCTGATATTAAAAAAGGATTTGTTGTTTCAGATGCAGAGGATTACAAGCAAGCTAGTCTTTGTAGATAAATAAGGGTGATAAGAATGCAAAAAGAGAGTTACTTACAGTATTCCTAGGAACTGTGTGTTTTCCCTTGAGGTTAGCACCATTTTTCATTCTCCCTTTTTTGTGGAACACTTAATCACAAGCCCAATTTTGGGGGGGGGGGGGGGGGGGGGGGGGTGTTTCCTTAACATATTTGACATGATTTGCATGACAAAGTCGTTGAGGGCCAGATTGCAGAATTGTTTTTATGTTATTTTCCTTATGGCCTCATTGATTGCATTGTTATGAAGGTCTAAAAGCATTTTGCTCCCTCCTATTTTACCTACCTAATGTTGGAATTTTACTTCAACTATAGGTAGGCATTTTGTCCCAGTTATAAAATCATTAGAGGTGTAGGCTATCTAACAACGAAAAAAGCTTGGCCAGCCTGCCCAGTTTCTAGACAGACTAGTCTAAATCAATTGTTTTTATTTCAATCAGCAATAATTTTAGAATTTTGCTTTTTTCCTCTGTAAAATGAAATATATCGATGATCATAAAATCCACAGGTCATATAAATGATCCATTATGACTAGGATCAGATTGTGCAGATTGTTCTTTGTGTCATGAATTATTGAAATCACAACCATTAGGGTCTCATAAACATCAGAAACGCATTATTGTTTCATTCTCTGTTATTCAGTAGGTGCACTGATGAATCAACCGTATGTTATATAGAGTCAGTATATGTGAAGATGGTTTGCTCACAATTAATTTTTTACCAAATCACTGCAAACCTGCAAGTCATATTAAAAATCTGCATCTATACCTGTGCTTTTGAGCTTTGATTTTGCATTGATAAGAAGATCTATGAACATAAAAGAGAGACAGAAAGACAGTGAGACAGAGACAGAAAGAGAGAAGGAGAGAGAAAGAGAGAGAAGACAGAAAAGGAGAGAGAGAAGGAGGAGCTGAGCTGGATGATAGAAGTAGCTTCTCTCAGGCAGTAGGTGTCACCCTTCCCTCCTCTGCAGGGGAACGACCCGAATTATAACCATTACCGGCCAGAGACGTTAAGGCCCTCTCATTCCCAACCTCAGCCTCCGCCACAAGCACTTTTCACAACCACAGTGCGTTCTCCCTAAACATGTTTGTCTGTGTGATCAGCTCCCTATCAAACACTTTGCCGCTCTCACTTACACACATTCAATCCCTTCACATGCATCATTTTCAAGGTGGCCAGCAGGCTTACGGTATCATCATGCAGTGACTGAGCACGAGGGAACAGTCCTGCTTGGTGGTGTCAGCTTACTGGATTCTGAAAGTGAAATGCTTTCACCTTGAGTGTTGCAAGCCCCAGCCTTCAACAAACCTGGAGCACTCCGGCATGTTGGCCACAGAAGCCACAGGCCTGGTATCCAGTTAAAAGTTGAATGCTAGAAAACAAGGATCGCCCTCTGCTTCTGTGTAAATAACTCGCCTCATAAAATATTCATCCTGTCAACCCTAAATTTAATATAGGGTGGGGAGTGTAGCGTATGGCATTTAATATTTAATTAGTGACTCGGTTATCCCATTGATTGTATAGGAGCATCATATTCTGAGACAGAAACGCACATGTCAGGAGAAAAAGGCTCAAATCTGTGCTTTAATATTTTTACAGTGACATTCAGTAGATGTTGTAGCCATTCAAAAGAATGGTAGTATAGCTGTCACAAAGTTTATCAAAACAGATGAGTAAAATGTGTAAAATGATGTGTAAACCATCTTTAGATTTACTGATAATCATATGACACATGGCTATGTGCTAAATTATGTACTGCACAATGAACTATCCCATACCTACTGTTAGCCGTGTTTCTGCTGCCTTTTAGAGAGGCCAGTGTTTTGGAATATTGCATAGCATATTTCCTCTCATAGCAGACTCTCCAATGGATAAACTGGCATGTCTATTTTCAGACCTACTACCTCAAATTTTTGCTAGGACGCCAAGTGAGCAATGTCCCAGAGCACTGTTTCCAAATCTTTCATCTACGACAGGCAAACCTGATCCTGGCGGCCAAAAGGCCGGAGATCTCTCTGTTTCCCGGTGTCTGGGTAATGATTGTTAATGATGTCACCCGATCAGGACGGGAACTGTGTAGAGAGAGAGGGAGTCTGTCTGTGTGTGTGTGTGTGTGTGTGTGTACGTATGTATGTGTGCATATTTGTGTGTGTGTGTGTGTGTGTGTGCGTGTGTTTGGAGGTGTGTGTGTATGTGTGTGTGTGTGTGTGTGTGTGTGTGTGTGTGTGTGTGTGTGTGTGTGTGCATGTGTATGTGTGTATGTGTGTGCATGTGTATGTGTGTGTGTGCGCATGTGTGTAGGGCATGCATGAGAGATGGAGGGAGTGGGGCTGCTCTCCAGCTGGAGCAGCACTACGGTGACAAAGAAGCAAATCAGTGAGTATGAAACAATATGTTCCAGTGTCTATGTCAAGCATGCAAGCCTGATCTTCTCAGCTATGAGCTCCCCTCATCCCCAGACTGCACTGGTCCTCAGAGACTCCATTGTGTTGGGTCCAGCTGAGAGTCAGCACCCCTCACTCATCCCCCACCTCATCCTCTGTCTCCACATAAGCAAGGGTTCCCTGTTTTCCCTGACTGTCCTCTGCCCCCATTAAGACACCACCCCCCTCGCCCCCAACCACTCAAACACCCCCCTCCTCTGCTTTCCTGAGACTGCTGCCCAGTACAAATTTTGGTGAGTATAGGGGGATGGGTTGGGTCTTATGGTAATTACCTTTGGATTTACCTTCCTCCTGTCTTGGCCCTAATCTGTTCCAGCTTCAAAAGGGACAAGAATGCACAGACAGGTCTAAGGACTGACAGCCCTGTCAGGACTCAAACCCTGTTAACTCACTTACATAGATACAAATGTGGGGCTGTCCTTTCAAATGGATGGTCATATTCATTCTCTGGTGTTGGTGCATGGCCAAACGTTGATAACCGAATAGCTGTGGAATAATTTTAATCAGCACTCATATCAGGATATTGGCTTATCATTAGAGCATTCAATGGTGGGTTTATTTATTTTTTTACTTTTTGTCACTCACACATGCAGGAGGTTAACAAGCTTTTTACAAACATCCAGTGCTGATCAGACTAATGCACTGTGTTAGATAATGGCTCAGACATTTTGTGTGATAATGGAGATAGCTATTTCCCATTTTTACTTTGACACATCAAACTACCTAAATGTCTTTTTACAGTGTTTTCTGTAACCCCATCTTCACACTGTCTGATGATACCCTTCATTGTCCTCTAGGTCAGCTGACAACAAAGTTTGTACTGCCCCCATTTATGAGAGACATTGCTGAGAGCAGACACATAAAGCCAATGTGCCTTGTCACATCAAAGTGTAATTGCATTGTCTGTCACTCTGAAAGCTGGGATCCTGACCCCTGAGTTGGGGATTCAAGTGGGAGTCTAGTACCCTTCTTGCTGATGGGCCTGCTCTCACAATGTCCTCCTGGTGCCATGACCTGCAGGAATATACAGTCTTAATATAGCGATAGGGGTGCTAACAAGTGTTACCGGTTCTATGATATTATGTTCCCTTAAATCAAACAGATTACAGAATCAGATCATCAGTTATTTGATTTTAATCTTACTCAGGTTTAAAATGACAAATCCCAGGACTATGGTCTGTAAAAAAAACTGCAAAAATGCTTCATCTTTCCATGAGGTTAACACAGAATTTCAGAAAATTTATAACATTTATAAAGTGCTAATAGTGCTAATAAGGAAGGCAGAGCATTTTTTTTTTATCGTAGTACAACACGTAGTCATATCCATCAGTTAAATACTTCAGATTGCCAGAGCATTTAAAAATACAGCAACATAAAACAGGGAAGATGGAGTAGTGGAGCTGTAATTTAAAGTTTTCATTTTATTTTGGTTTCTTGATATATGGTACTGTGCCACAGCACTCAGTCTCATAAATCATTTTGAGTCATAATAAACTGCGATGATTAAATACAATTTAATCACAAATTAGATCCGCAAAAACATAAAGAAAAAACAAAGCAGACATATAAATATCTAAAAGATCCAGTTATTCTGACAGTAGCTTAACATTTAAAAGGTTAAATATTTTCTTTCTACTGCGTCATATGTCTCATTTTCATTTTAAATTGAAGTCTGAGGGATCAGTTTCCTGATGTGGGAAATTTTGCCAATGAAAGATATTTCTTAGGTGTAATCAAACCCAAATCAACTGGCAAAGTAGGGAAAGCTATATCTTGAGAAATGTAGCAAATGAAACACAGATGTACGTGTTAATGGAGAGAAATTAGATTAAACTAAATCATATTCATGCTTTCAGTTCACTCTGCATGTGAGCTCTCTTTAAAACCAGGCCACGTTTGTTACTTAACTGCCTTCAACAGGTAATGATGTTAAGGGGTGGACTACAACAGGCAACAGGAAATGAAACAGGACTGTTGAGCAAGGATTGGAGAGGATGCCAATTTTCTTCCTGAAATAAGCGCTGCCCCTGCCCTACCCCCGAAACCCAACGATTGCTGGAAGGAAAAAGAGAGCTAATTATGATTTCCAATGGAATCTACTTTGGAATGTCTTCTGTGTATCTCTTTGATAGCTCCCCAGATGCCTGCTATTTTTTCTGAACCTTGCACATGGCTCTATAGACTGCCACCTTGAGTAAGTTGATCAGAGGTCAGAGGCACCATACGTAAGGGGAAGCTGAGGAAACCAATCTGTATCTACCAGTGCCCATCTCTATCGAATCATCATATTGTGGACAATAAAAGGATGCCATCTGAGTAACATGATTTCCACTCCATCTTTTGATAACAAGATTGTTTGTTACTGAACACTCTTAGCATATGGCACAGCTGAGGACTGCTTTCACACCAGTCCTCTCTATTCGTCGTATTCATAGACTTCAGCCCAGTCCTCCAATATAATCTTTCTTTTTTTTCTATCTCTCTCTCTCTCTACTCCATCTTAACGTTCTGATTAAATTTGAGGTGTATATCAACTTGCTAAAGCTTAGTGCCCTGTTTAGGTTTGATATGATTTACAAGACAATTCCGTGTAAGCTCCCGTTCTCTCCCTCTCTCCTTTCTTCCCCTCTCGCACGCACATACACGTACACACACACACACACACAAACACAAAAAAGAGTCTGTCGCCTCTGAGCTGGACAGTGTCTCCTCTCTGGCTGTTTCCTACAATTATTCCCTCCTTTTGAACAGTGCTGGCCTCAGCTTGGGGATGTGGAACCTGGGGGTCACTATAAATAGTGACGGATCCTCGCTCAGCAGTGCACACTCATTGTTCCTCCTGGCGTGGCACTCCGACATGCCGCCAGACTCTATCTAAGCTGGCCCCCACACTCTCACAGTTGGACCGGAACTGTCGTCACCCAGCACACCGAATCCCATGTCTACGGCACACTTACCTCTCACTCTCCGCGCCTGATCCGCCCTATTGCCGTGAGAGCTCGTCCCCTCTAATGATAGCGTTGGGTCATATCTATCTCCACCTTTGTCTAAAATTACAAGGACGGGAGATTTCACACAAGAATTGCCGGAACAGACAAGTGAGTGGCTGCTAAAAATACATTTCTTACATGTCTTTTTCAGCCAGTGTGTGAACAAGATAAACGGATTTGACACATGACAAAGATATTTGCTGATTTTTTCAAATCCCTGGATTTGTGGTTTGGTGCCAAGACCAACTGTCACCATGTAGATGCATGAAGTTATTCTGTTTCCTTCCTTCCAAATCATGACAATTATAATATTAATAACCATCAGCTTGAGTTCTGCTAAAAAGTCACTTTGGCACAACTGCTTACAAAGGCAAGAAGCCAGTGATGAAAAGTATTTCTATACAACACTGTTCTGCTCAGTCATGTGGATGCGATTATTGCAAAGTAAAAATACTGATTAAAAAAGAAACAAAAAGAGCAGAAAATTGATTGATATTTTTGGAGTGCACCCAGTTCCTTCCCAGACGACCTCCTAGAACACACCCTCCTCAATCAAAGGTGCAAAAGACTGTGTCGTTGTTTCAGAGTGGCTCACTGAGGATTCACAAGAACCTTTATTAACATTGCTCTGTCCGCAATCAGCTCACATTTTTTCAAATAAAGGCAATAATGTCACTCTAACCTGGCCCCCGTCAGTGCTCATCAACTTTCTGTTTTCATTCCTATATATATTTATATCTCATGTAGATTTGTATCATCTGTGTCCAAAAATGACAAATTTTACAAGCAACTCAGATTAATTTCAATAGCTGAAATGTTTACGCAGTGAACGCATCTTAACCATGTCATGGAAATGAATCCAACAAAAGGACAATTCTTTTCAATAAATAGGCAAATAAAAGAGGGCAAACTAGTTGAAGATATCTCATGTATGGCACCAAAGTTAGTTCAGGAGAAAAACTAATGAAAATGCAGTGGACAAGAGCTGGATAGAGTGTATCACAGTATTTGCAACAGCCAACAAACCCCGTACTCATGGTCAGTTTGTTAAACCCTGCGTGATAGCCAGTGGAAACACTTGCAAATACCAACTGCAAATCTCACTGAAGAGCACAGGATATATTCAGTCAAAGAGCTCAGCAAAGTCAGATGAGGAATTTGTAAATGGCCCAACCTTTAAAGTTTGTTGACCCTAACAAACGCAATCTTCCTGAACATGTTCCAAAGCTCCCACCAAAGGTCTCTTCAAAAGAATTGGACTCTAAGCCAGAGACGCTTAGCCAGTGACTTTAAACATCTTACTCCTTAAACAACCTTGCCAAATCTCCTCTGTTGGCTGCTAACTATTGCACTGTGGTGTAAGCAGGTTTCATTGCAACTGGATCCCATGCCTGCAACCCCTCACTTCATTGATTCAAACAGCCAGGACTGAAGTTAATTACTCTCAGTATATTTTCCCACGTACACTGTTGATCATCTCTCTATACCCAGCTAACCTATCTACCACAAGTGGTACTCTTTCATGGCCAAACTGTTTTTGGAAGCCGAGACACGGAGAACCATGGTCAGTTCAGTCTGAACTTCTTTGGAGGGAATGATTTGGTAAACTCCTTGATTGGATAAGAGAGAGGGGGAGCTCTGTAAAGGACCTAAGAACCCTCTCTACATTCACCCCCAATACACA
This sequence comes from Chanos chanos, assembly GCF_902362185.1. NCBI lineage: Eukaryota > Metazoa > Chordata > Actinopteri > Gonorynchiformes > Chanidae > Chanos > Chanos chanos. The sequence continues at coordinate 39,549,813 of NC_044497.1, forward strand.
TCCATATACCTATTTATTATGGTGTTTACGACCAGCAGGTTTCAGATTTTCAAACAAAAAACAAAAAAAATGAAGGACGTATTGATGGAAGTGTGAAAATTAATAGGAGAAGTTGTCTGCTACATACACCCTTACATTTATTAAACACAAAGAGAATCACTCGATTGTGTTTTCGAGTAGCCTACTATTCAATGTGAACCTTTTTTCTTTTCCAACATTTGACACCCCAAACTAACACATCAGTGTCACAGTGACATTATTCTTTTTGCTATCATTCCTCCCCTTGTTTACTTTATCTCCCATGTACCTCCTTTTTTGCAGTATGGCTCCATTTCACATTAACACAGTGGACAGTGGGACAAAGAAGGAAAGAATGAGGGTTTGCGTGGGTCTGACTGGGGCCGTGTGCTCATTGTGCTAGACTTCAGAAGCAAGCAGCCCCCTACATTGCTTCTTCCTGGAAGCAGTGGGTTAAAAATAATGTGTGTTGGGCTTTAGCAGCAGCAGCAGTAGTGTAGGGAAAGAGGGCCAGACAGCCCGGAGCCAGGGCTGCACTCTCTCAGAGACAGGCCAGAGGAAGAGCTCGACGGCTGATATATGCACGCGTCCCTACTGCTGTATGGATTTCTCTCATTTATGAATGGCTCACTCACCAAGCCCCACTAATATGCCCATAAATGTCTTGTGCGCAAACAGAAATAGATTGTCATCAGTTTACCATGAACTCATCCACTTGAGGCAAGAGGGAAATAAAAACTGATGGAGTACTTCTGAAACAACTCCCTCCCTTCTCTTTGTGTGTTTTTCTGACATATTTGTTTATGATCATAAGCGAGTGTATTTCTGCAGAACTGCATAATGTAATCACTGTGATACAATATTGCAGACACCTGACAAGCTACACTGCCCGCTTGGTCAGTTTCTAAAGCAATAGGCCACCTGACAAGCATGCTTAGATTACAGTGAATTAAAAAAGTACCTAAAGGTAAGATTTGTTCCTTACGCAAGTATACAATATACTGTAAAATACTCAGCACACAGAGAATGTAATATTTCACTTCACACGAACCTGTTTCAGAGACACTCCTTCTTACACAAGGTGGCACTGAGTCCATGTCTGTTTTAGTGCGGCCCTTTGGCACTCAAGCCAACAATGCGTAGGAGGACAGGAACAGTGACTCACAGGTGATCATCCAGCCCTCTTCCCTCCCTTACTCCTCGCGTGAGGAAGCTGAGTGTACTGCAGCCTCCCTCCGCCCTCAGATAAGGCTGTCTCCAGCCGGCCATGCACACCTCCTGTCATCTGTCTGCTTCTTATCACACCCTCCACCATAGTGTTGACTGGGTAATTAGTCTGACGTAATTTTCACCCCCACCACTCCCCTCCTTAACACTTTTATCTAAGGTGTGGCAAGTCCAACAATACATGTGGCATCCAAACAAACAGAGGACAAGTGGACTGACAGAGCACATGTCAAGAACTTTTTAAATGAAAAAGAAGATAGGATAACATGAACGGTCACAGGACTGGGTACATTTGCTGTCTTTTTTTCTCTCAGAAATTTGGGATTTGGGTAAATTTACTTGTGCATTGATCAGAGCAAATTATTGAAGCACAACTTCCGTAGAAACATGTATTCTCTATCTCCCAAAGAACTGGTATAATCTGCCTGCTTAGGTCCATTTTCTAGGGAAATATTTACTGTGCTATAATAATGAGATAACAGCTATTGATAGGCATCTCCAGCAGTACGGAGTTTGGGAGAGGAAACACTCATAAAGCTTTTATGAGCGTCATTAAACTTTGCTTAGATGGTAAGTGTGTCTCTTGCTGATCTAGTGGTCAGGTAGTGATTTATGATACCTCACTCCCATGGTCATACCTGGGGTGGACCGGAAAATCAGCCGTGAGCTGTCTGACGCCAGCGACTGGTGGCTGAGATGAGGGGAAAGGTTATCCCTTATTCACTGTAGGAAATAGTGCTTTTTCACACTGAACAGTTTATCTGCTAGATATCCCTGTAACATTGATGACATGGAAAGTTTGTACCCATAATTTAGAGGCAGAAAACACATTAGAAAGATAAACAGAGTGGGATATCCAGCAAGGCTCAGTGTAACAGGGCAGAGGAGAGTGTTACAGTTGGGATTCATTGCTCCAATACCAGCTTTTCCACAGCTGCTGATCAGTTGTGGCCGGGAGTCCACTGGTCTACATGGGTCTATATGTTCCTTAAGTGAATTAGCTGGCCAGATCCATGTCTCCCTCAGCAATGGTCATTGACAACCAGGTAGCCGCACAATTGTGGTAGAGATAGGTGAATAGTGCTATACTTCAAGTGTTACAGCATTTGACAATATCCAGCTTCTAGTGTTGAAATTGTTGATAATGGGTTTCATACATGACAGCTGAGGGTTGTATTTCAGTGCAAGAGGCTAATATGGCACTCCAAATAGGGAGAAAAGGGAGAAAAAAAAGTGGAACTTAATCATAGAACAACAACATTGTCTAGAAATGGTAGAACGCAAGTTACAAAGAAACATACTTTAACTTGGTCAGGGTAAGTAGTTGCAAATAAGTAAGTCTCTATCAATGCCACTTCTCGTCTTTTGATATTTACTGAGCCTGAATCTGTTCCTAGTTCACTGATTCTGAATGAGCCTCACCGTTGGGCCCCATCCACTGCACTGGCGCTCCAGAGACTTCTCTGCCTCCATCTCAACTGTCCAGCTTATTTCTCAGAGACTTTCTTAATGCATGCTGAAACATACAGGCGATAATTATAATAATAATAATAATAATAAAAACATCCATCAAAGTCCTCATCCTGTCCCCACTCATGTGCAGTGTACACCTGCTCTGTATTTAAACCTCACAGAAAAACCTATGAAAAACTACAACTGTGCTTTTAACATGTAGAATTGATAAAATGAATAAAAAGGAGTAAACGACATAAATGCTCCTCCTTGAATTTCAACATCCCACATTTTCATGTATGTGCTGTGTACTTTCATGTTCCAGTACCACAAAATATGTTTGTTTTTCTCATTCCTGCCTGAGAATCATGTTGTTGGAAGTGTAAGGGTTTGTCATATTTTTTAAGATACATTAAAAACACCAAACCACCACTGCTTACTGAAACGCCCATACACGTATGGAATAACAAAACCTCATCACAAAAGTAATACTCATCCCCTCTGTGTTTACAATACACATTTCATTTACAACAGTTTTTGGAGTATGTGGTACTCTCAAAGGCAAAAGCAAGCGATAGATGTCAAGGAACTGAAAAAAAAAAAAACATTCTGTGCCTGACAGATTTATATCTGTCAGGCATGGAAAATCTATAAATGACAGATTTATATCTGTTAGGCATTGAATGTTTTTTCAATTCCTTGACATCTATCTCTTGCTTTTGCCTCTCCATACTGAAGCTCATTGGTTTCATCTCAGTGACTCCTCACGTGAGTGGATACCTTACATTTCTGTATCCTTCTGTGTCCATTAAAAGTTCCTTTAACACCGCTGCATTAAAAGTCCACTCATTATCATTCAGTGAAATCCTCTGAGGCTCTTCAGTAACACGAGTTTCAGTAATACAAGTCCTGTAGTATTCATTCTTGTTCGAGAGGTCACATGTCCTGCATATAATTGTTCTAAGCGACTTCTACTACACCTGATTTTATTAATTAGTTCAGCCTTAGGGTAATGAGGCGTGTTAATTTGTTAAATCAGATGTTTTAGTGCATGGCTGCAACAATACCTGCAAAACATACTTTATGGAGACAGCACAGACTACCAATTATAATATCAAAGCATCATTCTTCATTTAAAAAAAACACCCCTAAACATGACAAAGTGATATGTGAAGAAACCATAAAACATCAAGCTTGAACTTAACATACAACCTCTGCAATGCTTATGTTTGCTACATTAATCTCTATATTGCCCTTGACTCTCATGGTGTCATTTGTCTCTGTAAGCATTTCAAATCTTAACACATTTTCATAAAACCAGTCCTGCAACTTTCTCTTGATCAGACATTTAGCAATACAGTTGTGTGCTCAGATAATTGAAGACTGTTGTTGCTCAAATCTAGGAACCTGTTCTTTTGTTAACATGTATCCTCCCTATTAGGCTGAGGAGAGCAGACAAAATGTCCAGCCTTGAAAGATGCACATGTCGGCACAAATTGGGTCATTGGCTCTTGGGTATCATAGGCTCTTGTTATAACCTCTGACCCCAAAGGTGCATGTGGCCACCATACTACTACTTTTTTCTTCAATTAAGGATGTGGAATAATGCTCTCATGCCCTCTCATGCACCCAGGGCTCTATACTAAACACTAATTTTATTTTTTCTCCCAGTTTGGATTTTGGTACATAATTTATAACACCAAAGGGGGTCTGGGCTGTCTCTGTGACACTGACCTCCTGACCTACTTGACCTTTCTCATAATACGACAAAAGTGGGCCTTCCCTTTCAATTCAGGACTGGGTGGGTTACACGACTGACCTCGTGCCCAAGCTAACCTCTAACCCTCTGACCTAGTGCCTGAGATTGAACCAAATTTCATTATAGGCTTTCTGAAAATGAATGAGGCATAGTGCACGCCATCTAAACGTTCATAAACTGACACAGCGGCAACACGATGACACAAGACTAATCCCAAGTGAAACTTGTGGTCCCAAATTAGTCCCACCTCATTTAGAAGTACGTAATTCATTCAATGACAGAAAAAAAAGAACACACACAGCATTTAGAAATTGGATGTGTCCTACCCATGCCTGTTATAGAAAGCTGAACTGGAGGACAACCTGTTGTCATATTCACATTTGACTGATGTATATTCTTACAGCAAATTGAGTCGTTGAGTATTTAGAGCAGTGATGAAAAGGAGCATGTCAAACCAACACTGACTATAACCAAGACTAAAGGGACGGCAGATAGCATGAGAGCTAGTTTCAGCCCCTGATTCCCCACCCTTATTCTCCAGCCATGTTTAGAGTGACATGTTGTCAACTCCACCTTGCCAGGGCCTGTAAGAGGGCTGAATGATGAACACAATGAGCAGAAAGTGAATAGGAGGGCTGTGCGGGCCTACTGGAGCCAGCCACAGCAGGGCAGACAATAGGGGGGCCTGGGGCCTGTGGAGGAAACCTGAAGCCCAGCATTGGTATTTTAAGAGGTCTGAGTGGCTCTGGAGCCAGCTGTCAGTCAATAGGCATGCATAATCACACAAAATGGCTGAAAAAAAGGACCTGAAAAGAGAAAAAAAAATATATTGACAGAGTTTTACAGCATTTTGATGGACAGAACTTCATACACATCTTTGAAATATTATACCCCCACCTTCTACTTCCCCTATCCCATCTCAGTCTTTAATGTTTTAATGTAATCTGGATGGAAAATGTAAATGAATCAAGCACAACATCTAGACTTATTCATCAGTCACCGGTTATATTTCAACCACAATTCACATGATGCTGCCATTGAAAAAGGTGCTAGTAAGCATTGTCCATTTTATTATTGTGTCAGTGAGGGACCCTGTTTCCTTTACCATTTTCAGACGATGGACTCTCTGACACATCAAGACTGCCACTCCTGACAGCTGAGAGTGATGCGGCACAATCATCCAAGTCTCATCTGTCACTTTGATGTGTGTGATCCATGGCTCACATTCCAGGATATATGGTAAAATGTCAACATATCAGATATCAGCAAATTATTGTCTCTTGGTGGAAACATACATTGGTTGGTTTTGGCATACGAAGCATTCATTTTTCTGACAGAGCAAAGATGATCGATTTTATTGTTAGCAACCCTTAAAAGGCAAACAAGTTTTGAAATATTTTCAAAGAACAGTAATCTGTTAGATTTGCTTTTAAATTTTAGAACTCCAAAAAAAAAAACCCCCAAAAAAACCTCTCTAACCCTGGTACAAGGCTTTACATGGTGGATACCCAGAAAGCAAATATTGTAACTGAATATTTTGTGCTAGAGAACTTAATGTAGATCATTGTGTTGTCGCTCTTCTTTTTACTCTGAATGCTTTTCCTGGTGTAAGGAATCCAATCAGAGTTATGTCGTCAACAAATGGGTAGTGGAGTAGTTTAGAGACACGAGTGTTTCAAAACTATACACCACAGTCACCACTAGCCATACTGCTATTTAGTTATTGAATGGAATTACTATAGTTGAGGCTAGTTTTGTTTAAAAAAGGAAAATATCAGCAGCTGTTTTTTTTTTTTCTTTTTTCTTTAAGGGAATATTTAGGATGGTACACTTCTCCAAAAAGTATGTTTCTGAGCTGTTTGAATGTCTGGAGACACAGATTGAAAGTGACTACTAACTATATCAAAACCAGCATGCGCCTGCTGTTTGTCAGTGAAATATTGACCAGCACACATCTGTAAGCAGTTGAACATGCCTGTTCTCTTGGGTACCTCTGAGAGGTCTGGATGGGTGACGAGGTGATATTGACCTCCTTGTGAACTGTACGTCACTTAACCTGTGTGTTGGTTGTCGAGCCGCTCGCCACCTCAGGTTCGCTTTAACTTTTAATTCAAATCGTAACTCATGCTGGACCTAAATTCTGACCCACAGCTTGCTTGGGGAATTGTTTGAAGGCAGTTGTCTTCCATCTCAAAAGATGAAATGGTAAAATCTTACCATCAAACATATGGAACGAGGAGCATCGATAGTCTCGGAGATCATTTAAGCTCAGTTGAGCTCTTCTCATGTGTGTTTCAAGCAATTGCTTCAGGCACTACACTTGATAAGGAGAGACAGATTGTTTGCAGGCATAACTCCTTCTGTGAAGAATTAGCAGAAGAATCACGACAGCATAAATTCTACAATGTTTACGTTTTTCTTTTAAATTTTAGATTCATTATAGTAACAAAATTAGTGCTATGCTATTTGCAATGTGCGTGCATAAAAGCCACCAGAAATGGTATAAACAAATGTACTTAAAATATCTTCTTTATGGCATTCGGACCTTGCTAAAACCCAGGCTGTCAAACAGGCAGCGATTCTTTTCTGTTATAACACGACATCATAAAAAGTTTGCATATTACTATTAAACAGAAGTAACTGAAGACATGTCTCAATAAATCTGCCATTGTTCAATACTGGATGTGAACAGACGTCTGATTTACCAGCACCAGCTGTGAGAACACAGAATTGTGGTGCAGCCAACAAGAGCACCTCTGTAATACAAATTGTTCTTTTAACAGGTAGATGTACACACTTACAGTGGCTCATGAAGAAGAATGAGCTGAAATAGTTTAGCTACCTAAGAGGAGGCATGAAAAAAATCTCCTAATTACTACTAAGTATGACACAATAAATGACACAGTCTGCTTAGTTCTGTTCAGAGAGGATTCAGGGATGTATAACCATGCACTGTTAATATGACTTTTTTTTGGACCACAGTCCACCGTGCCATCTCACACACAAATGAATCAGGACAGGGCCATGGGGGCACTGTGGCAATTGGAGAACCTGAGCCCTGGTGTCTGTATCACAGAAGACTCTGGAGGAGCTTTTGCCCCCTCAGGTGGAGCCCAGGGTGAGTAAACACAGATCTCATGTCGCTCTCTCGTAAGGCTCCCCCATTGAAAAGGTCGTCTGTTCCTGTCCGGCTGCAGGGGTCACCCATGCAGAGGCAGTAAGTGGTGCAGGCCTGGAGAATATGTTTTCAATAACCCCTCATCAGGGTGCGTTAGCATCTAACCACTGCTGTGCTCTGTATGGGTCGTGACCTCACCCCCTTTCCCTGTCCCCCCTGGTGGGCAAGTAAAGGAAGAGAGGTCATGAGGGGAAGGCTGCCCCACTTCCTCCACAACTGTGGTCCAGTGTCAGACATGGCAGTCTTACTATAGCCCCAAGGTTGGGCCTCAGTGACTGAGCCACATTACTAGCTGTATTAGTGGCACAGGCTTTCTGAACACGAGAGCTACGACACTGTGCCATTTACACAACCCATTGTGCTAGCAGCACCCTGCTGACTTCACTGCGCCAGAGGTAATGTCTGCCGTAATCACTGTTTATGGAGGGCATGGTCATCACAAACAGAGAGAGACCACCAAGACCTTTCCACTGCCTTTTTTATGCAGGTACACAGTATAGCTCATGCCAAAGTCTGTCAAAGATGAAATATGTCTCATAGCAAGGTATCAACTAAAAGCTGTAGCATATTGCAGGTCTTGCGATTCAAAAATTCCACATATTAAACAACTCTCTCTTGCCAGGACTTAGGACCCATAATTCTGATAAGGCTGTAAATTTCTCCATGGAATTAAATTTGAACTCTGAATACTGCATGGTGTTCTTTTACCAGACAATTCCACCCCTATGATATCCACGTTCCACCCACCACACGATTAAGTAAACTTCCATTTATTATTCATGGGAATAATAGGGGAACATGCTAGAGAATTCCCAATTTCACGTAGGCCCTGCTGTCAATCTTTGACGGCACATGTGAACATTTCCCTCCAGTGTTTCCCATCATGATTTTACAAAGCAAGTCATTTTAATACATACACATGAGCCAGAAGAAAAAGAAGACAACAAAGTGGCTTGACCAGGATATAGTATTTGTGTCAGCAGTGTCCCAGTAAGGTGTATCAAACTAACTGAACAATCAAGTTGTTCTTATTCTACTGAATGAAGCCCTCCTCAGCTCTATGAGTGTGGCCCACATGTATATGTGTACAGTGTTAAATCATGAGATTCATTACTTGTACCCCAGAAGTTAAACCAGGAAAAAAAAGATTGAGGCTTTTTTTTTTCAGTTCATCTATTCACTTTTTCATCAGTTTCAAAGTTGCTGCACCCACAAGCAAGCTAAGAGCAAACGGTGCAGTTGTATTAGAACTACATGCAGTTGTGGACAGATATTTGTCAGGAAATTATAGCCATTCAAAATTTTCTGTTATAAGATATTATACTAACACAGTAGACTCATATTGCTATCTAGAGTGAATTACAGCAGTAGGAGGACTGCAACATATGTTTGGTATAGGTTGTACGAAATCATTTAGCTATGAGGACAACATGGTATTGTAGCATGCTAAAATTTGAAAGAAGCATCTGGCCTGATTTGAACCACACATCATCAGGAGCCGCTTCAAGGTAACGATGGATATAAAATCAACAAATCATAGCTTTGATAGGCTAACTCACCACATGAAACAAAGTAGAAAAGTATAAGTGTTAGTAAGAGATAGTGTAAGAGTTACTTACCTCTCACTTCGTTGCTTTGCCAGTGATGGATTGTCCATTAACATTTCATCTACTCATTGGATCAGGGCAATTTAAAATTTCATAACATCAAGTGTATTTCAGTGCCTTCAATCTTGTCACTTGAGGACAGAATTTTGTTAACAAAGAGCAAACTAAACACTTTTCTATCCACAAAATCTTTTTCTTTCCTCTGCTCTTTTATTGTATTATTTTGGCTCCAAGGCCCTTTCTCTGCCATTTTCAGTAACATGGCGTATTTGGGTAAGACCAGTAGTTTTATAGCCCAAAGGGCTATAAAATTAGTTTCTCAGAAATTGCTGTGACGTCCTGATAATTGTAACAACTTTTACTCTTGCTAAGGTGTTACTAGAGTGATTTGCAAAACCACAGAAAAGTCAAAAGACCCCGGAAGGCCTATCCTCTGCAACGTATCCATAAATAACATGACACTTGTGATGACAAAATTTTCCTTCCTTATGATATCTGCAACCTACCATCCATGTGGCACTGTAAAAAATGTGATTAAATGATTTATTATTTAATCAATCTTGCCTTAAACTTCCCCTGGGATGTTAAGGCATTTCAGTGTGAAATGAATTAATAAATAACTTTTTATTAGTTAGTAGGAAGATTCTGATCACACTGCATTTGTACAAAAACAGCAAAGCATTCACCTAAAACATGAAGGGAATTTCCTTCCCTCAGTAATAAACTGAGAATATTTCTCTTCAAATCTGACTCCTTAAACCACTGTAATACCATATTTAGAGATAAATCATGAAAATTCATGGAAAAGTGAACAAATGGCCAGCTAAAAAATGAAGTAGCAATTGTCCTGATTTTCTTCCTTTTTGGTTGTGTTTCACTTTGTAAAGCACATATATTCAACCATCCTTAAGATACATATGCTATGAATGATATGAACACAAAACATTAACATGGAAAAGGCACAAAAACAAATTTTTCCGCCTGACAGAGGATAAATAATTATTCATTAAACAGGACTACCTCATCTAATTAGCTATATCGTTAACAGGATATTGCAGAGGACTTCTGACTGAAACTGTGTTTCTTTGCTTGGCCAAAAACAGGGGGAAAAACATGGAGCCTGGGTTAATTTGAATACAGTCTTATTAGTTTAATGACCAGAGTCTGGGATCAGAACTCATCAACATTAATGCCACGGCAGTGCGTTCTGTTGATTGCCCTAGGCTTCAGTTTTTACCCTTAGCCCACATTCGGCATGGGAAACCAACCTATTTTCCCGCTCACTACACATGAAATGTGACATGGGGACACTAATGTATGTGGAAAAGGACGAGAAGAAAGAAGTGAGACACTGCGTACTGCTCGTGCGGTTAATGATATTACATGCTGCATGGAGGGGAAAAAAATCTTACTCCGTAGGCATATTTTTATTAAAAACACTCCCTAATCTTTTAATAGGTGGCCTAACAAGCATTTCTGTGTTTTTATTCGCATTTTGCCCTATATAGACTGTATGCTGATGCTTATCAGAATGATGAATGTTGCATTAAGTTCTAATGAGTTGGAAGATTGGAAGGGGAAGAGTCCTATTTAGTGTAGCATGGTTTGCATCTGTTTTCTGCTTCATATTGCACAAAGACTGCCTATTATTTTTACTGCAAGTTTTGTTGTTCTCATATTTGACTAATGACAATACAACGGGAGAAAAACTGGACAACCTTACATGGATGCACATTACTAAAAGGGTTGGAAAATTGATGAAGGGGTCGGGGAAGAGACACAGGGAGACACAGATAGCAATAAAGAAATATGGAAACAAAGGTGATTAGCAGAGAAGAAGAGAGGGTTTTTAGATTCTAAAGAAACACAATGCTTGCCAAACAAGCCCCTGTCCAATTCATTTACTTTTTGAGATTCAACTCGGTGCAGTTGACCTTGGACAGGCTTTCCCCTCATCTCTGTGCTGTTCATTCATTACGAATGATTCCTTTGAATGTGCTCCATTCTATCACTCTGGCCTTTGTTGGTGCTCGGCTGGCAAGCCCTCGCCGTTCTTATATCATAAAAATGTCACACATGGCAATTCACCTTGAGTGCCAATTCCCTTCCAGCATCTTGTTTTGTGGCTTCCAATGTGAGGCAAGTATAACTGAGAAAATGTATTACGTATTTTTACCATATTGACGTACATGTGTATTAATATGTGCCTAAATATATTATTTTGGCCATGCTTCTAAATCTGTTAAAGTTGTGTTATATTGTGTTATATTAGGTTGTGTTATATTGGGTTGTTTCCCAAACCCCAGGATCAGAAAAAAGAATAACAGGCACCTCAGTGAAGAGCACCTTGCTCTTAGCGTGCTTGGGTGGCATACATGTAAGCATCCTAAAATAAACAATGTTTAACTTGTTTACTTGATACAAAAGAAAAATTAGCGCTCCTCAAATAAAACATTCCTGTCTCAAAATACACTCAAAGTATAACAGTTCAAAATGCACTCAAAGTATAACAGTGTACTTCATGTAACTTCTTGAAAGCATGCATATCTTTGTGCCTTTGTACTGAAATAGTGTGTGTTTGGATGTTACTAAGCAGCTGACAATATTGTGGTTCATCACTTCAAAGTATTATTGGTAATAACTGGTACAAACATGTATCATAACCAATTCATCATTAACAGCCTGACAAACTTCAGAAATGAAATAAATCTTAAATAAATAAGTTATGGGAACATTATGTGAGGTAATACCGTTTGGAGCTTTTAAACTCTGTGTTTACAGCAACCAAACTCCCACAAAGATGAGCATGCAAAGAAGAATCAGAAAAGCAGGTTGTGCATTCATAAACCAACAAAACCAGAGTGTGTCAGTCATAGAAAAACATAATGAAACAAAATAAGCAACAGTTAGACAAAACAAGGAAGAGAGGGGACAAACCAAGGCGTTTTGCCACTCAGCCTGGAACAAAGTGCCACAGCTGGCAGAGAAAAGAGCAAGAGTGGGTATAGTGTTAAATCACCCAGGGATGTGAACAACCTTGTTGACTGGGGAAGGCCAGCACTAATTAAAGTCCTCTTCCTCTGCTCCGAGGGACTCTTTCCAGGCCTGGTTTTTGGATGTGCCTTCTAGGCTTCTCCTTACAAACCCCTCAAGTGCCTCCCCTCTCTCTCTCTCTCCCTCATTCTCCCTGCTATAATGAACAATTGTTTTCGCGTTGAGCAGTTGAAAGTGTGTCACTGACTTGCTACCACTGATCACCCTCCAGCCATTCAGCCATTTAGTTGTACAGTTGGGTGACACAGAACTGTTTCTTTAGCCTGATCATTTTTTAAAAAATTATATATATATATATATATATATATATATAACATCCTTACACTCGATTATACATTTTATACATTTTTTCAGCTTTCATACATCATTGTGTGCAGCTACAGATAGATTAGTAATATAGCATTTTGTTTTCCACTGTGCTTGCTAACACACACACACACACACCACATATACATAAATACATATATATGTATGAGAGAGAGGGAGTTATTATCTATTCATATAACTACCAACGCTTGCCATTGTCATCTGCTTGGCAATGAACTATTTCACAGTATCAAGCTCAGAACAGTATCTCAGAGTACAAGAGATGCCATAACAATATTATAATTCTCACAATGCACTGGGGTGTGTCTTATTCAGTACACAATCAGAGGAAATTGGGGAGCCAACAGAGGAAACTCGACTGATTACTGAGGTGCTTTAGCATCATATGCACAGCAAGGATTCCTAGTAATAAACTGTTTGCAAGGACATTTGGAAACACAGTGCTATTTCTCATTTCCATTTCCATTTTAAATCTATCTGTATCATGCACAGTGGTGTATGAAAAATATATAATCTAAGTCTTAATACAATTTTTACATCTCATTTTCACCTGACGTTGTTTCAGAGTACACACTTCTAAAACTGTAGAGATTGTGAAGAGAACAGCATCTTTTACAAGCATCTGAAAAATGTCTGGTAACTGCCATAGAAATCAATATGAACACAACCAAATATCATTTCAGAGATGCAATGCAATATCATTCATATACAATTCAGTCCATATCTTGCAAGTACAACTTATCAAGCCCTACATACTGGTTTCTGCTACTAACCTTAGAAAGCCACACTGGTATTGACTGCTATTTGAGGACACTGGTCTAAGACAACTGTTAATTTTTTCCCTACAAAAATGTGAAAAGATTAGCATCCATGGCTGATAAATTCATGGACTCGTTTATCACTGGCAATTTATGTCTCTCTCATGTCTGGCCCTGGGGAGCTACGACAGGCCCAGCTCCACCGCCACCAGTGCTGGAGTTTTTTTTCTTTTTCACACAGGCCTAGTGTTAACGCCCTACGGCCAAGTTCACAGAATTGAGTGACTGTGGACTTAATGCCACACGCCTTGTTTTCAGCACTTGTCCCTCCACATTTGCCACCCTGGCTGCACAATTTCTCAAATTCTAATTATTCATCAGCTCGTTATGCCGGCCACCCGGCCATTTGCTTTAATTAGAGCAGACATGGGCGACCATTAGAGGCCAGCCCTGGAGTGAAGAAACCAGTCCAGAAACCAGTGCGACATTAGCACGGAACTGGGTGACTGCCAGCTTGGCCGAGTGGCAAGGACTGAGCTGACAGTGTGATGCCAGCATAGCTTCCTCCTCTTCCTCTTCTTCCTCCTTGATCTGTCTTCTGTGGTGGCCCTATTGGTTGCAAGATACTTCACAAACACTCATCCAATCTGAAGGATGGTGAAATGTTTTAGAAGCTATTTTTGTAGAAAACCTGTAGATTTGAGTGTGTATCAGCGTGTCCATGATGTGTCAGTGGAAACGATTTGATGTCAGAGAACACAGTAAGCAATTGTTCCAAAAAATTGGATTGAACATAAACACAATGAGAAAGAGCATTATATTAGCAGAAAACAATCTAATGGATGATGAAGTTTTTTTCTGTGTTGTCCCTAGTCACAGACAATCCTGCATTTAGAATATGAAATCTCTTTTACTGAGAGTGAGCATACCCATAGGAGAGAGAGAAAAAGGAGGAGGTTTTATTAGTAAACATTAACCTCAAACCACATTGTTCAAGGCCAGTTCATCCTGGACCTTGAGGGCTGGTCGTGCTTCTGAAGTGTGTTATCTCACAAAGCACAATGCCTTTCTCTAATTTGATTGGGTTTTTTGGGTTTTTTTTTTTTTTTACATTATCACAGGAGTGCAATGGAAGTCCTTATTGAATGGATGTGTGACAGTAGTGCAGAAGCCACAAATTCTCTGAATTAGAAAGGTCCTCAACACTAACTTGCCAATAATACATTTTTGTTGGTTCGAAATAGCACGACAGTAGGAAGTTTAAAAAAATTATACATAATGTGTTGACAGCAATAACATTAGTCCTCACTCAGACTAAACCATGTTAAATAGTTTTGCTAATGATGTAGCCTCACAGAAGCGTGTGGACAACAAGCGTTACCTCTGACATTCCAGCTCTGTAGAAACACCCGGCCAGATGTAATTAATGATGGCATGTGTACGCATGTGCTCCCTTGTGGCCTAAGTGGTTTCAATGTGACCCCGTGGTGAGCGTGAATGTCCGCTGTTTTGCATATTAGCAGATTTGCTGCCAACATTCAGGGGGATGCTATATCCTTCTCACACCTTTTTCTCCTCTCCTCATTTCTTCGCCTTGTTCCTTCCCTTGTCCACCATGCCTCTTGTAGCCCACAGTAATAGAGACAAAAAGGAGAAATCAGCTGAGGACAAGGGTAATATCCTTTGCCTCATACACACTCACAAAGATACACAGACGTGCACGCAAACACACACACACGCACACACACACACGCACACTGTAGTGGCTAATTAAAGCCTTCATTGCGAGCAGAGAAATGTGTAATGTTGACATTTAGTCAAGGGAGATTTGGGTAGATGAGGAGAAATTCTAGCGCTTGGGTTGAACCAGGCCCCGGGCGTGCTGGCAGAAGAAAGGACAACGGCAGGCAGAGCTGGGGCAGGAGCTGCGGAAAGGTCACTCTCCGTGAAAAGGCTAACGTGTCACCGCTTTTGTTCCCGTCCTCTTGGAACATATGTTTGGCCCTCCTCCATGGCTAGCCTTATCTGACTGAAATCTAACTCCCCCTGTACAAATGCAACTTTTGACAGTGCGACTGTTTCTTTCGACAGTTGCAAGGGGTGGGGGTGCATTAACCTATCTTGGAATGACTGCTGAAAATGGGCTGAATGGGAAACACCTGTCAGACACCCACCCCCCCCCCCCCCCCCTCCCTCCAACACACACACACACACACACACAGCTTTAAGAGGGTGAAATCAATATATGCTCATCACACAAATACAGCTCCTCTTTCTCCAATGCACTGTCATAAAAAAGTGATACATGAAGTCTTGGAGTAGAGCCATTATTATTGATTTCAAATCCGACTGTGAACAAAGTTACTGCAGCACTTACAGTGGTTGGCCTACAGTTTGGCTTTTTTATTGACTACTATATTGTTATTGAATAGGATCTAATTCTGAAGTCACAAATATGGATTTAAAGAGGAAGAATTCCAGATGAAGACTAATTTCCCAATTGCTGATTTTCCTTTTGACATCTGTTAAGATGAGAGTGTACCTGAGGACATGGAGAAGAATCTATGATCTCAATGGGAGAGAGAGAGAGAGAGAGAGAGAGAGAGAGAGAGAGAAATGTGTGTATGTGTGTGTGTGTGGGGGGGGGGGTGTCACGACTATGAACACTGAGTTCATGTATTTTGCAACAACACCTCATGAGATTCAACTAACATAAACAAAAAATATTAAAACTCTTGTCAAATCGTATGAGTTCTGACATGAAAACTAAATGGCATTCACTCAAACACACAATGATCACAAAACGATGTATGCCAGTTTGCTAATATCTGAATGAAATAACCTTAAAAGACAAACTAAAAAGGAACCTTGTTGCCTCGGGCATATGTGACTAATGCTGGAGAAATGTTTAATGTCTTAAAGAGGTGCGCCTGATGACAATAGCATCTGTTTCAGTTAATACTGTGGTGAAGTTACTTATACCAATGGCAGAAATGTAAAATCTGACCTATTATGCTGAAGGGTTTTGGGCCATTGAAAGTTCCCACAGTCCACTACAAATGTAAGAGGGTAAATATATGCCCTAATTGATCTAATGTATCCCAAAATCCACTGTGAATTTGGTTAACAACTAGTTACTCAAGATGCATGTGCAAGAGTAAATTAGGCATAATGATTAATCTGCTTAATTAAATTGTATTTAAAGTATATTTTGAGTGTATTTCCATTCCATTTGAGTGTTTTTCCATTTTCCATTTTCCCGACAACAGTCAACCAAGTAGGTTGCCAAACGGCTGTCAACAGCTGTAGCTCAGGGCAGCCATTCAATTAGCAGTTTTGTTTTTTGTTTTTGTTTTTTAAATGCCATATCAGAAATGAAACTGAACTTTCACGGAGATCAACATATCAATGCCACATAGCAAATAAGAGGGAAATACAGTCTTAAAATGAATCAGCCTACTAATGCAATATATGTTTATTTTAATAGAAGGTGTACATGCAATGATGTTATGGTAAGCCTCAGTGCTTGTTAAATAGTCTGACCAATTTGTCTACATGTGATGTCAGAATGGTTTAATCAAAGCAACAGCCAGGGCCTCAAATCTTCAACTATAGTTCCATTTATGCCCATATCTGGACCCTGCCTCTTATCCGATTATTAATAGTTAGATTGTAATTCACTCAATAAACTGAAAATCATAGGAAAGGTAGTATGTTATCATTATGTTCAGTATGAACATGATGATCACATATTAAAATTAAGTAGCCTTCTCTCTTAGCAGATGAATGTATCAGTCTTTTATGCTAATCCAGAGGAGTTAAATTTGTTCCCCAAGGCTAAATTCACACTGTAACCCATTCCAGATCTTTTTTGTGGCATCACTGGTATCCTATGCATTTTATTTATATGTATTATATAAAGATGTTCCTGAAAGAACAGGTATTATTCAGAGTCCAGCAATACCAAGTCTACTTATATAGTTCTTAATCATCCACTATACTATGCTTGTTTTCTACTGATTGGTTATTTACTGTACGCTGGCATTTCACTGTATCATGTCATCTTTCTGTCTGTTTTATATTTGATCTACTATATTGGATCTAATTGCCCAAAAGTCTCTTTATTTTCATAAGACATTCAAATAACAAGTCATTCCCATATTCTAATTAGTATGCAGGAAATTATAACATGTAGCAAAACATACTCATTTCCTGTTATATTTTAATTTAAAAGGGTATACTGTACATTATATTATTTCCTGTGTTAAATGATAGTAGTAATAAAAATGGGAGCACCATAACAAGTTCACTTTTTTGTTAAGCTATAACACATTGATATGGGGAACCCTATTCAAAACATGAATTGAAATGATATTAATGGTCATAACCCTGGGACACATTTTGGTTTAGTTATGCTTACCTAGCATACAGAAAAAGAGACGCTGCATGCAGTTGTTTCTGCTCACTGTTAACAGAAACATGAATATTTGTTTATCTTGAGTGTACACTGGGGGGATTCAGACAGAAAATAATGTTGAAATACTTCCATTCTGCAATAACAATACGGAAGAGGCAAAATGTCTTGGACACCTGATGTTTCTAAACATGTCAGATCTCTATACCACCTCTTTATTAGCCTTGTTATGGGAATGGGAAGGGGAAAACGTTCAAGGGCAAAGAAGATGTTAGTGGCTGCATCATTCTGGTTTCGGTGGCCTGCTTATCAGCCATGTATTCCACCAACACCCAGGCAGCACAAGGCCCTAAGGGATTGCGTCTGACAATGTGTTTAAAGGCTGTGCGGCCCAGATCTGCCCATATGATGGAAGGGTGGCCCAGAGAAAGTGCTGAGCTCTGTATTCTCAAGACTGCTGACGTGCCAGGTTCATTCCTGGGCAGCCACTCACTGGATCACTGGCACCTAAAACCAAACTGGCTTTTCCTCACATTGCTTGGTCCTTTCATGAGATCTTGTTGAAGAATAACTGTACAGCAGGACAGAGAGAAAGAGCAGGGACTTCATGAGAGGCAAAACCTGTTGGCCTCCATCTTTTTCAGACATCACCATTCTACGTGAGGTGTCTGCGTTGCTACCTAAAATGAATCCAGCCTATCAGTTATTATCAATTAGTGTAACTCGTTTCATGCCTATCAATTATTTTAGTGTAAATTGTTTCATGCCTATCAATTATTTTAGTGTAAATTGTTTCATGCCTATCAATTATTTTAGTGTAAATTCTTTAATTACCTCAAAGGGACTTCCAGTGGAAAAGGAGGAGTGAGGGACACTGAACCGAATCAGTCGCTTGTCAGCATGGCCCAGAGCAGTGATAGTTTATGCAGCTCCCCCATCCTCTGAAAAGCAATGGAATTTGCTGGTAGATTACCCACCAGGCTTTTGTTTTGGGTAGCCCAGCCCACATCCCTAATAAGCCGTCAGTACATATTTGGGAAGGCCTGGGTGTGACAGTCTGCTGACTGTTTGAGGGCTGTCTACTCTTTGATAGCCTTTCCTGTGAAGAGGGGAGAAGGGTGACAAACCCTCTTCATTAGCAGCCTGTGTGAACTGCTTGGAACATTGGAGCAGTTGTGATTGAGAGATCCTGTCATTTCTGTCCCCTCTGATCTGTGAGGAATTATGAGACTTTAATGACCTACATTCACAACTGTACATTTAAGCTGATGACCCTATGTCATGCTTTGTTGTGACAACAAGGTTCTAACACATTCGGGTCAATCTTAGACATGGCATAACAAACTGGCGCTTTTTGATTATTTTATCTTACGTTTGTCAAGGAGCAGAGGTGATGTCCTGCTTTTTCCTGTGTCTGCCACTTGTGTCTCTTTGAGCTTTTTCTTACGGTCTGTCTGTCATGTTCATACACTAGAGGAGTAAATCAGGGGACATAAATGATGAAGAGAATGAATAAATGATGGCAAGGTTACAGGGTGAGAACAAGTGTGCAAGTCCAGAAGGAGGCAAGGTAGGAAAAAGTGATAAGGAATCGGAGCAATGGCAATTGGGCTCTTTACAAGGTCTCTGAGGAGTGTGTGGATGAGCTTCATCCCTTTGACAGACATGGCATCCTCTCAAAGCACATCAGCATGCAATGGCCATGATGGCCACTCCAGAGACTACTCACACATTCTGCAAGACGTGCACACTCATAAAAGCTATTTGTGCACAGATGTTATTTTTCTGCAAATAGTTTTATGGCTCACGGTACAGACATGCAGAAGTCATTACATTTTCTAGAGTTAGAGCCATTGCAATTAAAGGAGAAGTTCACCATTTTTTTTTATTTATTTCACCATCATGTTTTTACCTTAAAACACCTCTGCCAATTGGGCTTTCATGCATTCCACTGGCTGCTGAATTTCAACATACAGACATTGTGTTCTTATATTTAGAAACTTTGGGAACAATGAAGGTAAAATTTCAGCTAGTCTCATATACTCCCACTGTTTCCAGCTAAGGACACTAAGTGAGAGAATCCTGAAAGACAGCTGTCGTAACCAGTGCAATGCCCCAAATCCCAACAGTACTGCTTTAAAGTGCTTTAAAGTGTTCTACTTGATTCTGAAGCTTTCAAACTGAATACAACTAAAATAACACATATTGGTGAATCTGTGTATTGGCAACATCAGTGAGTTTAGAATGTAATAACTGAATCAGGATCAGGAAGTGATCTGACATTCAATGTAATGGACTATGTACAATAACTTTAGAGAGATAATGGATTACTCAATAACTCTAATACTTATAGAAATATCCACTAGTTAATGCATTCGAAACTAAAATCAAAGCTAAGAAATGTGCATGAAGAATAGATAATCCTCCTTTTGAAATCTCACTCTGGATGTAGCCTTGCCAAAGGTGTCACAGGGAGTTACACAACTTTTACTTTGCATATAACTGCCCAGTAACCTCCTAAGTCTCCTGGAGACGTGGCAACAGTGGGGAAGAAAAAAACCCATCTCTTGTCACAATCAGGGCGTGAAATGCTGAAAAAGCTCCCAGCTAAAAGTAGTTGTGTTTACTCTAATGTGCTGTTCATTTGACATTTAATCATAAATCACAATTGCAGTATGTCCCACGGATACCATTCTCTAGCCCCTCCTCAAAGAGTCTCAAAAAGCCGGCTGTATTTTCTCTAGAATGTGTAACTGAATAAACTATAAAAGATATAAAAAAAAAAAAAAGAAAAGAAAAATGTGACATTACCATACAAAGATCTGTTACAGTATCATTTTTGTGCCACAAACATCTATTAAAAGGAAGCAGTTTCCTGAAGTCAGGTAGAATTTGAGCTTGCTTTAAAATAGCAAAAAATGAAGAAACAAACTCAACAGAAATCACTTGAGATTTTGGTGCAGAACTCTGCTGGTCTATTGCGGAACTCTATTTGCTTTTTGATGAAATTAAACTAAAAAAAAAAAGATAGATATATATATATATATATATATATATATATATATATACATATATACCACAAGATTACCAGTGCTTACTCTATTGATCAATTCTTCATTTTGGTGTTAATCTTAAGAAAGGGGCATTTAAGCCAGTTGGCACACAGGATCTAACGAATGCCATCCTGTCAGGCTTTCACAAATCCTGGCATGTTAAACTTTCTGAACACTTTTTAATTACAGTCAGATATAAGGAGGCATTTTGTAAAGGCATGTCTAGTGTTGTGATGAGCGGAGGCAATGTGACAAACACTTGTCTGCACACCCACTCTTGTCTTGTTCACACCCCACAGAGGACTAACTGACAAGTGTCAGTGCAGATTGACATGAATACTTGCAGCATGGCATGAGTAATGTTCCGGCCAAGGCTTTTTAGGGCACTCAGGTGGAGCTAACAGCTTTTAACTTGACACACAATAGAGGACAGGGGTTTGCAATCAGACTAAGAGAACTGTGTCAGTCTTGTGCACCTCATTCCTCACTCTTCTGTGACTCATTCTGATGATGACCTGATGCCCTGTTGGATTTTTCTTTATTGTTTGCAGACCGTCATCTCCCCACAGCAATAGCAGGTAAACTGGCATTAGTGTACTGTCAGAGCTGTTTGGATTCTTTAATAGGCACTGTCTACAAGCTCTTCCATTTCATATATTCCTTTGGGTAAGTATTACCAAACATGCATGGACATTTATTTATGATCATTTACACAAAAATCCACCATTATTATTTAGGAACTGTGGGCCCATCATATCCACATTCTCTGCTCAGTGCTGTGAAAGGAGGCGGTGCCAAAGCATGGTCTCTTTGGAGTATACTAGTTCCCAGCCAAAGTGCTCTCAATTTCCATCCCCACACCATCTTTCTCCCATATGGTTTCCTATAGGAAACTTTCCCCGAAACATTCAAAATGACCAGCTCTACTTTACCTCCCCTCAGAAGCCAGCAGACATAACCCCCCCCCCCCTATTAATGGTTAGCATAAGCTTGTCATCTTGTATATTTTTTAAAGGCCAATGAATCTCTGTGTCTCTTCAGAATAACTGAATAAAAATAAAATTCTACCTGGTCATATTTTGCTCTTTTTGAAGAGGTGAAAAGGTGATAAAAAATCTCTCTTAAATTAACACAACAAATATTGAGCAGTCATTATATGGGTAAAATATCATTTTGCAACTGTGAGATTAAGGTTTAAGTTCAAAGTATGGCAACACAAAATTATGACAAAATTGTTTATTTCTTTCTGAAAATGAATATGGCACATTCAGATGAAAGGCTCTTGTCATTTTGAAGTACACCAGGGAAATGCTTGCAACAGAAACAGTGCAACAGTGCAACACAGTGTGAAGTACAGAATTGTGTTTTACTGAACTATTAATGAATAAAGGCTTTTGTATGTTTCTGGCTACCTGATATTTCTTTTGAATTAAATTTCTTTCAAATTTCAGTGAATTGATTGATTTTTTTTTTTATTTCATATTTTACAAATAACAAAGAGGCCTACGTAAGGATCACAAGGGATCAACTGTTTCAAATTTGTATGGGCTCCCGTATTGGCACTTTGTGTCCGACAATGATTGAATAACAAAATGTGGTTGACACTTCTATGGAGAGATTTTGATAATGTCCACTGCATCATTAAATCATTACTATATTTTTTCGGTGACCTCATTAGATCATCATTTTCTGTTGTTTTTGTTGTTTAAATTTGGATGCTCAGTATGTATACTGTATCAGTAAGCAGCTGACTGAGTGACAGTATCTGTAAAACCTCATTGACCAGTTACTGCTCATCCCACCCCTGAGAATGAATGTGAACATATCAGCACAATGACCTAATATTCTGAGAATCCCACTCTAGCACGTAAATGTTCTGTTCATGGATGGACATCATCACTGCCTTGTGCATCACTGTTTGACACTTGCTGGGGTAGGACTTCCATCTGTACATCAGTTCTACTGAATATGAAAGAGTCTTTGAAAGCTTTGACAGAAAAACACTTTAGAAATTGCTGAGATGTTGCTCTAGCCATGGCAGGCAGAGCTGTCCATGTAAGCCAGCTGTCAGACACCTTTCAAGTCAAGATTCAAGTTCAGCAAAGATTCCCTCTGTCACCTTTCTTGTTCCGTCTTGTGAATCATTGGATCGAGAGGACAGCCATCACAGTCAGAGACAGAAGGATCCAGCAGACCATCTGGATCCAGCACACAACTGAAATTGGAAGAAGGGCAAGATATAGTTGGTTCCACTTCAGCAGAGGTAGAAAGGCAGAACTCAGAATAAGCAAGGGTAAGATTAAGGTGATAAAAAAATTGTTAACACTGACACCCCCCCCAACTTGAATTAGAGATGATCCCTGGAGGAAGTCAACTCACCTACCACGGGAAAGACGCAGGGATGGATAGAGAAATCAAAGCAAGAACTGGCAAGACAAGAGCTGCTTTCAACATGCTAAAGAACATTTGGATAGCCACTGAAAACGTAGTAACCAAGCTTCCAATTCCAACTTTAGGGCAGCACTACTCTATGGTGCTTAAATCTTTGTGATGACCAAGAAAATACAATAGATTATCTAAACCTTCAACAGCTGACTTCGTAGACAAAACATGACGGCTGGGTAGAATATGAAATGAGCCATGGCAGACAGCAGGCAGAAGCCAGTTGCTTACCAGTGGGGCTATATTGGCTACATATAAAGGAGGCCTTCATTCAGCATCACTCATCAGGCCCATCACTCGTGATCCCCAAGGAAGGCAATGGTGAGGGTGGTCCAGAAACGGCTGAAGGTAAGATGCTGAAGCAGAGTTAAAGAGACATGCCATCAAATGGATGGAGACTGAAAAGAGAGAAGAGAATTAAGTGAACATGTGAGTGGGTTACTGGAGAGGGATCAGCGATGAACTATGATCCTAATGAATCAACGAGCTTACAAAATATTTTATTTCAGATGCTTTTGGTTGGTTTGGTTGCTGAAGTTGCAAAAATGTTACAAAAACAAATTGCTCTCCCTAAATATTAAGATATTGTGATGACGAAAGAAAAAAAAAAGACATCCAGAAGATGAATATCACACTAAAACCTGTGCTTCTGACCCTCATTTCTGCCCCCAGGTTGAGAGCTCCACTCCCAGTACTTACCATCTGGTCATCAGTGCGTCTCAGAACATCTCTGAGACAAGCTGCGCTGTGAGCACAGTCACATTCTCATTTGTGCTGTCATTTCTGTCTCAAAACACTTATAGGTTACACTAGACATAAAGCCATCCAGTCCCTTGTGCTATTTTCCTCCCCTTGGAGTGAACAAAGACACAGAAAAGACAGAGTGATGCACAGGCCTGGAGGGGGTCAGTGAGCCTTGTCTATTTACGTGATATTACAGTGGAATAAACCTGAAAGCATGGGCTGAGGAGCAAAAAGGGGTATAATAAGTTTGTGGCATTGGAGAGAGAGAGAGAGAGAGAGAGCGAGAGAGAGAGAATGAGAGAGAGACATGTGCCCAGCAGCCATAGGTCTTGAACTGATGGTTACTGGAGAAGATAAGAAGCTCCAGAGGAAACCATCATACCAGAAAC
Organism: Chanos chanos; assembly: GCF_902362185.1. Lineage (NCBI taxonomy): Eukaryota > Metazoa > Chordata > Actinopteri > Gonorynchiformes > Chanidae > Chanos > Chanos chanos. The sequence continues at coordinate 39,574,235 of NC_044497.1, forward strand.
CTACAGCACGGCTCATCGGAGCACTTATACAGTACATGTGTTTGTTGACGGTTTTGGGTGTGACAATGTGTTTGCAAAGAACATATGAAATTTCAATAATATTATACCTTAAGGGCTAATGACTGAATCCATTGATCCATACTTACTGTTGCCAACCTTACCTCTAAGCAAAACAGCCCAACTCCAACTTCCACCTCCTCTTTCCCTTAAAAGACGTTTTCTTCAGTCTCCTTCACATTACTATTTGTATCTGGAGCTAACATGCTAACATGCATCTGACTGTGTGCTTTGATAAAAACATGGCTTCACATATAATACGTATCATGCCTCACCAGAAGAAAATAATGCACACCACAGGCAAGCGACATTGCTTGCCAACAATGAGAACTGATGACTGATAGCTGATAATGTTTAGTAATCAAGACCAGTTGCAACGACGTCTCTACAACTAAACAGTCACTACTGTTAATGTCCTCAAGACACCTGTATGCATGGGTTTGATGGATTTGCAATTCAAAGCAACTGGAGTAATTTATAAAAACAAACATAGACTAATTAATGAGGATATTGATATGTTATTTGTATATCTTAAATCAGTAATTTGTAATTTGAACACTAATATTTAAGATAATAATTAATGAAAAATGATTGATTATTTTTTCACTCACTTAAATAGCTGTCACCCCATCACTCCTAATATTTCCTGTGAAAAATGTAAGTAAGAGGCTTGTGATGGTTTCAGCTTGGGTAAAACCTGAACAGTAGCATCAGAGTACAATGTAATCCCCCTCTTACATTACAAAGAGAGGCCGACCAGACAGCTGTTTCACTTCTCACTCACAGAACCAAGAAGACTTGTTAACAATATCATCAGCCGGCCCGTGTTGGAAGACTGAGGAAAGAATATTCAATCTCTTCCTACTTGGAAGATGATTTTCTGAAGCCATGCTGAGAAATAAAATTCAAGGTAACTGAAGCATCACACTTTTGCACGTTTTAAAATGATGATATGTAAATAAATGAAAGGGAGACAGAGGAGCGCTCTCAGTGCCAACAGAATGCACTCTCTCTCTCTCTCACACACACACACAAACACACATACACACGCACACAAACGCACACAGACAAACAGATGCACACGCACACACACACAGATGCACACAAATTCACACACACACATACACACACACACACACACAAATTCACACACACACACACACACACACACACACACACACACACACACTTTTGATTTCTTTGTTAGATGTCAAGGAATTGGGACTCAGACTGAAATTACACTGTGCTTAAAGCCTTAATGATTTCATACCAAAATATAAGAATGGAAAAACAATTAATCAATCGCCAACGAAACTAATACATACATAGAATAGGTTTTTGTTTTTCTATGAAAATGGGCACATGTTTATTACAGTAGACTTCATTTTTAATATTTTTCGGATAGTCATGGAAGCTTCACTAAAGAGAGCAAATAAATCCTCTTTGAATCAATATTAGGTCTACATTTAAATTGTGGCTTGAGATTCATGTTGTCCGACCTCCTTTTTTATTTTATCATAATCAGATTAATGTTACTTCTCATGATTAATCTCACTTGTTTCATCAAGATAATCCTGGATCATTTCCTTCAGCAGAACTCATCTTACCTCTGATGTTAAACAACCCTATAGTCTAGCTTCTGTGACCTGACTCTCATTTAATGTTGCTACGATTTACAAAAATGTTTTATACAATAGAAAGACATCATCTAGCTGATTGGAAGGGTTTCATATTCCCCTGCTACCTGTGAATATCCAGCAGATGATGACTTTTTGCCAGTTTTAATTCACACAGTTTTCCATTTTCCAGTGTTTAAGGTTGACACAGTGAGAGCTTGGTTCAAATGCTCCTAAATATTATGGCATGTTGCTCTTTTTTTGCTTATATTGTTTTGCTTGTATTGTTGTGTGTATTAAGTGTTTGGCTGTATTTTTAAAGTATTGCTTTGCCAACAGTAGAGTCAATATACTTACAAACTTGTGGGAATGCAGAGCCATAATGCAGTAAACGGTAAAAGGGCTGCTTTGTAATGATTACCAATACAGAAGCCAGGAATCACCCATCGATTCATTGGCTACTTTGATCCACACTTCAGCTCTTCAGGAGATGGAGTATTAGGTGATATATGATTGTGTATGACTGTGTGTGTGTTTACCTTACTGACTAACACAACCACTGGATTGTACATCAACACGGGTACACACACACAAGCAGGAACATACAATCTCTGTATGAATTTTTCATAACATCATGCTCAATACTAAACGCAATAAGTGTTTCTTGTAAGATGACTCCCCAGCACTTATAGCACTTGAGTGTGCAGGGACTCTCCATTCTCAAAGGTCTGGCTGACTTGTTTGCCTGACTCTTGCTTATGTGTCTTTCTGGTGTGTGATACCTGATGCTGGCATGGCATTGGGTAAGACCTTATTGGATAAATCTAGAAGGTACAAGGGATGGAAGGTTTAACAAGTAGACAGCAGCAGAGATGGTACAGGGCTGATCCCTTTTAACTGGATTCCACTTGCTGTAGCAGAACATCACAAATTCTTATTTGTCAAATACCTTGACAAACAAATGATTTCATTCAAGTATATTGTGTGTACCCTTCAGATGTTTCCATCTGCAGGATACATACTGATCTTTTGGGCACCACAGTCAACCCCTCTACTTCCACCACCTCATCATTTGGTGTCTTACTTTTGGACATTCAAATATAACAAGCTTTTGGATACTGCATATCAGATGTGACGTGACTCTTTTCCTCCTGGTTCTTCTGAGAACATCCTCTAAAACATTGTGGAGATTTTTAAAATGTCTTTGTATGTTTTATTAAAGCTCTCATGTAGCCCTGGTGAATACCACTAAATGTTTAGATGTAAAGTACACCACAGATAGAATCTAAGCACATGAAGCGATGAAGCGTAATTGGAAACGCAGACAACTACATTGACAGATGAACGGAAGGGTGCAGTGAATGTCATATCATGACCATAATACTGATGTCTTGTTCTGCTAATGCTTCCTGTAGTAAACTCTTCAAATAGGATGACCAGGCTCTCTTAATGGGATTGAAAAAAAGTCATTCACAGGCAACAAGTTCATCAAAACTGTACACCTACATAGCTCTTGCTTTATTTTATATTCAGTGTATCATAGACCACTCATGCTCATATACAGTTTGACACAATTTAGTTTAAAATTTTTGACTTCACTACTAAAGCTTGAAAAGTCCATATCAGATGCCGAAACTGGGGTGTTTACAACAGGACAGGAACTCACAGTGGCTTGTTAGGTAGTTAGTAATTACTTTTCAGTATAGCCCAGCACTCAAGAGATACATGTGCACAAATCATGCAAACTGAAGTCTGTTGACCATGCCCGTTAAAGTTAATTTGCAGTTGGGAATGGCTAATGACAACGGCACTCCACTAATTCCTCGGGAGTCAATCAGCATGATTTAGGTAAGGTAAACTCATAGATCCTTTGACTGACACTGTTATTACACATTGACATTATGAACAGCAGTCTCAGGGAGAGGCTTTGAAAGCCGTCACAAGTTACTGAGTAGATGCTTCACTGTAACGGTTGCCTGTTTACTCTGCTAATCTGTGGTGCCTCTCCTCACAACCTCCTGTTAGAAGTCAAGTATTGTTTTAGAGAACATAAGAGATCATAAATATTGCATGCTAAGGGCTCATTCCCTCTCATGAAAAATGCAGAGTGAGGGATGCTTGCGTTAACCACTTTGGGCTGTCATATTGCTGGGAGATACTATAGGGACCTGCTTAGTGTGCCATCATGCCATAATTACAAGATCTTTGTCAGTTACACCATAAAGCTCTTTAAACTGACATAACCCAATAAGCCACAGTTTGGAGCACTTTAAGCTGGCATACAACTTCCTGATGTTCAAGGATTTATTTATTTATTTCCTAGCAGTGTTTTTGTTTTCTTTTTCATGCAATTGGGTAGGCCAATGCATTTCAGATCTGATCCCCAAAAGTAAAAGCCTTGCTCTTTTCCCTCTGGCTTTCTAAACAGAGGTTAACTTTTACCTGAGAAGCAGGTATATACCCTCTTCAACAAATCTGTGCCCTGCTGTGTTTTTCAGAAATGGCAGGGATTCTGGGCTTGAGGCCTGAGCTTAGCAGTAAACTAAATAAGAGGTTAGAGGTGATACACACTGACAACAGAATGTATGAAGACTGTACTTTTTACTTCTGAAGATTCCAGGAGCCCCCTTTCAGACATCACCAATGAAAAAATACAACAAATTATATTTCAGTGAAAATATGTTTTCATTTTCTCTGTGGGTTCTGTGTTTATGAAACATCCATTTGCATGGATTTGATTGTAAATTCAAACATAGGGAGATTTATAAAACAAGAAGATTGTGAGAACATGAACATCAAGGTCCGCACATATGGTGGCATATCACCGCCTATCATGTGACAACAGCCTCCTAAGCATAACATCTCCACATACTACAATGAGTATAAAATTCCACCATATAAGGATATTGGAGGACATTCACTGACTGATTCTCTGGATCAGTTTGAAAAAGTTATCAAACCTCATGTCGTTACACTGTTAAAAGGAAACGAAGACATTGAATGACGAATAAATTGTTTAGTATCACTGTTTTAAATTAATTCACCGAGAGCAGATAGAAATGATACTTCACGTCTAAACCTGAGCCTGAAAAAGACTATGGGTGAGCTATAACATTGGAGTGTAACATCTGGCTTTCTCCTCATACACCTTTTTGGGGAGAGTTTTAATGTCAAGCAGCTTCTTTCAAGGCCAAGTGTTTTTCTGGGCCTGCACCAGATTAAAGTAGATAAAAGTATGTGTCAGGTTTTAATCAGGTTAGCATGAGCCATGATGGATTAGACTACGAGCCGGGAGATGCTTCCCCAACATTAGGGTGTCTGAGATGTCAGATAAGGAGTGCTCTCATTAATAGCTCTCCCTCAGATTACTGCATTAGGGTTATTAGCAACTCCAGTGACATAGGCACTTTATAGCTCTTGTGTGTGAGACGGAGAGACCAGTCATGGTGTGGTGTAGGAATCTGTCTCCTCTGTCTCTCTCAATGTCTTGTCATGGTTTGCCAAACTATACTGACATGCTGATACACTCTGAGAAACAAAAAGGAAAAAAAACCCCACCAGCTTCATCACTTCTTAGTTTAACCGTCTCTTAATAAAAAGGGGAGATTTAGCATTTAGCATGCTTTGATTTTGATTTAACTAGCCTACAACTTTCTTCATACTTTTTCACGGAACTCGATTTCCAAAAAACAATGGGAAGGAAACCATAGTTAAAGCACTCCCCTGGGGGGATATTGACACATTTGCTCCTGAAATTATCTAATTTGAAAATACAGTCGGCCCTCCTTATCCACAGGTTCTGCATCCACGGATTTAACTACCCGCAGAACGAAAATATTTGAAAAAAAAAACAAAATAAATTCCAGAAAGTTCCAAAAAGCAAAACTTGAATTGGCTGCGTGCCAAGCATTACACTGACTCCACATGAATGAAGTGATGTGCAGGCATACCATGCTGTACCCTCCAGCAATTTCACAGATCCTCAGTCTCTCTCCAGCACTCGGTGTTTGAGCATTGTTCGCCTTGTGTCTTGTTCATTCACTACTTGTCTTTTAAAATTTTCTCTATTTATAATTACATTTTCTATATGTACTTGTATTTTAAATATTCTGTGTTTTATTCTGTGTATTTCTCTTTTAGGTCATGAAACGAACGAAAGCAAAATGTTACCTTGTTGTTGACCTGCATGTACTGTGTAGTTAGGCCTACAATGACTGCGTCTGTACAGAACATGTACAGACTTTTTTTTTCATGTCATTATTCCCTAAACAGAACTGTATAACAACTATTTACATAGCAGTTACATTGTATTAGGTATTATAAGTAATCTATAGATGATTTAAAGTATACAGGAGGATGTGCTTAAGTTATATGCAAATGCTACGCTATTTTATATAAGGGACTTAAGCATCCACGGATTTTGGTATCCAAGGGAAGTCCTGGAACCAATCCCCCGCGGGTACGGAGGGCCGACTGTATACTGCAGTCACCCCTGATGTGACCTATACTGAAAGTTACATGATATGTCAAAGTTTATGGCACAAAGCCTGACCTCCTTTCTCTCTGGTCCATAGTCAGTCACCCAATTCTCAATAACCTAATAGTCCTAATGTGTGAAAATTGATTTTGAGAAACATGAAAGCCCTGCCCTCTCCTTCTCTTTATACTCCTGTCGCTTTTTTCTGTGCTCTTTTGATTTACAGTCCAGTTATTATTATTAATAAGCTGCAATTGATTTTGCTGTATAGTAAAACATCTCACATGTGAATTCTTGGATACTTGCATAGGAACTGTGGGGTGTGTGAGTTACCAGGGTGCTAGTGTTTGCTCTGTTCGCCTTATTGTTGATCACATTTCTTTGATGGCACTGTTTCATGACCTCATCACTCCTCTTCTTTACAGAAAAAGTGATCGGTTTAATTGCTGCTTAGCTCTTTGTGATTGCTTCAAGTGGCCCAATTTGGTATAGTCAGGCAGCACTTGTAACTGTAGATTCCTCCACCTGAGATAAACTGACTACAGCAAGTTGACTTAGTTGGGGGAAAATGACCAGTGGTATTAAGGTCTCTGTGCCACAGAGACTGAGTGGTACATTCAAAGAATAAACAAAATGAAGATGTTAGTATGTCTACTGCCAGCAAAATGGCTTGAAGTGATCCAGGTGTACTTTTCCTTGTTCTTACTGAATCACCAGGTCAGTGAAATGCCATGACTTTGCTTCCCTACATGCCACATTGTATTTTAGGGTTTTTTTATACTGGTGGCACAGTATTATCAGTGTCACAGAATGTGGCTAAGCATTGCTTTTTAATACCTGGGTTATACATCATATAGGAGGATTTGAGCTACAAGTCAAAACTGCCTGGAAAGTGCTATGAAACATTCTGATTGAGCAGTCTTCATTTTTGATACGTTATATTTAAAAATCTTGCTTTGTGCAATGAAAGTATTTGTTTACCCCACAGCCTTGATGTCTGGCCTTGTTATAATCCCCTCCCTCCCTTCAAGTAGTGACGCTTTGTAAAAATTAATCAAGGTAATGTATCTCACTGGTAGTGGTGTTTATTGAACTGACTGATTCAAACTTTAGCCAGAAGCAAGAAGTAATGTGTGCATGTGTCGGTGTGGTACCTGGGGTATGTGTAATATGTATTGTTTGAGGCATGTTTAGTGTACATTAGATGGAACAAATGTGGTGTGCAGACTGCAGTTTTTATGCTGTATGACGAGTGTGTTGTGTGTGTAGAGGATGACTGGTATATGTGCCTTGTGGAGAAGGTGTGTGTGTGTGTGTGGGGGGGGGGGGTGGGGGGGGGGGGGGTGTATTGTGTATGATAAGTGTAGTTTGTTGTGTGTGTAATGTGTGTGCACATGTCTGTTTGATGTTTGTGGTGTGTGCTTGGGCATTTAGACGTTAGACATTTAGACACTTAGACATTTTCAGCAAAGAGTATAATTGTAAATCGTGGTTCTTTAGGGGGTAGTTTATAAAGATGGGTAGTTGAATGGAAGTATAGAAAAGAAAGAATGGGCATGGAGTTTTAAAGTCAGTACAGAGCGGAGGCAGTTGTGGAGAAAGTGCCATTAGCAGAAAGAGGGAACACTGCATTAAATGGACCGTGTACAGCTGTTTAAATAGTGTAACGGTGTGGTTTTAAGGATGGAAAGAAGTAATGGTGAGTAAAGATGAATGGATGGCTGGAAAAATGGGAAAAAAATGTAATCAGATTACAAATAAGATGTTTTGTAAAGGTGATTACAAATAATGTATTTAAAGTATAGTAATGATAACAGTTGAACTAATAAATTCATTTGTGACCAGCATTTGATCAGAAGGCAGATGCCAAGGATGAATGTATGATTTGACTCTGGCAGTTTTGCTGTAATAAGTAAGAAGAGTGGCAGGGGGCATTGTGACTTCAACTACTGGTGTGGGTATGTTGAAGTCTGAATTTCATACCATTGTACCAAAGTTTATGGGAAATACCTGAGATACAAAAAAAAAACCCTTCCTGGAGCAACTTAATCCACTGTTAGCTGAGCTTTTTTTGCCAAGTTTCGTGGTTCTACTTTAAAAGCTTTAAAGCTCTAAAAAAAAAACTTCAGTTAAGACAGACGCAATATGTGTATGAATTAAAATATAAGTACACATCTTAACTGATTACAGTGTGTGAATCTGAGAACAATTATCCAATGGTGATTACTTACAGGTGAGTTAAAAGGAGATGAAAATATTGGAATATAAACACACAGAGCACACAGAGGCTGTTTCCCTGTGTTGAAGGATAAGATAACTGCTGCAGTTAATTCAGTCTGACATGGACATCAAGTCACTATCTAAAATCTGTTTTCAAAAGTTGGAAAAATGTGAATCATTTCTATGTTGTGTTGTTTGATTGGATTTAACAGAATGATTTCTATTCAACACTGATTGAATAAGCTATGGATTGATTACATTTTTGGCACACTGGTGTTTGAATTTCAAAGATATAAAGGCCATGATTAGATTTTTGAATTTGATTAATTCGCATATTTATTTAATTCTTTGAATTGCATAGAATAGTAGGTATTACATAAATTTAAAAAAACCCAAGGCGTGGTATTGACAATTAAGCTGAACTGATTTGAATGGTTCCTACACTATTCATTACAAATTGTGTTAGAAGTCTGGAAAAGGAACCAAAAGGAAAGAAAAAAAGGGGGGGAAATGATTAATGTCTCTGCTACTGCCGTTTTGTAATTCTATGCCTGAAGCAGTTGTTTGCAGCCTTCCTGTATACTTCATTATGAATTTAGATTTTGTATAGCTCAAGTTATCAGAAAGCAAATCAGGGAAGAGAGTACCTGCAATCCCTAGTTGATGATATTAATCAGTTTGAACACAGGCTGTCTGTCCAGGTGAGTGGCATTTGGTGCAACTCCATTTCCGAAATCCCATCTCCTGGGATAAGGGATTTGGGAAAGGGAGGCCTGCTCTGTTTTCCAGAGATCACTTTCCCAAGGCACTGTGAGAAGGAATCTTGCCCGTCTTACCATGTTTGTCATAACCCATTGCGCCTAATTTCCCATGAGTGACCAGTCAGGATCTGATCTGGATGGGCAATGCTTCATCCATCCTGGTTCATCAGACACAGGTACCTGTTTGTCTGCATAACGACTCGATCTGCCCATTCACATGGAGGCTAGTATTGTCTTTCCCCTGAGGGAGCATTCTAATTAGGTAATTGACTGATGCACAAAGCAGGTGTATGTATCCATTACAGCAGGACCCGACCTTTTCGTTATTAAACACTGACCCTGTTCGGTGCTTGTGCCAAAAGCAGAAACAAGTATGGGAGAAAGTCCTGGAGAGGTGAGTTTGTAATTACACTTCAGTGCTCATTCTAAGTCCTACTGATGTCTGAGATCTCTGTGGTGCTAACGTTTCCTGAGTGAAAATAGAGCGTTTGTTTCTCTACTAATCCACAGGATAAAATCAGCGTATCCAGATAATCAAGGGAGATGAAATATGGCAAAATACTGATAACTTCTTCAGGGTCACAAGTTCAAGTAAATTACAGAGATTGGTTTCTAATTTGCCAGTCCTTGTTTGAGACAAAGCCAGATAATTTTCAACTACATTTTGAAAGACAGATGAACTAATTCCCACCATCACACTTCATCATACAAGTAGATACCAAGTACACCATAGACTTCAGTGGCTAATCTCAATAATTGAATTGAGTTATAACACCTTATACAACAGGAAACCACTGAAAACAACTGATTTACTCTATATTTCATGTAAGATGAACTCAATGAATACTGTAGAATATGACCAACCTAAACATATCAAGTTACTTTTACAGAATTCCTGTTTTTATTAAAGCAAGGTAATATAAGACTGATCAGTGCTGAATTATCTTGTTCAGTTAGAGAACAACTGAACAACTGAGCGGTTGTCCTGCCCATACATCGGGCCTGGCTATGATAGGTCTATAGTGAACTTTCTTTATAGTTAACCATCAGTTTCGCATGCAGAATCTAGCATATTTAGATTTAAAGTAAGATTCCAAGCATTTGTCATCACAAGGTAAATTGTGTAGTTTATTGACTAGCATATTTAATGACGCATTGTTACAAGTTACTTACAAGCAAACATTCAACTGTTACCAGAGGAAGGCATATGAATAACCCACTCAGGCATGCATGCAAATGGCTAGCTACTGAGTGCAGACCTTAAATGCAGCATACAACACACTAAATTAAAGGACCACTAAATTAGGTTCAGGAGGCTGTAATGTAAAGACTGAAACAATTTTATTATTGTATAGATATATTTTATGTGAATTCAGTATTTTGCAGCATTGCTGAATCGTTTAGTTAATTTTGTCAAAATTTGTTCTTTAGTGAATGCACTTAAGCTTGATAAGTTGGGAGATGCTTATCATTCCTCCAGGTCATTCCAAAGATTCTCTGTGACAGTCAAGATCTCAAAACGTAATGAATTACAGGGAGAATAAATTGAATTTCAGAAGACGGTTGACCCACAGTTGTAAGTTTGCAGTGTCTTCACATTCTGTAGGATGGAATATATATTTAATAAGCACTGTAATTCCATGAACATCTTTTGTTTATCAGAATGACCACATCTCAAAACCTGCAAGGTGGTTAATAATAAACAGCTAGACTACTTGCATAACTGACTGTTTTTAGAGAGGCTATGAGACTGAGAATCAATATTCCAATCATCGTCATGTCGATAGCAGGTGAATATGTGGGGTACAAGGAGCAGGTGAAACCCTCCCATGTACTTTCCATTAGTTCATGGCCAAATGCATTTGTTTGAACTGTTAAGTGAATTGGTTTCACTTATTACAAATCACTGGCTTAGTGCCCCTCATACATAACAATTTCTTTTCTACCAAATGATGTCACACATTATATTTCCATTTAAAATGGTGTAGCAATACAAATAAACACACAAAAAAACCCATATGGTTTGTGAACACTGTCTTTCTTTCTTTTTTTTTTTTTTGTCTATTTTGTGCTGAGATTATTTATGTCAGCCAGTGAGTCAGCATATACATAGCTGGGATATGGATTGATAGTTGAGAAATAAATTGATTCGGAGCATGGGTGTAGCAGCGACACTGTAATCTGAGATATCACTGCCATTTTAATTCACCAGTCCACACATTTCATTTCAAAAGAGCCAGGGAGGGTTGCAAGAGTCCTTTGCTGAGGTACAACATGTCCATTTACAGGCCACTGCATCACGAAGACGAATGGTACGATAGCGCCATACTTTCCTGGGATATGGATCAAATACACAGAGATTCCAAGGAACAGGTGAAGACAGGAAGTGTCGCTCTGTTGGGAAGGATACTGAATCACAAAACTTATCTCTAAAAGTCTGTTGAGAAAGACTTGAGAATTTAGCATAGTCGCTGAGATTACCCCCACTGTTACACTGCAAGATCCATAAGCAAAAATTTAAAGCAACCCTCAGATCAGTCTTATAACAGTAGGTCACATCTTCCTAGTTAGATGGAAATTTTGAATGTTTGGTCTCATAATGTGGAACAGAGATGTAAAATCTTATCATGAGTGGCCAGCTTCCTTTGGACTTAATCAAATTTCCACTGTAAGCCACATTAATTTCAGAATGCATTATTGTATTAACTGAAGCATTGTTGAACGTTTTGGTTGATTTTGCCCTGAACTGAACTGGATAGCTGGTATGTCAGAAAATCATTAGAAAAACCCTTTACATTTTAAGGATTTGCTGACCCTCCTGAAAATGATACATTTACATGCACATCCACTGCTAGCTGCACATTTTGTTTGAGTGGATTTTAAAGGCAAGTGTCCCTACATTCCACCAATAATCCCATCACCTTCCAGATGATCAGATATGAATGAAATGACTGCTGCCAGATGTGACTTGTATAATGGTGCTCATATCAGAGGCTTAAATAATCAATTCCCTGAAAAACAAATAAACAGCGAGCTGGCCTGCAGGGCTGATTGGATTTATCATAACACTGATTGACTTATATCAAAGCAGATCCCTTTATTTGTTCAGCCCTGTAAGAGCCCCCCCCCCCCCCCCCCCCCCCCCCCCGACTATCAAAGCACTGGTGTAATCCATTCCCACACAAATGAGTAGTTCTTTTTAACTTATGTGCCCTCCTCTGTGTTTTTGGACAGGGTACCTCTAATACCCAAACATTCTAAATCTTGTCTTCAAAATTTGGGGACACGAACTGTGTTGGAGTGATACAATGGACTGAAATCACAATGAATTACTGCAAGTAATCTCCGCTTCTGTGGTCAACTACAATAAGCCGAACATGCTGGCCTAATAATCTTATTGTTTTTCAGAATTTCTGACCAAAACAATTTTTATCTATGTCATTCTGTTTATTTCATTATTTTCATAAGGAACTGAGCATTAAATTTAGGTGACACAGTAAAGCTGTTCCCTCAAACTTTTGCTTTCCTAGTTTGAAGGTTTACCATATTGCACTTGTTTATTTTTCATCACCCTTGAGACTCGGACTTCTGCATTTGGATTTGTACATTATCTACAGTAGTACACTGAGAACAGAACATTGTGTAGGAGCATATGTAGGTCATGACATTTCACTTAGGCAGCTATAACATGTAATTAGGATCATTATTGCGGGAATACAATAAAACAATACACTCACACAAATTTCTTACACTCTATTTACTCTCATACATTAGGGCCAACTTATATGAAAACACTCAAAACGCCATATTTGCTCAAGTCCATTGACCCCAGTTAAAAAAAGAAAAGTAAAATACATGGCGAGTAAAATAATAGTCAAAATAATAGCCAGAGTAATAAAGTCAGCAAATATGTTTTGTTTTCTCATGATTCCTTGAACAACAGACTGCTTTAGCTCTGCAGCAATTTGAAAAGACTGCTCTTGTTTATCAAATTAATTTAATAAAACTGACTTTGTAAAACACAAACACCTTTGTTGTTTCTTTTATCTCTGTCTATTTACATTATCTCGGTCTGTTGTCCTAAGTCTCTAACTCTCAACACACAGGACCTCTAAGTCTCTAACTCTTCACATACAGGACCTCTAAGTCTCTAACTCTAAACACACAGGACCTCTGCTTTTTCCCTGAATGCTGTGAAATCCCTGTCGCTGTGAAACAGCAGTGAAAAAGAAAATAAAAGCCCAGATTTTTATGAGTTATTAGAGAAATTTCTTCCTTAGGAATCTGATCACGTCTGTGTTGAGCTCAGCTGGACTAGTTCGTCCTGTACACTGATGGCATTTAAAAAAGGACACGTTGCACCTTGTCAACAGCATGAAGGTCTGTAGGACTGTCAGGGAGAGGTCGAGGAGATGAGGAAATATTCGCAACTCCTCACATACAGTGCTCAAAGCAGTTGGAGTGGGACTCACATATGTGTATGAATTCTCTCTTATTTGTTGCAGTTTAAGGAAACATTTCCCTCTCATTTCTTTCTCATTTCTCCAGAACAGGTTAAAAATTTCTATTTAGGATATCTGAATGAAAATCTTTTATATTTATAACTAAATATTCTAAACTAAATCTCATCTCATCTCAGATCAGATTAATCTCAGTGTTCACTCAGCACAATTTCTATTAATTACACAATAGAACATTGGCATGTTACTGCCCTTTGGGTGTAAAAAAAAAACCAGCTGTTCAGAATGACATTATAAAGCAGACAAAATGAGAGAATAACACAAAAGCACAATTGAATGAAATAAAATGAGGACTGAGATGCAATCAGTGAGTGGACAGTCCCACAGTGTCCATAACACTCATTTCTAGATTCAGAGAGGCGAAGAGACAACTTGCACGGTAATGAAAACAATAAATCTGATTGTTTGACCCCTTTTCTGTATTTATGAGAGTAGTCCACTGCGTGGGAGCTTTGCTCAGCCTTTCATTCCCTCTCCCCATGTGCACTTATGCCATGTGTGAAACCTGAGCACAGTTTTAAGTGCCAAGACCCAAAAGCAAAAAATGCTTTTAGGAACTTTTAAAACAGTGTTTAACAGGGTCTTTTTAGTGCCTACTAAAACACCCCAGTCAGGCTAGGGAGCCAGCCGAGCAACGGAGTAGTCTCCCAAGGAACAGCAGGCCTCCTCACTCTCAGAGAAGGGCTTTAGACGTTCCTTACTGACCACAGTCAAACTACCAGGAAATTTTCTCACAAACTGTTAATGTGAACTTGATATGAGCACTTTTGTGGGCTCCTTTGAAGAGACCTTTGATGAGAATGAAATCCCACCACTCCTTGTGTGGAACGGACAAGAGGGACATTCAGCAGTACAGCAATATATAATGAGGATGCGTTAGGCCTGTTCACTTTACAGTTTACTTTTACATACTAATGGCACTGTGAGCTGTCTCGAACATAACCGCCTTGTGATTAGATTATGGCCTTCTCCCTTTGGAGTGAGAACTCTATGAGGCTTAGAGCATACACAGTCTTACTATAGGGACCTGATGATATCAAGGACAGTGAGCAAAACAAGAGAGATATGAGCAGAGTTGGGAGCTTCAGTTTAAGGTGTTCCCTTCGTGTTTCTTTGTGTTTCCTTTAAACCTGTATTTGGTCCATTGTTTTGGTTTAGCATCTTAGAATCCACAGTCTTTGGGAAAAGGTTTTCCCTCCACCCTAATGTGCAAGACAAGGTTGAACAGCAGTTCTCTTGACCCTTGCACTCCTCTGCTTGTAAAAGCAGCTATGGGGCTCTGAACAAGTGAAGAAATCGAAGCCATGTGACACAAGACAGCACCTATAAATATGCACAAGATCACAGGGGCACTTAATGTAAGGGAGAGCAGATTTCGCTTTTACTATAGTGTCTACACCATCTTAAAAAGTGCCTGTCTTGTCATATGAAACCAATAAAATACAAACACTTTGCTCTGAAAAAAGCCTCCCCTAAATTTCTGCGGTTCATGATCTACAATGCTATTTGTATGTTTTTAACTCACTAGCGTTGGCTCTCTGACTATACGAGTATACCAAGAGAGGAGTTGTGACTTTGGTTTGTGTAGTGTGATTCCAAGAGCGTATGTCTGTACTTGTTCACACCCACAGTGAAGGAGGGCTTATAAGAGTGTATAAATTATTCTGTTTCTGTTAAAAGAGGCATAAATACTAAAATAGTTTTTAATTCTTTTCCCTATTCTTTTATCAGTGACAATAATTGTGTATTTAAAATCCATTGAAACATGAGAGAAAAGGTTTACCTTGAAAGCTATGTTATAAAAAAAAGTGACCTTAAAAAAACATGAACATAAAGCAACACTGAAAGAATACAGACAGTGATACTAACTACGTATGTAGTTTACTGTATTCATTTGAGCTTGAATAAATATAAGCAGTTTTGTTTTATTTCACTTGAATTGTCTCATTGCTTACATTTAAACAACTAATTTAAAAAACAGTGACATAACACAGACACATAATATATAATATATGACAAGAGATGACTTGTTTGTTAACTTTTAAAACAGTCAGTCCCACCACTCAATATTTAGTAATGCAGTCTTAGTTGTGTTGCAAGTTTTCCCTTTCTGACAGTCATTGTAAGTGAGGACATTTTAAACAGGTTGGACAATAAAATGTTGCACAAGCCTGTAGACCACCTGCATCACATTATATTTAATAAAGTGTGTTCAATGCTATGAACAAACTAAAGAATCTTGATGATAATGATTTTGCCTGCCAATGATTTGAGTATACTATGTATCTTTGAAGATTTTAAAGAAAACAACAAAAACACTTCAATAGGAAACCTTCTGACCTGTAGCCTACATCACAAATGGACATGATGCACCCACATCTGAAAAACCAAAGACTTTCCTTAATGAACCTTTTTGTCTTCTTGCAGTGGATTGTAGAGGTTTAGGTATGGGCATATGACCATGTTTTGTAAAGCCATTTATATTTCAGTTAATATAGCACATTTTCATGACATGCTATTTACAGTTTAAACACTTGGCCAAATCTAGCTGTTACATTGGTCCAGTTTTCAACATTAGTTTTGCTCAACCCACTGCAGGTCTTTTCTATGTCCAAATTACGCAGGTAGAGGTCTAGTCAAGGTAAAAAATGGGAAATGGGAAAAAAAGACAAACAAGTCTGAGGAAATTCTACCTGCGAGTGCACAAACCCCACTCAGCATAGGTCGGAATTGCCTGCTAAGTGTTTAAGACCACAAATAAGTTAGGCACTGTGGAATTCTAGACGTACTGTAGCCGCACTGGGGAGAGCAACAGGAATTGTGAGGGTGAAAATGGGGCTCTTCCCAGCATGCACCGCAATAATGTAACAATTGTGTAGAATGTTGGTACTTTTTCTGTGTAATTGTTTACTGTTTAATGTTTAACTGGAGGGGATTTTTGTGTCTTATTTCTGCCTTGTCTGTTGGTTAAGTTCCCAATAATGTCGCACAATCATTGTGTCTACCCGGTTCAGGGTTAAGTACACCACTGTTTTGTGTTGCGGGATGGGATCACTCTAAATAAAGTGTGTACTTATAATGCTAGCTTTGTAGATTGAATTGCTTCAAAGAATGATATTCCTCTTATGTGACACTCCCTTTCTGTGTCACTATAGCAACCATTGCTATAATACTGTTTTAAACATGATAGTCAAGATCATGGTTCCAAAACCTCCTCCATGTGTTTCCATACATACATGCACTCATACATAAATAAGTTAATAATTTTCCAAGCAGTTCTCTGACATACTGCTTAGAATGCACATTATGATGTTATACCACTCTAGATTTAGAACTAGAATTTTAATAGCAGTTTTCATCCATTCCGTTACTTGACTGCAATTTTGCACTGATACAAAATAGCCTCCAGTTACTGCCACTGAATTCTACCAAATCTTTTCTTGATATAGTTGTTTTGTACATTTGTTAGGTAACAAATAGACTTTGTTATGCCAGTTAGAATGTGCAAAGTGCAGAGTAGCAAATACCCATAAGCTCAGAAAAATTAACTTAAGACAGGGCTGAAATCTGGTGGTGCATTTTATCATGTCTAGTGTTCAGTGCCAGACTGCGGCAAACAGTCCGGGTCCACTAACATTTTTAAAAGTCATTGTTAACAACATGACCTAAATACCTTGATATAGTGGCTCAGTGTCTTCATTGTTAGGACAAGGAATGAAAATTGAGTATTTGCTTTAAACCACAAGAACTATTAAATGGCTTGAAATATTCTGAGCAAAACTCACAGGCGGGCAACTGAGAACTTTTTGTAACTGGTACAAGTACCAACTGAATGTGACCATATCCTCCTGAGCACAATGTTCATGAATGTACTGAACACATTCATGTAATAGGTAAGAATTCACCTAACTTGGGGAGTCAGTGTTTTGGCTACAGTTTTATTAAATACCATTACAGGTAACTTTCAGGGGAACATTACGTGTAGCCATATACTCATACTTGACCGCATATTAAGTAATTGCTGTTGCCAGGGTTAATATTTTCTGTTCTTAAATATAACTAAGAATCTGGCACTAAGTACAAAACATACAACATTTTTCAAAAGAAAGTCACATATTTGTAACCAGGAGGAGTCATCTGTTCTTCTCCTCTGATATGTCAATTGAGACTCAGCAGCTATGTGGAACTGGCTGGATGACATCAAGCAGAGCTTGAGCTTCCCATTACCTCAGGCAGGAAATGGAGGGCCTGGAATGATAGGCTCTGGAAGGCCTGGCTCTGTCAATAGCCAGCAAAACCAGAGCATTACGGCGGCCAGTGTTCCATCAAACATTTCCCCAATCAGACCCTTAGACAATTAATCTTGGTGATAAATAAGTTTCTTCATCCGTGAAGACGTTAAATTGAACAAATAGCTTCTTTCAGTTACTCAAAGGGTTTTGCTATTAGCACTGAAAATTTCCGGGTGAATTATGGTTAATAACACTTTGGAAATGTGGAACTATCATACAGTACTTTAATCTACTTTATCATAATCACATTTTACATCCTGGCTATCATTCAGTCATTGTATTTTTCAAAGCCATTCTCTTTGAAATGGCAACATTGTCATCTGAGATTGTAATTATTATTTATTTCTTTATCATTTATTTCTGATCTGTTATTTATTTCTTAATCAACACTGGGTGGGCCCAAGCTCATAACAGTTCCTGCTTACAATGATATACAATTATTATTTTCAGTTATTTTATTGTGAATAATTTGTCATAACAGGACAAATGACCGGTGTTGATCATCATTGAGGCGATCAATACAGTTGTGTATCTATGTTAAGGTAGATAGAGAACTCCTGCTAGCTGAAGACTTATTGTATTAAAAGAAGTTGTGACTTTGAAAAAATTGGCTCTAAAAAAAAAAAAAACTGGAATTCATGCACAATCAGCGGCCCATCACTGCAAGGGTGGTTGAGGAACAATACAGCAAAATCATTTCTTCCGGACTTTTAAAGTGGAAAAGAGTACTGAGCATTATGTGCAGACTGGAGAGTGCCCTTCTTGGTCATACCCGTACTCATTGCCCATTGCCCTCTTGTCTCTGCAGCAGCGCTTGGCCAGGCCGGAGCCTGTGTCTCATGCCGAAATGCTTTAATCAGCCCAGGGTCCCTAATGAATGGAGGCTGAGAGTCTGCTGACGAGAGGAGGAAGAAGGAAAGCAATTTCTGGAAATGATTACTGACTCATTTCCTTGTTTATCCTGCCTTTGAAAGGGAGAGACCCCCACACCCTCCCACCCCAAACGGTCCTTCATGCCGTGCTCCTGCTGCCCCTGTGCACCCCTTCCAAACCTTTCTCTGCATGCCACTCTTTTTCTGTATCATTGTGGCCCCACTTCTGAACATTTGGCACACTAGATCAAGCCTGCCTCTGTTTCTTTTCATGTCTAGGCCTGGCCTCCTCTGGCCCTTGTACGCCTCGAGTGGGGGAGCCGGCTTAGTCTGAAGTTAATGGCTAGAAATCTCCAACTAACCTCCCCAACAGCTGTCTCTTCAGCCTCTTTCTCTTCCTCTCTTTTCTTACCATTTCCCTCTTGTTGTTTTGTTTTCTGCCTTTCTCTCCACCCCAAGCTAATTGTAGAGGAGGATGAAGGGAATGGCCCCGCTTGTTGATAAAACAACCACTCCAACAAATTTTTCAAAAATTGGCTTTTTCTATTGACAAGTGGCTGGAGGCCGGAAAAGGGGAGGACAAAGTGTGTGAAGCTCTTTTTTTCCCTCCTTCTTGTTGAAAAGAAGAATAGGAGAAGACTGGCTGATGGACATGTCTTTCATTTGCAGTCCATGCTCAAAGGCACTGGGGGGTTTTCAGCCCCCTCCGAGAGGGCAGTAACGACACAACTTGAGACCAGTTGAACTTCACCTCTGAAGGGATTCATTTGGTCTACCCACTGGAGATGTTATGTGTGCTGGATGGTGAGGTGTTTGCGCAATAAATGTCTCAAAGATTACACTGGCTTCTGGAAGACTTCTGTGTCCTGATGGTAAAGGTATGAATGGGTAGAAAATGGAATAAAACTTTTTAGACTAGATTGTCAGCCAACTAAGTCTGGAATAATAGGAGTGATGTTATTTTTTTCTTGATTTGATTGTTTTCCTCCGATTTGCTTGCTAATTTTATTTGAAAAATACTTTATTGTTCCTACAGAATTACTGTCCTCTCATTTAGAAACCTTTTGCTGTGCGCAAGAAGTTCACTGAGAGTTTTAATTTCTGTCATGTTGAAACTCAGGTAAGACAAGCAATTATGGCATAATGGAAGGCTTCTAATTACTTATTATCAAATAACACTTGAATGTTTAACAGTGCCATCCCGAGATTTTGTTATTTATAACGATTTCTTTACCTTAACAACTGATGAAGCTGTAGCCAAGTTAATCATTGTACTTTGCAGATATACTTTTGCTCATGACGTTATGTTAGTGTTTAAGCATGTGTTCAATCAGTTCCTTTCACTGATGCATTGGAATGTTTAAATGAACTGGACGGTCAAAGTTTCACATGCTGACACCTGTTTGCTCAGAAGAAACAGAAAACAACATGATCATCACTGCAGATGCAACCTATTGCATTTCCACTGCCACATAATGTGTGTTGGTAAGTAAACATTCAACCTGTTTCTGCATTATGAAGACAAAGCTTAAATGAGGCCAACCCTTCCCCTCATCCCCACTCATGTCAGCTACACTGTAATCAGAGGATATGACTGCAAATTAGAGAGATAGTAGCTGACATGCCCTGAAAGAATGGACTTTTCTCCGTCCATACTGGACTTACCTGTTTTACCAAGCTTAGCATCCTCCTACATCTACAGTGACTGAGTATGCAAACCTTGGCGCCTCTGGATACGTCAGGCCTATACTGTTCTGACAAAGACTCTCAACTGGACGTGTGTCTGCATTGCCACCCACTCATACAATGACTCTGACAGTTATCTCCTCCTTCTCCAGTGCAAAGAGACAAAGGGCATTTTTTGCCTTGTCAGAGCTGTCAGCTTTTCACTTGCAATTAATATCTGCTTGTTTCCAGCTCATCAGCTGTCATGAATTTAACACCCAGTCATAAGAGTTGACAAATCAGGCTAAGGCAGATTGACACCACTGGTGTGAAAGAAGATTCTAATTCTGGATAATTAGCTGACGAGCTCATGCAAGAGGAAGGAGAAAGCGTGGAGGGAAGGAGGAGCGAGAGGGGAAGTGGCAGTGAGTCGTAAGCGTTTTTGTCAACCGTTGATCCATCTCGTCCTGAACTAACACAGTCCCGTTAGACTAACACAGTTCTGCTTCCCTGACCTCCTTTACAGCTCTTTGTCTTTTTGGCTCCTGGTACTATAACAATTTCCTCGTCATGTGAAACACTGTGTGTCAAAGGTAGTTGTATATATTTGTTTTTCCAAACAAACAACAAAGCCTACTAGCTAACCAACTAACTAACTAACTGACTAACTAACAAATAAGACCTTTAAAAAGCTTAAAAGGGTTAAAAAATTCCTGTGAAAATGTGGTACTATGTGTTGTGACAAGTAACACTGTGTTGTCAAATCTATACAATATACAACAATAATACCTGTACGAAGACAGTATTTTGTCACAGGTTGTAAATATATACAATAATTTTTTTTTTTTAAATGAGTTCTCCCCATCTTAAATTCCAGTTACCAAAATCTGGTCATTTTCCTCATGGCACAGTAATTACTGCAGCTAAGACAGAGGATGCAAACACACACTACCACTAATATCCGCAAAACCATTCATTGCATTCTTTACACTATGAGTTGCTTGTTGAGTTGCTCATTAGGTGATGTAATGATGTTGCTAAATTTTACTTTACAGCTGTAGGGGGATAACTACCACTGAACAATGCTATGTGGTGAGAGTCAGGGAGACCTTGCCTAACACAGCTGCCCAAAGGAACTTGGCCAGTTGTGTTTCATCAGATTCCCGGCCAGAAAATGAGGCACGACTGGGATCAAACTATATATTCCAGATGTGGGAGTATATATTGTATTCAAACTAAATGTAACTTCAATGTGACATTATAACAGATATCCTCATACGTCATGTGGTATTCACTAAATAGATGCACACCATATACTTGCCTGTGTTTCTGTATCCTCTGGGTGCATGGATCGCCTATGAAGTGAAAAATTAAATTTCTCTTTAAATGCAATTGTCATAGTGCTCAGCTATCATTCTTAACAATCTACTTGTAGCGAATAGATCCAAGTGCTCCGTGTAAATGCAGCAATTAGTAACTTCTGCCTCTCTAGTTTCTGTAATGAATGGATGTATCAGTACAAGCTGTATCTGCTTTATTTATTTTTGAGTCAACATTGGCTTATCAGCATTTTAAACCATCTCTTTCTGGTAAAGTAACACATAAAAAAACTAAACGGAACCAGAAAATAACTGAATAGAATATATATAGACTAACAAATGATACAGTTTAGATCCTTGTAAAAAGATCATTAGACTGACAATAATTTCAAACAGCTGCACATTGAGTTTTATGAATTAATATTGATTAGATGGTTTACCTAAAATGCTAAATGTACTTTTATGCTATAATATAAATCAAATGTTTCATTTAAAATGATTTGCCACAATCAGTCGTGAACTATATTACTGCTGTGTTTGTTGTTTTATCCGTATTGCTCGTGCTGTGGTCTACATTAGCTACAGTGACATTACTGCTGCTGTATTGTGTTGGCCTAGGCAAGCTTATATTATATGACACAATAGAATGTGACCTGTACAGAGACTACCAGCTCACACGTTAGAATATATGTGTGTGTGAGGGTGTGTGCGTGTCAGGGGTTGCTGTGCTCCGACAGGCTGTTGGCATATTGCATGATGGGCGTAAATCAAAAAGCCCGGGCATGTAGCAGGTCATTATCACCATGTGCTGTTGTCGACTTCATCACGGGCACATTAGAAGACATCCTCTGCAGCAAAGAGCATGAGTTAAAAAGGGTGTTTCCAAAAGCAGACCAATTACACACTCTCATTCTCACTCTCAACACCATTTTGCATCAGAAGAACTAATGAGGCACTCAAAATAACTCCAACCTTCAGGTGTGTGCAACATCATATCTCTATGTGGATTTATGTGATTTTTATTTGGTTATGGTCACTATTTAGGATTCTTTTTCAGTTGCAGAGGTGAAAAGAAAAATCTTCAGGTTATTATGCTTACCTACTTTGTAAATAAGTATTAACCACATCATTGTGACTTTGCAATAAGTTGCAGTCCATTTGCCATATGGAATGACTTGTTTTAAAAATATGTGGAAAAAACTATGAATGCCAACACAGGTGCCAAACCAGTGAAGTTCCTGCACCAGGAACCATAGTGAGAACTATGTACAACAAAAATATTCCAGGTAAAATACAGGTTACATGAACTACTTCCTTATCTGTATCACATTGGTTAGAAGATCTAGTAGTAAATGAGTTGGTATTGTATGCATTAGCTCCTTGTGTGACTAAGAGACAGTGCCTCTACTGTTCTTCAAATCCAACACCACCTAAAATGCTCTGTTCCAAGCAATAATTTATACCTGAAAAATTGCTAGAGATCACACATTTTGAATGACAGTGTTCATGGGTAGTTTGGGGTGCCTAGAAAGCACACAGGGGACATTTCTTTGCATTCACCAAGTACATTACATCTTCAGTGGGATGGATCCATGTACCGAATTGTTCAGTCTAAGACTTGATTGGGAAAGTTAACCCCACACTTGAGCCTATTACATTTGTTTGGGCACACTTGCAAGGCTCATAGTGTTTGGGCCAAAACAACAGGCTTCAAAACGACGAAAGAGAAGGTGGGCCCACATTTTTGAAATGATATCCATTACTGTTTGTGACAGGCCAACCCGGACCATTCACTTTGATGCTCTTGCAGACTGACAGGCCCAGCGATGTGATGCTGATGACTTTGGGCACAAATCAGAGTCGGTTTACTGCACCCCGGTCACCACGGCACCACTCTGAGTGGGGTGCTCCTCTGTCCAAAAAATGTT
Organism: Chanos chanos; assembly: GCF_902362185.1. Taxonomy (NCBI): domain Eukaryota; kingdom Metazoa; phylum Chordata; class Actinopteri; order Gonorynchiformes; family Chanidae; genus Chanos; species Chanos chanos. The sequence continues at coordinate 39,597,962 of NC_044497.1, forward strand.
GAGAGGCGTGAAGGGGAGGTAGCCCAGTGAGCCAAACTTCTCAGCTTTATATCTCACGTGCGTTCATTTCCTTCCAACACTTTTCACTCTACTTCCTCCCTTTAGACTCCTGATGTATAAGAGTGTACTACCTGCAGAGACATGACGCCAACCATACTAAGACAATAGTGTGGAGCAAGAGAGATATAGTGATATCAAGAAAGAGAATTAGAGAGCCATGTACACATATGGTATAAGAGAATCTCTTTGCACACCATATCATGTAGAATGTCATTTCAGTGCTCAAATGCTTAGTGGTCTCCTTAAGTGGTCAGGACCTTTCCTTTACCTTTGACTTGTTAGGTTAAATGTGAGATTATGTTCAAAGAAAGAATCTTTTAAAAAAAAGTGAGAGAACAGAATGAGGGCGGTGTTTGGACATTGAGGAGTGTGTGTAAAATAAATTTAAACAAAAATAAATAAATAAATAAAGGTTGCCATCCTATCTAAGTACATATTGCAGCTTAGGAGAGATCCACTGGACAAGTGTAAATGTTGACTTTTCCCATGATGTGGTTCAGCGGGTCAGCAATGAAAATATAAGTAAACAAAACAAAAATGATAAGTTAAAAGTTTATCATTTAGAAAAGAGGATCACAAAGGTAATACATTTTGAGAATGTTGGGGAGAGAAAGAAAGAAAATAAGAAAAGAAAAGAAAACCTTTTTTTTTTCAATTAGCTTAATCACTTCAGAAAGGTTAGGCTGTGGGTGAAATGCAAGCACAGAAATTTGAAATTCTTGTTGTTACTCAGAACAAACAACCCCCCCCCCCCCCCCCGTCCCCTCTCCAAGTCTTGCTACTGCCTGAACTCAGAACCCTTAATGATGAGTTCTGCACAGTAGCATACTCTCTCCAACATAGTCCCCCAACCATGAACTATGTAACATTCGACCTAAGCATTTGTGGCAAGTGAGCATGTGTACAGGCTCTCGTGTCGGCTCTCGGTGTGTCACACATGCTCACATCTGAAAGGCCTCTGGCCACCGTGCCATTACAAACTTCAGCAGGGGGTGCCTGCCCGCCTCGCCTGCCGTTCCCTCTTAGACCCATTTGTTCTGTTATTTCCCCAAGCCCACATTTATTTCTGTCAACTTCCATATTCTTGTCTTCAAAGCATATTCAGCAGATGTCTACGTTACGATGTGAAGATGCACTGTTTGGAGGGCGAGATAGGCACCAGTTTCTGCGGGCTCCCTGGTCCCCCCCCCCCCCCCCCCCCACCCCCAGGACATTTAAGTCAACAACCTGCCTCTGTAAAGTACAGATATCAGCCTCTTCAGGCCTGAGAGCAGCAAAGCATGTCTCATATATCACAGAAACTGACACTGAAACAGAAACCAAGATCCTCTTCCAGGACAACTGCTAAAGAACAAACTGAGACAGTGCTTGTGCAGTAAGTCCGAACATGGTGTTAACTCAGTGTGCTGGACTTAATAATCAGTAATCATTTGTTATATAATTTAAATGTCATCCTTGACAACAGCTCTACCTCATCAGCATGTAAGTAACGTTACATTAAATGATGAACTTTTTATTTCACAAGTCAATACTATCTAAATATAAAAATAAGGAGAAAACTGTAATGATTGTAACAAAGAACTATTTACATTTCCCTCAGTTTCACATTCTCACTAATTTATATTTGGGTGATTTAGAGAACAAGGAATAATTGTGACTATGTAATTTATTAAATAAGGCCTAATGCTATTTTTTCCCCAAACGTTTAAATTATACCATTATCTTATTCACTGCTTATCTTATTAATTTTGTTAAAAATGTGAAAAACCAATGCCTTCTTTTATTATACACATACCTCAGTTTTTCACCTTTAGTCAGGTGTAAACTGGGGTAGTTGTGTTATATGTCATCTAATGGAATGAACAGGGCAAAGTCTGAAACATTGCTGAATTTGTGCTCGGACCTTCCAGTTCTTAGTCAGGTTTAACAGTTAAAGAAAGGCCTGGCCATACATATCGACCACTCTAATGCAGATCTATCTCAGACCCTTTAGTTCTCTCCCAGAATCCAGACAGGATCCCAGACCTCCCATGATAGTAAAAGTGTGGAGGTACAACTCTTTCCCTGGGTAATCCGCCTGTCACCATCTCTCAAATTTTTTGCGTGTTTTCCAAAGCCAGGAAGAGTGCAGAGAAAAGGTGCCACAGAAAAGCCGAAAGCGGCACTTTATTCTTTCCAGCCAAATACTGGCCTTTTATGGAAGCCTTGAGGACAGTGGTCCTTGGACTGGCCCTCTGTTTCTAACTTAGCTCCAGCCGCCAACAGTCAGTTCTGTGGCAGGTCATAAAAGATAATTGCACAGCCTGGGTTGTTTTTAAAAGTTGCCCAGTGACTTGTTGCAGGGATGGCGAGGGCGCTAATGTATTTTGACCAGGGCAGAACCTTGCACTGGCAAATCACTATGAATGAAGATATTCTGTTGCTCCTGCCCCACATCCAAAGGAGGGAAGAGTACAGTTTTAAGACAAACTCACATGCCTTCCATGGTATAGAAACTGAGATATGTACAGGGTGTAGACATAGAGCCCTAATTGAAGTGATATAACAAGGTGTATGCGCAGGTTCCACTGCATCGCTCATAATTCCATGCTAGACACACTCTGTTATGCAGCAACAGGCAAGGCCACACAAGTAGAGAGGAGGAAGTGAGTTAAGTTGTCGAGCTAGTTATCACACCTGGGGGCTCTGGCACTGTCATGAACAGAGGCGCAGAATGCCGTCTGAGCAAAACATGAGGTTAAACACAAGTTTAACATACACTTTAAACTACACAGCAAAAATCTGAATGTGTTGAGAAGTTAGTGAATAGATCACTCCTTTTGACTGAACGAGGAAACTGAGATTTCAGTATTAACAAATGCGGATGGCAGCACTTAACAGGCTCTTTGGCTTAAAGAAGAAAACCACAAAACACACATAAACATATTTTTCATGCTCTGCATTCTAATCTTTTACAATCTGTTGTGTTTTTCATTCTGTTTGTACATTTGCTATATCCCAGTTTCCTTTCCCAGAATGAGTCTGAAGGAGCCTACAGAGTCACATTCATTGGCTGGAACTTTATTAAATCAATGCTCCTTCCTCTGTACTGACACTATCCAGTAGATCTATGGCAATATGAAGCCCAGAGGGCAGTGCTGGGGGTGAACAATCAGATTATTGTAATATATACGATGCCTCCTCAGATAGGTTTCATTCCCTACCTTTCGCCTCAGGTCTGAACCCAGTGCAGTAATCTCTCCATTCTGCTTCCAGTACCTAAACCTCTGGCATCAGATACCGCGCTTGCATGAGTCCGCTCCACTGAAAAGAACTAGTGCTTGGGGCTAAGAACAGTGTACAGCAATATTAAAGAAATTCTGAAGGGTTGGACAAAAAAAAATCTGTATAAAATTTTCTGAACCAGAATTTAATAGAATGAATCAAATAATCCACCACCAAACTGTACTATGGATAACATGAACAGAATACAGTGTGAACAGAGTAAAATGTGATGATTAATTACATGTTTGTTGCAGTCTGTCTCATTTGCATTTTTCGGTGTGTTTTACTGTATTGTATTGTATAGTAAAGTGCATTTGCCATCTTCACCAGCATATTTAATGTATAAATATGGAAATATTGAGCTTTTTTCCTACTTTAGAAATGGTACAAGAGTAACATTATGTAAAGTGGGACAGACTTTACTGACCTGTTTTTATACTATCAATAAGTACAACCTCTGTGCAGTGCTCTACAGACTGTTTTTTTATGAAGTGCTTTCCATCCCTCCAGAGTGCTTGGTCTAAGGGTTAGGTTTTATTCTCCATAGCTGACACTGGCTTTTGATCTGGCAGAGGGGGTCTGACCTGTCACTGTGGGCTGGTGAGTGTTGACACAGGCCACACACAAAGTGCAATGTAATTACTGCCCACAGGAGTGTGAGGACCCCCGAGAGACAAGCTGAATTTACAAACAGCCTCTCAGTCAGTAGACAGGTAGGGTATAAGTTATATTCTCTGAGTTAACTGCTGGATTTTGGGGAGCATTGTAATGAGCTAGTTGTGCCTAAATGCTTTATTTTAAAACAATAGTAACATGATTGATATCATTTGTGTGCATACTAGAACCCTTTTTTTCATTTAGAAACTAATGTAATATGTCAACTTTCAGCTGGTCACATTAGATAGATAGATAGATAGATAGATAGATAGATAGATAGATAGATAGATAGATAGATAGATAGATAGATAGACAGATAGGTGTAATACATAAATTTATACATATAAAAAATATAAAGTTTATATTATAGATAGATAGATAGATAGATAGATAGATAGATAGATAGATAGATAGATAGATGTGTGTGTGTGTGTGTGTGTGTGTGTGTGTGTGTGTGTGTGTGTGTGTGTGTGTGTGTGTGTGTGTGTGGATATCTATTTTTGAAATTCATTCATTAATTTATGTAGTTATTTATTTTTTGGTACAACCTGATTCAGTCCTTTGATATTGTCTTTCATAGGGAAAAATGGTTACAATCAACAATGAAATGTACTTTACGGGATATATATTAGATGTTATTTCACAGATGTCTGTTAAACTTAATGATTTTTAGAAAGCAAATTTGACTCTCTGTTATTGCCACAAAAGATTGGCATGAGCCATCTTTGAAAGTAAAGGTTGTGGTAGAGTGGGTTATTAACAAACATAGGGCGTGTGACAGAGACCTTGCCAATACTTCCAGGAATTCAAAAGCCTATGACAAACTGATGACAAGTGATGGTAGCTGTCTATCAGAGCCCAAGACAACAGCCTAAAAACTACAACATGGAGCACATACTCTGAACACACTCTGAATCGCTCCAGATACATCCATCACAACACAGCCCAGTAAAAAGGCTGTCTGTATTAAAAGGCAAAGGAAATGTAAAATTGTAGGAATCTCAAGAGTACTATAAACATTTTTTTGGGTTGGCAGACATGTTTCTGTGGAGTAAATGAAATGCCAGACCAGTGTTGTCTGAGAGGCAAACAGTCATAAAGATAATTGCTGCATCGCTCTTTTCCCAGCAGCACCTAACACAAATATATGTCAGTTTGCTGTAAATGAAGGTCAACTTTTGCTGTTTACTCATTATATTTGCTGGAAAATGCAAACTGTGAAAGCTTACCCAGAAAAAAGGCAAAGCTGCAAAGTACACACATACATTCTCAAGCAGACAGTTGACACACACACACACACACACACACACACACAGGACTTTTCCCCTCCTTGCTGACCAACAGAGACCTGGGAGACATTGACATGACCCACATAATTGGCCCAAAGTCGGGCTTCCACAATTTGATCAATTTGCCATCGCTGCACAATGCCGGCTATGCTGTCGCCCATAGCTTCTTGCCGCCCCCTGGACACCAAGTGATGTGGACAAGCCATCTCTGGCCCTAGTGTTCTTCCTCTCTCCCCTAAACCCCCACCAACAAATCACTGCTAAACTAGTGTGATGCCAGCTGCTGAAGGAGGTAGGGGCTGACAGTTTGTCTCCGACCATATGCCACATGGCAATAAAGTCAGAGTGATCTGTGCAGACTCCCAAGCCCCTGGCCAGAGGGCCTTTTTGTGTGGTTTTTCATCCTTTCTCTTTCTCTTTGTCTCCTCACATTTTTCTACAGAAACATGAAGTAGTCCAGTTTTACCAGGCCAGTCATCACACACTGCACACATGCCCGCAGTGCTGTGCTGGCCTGATCTTTATTTACCCAATATTTTAGACAGCACTCATGATACTTAGAAGTTTGGGTAGCAGTCATACTATGCTATGTATAAAGCAATATCTGTCCTTTGAGACTCATGTACTGGAGAAATGATACCATTGCCCTTTTTGCGACCTTCGGGTCCCGTGCTGTACTTTGGCTTTTTGTTGTGTGTGAATCTGACATTTATTATCTTAGAATTGAAAAACTGAATGGGCTTACACAACCAATCCATTTCTTCTCATGGGTATGGTCCAAACAAATGCTAGAACAAGTATGTGAACGTGGCTGCACCTCAGACATGCATTTACATGTTTTTACCTGTGCCACATCACCTTCTTGTCAGTCAACACTTCAAAATGTGTCACATGCGCACACACACGCACACACGCACACACGCACACACACACACACACACACACACACACACACAAATGCATTCACATATGTGAATTGAGGGCAAAGAGGTGCCTTGCGCTCCGTTGAGCTACACTCTTTATGGAGATAGTCTGGTACTGCTGATGAGGGGGTGACAGGTGAGTGACAGTTGTCCTGAGGAATATCAGACAGGGGCGGGAGCCACAGCCACAGGTTAGGAGATGTCATAGCGGGGTAGGCCCTCTGTGTGATGACACTGCCAGGCATGTGCAACACAGGTAACAGCTATGTAGAGTCATCATTCTAGACTCCTTGGCAAGACTGCGTTATTGTCCAAGGACAGACAGAGACACACCGGCACATATCCTCAACTACACACACACACACCAGTGCACACACACACACCCGTACTTGTATAAAAATTCCTTGTAAAGCTGGAGTTCTCTGTGGTGATTTATCATTTTTTTACAAGATATTCGCTGGGACTACAGATGCCAATATCATAGAGTGTTTGTATCTCTTGGTGTCACTGAATAAGTACATTTGAACATGCACATCTACGTGTTAATGATATAATAGTAATTCCCAATGATATTTGAGTAAATCCCCCGCTCTGTTCTTCACTAAGGATTGTAACGATTCCTGCCTGCACCAGTTGTCACACAGTTGCCAGGGATGTATTGGCACTGCACTTTTTCATGACCTTTCAGCAGAAGTGCACATTAGATCCATAACTGCAGAGGAATAAGACTGACCAATCTATCTGTCTATGTCTTTGAATCAGAATCCCACCCTTCTTTGATCATCACTTTTCATCTTAATTTAACCTTTTTTTATTCAGCCCTAGCTGTGCCCAGCACTTTGAACGCCACCAGTGCCAGATCCCTGCACAAGCATCCATGATTTCAGCCACTTTCTATGTTCCCTGACATGGTCAGTCACAGGGACAAACAGCGATGGTTCCATCACACAGTTTCTCCTGTTTTTGCTCATCTTTCACCTGCTGAGAGGGCCAAACCCTCAAAACTGTTTACCTCAGATAATGATGCATTCCCTTATCTGCATGAATCATGCAATGATTGGGCATGTTCATAAAACTGACCTGCTCTTGCTTGGAATGATGATGAAAAAAATATTTTAGACTTCTTCAAAGACACTGACATGGATTCAGATTTTGCAAATACAATTTTAAATCACTGAGAATAGATTTTTGGATTCTCCTAAGTGCAGAGCCCAGCCTTAATTAGAGACGTTCATCAAGAAAGACTGCTGAGAAAGATAGGATAATTGATAACCGAAGGTCTTCCATGGAGCCAAACAACCAAATGCCCCTTAAAGCTCTGCAGCCTCTGTGAAGGCCTTGAAGCACAGAAATATGTGTGTACGTCTGAGAAAAACCGATTTTCGCATTTTCTGTTTATGGTAGTTACGGGACTAGATTTGCATTTCCTCCCCAATTCTGTCTGAAGAATTTGACCAAGCGTGACATGGAAACATGTCCTATTTCTTTATAATGGAAAAAAAAGTGCTCTCAGGTAGGGTTTTTCTAGGGAATATATCACTCTAATGTGTCAAACAGTAAGATAATTTATTGATTAGAGGAATGTTTTATTCAAAGTGACTGTACAGGCAACAAAAGTCATATCCACCTGACGCGTCACTAGTACGTCGTGTTGCATCAGTCAGGAGCATAAGTAAGACACGTTGCCATCGAATTCTGGCACCTGTCACTGCCACTCAGCTGCCATGGTGACTTCCAAATCTGCTTCCTATTACTGTCACTCAAATAGAGCAAAGGGAAGCCTTCCATCTAGTCACAGTACAAGAACACGCAATATCTCAATTGCGTTCTGTGTGGATGATAGTACATAACCTTTTCTTTTTTTTTTCCTTCTTTGTTTTTTTATTTTGTTTTTGTTTTTTTTTTTGGAGGAGAAGCAGTTGTTTGCTCTCAAAATAAGCTGTTGTCACATAGAAGCAATGTGCTCACACCTTCCTGCAAATTGCACTGCCAAACAGCCTATGGGTCTGAAGGCTCAGATTGTCCTGGAAACCAAACAGTCATCTACTGTGGGTCTGAGATGGGGTGGAGTGTGGTGAAATAGAAGTGGTTATCTGAGGGTCAAAGAGTGTGTCCTCCATTCCAGACCGTTAATCCCCTCTGCAGTCTGAAACATTGCAGCCCGTCACATGTTCTGCCTTGCTATGTCCAACCATAAGCACAAGTTCTGTGATTGATTGGCTAATGACACTTAAGATAAATGGCTATGCCGGGAGAAAGTCTCTGTCCTAAGCCCTGAGTACCCCTAGAGAGCACTGTGCTGAGGATGTGTGTAATTTGTCAGACCACTCCCATCTGTTCAGCCACTCTCTGAACCATGTCACCTGTCTCGGCTGTTTGGCAGGGGTAGCCTGGGCCTAAGGGTAGAGAATGCCATTCATCAGCTACTGACTCTTCCGCTATGCCAAATCTGCCACAGGTCTGAGTGCTGACAAACTTGCTTCTGTACTTCTGTACTTGGCCACGACATTAGCCTCAGTTCTTGGTTAAGCGTACCCACCATTACAGTCTGGGCAACAAGGTGACAAGCAAATGTCTGCTACATGTTCATTAAAAACTCCTGCATTAGAAGAGTTCATCATTAAAGTGAAAGGACCAAAGCAGTCATTCCAAGTCAAATCACCAACAGAAACTGCAAAAGCACGGTAAGACAGGATAGGTCTGATTTCTTCCATGAGTCTTCAGCTATCCAGAGCTTTTGGGTGAGTGGATCTTGGAATGGGGAGGGAGGGGTGAGGCCTGAGGCAACAGATTGAGTGATCTGTCCCGATGGATCCTCGCTTAGGCTGTGTGTTGTTGGCCCAGCAGGTCAGGAATAACTGCATACAGGAGCCATGCTGCTTCATTCCTCTGGGCTTGCTGTGGACATCAGTGCACAGCCAGAGCCGGAGATATCTATCATCACTACATATAAAAGCCACTCTTTGTCCTCGGCCTCTCAATGGGCTCTTAAAGACACCATGCTGATACGCATATTGTTTGGGAGATGAAGATACTGGTTATATAGACGGTGATGTGTTACTCAATGGTTTAAGATTAAAAACGCATTACAACAATTGATTAATCTTTACTGTTTCAAACCACTTATATCCTCAACATCTGAAATGAAACTGACATGTTTAGGATGCAAATCTTTTGTGGCTGCATGATGCAACATGGAGATTTTTGTTGAAGCCCTCCTTAATGAAAATAAAATCACGTAATCAAAAATCATGTAAGCTCATCTTAAGACAGACTGAGGTTATGAAGTTCACAATGGCATCGGTTCCAACCTAAGTGAATATTTTTCACCGACATCCTACTGTCACCCTTTCATTAACATATAACATGTCTGGATTATACCTCAGAGAGAGCAACAGAATACAAGTCAAATGGCAACATTTTTTGACAATATGTTGTTTTTTTTTTTTGTAAATTAATAGGATTATGAAGCAAGCCATGGATTACTGATTAGATTACCGATTGCTTTAATTTTGAGCACTCTCAAAACCAACACAATAACAGACCAAATCCAAACAATGACCCTGTCAGTAAGGAAATGGTTAAAGTTCAAATGAATGGTGTTAATCTTTATCATACTCCTCACCTCCACTTGTTATGTGTAACCATGAGTTCTAATGGACCTACTTTCAGTGATTTAGTTGTGATCTTTATACAAACCCTTTACAATATGCAAATGCCACCTGGAGTCAGTGCCTCAGTTGTTTCCCATGGACTTTTAACCCTATTTCACTTAATACAGATTCCATCCTTCATCTGTCTAAAAATCAAACTCACTAAACACCATTTACACCCCTACTTGTTGCAACATCATTTATTTTAATCAGATCCAATTAAATGTGATTGTGTGGAAAATATGTTTGACATCTGGCCACATCCATGCATTTACACGCGTCCTCTGAATTTGTCTGCAGTGGTATGCTTTTGAGACACATCACAGTTTGACTCATATTCTTATTGCCTATTCACTTTTTTGTGTTTCATATGATCTGCACTACATTAATCTAATAGGATTATCTGAGCTCTACCTTTTTGTGTGTTTGAAGAATATCTTCCCTTCAGCTTCACCTCTATGTAATGGTTTTTCCTTTTAAATTTCGTGACAGGTGAAATGGAAGCTCTGGGTTGCAAGTAAGCTAATTTATCACCAGTATAGTTAGATAAGTAGATCACGTCAGATAATATTATATGTTTATGATACAAAACAGCTGAGCCAAAAAGTGATTGTCCTGTGATTGCTGGATAAATAGTTTGCGCAGAATGTGACCAAGCTGCAAGTTTCCACACAACTTGTACCTATTGTGTCCACATTCGTCCATATATAACTCAGAATGCCTTGGGATGTCATTTTCCCAGATTTGATCACAATGCATTCTGCGAGTGTCAACAGCTGCTGACTTTGATCATGTCTCACCAGATATAACCTGAGTTTTGATCACAGGCAACCTTTTCATACCAGCTATAAACGAGGCTTTAGACTTACTCAAATTTCTGACTATTAAAGTAAGTACACTATTACATGGTGAGCACACCATGACTATTCATACTCTCTACACTGAACACAAAGGAGGACGGAAATATTTCTGAGGCCTCAGACTAGATCTGGTGCTTGAGTAGAGCCTGAATGCCACTCGAAACCAATCTGATATGTAAAGAAAGTCACTTCTCTTAACCCCAGAAACAGTACATTTACAATCTTTAAAACGTACTCATGATGCCAAGTGGAAATACAGGATGTAGCAGAGAGGCACAAAGAAGAGAAAGGGGCCAGAGAAAGAAAGTGAAAGAGTGTTTACAGTTGTAATCAGCACTGAGGAAACTCAGCTTTTTCCCTCATGATGTATTGGAACAAGCTCATTGATGCAGGTCCAATGCAACAGGAAGGAAGTGGAAAGCTTAGCGCCTGTCAGAACATGAAAGCTGTCAAGTGTTTCCTGGTCATCGAGGGGTGAGAAGAATGCTGTAGCTGGCACCCCACAGCCTCTCGATCCCATTCCTCCTGCATGTTAAACCATAATGCCGGTATCCGGACTCCTTGACCTCTCCTTTTCCAGCTTCACTTCCTTGTCTTGGTGCGTCTCTTGTCCTGTGCAGCTAACAGCCATCATGAAAAATCTCTCTAAACAGGACAGAGCATTGGCTTCGTAAAATCCTTTAGGCCTCAGCCAAAGTCTAACAAGACCAAAGGTGTTCATTTTCTCATCAAGAGGGGAAGAAAAGACAAGGCAAGGAGATGAAGACACATTGAGGTCCACTGCACTATGACGGCCCTGACTGTATTTTGTGTGACAGTGCAACGCAACACCAAACTCATAAGGCTTACAGTTCCTGACATCTGTCTGAGTCATCGATGCCTCATGTCTTCGTCCCTCCATAATGACAGTGTTTCCTTGGTGCTGTGTGCCCTGCTGATGGCAAGTGTTCATACACATTAGCATTCCCAGAACCTTCCCGCCAGCCAGCAGCTTCACTCAGGGTGAGGATCTAGCTTCGACCTCCAGAGAAGCAGAGTACCTCTGTTTATCCCAAATTACTTGCAAATGGAGATCTCCCCATAGATGGCTTCAGCCTTGGCTGCCTCTCCTTATTACATTGACAAGACATAAAGACTTATCTCATCAATAGTGGTGCCTATGAGGACTAGTTCTGAAGTAAATGTACTCCAGTGGTCTTCCTTAATGCAGTCATGGCTGTAAAGAGCATGAGAGACCAGTTTTGATAGAGGACCTGAGTTCAGAGTACTCAGCCAGGACTGAGTTAATGTCCCTCAAACTGTCCTAACCTCCCACCCCAACCCCCAATCCCCATTCACAGTGACTTGTTGGTGATTTATCTGATGGAAGGAATTCTGTGAGGGGCTGGGATCTCCTACTGTAACCTTTTACCCTCACCAGATGTTACCTCTGAAAAAACAATAATGTTCATCCCCAAATCCCCATGCAAACACATCAAGTGACTGCTATGTGTTTGTGGCAAGACTGAGAGAAATGACAGTGGGGGAGGGGATTTTAAATAGAGCCAGAATGGCACCATCACATGCCCTACATAGACAATAGAGACATGGCTACCCCCATCTAAAACAGAATGATTTCTATAATAGCAGATTGAGCATAATTTAAGAAAAGAACCTTGACAGGAACAATGGGTTCTTAGTGGTTAATTGAAAATGATTTTTTTTTCATTCATTTTTGGAGAGTCTTGCTACAATAACTTGCATTCAGTCACTACGAGTCATTGTTGTAGCTACATTTATCAATAGGGGCGACTACTCATTATGCTAGCCAAGGGGACTACTCATTATGCTAACCAACTTTTTTGCCGTATTAAAGCATTAGGTAATGGTATGCAGAAATAAAATAGCACCAACAACTATGCCACTTTGACATATAGAGTAAAATGTCTTAACAAAAATAGTGTCAGAGACCTCACATTAGATGCATACAGAGGGCACCAGAAAACAGAGATATCACTAATACTGGGAGACTGATGAGAAGACAAACAGCTTGACCTCCTCCTGACACTGTTACCCATTTCCCATTGGCCAGCTAATGGTTAGAGGAGACAAAGCTCACCACAGACAGAGCAAGAGAAAAAAAGGGGAGACAGGCAGGCCAGGAAGCCCAAGCTGGACAAGCAGACAGCTTTGACAGTCCCAGCCAATATTCATCACTTTAGGAATGCATGAATTCTTGATTTGATGTATCTTAATTGATTCAGCTCCTCCCAGTGCTTGCTGTCTGTTACCCAGGCACTTCCCTGTCACCGGAGAGAGCCTCTCCACAGCCTTGCCAGCCGAGTCCTCACCCCTGGGTTATGTGGAGGGAGGAAGGGGCTGTGGGGTGGTGGTAGCCTCAACTTGACCTCATACATGACACCATAAGCTTTGTCCAGCAGACATTTTGGAAGATTGCGTGCTTCCAAGGAAACAGAAAACAGAAAAACAGCAATGGCTGATCAGTGATAAAAAAAACTTGCTTGGGTGATCTCACAAGCAAATGCAAGTGTGAACAATGTTTGACTAACAGTGCACATGTTCAGGAATACTTCACATTTATTTGTTTTCGGGAGAAAACCAATGAGGAGTATTTTAAAAAGTGTGTACAGCACACTAAAGGCTTTGGAGGCTGTTTCTCACACCATGAAGCAGCTGGTCCTAAGTACTAACCATCTTTCATATTTTCCCAGATCACGTATGTCTTAATTTTAAAATAAAATGTGGTAAAAATTTAGGCTGCCACATAGGTACAGACCCTGAACAGCCCTTTCATATTAAAATTATCATTTTGTTGTACCATTGCTATTTAAAATCAGAAATGACATTGTAAGCTGTGAGATAAATATTTCTCATATTCTCTTATTGTTACAGTAAGAGGATGCAACCACTCATCTTTACAAACAGCCATTTCAGTGTAATCATTAATTTTGCTCTGTTACTATGGTTTTTAGGCAAACTGATAGCTATATTTGTTAAGGGTACATGGCACTATAGTTATTGTTGGACAGAATAAGGGGAAAAAGAAATTCAAATATGTCGTTTACCTTGGGGCATTCTCTAAGGACCAAGGCCTCCCTCCAGAGTCTCTGCAAAATTGATTTAGCCATCCATTTTAAAATAAACAATTGAATTGAGTGAATCCACTCAGAGCTGATGTCTTTTCCTCACAGCCTTGAATGAAAACGCATTGTGAGGATAGAGGATTGTGAGGATACAGAGCAAATATATTACTCAGCTTCCTGAGATTTGTGTAAATTTGTAGAACAACTTATCTGCAATATTTTACATTTAAAACAAACAGATCCTGTTCCCGGCTGTTGGTAGACACTCAAATAAACCATTGTTTTGATTAGGTTTTAAGCAGCTCCACATAATTCAGTAGATTTGAGTAGTGCCTGTTGACTAACACATAGCAGCACAAGACTGCTTGACATAACTGCATTCATACTTGAGAATGAGTGACAAGTTATCAGACTGAATACTAATGCTCACATGATAAGACATCCAAAACAATGTTAGGTGCATTAGGTAGCAGAAGACTTTTCAGAAAATTGTTGAGACGAAATTTTTTGCAGTATATCTCTACTCTTCATCGAAAGAAGTACGCTATGTCTCTGCTCTGTTTTTCAGTCGAGTTTACCTGGAGGTAATCTTCAGTTGAGTTGAAGTGTGCTGTGATTCATTGTGGATAACAAAGACAAACATACACACACACACAAACACACACACACACACACACACAAACACACACACACACAAAGAGATAAAGACAGTGTGTCTGGGAGTGTCTATGCTCTTATCAAGGAATTGAATGGATAAGAGAGTCATGTTAGCAGATAATTTAAACCAATGCTTGATAGCTTTAAAGTGTGTATAACAGAGATCTTATAATTGTATTAAGTCCTTCTAGAAGGGAAAGGACAGAGAAAGCAAGGCAGAGGAAAAGCTTTGAAAAGGGTCTGGAAAGAGTCATCATTAGAGGACTAAGTTGCCAGCTGAACTTGTAGTAAGTGAATGTATACCCCCGTCCCCCCCCCACCCTTCCCCCACCCACTAACCACAGTCCCGCCCCTGTGCATTATGTGTGTGCTAATGTCACATTGATTATGCTGATTGTAAACTGCCTTTGTTTGGCCTTCAGATCACCTGTCTGTCAAAATGTCTGCTGGGACAGGCGCGAGTCACACTAAAAGCCGCCTTTTTCATGTTTGTGGCTGTTTTAGAGAGTCAAGAGAGTAAAGCTAGTCCCTTTGGTGGTTCCATTCTCCACCTTGCTTTTTATGTATTAATTGCATTTTAATGTTGCCCTCTCTGCTGGAATGAAATTGCACAAAAACAAATCAACAAGAATGGGAAGACTTCAGTGTTTTTCATGTTTGCACGAAAACCAAGACTTAAATAAAGTGGAGTGGGAGCACTAAATAAGCCATTAACTGGTTCTGAGAATAAGATGGGACAGGGGCACAAACTCTGTGGCCTGCCATGTGGTCTTTCGTAAACCTTTTCCCATGTGTAATATCTCCAGCTATGGGCCTGCCACAAAGTGGGAATAAAGTACTGTGTGTGCAGTGGTCCTTCCGGGGCATTCTTCAGTGTATCTGTCAAGTTCCAGTGACTTTTTTTTTAACTTTCTTTTCCATCTGAACCAGCTTTGGATGAGATGAGACTTTTATGGGAGCAAAATGAATTTTTCATCTGAGGGGCTTTTTATCCGATGGAGTATGCCACTGCATTGAATTTGACTTTTTCCTAAGGTGCAAAGAAATGAGCTATAATTACTGCGAATGGGGAAAGGAATATGGCAACAGTATTTAGATAGATAAAACTATGGTCTCACATGATGCAGCAAAAGCACTACAATGCACTTGCTGTCTGGAATTCAAATACCAAACTGTAGTTCAGCCAAATATAAGATGAGGAGCGTTGTCTCACTGTTAATCAGTAACTCATTTCTAAGCTTTATGCATAGAGAGGCAGCATTTATGAGGACGTAATTATCAGAGCTGTTTGTAAAAGTCTCCTGTGCCTATAAGAACAGTTGAAAAGATGGCTGACAAGATTCTGGTTGCTGCACTTATTTATTCAGATCCTGATTTTATACTCTCTCCCCTTGTATGATAGCTTTGTTCCTTAACTGCCCTGACTCTCTGCTTGCACTCTTTACATGTATATTTCAGAAGCGCTGTTCCTCTACACTGTTCAGATGCAACCAGCATTTCTGCCCCCACTAACATTTCATTGTGGAACTTAAACCACTTGATAAGGAGCACTTCAAGCTAGATGACCGTTTGACCCCAGAGTTTATTACATAAGGGTTACTAGGGTTTGGCTTCAAATTTCAGTACAGGCTGCTGATTGAACACAAAAACTGGATGTCACAAACTGAACAGGGTCTCGGTTTGGCCTGGTTGTTGTGAGCTGGCAGGGATTAGATGGGGGTCAGAATGTGGACTTGTGTTACAGGGCTACAGCATCTGCCATCCGGCCATCAAGCAGCCATATCCATCATCCCAGCGGCCCAGAGCCGGGCATTTTGTAAAAACACCCAGAGGAAATGGAGTGTCTCGGCCAGACGCGAATAAAATTGGCTTGATGACTAAGTTCCTCTTAGGCACCGTTGGGAATAAAGGCCCACCATTTGTTTTCATTACTTCCCCCTTCTTCATGGCAGATGAGCGCAGTGTCGCTCAGTTCATTCTGTTGCTGCCCACAATGACTGTCTCTTGCTCTCTCGTGCAGAGGAAATTGGGCCTAATGAAATGTAGAAACGTGTCACAGATATATTCAGATTTTTGGTTATGAAGTCGTCCTGACCCAAAGACAGTTGAGACCAAATCATGCTGAAATGACAGTGCCATTTTAATTAAAGTAATATTTTAATTCACATCTCAGGCAAATGAAAATGGCTCAAGACTGAACAGTGATCCAGTTAACTGACTCTTGAAAAAAGTTCAGCTTGTCTGGGTGATGAACGGAGACATGATGTGCCTAAATGAGGATGATTTAGATATTCACATTTTGGAAAGTCTATAAATTAGGTATTGTTTACAGTTTGCAAACATTTTTTTTTTCCATCTTTGGCAACAGTTTTGGGTTTTTTTGTTTGTTTTTTTTAAAATCTCATGTCAGTTAAGATCCATTGTTTGAACAATCAACATGAATGCAATCTGGAAGCAAAGGGGCAGCACAAAGGATCAGTTCAGCACATGTAGTTACAACATTTTTTTTACAGCTGAAGGTGTAAATGAATACCTATTTAAGCACAGCTGTGCAGTTCTGGTCCCAATGTCTAATAATCACTAAGAAATTATTAGTTTTAGATGCTGGGGTAAAGAATGCATTGATGGTTTTGAGTGGACATTGCCAAGGTAATAGTGTACACATGTGTGAGTGTGCACACAGACACTCACTCACACACACACACACACACTCACTCACTCACTCACACACACACACACACACACACACACACACACACACACACACACACACACACGTACACTTGTGCACTCACAGAGATTGGTTCCAGCTTTTACCTTGGGTCCCTGTTGTGCCTGTGGAAAGTGAAGATGTCTTGTCCTTCTTTAATGCCTGTAGCATTAACACCCTTGCCCCGAGAGTAAACTTGTGAGTTGACCCGAAGCCGAGAAAGCCCATGCTTCTTTGACCTGTAGCTGTAACTGAGGACCTCCTGGAAAATGCACTACACAGCCCAGGGAGACGGAGGGGGTGGAATGATAGCATCCGAGAGGCACATCAAACAAGGTCCTTCAGTTGGAACTGTGAAAGGAACAGATTTACTCCAAGATTTGGAAATACTTGTACAATTCTGTTTTTTTAATTTTTTTTTTTTTATCTGCCCCCACTCCCCTTTTGGGCAGGGAGGAGGCGGGGGGCATTGCCATGCTGGGAAATTTAAAAATTAAGATAATCCACACAGCAACAGCACTCTCCAGGCACAGGAAACTCTGAGCCAAAGGTATCGCAGTTTTTGCACATTCATGTGCCTACTGACCAATGAACCCACATGCAGTTCATACACACTGGACACTAAGACAAGCACAGATTGTCAAGTTCAGCTCAACTTCACAGCTGTAGTTGAGTAGCCCACGCTTAAATTTACTTCCAAAAACCATTGTTTGCAAACGAGAGGAAGCTGTTTGCTATAATGTGTTTCTGTGCGATGTCCTTGTCCTCCTATGGTTTGATGTGTTTGGCCTGCCCAGAATGATCAAGAGAGAAGGTGGAGTGCAGTGGATGGTGGGGGTAGTGGGGGAGCTTATGATGAGGATGTCAAATAAAGGAAAGAAAAGCTCCATTTCCCCAGCTAAAGGCACTCCAGGGAGTTGTAAGCAGGAGGAAGTCTTAGAGCTAAAGGAGAGGTTGCCGACAGTGTGCCTAGAAAACTGAGGCCCAGATTTACAGCTGCCAAGGGTGAGGGCTCACAATGCTTATTTCCACAGCCAGTTAAAACAAATTGCAATCGTGCTTCAACTTCAGCTGTCCTTTTTTCTCTGTCTCTCACCAACATTCGCAGATCTCATTTTAGAGCAATGTTATTCTTCTGCAAATAGCACAAATTACTCCAAAATAAATACCATTACACCAGGGATAAGTTCTACGAGGGAGCAGTCTGGCCCTACTCTGCCTCTGACTTCTCTCAGCTGCACAGTGTAGCTAAAGTGTGATGATTATAAAGACATGATTAATGAATCAACCCTTATTCACATACATGGACTCACTGTGGACACTGGGGTAACTTGACATGGCTTGTTTATATGCTAAAATGTGCCACTTGACAGTAACAGTTAATCACAATATTATGATAATGTCATTGTAAGATGCATGTTTTGAATTGCTTTCACACACAAATTGACTATGTAAAATTATTTGACTCTTCTTGTAAAATCATATTACCGTTTTACTGTTACACTTTTCTTATAAATAGCCATTGTCTCCTGGGAGACAAAGCTGTGGAATGGAGCTCTGAAACTGGACAGGGGTTCTGAAACTCTATGACATATCTTAATCTTCCATGTGTCCTAAAGTACAGTAGAAGACACTTGAATCAAGCTGTGATAGCAGTATATTTGTACCTTTTTGTGGGCAGTGTAGATTGGAACTGTGGATCTTTTGTAACTTGAGAGCTTGTTTCAGTTTGTCTCCTCAAGTTTCCAAAGAACTCCACAGGGACAAGAGCTCAGGCTTTTTCATGTTTCCAATTGGAAACAGATGTGAAGGGATTACAGGCCAATGTCATCACTCAGCCTCCAGCCAAAAAAGGGTCTTACCTGTTCATCTCTGTCTTAAATCCAGACATTAAATAGAAACAAATATCAACTATATCCTGTAAATGACATAAATGCTAATAAGCTCCTCGGTCTATGCATTTAAAGGACTTTCATTTCAGCAACAATGTTAAGGTATTTTTTAAGCCAGTTTGAGGCACTGAGTTTTGTAAAAGTGAGAGAGGGAGTAGAAAACAAGGGAGGGAGAAGAATCTTTAAAACAAAGTGAGCGAAGTAAAGAGCCAACTAGACTTTGTGGTGTTTGCTGCAGTTATGTGAGTATCAGTGGAATCTGGACTCGTCTAAGCTTTTCAGAAACACTTTGCTGAAAAATAAATGAGATCTTTTATCTTGTCTCTCATCCAACGTGGATGAATGAGAGAAAACAGCTATGTTGTGATCAAAAGGAAAAAAGGCTTCACGAAGAGGTTGGTAAACACGAAGCTATGTAACATACACTCCTTGCTTTCACTACAGAACATATTTCTCCCCAGTATCTTCAAGCAGGCCTTACAATTTATGACAAATTATGTGACAGTTGAGTCGTTGTCTACAGGGGGCTTACTGGAGAGTGGGAGTGCAGGCCTGGCCTGTGAGGGGTTGACAGAGGCCAGAGCATTAACCTGCCTAGGCCACTGAGCCCTCTGACATAAAACATTCCAGAGTTGGCGGCAGGGCCTCCAGGAAAGGGTTGCCAAAGCATGGTCTGGCAAATGGGTCCTGCAGCCTGGCCCCCAATGACTGGTGTCAGGCAGGGTGTCGCACTCGGACAAAGACTGATAAACAAGCACTCTGACGACAGGCGCTGTCCTCCGGCCAAAGCCTGGACATTTGCGGCTTATTACTAGTGACAGGTCTCACACTGAGGTTGTGACAAAACTCACAGCTTGTGAATAATAACCAGACAGTTACACATTTACTGTTGTTTGTACTGTTTGCTGCCAAAATATTACAGAGAGAAGTTCAAGCTGCAATGAAGGAAAATGTTACAGATGTTTTTCTTTTCTTCAAGGAGTCATTACAGATATGTGTTTATGTGCTTTTCTCTTTTTAATCAGGGGTTATGAGCAAGGTATAATGTTGTTTTTACTTCAGTAAAGTAGAGTCAAGAGCGGCATGTAAAAGTAGTGCTTGGTAGAGACAAAAGCAGAAACAGGCATAGGGTTTCTACAAGTTGTGCAATACGAACATCTTGTATTGCTATAAAACAACAAGTGACAGCAGTAAAAATAGCTCTAATATTATTGGCAGGATTAAAGAACAAACCGCCATCAATGCTCTGATTGGTCCAAAATGGTACAGGGTATGTAGAAAAGGGGGACAGACAATGGAACATGTTTTTGGAAGACTGAACAGGTTGTATAGAGGCCAGTCATCAGGAGCTTGGGTGGTGGAAAATTTCGTGGGGCTTTGTAGTTGACCAAAGAGACCTCGGAGGATATGAGTAGTAAAAATCTACAAGTTCAAAGTCCTCAGCCAGCTGAGAGAGTTGCTACACTTCTCCAAATTCCTGGAATGAAATAATCTTTGGAGATAGAGCCTACAGATAACACCACTGTTTCTTGTAAAATACACTTTTATCTCAAAGGAGGAGACACATTTGTGGGGTTGATGGAATACAATGCATACGAATGATACTTTAATTCCACAGACTGGACTCTGGACATTATGATATCATGAATTCACAAAATTTGTTGAGCTGAACTATATCTCAGAAAGATATTAAGTAACACTCAGAGAAATTAAAGTCACCTTTTGACTTTGACAGCGTGGTGTTCCTCATTTGTGCCTAGCATGGACTGGGACCCTAGACTGATTGATTAGACTGCTTGATTACATAGCTGCAGCAAGTAATCAACCAGAAAGAAAACCCTTGGTAAGTTGTTATATTACACATTACAAGAGAAACAATGGACTTTTTAGTATCTTGTGAAAGAGATTGAAAGGATTAATTCCTAGTAGTGAAAAGATGGAAACCATTTTGAAATTTGAGCAATTAACAGGTTTAACCGCCCAGAATCAATGAATATTTGAATACAGTTATGTATCACATAACAACGTTTCAGTCAGCAACGGACAGGATATACGACAGTGGTCCCATAAGATTATAATAGAGCTGAAAAATTCCTATCACCTAGTGACATCGTAGCCGTCATAATGTCGTAGCACCATGCATTACTCACGTGTTTGTGGTGATGCTGGTGTAAACAAACCTACTGCGCTGCAAGCCGTATAAGAGTATAGCACATACAATTATGTGCAGTACATAATACTTGATAAGGATAACAAACAGCTATGTTACTGCTTATTACAAAAGAGTCAAAAAGTTAAAAAAAAAAAAAATTAAAAGTTTATAAAGTAAAACGGTTACAGTAAGCTAAGGTTAATTTATTATTTAAGAAAGATTTTTTACACATATATAAATTTAGTGTAGCCTAAGTGTCCAGTGTTTATAAAGCCTACAGTAGTGTACAGTAATGTCCTAGGCCTTCACATTTGCTCACTACTCACTCACTGACTCACCTAGAGCAACTTCCAGTCCTGCAAGCTCCATTCATGGTAAGTGCCCTATACAGGTGTACCATTTTTTCTCTTTACACGGTATTTTAACTGTACCTTTTCTATGTTTAGATACACAAATACATCCCATTGTGTTACAGTTTCCTGCAGTATTCAGTACAGTAACATGCTGTACAGGTTGGTAGCCTTGGAGCAATAGGCTATACCATATAGCCTAGGTGTGTAGTAGGCTATACCATCTAGGTTTGTGAAAGTACTGTCTATGATGTTCACCAAACGACAAAATCGCCTAACTACACATTTCTCAGGGCGTGTCCCCGTCATTAGCAACACATGACTGTATATGAATTGAATATTTCTCTTAAATGTCTTGGTTGCATTGGTTGCATCAGCTTTGATAAAACAAAACAACAGTAATCCAGTATGACACTTGATCGATTATAATTGTTCAACAGTGCGTGACTACTCAAATTATAATTGAAGAACAATTCTTTCTGTTTGAGAATAGTGATTGAAAAAAAAAAGGAAAAATCCAGAGATAAAATGGCTAGCCTAAAAACTTGTACCAAAGTTGTATAAAGTTGTACATCAAGAAAAAAATGGAATCTTTGTAAATATGCAAGAACATTCTGGCTTTTCCTTTGGCTAGCATCTTGACCAGTCATTTTGGAAGCTGGACAACATATGCTGTTGCCACTCTTTTCAAGAGCACTCTCTCTTTTGCTCAGCAACAAGTGCTATCTAAAAGCTTACATTTATTTTTCTTTTTTCCCCTTCCCCTCAACACCCATCCCCTTCACCTTTATTCCAGTTTATATTTGACATCTGGTCTCCTCCTCCCCCCCCCCCCCCCCCCCCCCCCCCAGCCCTTCATCCCTGGCAATTAACCTTGGTGGAAATCGGGAACACTATCTTTTGGAGTGTTTTTTTCCTGCTTTCTCTTTGCTCCTCCATGTTACTTTTCAGCAATTGAAATGGGGGTAATGACTCTGAAAGGAAAAAGAATGTTCTTTCAATAGATAATTAGGGAGATTGGTTTACCAGGCCCACTCCAGGCCTATTCAGATGCAGGGACTGAGCTGGCCTGTTGTCTGAAGGACTGAAGGGCTCCCAGGAGACACATTCCCCACTGTTTCATTTCTCAGAGCAGGTGCCTGGCAGGTAGTCAATGGCAACGCAAGGCAGGGAAATAAGGGGTCCGGGGAGGGAGGAAGAGGTCAACATCAGAGGTCAGAGGTTGGGAACCCAAGGTCCTTGTGTCAATGGCCACGACAGTGGCAGATGACAAAAGAAGTGCGTTGTACCTTGTTCTGTTTTGCTGGGACATTTACCCAATGATCTTCAGGCATGGATCTGATGCTCCAAACACAAGAGTAAACACTGAAAAAAGTGCTCTTTGATAATTTTGCCGGAAGTGAGGTTACTGAGTGATCTGTTTAAGAGAATGTGTACTCACAAAAGACATCTAACAGCATTACATGTTTTGTTTTGTTTTAGTTTTGCTTTATACATGATTATGTGCATACATGTGAACTCCAACACTTTAACTATCAGTTCTTCATTTGATCATCAGAATAGGGTATTTATCACTTCATGATGCAGAAATACATTCAGAGTTTAACGCCCTCTGTCATGATAATACACAATGTCATGAAAAGTTAATTTCAGTGATGACTGAGCTGGACCACCTTTGTTGATATTTGGTCCTGCATTCAGCATTGAGTACACTTGAAATTCATCCTGTGATTAGCACAGTTCAGACTCACAGGTCAAAGGTGCTCTGCGCAGGGGGTTCTAATTAAATCCCAGCCAAAGGAAAAGTGATCTGTCTCCGCCCATTTATGCAGCTATTGAAAGGGTCCACTGAGACTAGCCTTGTCCTGATCCATCACAAACCTACCACCAAGCAGTGGTGTGGCAGAGGTGGCTAGTGCCACTGGGAAATAGAACACAAACGTCATTGCACAGAAGTTCCACGATGAGGAGGCTAAGCATCGAGGTTGAAAACCATAGTTAGCTCTGTCCACCCGTAAGTTCACTTTCAGCCCCTCTGCAGCTCCTAGGGGAGCCAAAACTCAGCTCTCCTTACATAGACTTCTGATGCACTTCAAGCCGTGCAACAAGTAATCCAATATCTGCTTGCAGCACATGTTGAAAGCTACAGGTCTTAGGCATTGTAGATGGGACGGACTTTAATGCAAAGTTTCAGTTTCTGGTTTGTCACATGTTTTCACTGATAAAAGTGAATATATCTTAACAGGGCTATATTGCCAGGAGTGTTATCTTTAATAATAGAAGGTTACAGAGAAGGGGAAAAGACTAAAACAACCTTCAAAACAGGAAAAAAAACCCTCTTTTTTGAGAGCTCATTTTGAAGACATATTCAACATACACAAATGGTCAAATAAAAGACCTTGTCCCATTTTTACGGTTATCTACCATTCATCAAACTCCCAAAATGCACATCTCTCCAAATTCACTCGATATAGCAACTCTCTAACTCTGAATTTCTTTAGCACTTCAGAGTACTGAAATGCCAATAGTTTCACTCAAGATTTGGAGAGAGTAATAAAAGGCCACATGAGCTGACTTGTGGTTATAAATTTCTCTTAACATATTGGACTACCAAGCATATGCTAGTTATAGGAAACCCATGCATATTGCCCACAGAGGTCAAAGGCTATAGAGGTCAAAGGTTTCATCCTCCCCTCATCACGAAGTGCATTAACATCTTCTTCATAGCCATATGATCCAGATGGCAAAACAGGCCAAAGACAGCTGCTGCAAGCACCTTGGGACCCAAAATTGCTATGGAGTACATTTGATTAATCTTGAAGACATCATATTTCAAAAGGCAAAGAATCTAGAGATATTTCTGAGAGTAGTAGTAGTAGTAGTAGTAGTAGTAGTCGTAGTAGTATATTGTTTGTTTGTTTGTTTATTTATTTGTGTAAAATACATCTTACTGTATTAGTAAAATATACACCTGTTCGTTGATGTTTTTTTTTTTTTTCTAATGTCAGACAACTTGTTCCAGTTGCTCCCTTTGCTGTTAAAATCAAGGAAATAGTTAAACACAGAGAATTATTATTATTATTATTATTATTATTATTATTATTATTATTATTATTATTATTATCATTATTATTATTATTTTTATTGTTCTTGTTCTTGTTCTTGTTGCTCTTGTAGTTGTCATGCCTTAAAACTAAATGGACAGCTCAAACTGTCAGTCATAGAGCTATGAAGTTGGCAGTTATGTTTCAAATTCACCTTGCTACTCACACAATTCAAGTTTTTGCAGCATAAATCATGAACCTTGTGTTACAGAGACAAAATGTGGGTTATAACTCTTGACCTTTGTGTTGTAGAGGCAATTTTTTCCTCCCTAGTCAATGGTTATAGAGATGGCTCTTTACAACACAACTTTGCGATTGTCACCAAATACGGTACCCATATTCTTAGCCTACGTAGGAAAGTAGCATGCAATGTTTGAAGAATGTCAGTACAATCCCGGAAACAGTGAAAATGTTCATACCTCTTAGAGCATTCGTTTGAAGTGTCTGATCCTTTGTATGTGTCGTTTTCCATGGATGGCTTTAATAGAGGTTGCACTATAGTGCAAAAATGATCACATGCTGCTTAGATCCTATGAATAGCTGCTTGTGGCTATATTTATGCATATCATTACTGTCAAAATGATAATGAGGTCACATTAATACATAAAAACATCACTCCATGATGAATGCTTTTTTTGTCCTGGAATAGCAATTACAACTCTGAGTGGTATGGCCAACAAAACAAAATGGTTAATGACCAAAGAAATTGGAAGTTTTGGTGGATGAACATGTTGTCATGATGTTCATTCTGTTTCCTCATATTGTTGTATTTCTTCAGTTTGAGGAATGAAGTAGTATTGGAGCACCAGCCTTCTGTCATCACCACAAATTTGAACAACTGCTTTGAGCTCTGGTTTCATACTGAAGGGCTTAGGGATAGAGAGTCTTTTGCAAACAAAGTGATCATGAGATCATTTTTCATAACGATACCATCACTGAAATTTGCCGCCTTGTTTGTTGCTATTGGCACCAGACCATATTCATTAAGCCAGTTGGAGCCTTCAGGAGGACCGGAGCTCCAACAGACTGAACGCATGGGCCTTGTACATGTCTGGTACATGGGCAAGGCCTCAAAAACACTTAAAATAAATTTTTATAAAGAGAGTTAGCTTAAGAAGAGTTAGGAGTGGGGAAATTTATTACAAAACGGATAAAGATTACTTGCACGGGGCAAGTCTTCTACATTTAAGCTTGGATTCAGTTTGACAACAATGAAGATGTATGTTTACTCTCTTTGTTTCTCTGTTCTGTTCAGGGATCTGTTTTATTTAGACATTTATCTGCTCTCAGTTAAGGGAAAAGGGAAATATTAATTTGGGACATCAAGACAGGTATCACATCTTTTTCATCTCTGGCAAATCCAATTGCAAGACTAAAATTCATATATATATATATAGTTTCAAGTTTTATTGTCATTTACTAGATAACAATGTGGACATCACTATCAGTAATGAAATTCTATATGTATGTATATATGTATCTATATGTATATATCTATATCTATCTATCTATCTATCTATCTATCTATCTATCTATCTATCTATCCATCTATCTATCTATCTATCTCTATCTATATATATATAAACAAAAAAGATCTATACAGCTCTCTCTCTCTCTCTCTCTCTCTCTATCTCTCTCTCTCTCTCTCTCTCTCGGGTGTATCACCTGAAATGCAAAGAGGAATTAAAGATGACAAAACAATTTTCAGTGAATTGCAAGTCAACACTGTTCTGAGCAGTTGATCTAAAACAGGGATTTCACTTGGGCTACCTGGGACACAGGGATACCTGTGTCGCTTAATGATCAGTTTATGTACGGCACAATGGGTTTGCTAATCAGATGTCAGCTAAGGATCTGTGGTGCCCTGGTGATGTGTTTTTTTTTTTTTTTGTAAAAATGTGCCCTTGAGAACACAGAGGCCCTGCTATACTGCCTGCTCAGGACCAAACCACTGAAATATCATTTTCATAAATCACTACAACAGTAAGTTCCTTTAAATTTCCAAACTTTTGGACATCAATGTATGAGTGCTTTAGGTCAGGTCCAAGTGTTAGCACCTCAGATTTGAACTCCAACATGAACCTGCTGTACTCAGTCAAAGTATTGTAAATCACTCCACTTTCCACAACATCCCTGGCCTGCAGCACAGCTGCCAACCTGATCCACTGAAATAAAAACTTATGTAACAGGATCCATTAACTAATCCTGACCAAACCAGTTGTTGGCATGCCTTGGCACCGGGTTGCTGACACCCTGTGATGGACGTGGTGGGCATGTCAGGGCTGAGTTATGTGCTAGCAAGGCACCAGTGAAAATGTAGGGTGAGCATGTACAGAGGGCTGTTGACTAAGAGACGGGATATTGATGCAGGGCTGTTCCTTGTCTGGCATTATCCTCTGCTTTATCATTACCCATACATTCATAGCTCTGTCATGATGCTGTCACATGCACATATATCATTGTGTTTTATTTGCTCCTCAGCTGAAAATGTGAAATTGCCCATACAATGTGAAAAAGAGCTGACAGGTTGAAGCTGTCAAAATATATACCAAACTGTATTTCTTAAGTTAATCATACACAAAATGAATGACAGATGCAGAGAAGGAATATCTTACTTACTAAATATCACACATATACACACACACAACCTAAGCATCTGAAAACACACAGAATTCCGAATACCGTGATGAAAATCTGAACTGGGGTGCAGTTGTCACTGCAGCCATTCATATTGTAAAGAAGATAATTAATGCTCAGTTCAGATGTCTACTCTAAATTTATATTTTTTCAGAATGGATCTCCAAGTTATCTTTGTTCATATTTTCTGTTTTGCAATTTGCATGTTTTTTTAAATTAAACATTTTCAAATAAAATTTAAAAGGTTTAATGGAGCCTCCCCCACTGTGCATGAATTAGCCTTCATCTCATATTACAGGTGAACGCCAGCAACAGAGTCTCATTCAATTATTAGAGGACTGTATGCACCAGACTGGATTCTTGGGGAGGACCAAGTATCTTGGCCTCTCCATTACGGGGAAGAATGTCTTGACATCTTAGGACCAAGCGTTTTGATAGAATCAGGCACCAAGCAGACACAGCCATAGGCCAGAGCTGTCTGCAGAGCTGGTCAACACTCAGCCTCACAGACCTATCAACCTGTTTGTCCCACACAACCAGGAATCACCAGCCCTACATTCAAACTCCCTTAAGCCAAACACTGTCAGTGACGGTAAATGTCACCTGGGGCTCTGTGACAAGAGCGTCAAATACTGAATGTAACCTGCACCTAAATTCAGTAAAACACAAAAACAGATTATAATTGTGACCTTATTGTGCTGTCATTTACCAAAACATATGCAGGCAAGAACAATAGGTCATTCTCTTTGTTCATATCTAAAATGCCTCATCCAACCTCTCTCTCTCTCTCTCTCTCTCTCTCTCTGTCTCTCTCCGAAAAAAGGGGAAAAAACATATATACACTACATAAGACACGCTCTCCAGGGAGTCAGGTTAATAGAATCAGCATGGCCAGGGACGATGTAGGGGCGGGCAGTGTGAGGGCTCTCAGCGAATGAAGGGCCCTTTTGGCAGGCTGCAGTGGTTTTAGCTGGAGCAGCAGATTTCTTTGAGGCTCCGGCACCTTTACAACAGCCACGTTACAACGCAGGCCACCATGCATTAAGAATACTGCAGCACAAGTGCATTAGTGGGTGCCACCCACGGATGAGTCTGCGCTCTCTCGTTAATATTGGGCCGAATGGTGCTTTTTTGATTTTATTTTCATTTTTTTTTCTCTTCCACGTTCTCTCTGAACCAGATTAGGATCGATCGTCATGCTGGGGCACATGAGCATTGAACAGTGCACCACACAAATGCGCCACTGTGCCTTCAAGAGGGGATCTGAGTGGCTAAATAGAATGATTTGCCCTTAGATGTCAAATTTCGTCTAAGACTGGGATGTCAATACCAATTAGATTGTCTCTCCAGTCGTTGTAGTGACTTGAGGTCTCCTGCTCCCCTCTTCCTCCCCCGGTTCCTTTTATTTGTGTTTGCATTTGGCAGGCCTGAGTGGTGATCTCTGTAAAGGGAGAAAAAAACTTCAGTACCAAATCAGTTTTATGATGGCCACCGAGAAGGCATTAGACTAACTCCATTAGATCTTGTATGGGGCGAGGGGTGGGGGTGTGTGCGTGTGGTGGAGGGATGGGGGGCAGTTAGAGAGGCCAATGAGAGAAGAAGGCTGAGCAGAACAGGGTCTTACAGAGTCCTCTGGCATCTGCCGAAAGGTCAGCATCAGCCAGTTAAAAGATCTGCTGAGAGAGAGAGAGAGAGAGAGAGAGAGAGAGAAAGAACAGATAATATTAATAAGGCATAAACAAAAATGAGGAGGGGCGTGGGGGAGTAGAAAATGAATATACAACCAAATATAATCAGGAAGTGGTGGGCTGCGGTGGGATCTGTCTTCCGCCTGCAGTAGCAGCAGAGACTAATGTGATAACATAACAAGACATGTGGACAAAGCCATGAAGCAAGCAGTAGATCATTCAAAATTGTAGTAACATGTAGACAGATATCACACCCTGAGAATGAGGATCTCTCATTCTGAATTCCAGAACACAGGTCAAGCGCATGCTAGATTTGGAGAATTTTCTATATTAAGAATCTACAAGACATGCATTATGGGATAAATGCAATAAATGTGAAACAATAGCACAAGAGATCAGATTTATACACTCAACAAATGCTTCAAACATGAACACTCTCAACTGTCATGTCTGCCTTAAACCAAATAACCAAATTTTGTGCTTGATGGCACAACAGAGTGAAACCAAATTGGATGTGATTTTAATCTACTCCTTTTGTTCTTGATATTAAATAACTTGACATCTGTTTTTCCTGTTGTTTGTCATTTTTCATAATCTAAATGTAAAATCACATCAATGGTAAAAAAAAAAGGCATGGTGACTCTTGAATGCTAACTATGCTTGGATATAGGTGGGTTAATGTGTGCGCTTAAGACATTTTTGTGAGGTTTACAAAAGAAAAAGAAGGAAAGAAAGGCCTGTGTATCCAACGTAAAGGAGAGATCCTAAAAATGAACCTTTTAGAGACCTTCTGGAGAACTTTCTTATAAGATGTCAAACCACCTACTGCAATAAATAAAATAAATGCCATTTGTGCACATATAAAACTGTTGATGGTAGCTATAACAACTATATAACAATGCCTGAATGATATTAAAATGGGGCACACTCTGTTTTATGCGTTCTGTTTCATATGTACAAGAAATTATAATGACAAAGGATAAAATGTCCAGTATAGTTATTAGCATCTATTTTTGCTTTTCTCTCACCTTGTGAAATCTCTCTGCTTTCTGCCCTTTCATTCTCAGATATAATCACCTGTCCCACCAATAAACTAGACACAGTCTTTTTGAAACTTAACTAGAAACTTACCTCTTTCTCCTTTGACTTTGACATGTTAATAGTAATGTCAACAAAATACATTATGAAAAAAAAACAGAAGTACATTTGAACAATGGAAGTTGGTAAGCAAGGTTAAGAAATATGAAATGTTCTTAAACAGAAAAAGAGTGACATCTATGTCCATAGACTCCTATTTCCAAGCATGTTTGCTTAAAATGTTTCCAAGTGTCACATTATTGCTTGTAATCAGATCTAATCTCTGAGTCAAGGGTACGAATGTTGTATTTATTTGCGAAAATGTAATCTTTATTGGTGTTTTATTTTCCTCAAAAACAAATGATTACTGGTTGAAAGAAGATGGTCATAACCTTTTTACAAAGCTCTGTCCCTCTGCCTGCAATCAATCTATAAAAAGAAAAAAGAAAAAAAAAAGATGGACAAAAGTGAGATTTGGCTTCCATGAAGGATTAGTTGTAATGCAATGATGTATTTTCAGCATGATTACTGTATTCCTGTTCTGTCCCTTTTCAACATTTAAGCTACTGTCATTGTTGGTTTCATAGGACTCTCCCGTATTCTGTGCTTTGGTTTGTTATTCTTCTGAACTTAACCAGTCATTAGTGTCTGAAATATCTGTCTGGGTGCATATATGACTGGATAGCCATTCATCGAGTTCCAATCCCTGTAACAGGAAGCAGCTCTAGGGGGGCATCAACACCAGATCATTGAGGAGCAGAAATACATCTCCTGGTCCAATGAGTCCCTGTTCCTGTAGCATCATGCTGATAAACCCAGTGTGTCCATAGATAAATCTGGCCCAGCTTCAAAAGTATTGGCTGGTAATGGAGGAGTAATGGTGGTGAGGAGAATCTGAACATTTTTGCTAAACAGATGCATCCTTTAATGGTGACAATTTGCCCATCATCACATGGTTATTGGGCAGTGACACTTTACCATGTGACAACACAGTTTGGTTCTTGGAACACGATAATAAGTGCACTGTACTTGAATGGATTACGCTGTCTCAAAATCCGACATTTTGTGGAATTAGGAATTCTGCAATGAGGAATTCTGGCTATTCTAGAGGTGAAAGGGTTTTACACATGAATAAATGGACTTAATATAATATCCACTGAATGACAGTCATACTTTGAACTTGTTTGTGTACTGTGTTTTTGAAACCAAGGACACAGCTGTAATCATTTTGCTGGGAATAAATGGGCCATGAAAAGCATTCCTTTACCTCCACTAAAACTGCACGCAAATACAACTAGATTTTTATGGTTTGTGCATGTACCTGATGTACGTGTTTTGTTCTTGATGTTGTTGATTTGTTTCATTTTGTTTTGTTTTTTGTATTTTCTACATAAATAAGCTAGTTAAAACTTGTAAGGATTGAGTAAAAACAGCCATCTATTGGGTTATCCCAGTTAAAATGAAGCAGATTTCTTCAGGAACTAAATTACCTTGAAAATCTGTCAGAGGTCTTGACAGGAGAAGAAATTCTGCCAAAGCTGAGAGAAAACGCAGGCTGGAAAAATGTTTAATACACTATAGGCCTGTCAAGCAAACTCTCACTGACTATATCCAAATTGTTGGACTTGCTGAACGCAGTTACTTTTAAAAAAAAAAAAAAAACTATTGAGGACAGTAAGAACAACTCAGTGGTCCTTTTTTACATTCATTCTCTCTTTTGGCAGTCTTTAATCCAAATCAGTCTTCTCAGTTTCATTCTCTCTCCATCTAAATCTTGTCTTGACTACATTCAGGAGAAAAAAATGTAACATATCATATCTGTCTCTGCTTATAGTACTTTAACAGCGTAGCCCATGACACCACCAGCTGCATGTATGTTGCAGGTACCTGTGGTCACTTCTCCAGTTACTTTTGCATTTAAGCCAGATAGTGTTGACACAGAGATAGACAGTCTCTTGGGTCCTTCTTGATCAGAGCCAAAAGTGTGTTGGGCCCATAGTAGTTTTGTGAAAGGCTTACCCCTGTTTTTTGTTTGCACACTCTGTTTAGATTACCAAGAAAAGTATTGCTGATATTGTAAGTGCTGATTGCCTCTTCTATAAATACCAGAAGTGAGCAAAGTTATCCATACTTTTACTTATTGTAATATATTGCTTGATTCTCAGCGGTATTGCATATGCACAGACCATTTGATGAAAGCATCAAGGTCTCGTATGGTTAGCCTGGAATTTGCATCTAATTAAATAGTTTGGGCAAATATTAAAAAGATATTTTAAGTTTGATGGCATTACATATCCGGTCTTAGTGCATTGTACTGTTTTGATTGCATCTCTGTTTTCATGAATGCATTTAAGTTACAGAATAGATTTATATCACTTTTTAGCTAAGACCCTATCCCCTCAAGGGAAGATGCTGCTTGCTTGAAAATCAACTGTGGATAAATTTCCACACTTTTAAACTTGGCATGGCTTCTTCATTACATTTTGAAATTTTTCTTTGGATCAGACTAAAGTACTTCTAAGTATTTCATCATGGATAATGAAAGTTGGCAAATCTTATGTGACTAAGTGATGAAAAAAGCAAGTAGAATTCAGTTATTGGTGTGTTGTAACCCATTGTTTTGTTCGTTGCTTCTTTAACAGTTTTCTATTTTTGCCTTGACCTAGCCACTGGTTTAGCTCTCCAATATGGTGTGTATATATGTGTATTGTATATATATACAGTATGTGTGTGTGTGTGTGTGTGTGTGTGTGTGCGTGTGTAACTGTTCAAGTTGAATGACAGTTTATGCTCTATTTTAACAATTTTCAATTTGTGCATGTGCATAGCTTGTTGCACTCAGTTTAAACTCTTTGTATTTGGAAAACTAGTGATAATGAAACTAGTCTCATGTATTTTAAGGAAAATTCTATGTCAGCATCAAATTTGGGTCCTCACTTGGAATTTCAAAACATTGAATTATGTGTGGATATCTGTATGGAGATATTCAAAAACAGTTTCTTTCACAAATTCTTGGCCACCCATATCCAACTAATGATTCTTTCCATAGCATTCCCCATGGAGAGTTTGCTTCTGCTGGCCGATTTACATCAGCTTCTGATATCCAACTGTGTTATTTCATACATATCAGCTAAATGGTCATAGTGATTGTAGATCTGTTTTTCTGGACTTCATCAAATCTTGTCCATATCCACTCCTCACTTTTGGAACAGAAGCTGCCAACAACAAATTCCTCCACTCATCCCTTCTCTACATAAAATTAATTGTTCAATGCCTTTGAAGTCCATTGCCCAATGAACATCATACAGGCAATCCTTTCTTCCTCCCCTGAAACATGGTATAGATGCTGATGATTTCAGAACGCTTAAAACACTGAAAACATTTCCAAGCCCAGATGTTAGCTTCCCGTCCCTGAAGCTAAAGACAACCAGAGACTGTGGATGTGCATTAATGAGGCTGCAAATCCATCTTTGAATGTGATGGAAAGGCATACAGGGCGTGATAAGAAATAGCACATCCAGATACTCACCCGGTCACATCTGGTTACAATAGTACAAGCCCTGCCACCTCGGTTAGGCAGACACATGGCTAAAGTTAAAGCCCTTTCTGTTGAGAAAAGCACTTAAGCAAATCCCAAATCCTCAATTGTTCTGCACAGAAGTTGCAGGTTTAAATTAATTTTTGATGGCTGAACAAAACACATAAGATAACAATAAAACAATGAAATTAATAGTTTGATACAAATTGCTGCATAATAACTTCATACACACAAGTATAATACAGAAGCTATCCAACATGTTCTGGCCTTGATGTTATGAGAAATTTAGGTTGTTCTTCCTCAAAAGAATTAATGGCTTCTATAATTCTCTTCCATTTTTGCAAGTTTGATTTTATCGGGTCATACGGGTTATTTCAAAGAATGCCTCTACCAGATTGTAGACCTGTGGTGAGTCTTTCCAGTGAAGCTGATTTATTATTCAAATTGTTCTCCTAAAATGGAACTTAACTGTCTGCCATCCCAAACAATGCTAGCAATTCCAGCTTCTATCATCTATTGGAAACAGTTAAGCAATGAGCTAGATTTTTTGATAGTAGGTTTGGATGTTTGGTTCAGACTAGACTCTTAATAAGCTAGTCAGTGCTTTGTTCCAGAGTGCTTGTAATTAGTCTGCAAAGCATAGAATGGTCTGCAATTCAACCACCCCCCCCCCCCTCCCGCCCCTCCAACAAAGTTTCATGATGGCAAACTGCCAGTAAGCTCTTTCATGGTTCTTTTTAAGTAAATTCAAAGTGTTTAGACAATGGATTACACCAAAAATTAACACTCTCTTAAGGCAGAACAGACATGGTTGTTTACAGTAGGAGGAAAACATTCTGGTTGTTCAAGTAAAGCTTCTTGTATTTTGCCTAATTTTAGCCAAATGTGACCAGCATTCATCTGTAAAAGCATACTTACTAGTCTTTGATAACAAACTAAAATAATTATCTAATATCAATAAAATCATATTCTCACTCAGCAATGTCTGTCAGAAACTTTGTAACCTCCTTGTCTTGAGCCAATGTGATATGCTCACTGGCAATCTCACGATGATATTTTAAGCAAAGGTATATAATACCGCATGAAAATCTCTTTAGCCAAAACAATATTCCAAATCTCGTCACTGCGCAAACTTGTTCAAGCATCTGGTATATTTAACCAATCTATAAGCAGACATGTATGGCTATGACATGTATAATGCAAAGAAAACCTTCAGGTATCTCATGCAATAAAATTAGTCAAAACAAATACCTCCTACATAAGACAAAAAAGGCCAAGAGCCAACAATATTTCTGATGATGGTCTGCACATCTATAAGGCGAGCAACATAATTACATTAAGCTCCATGGTTCATACTTCACTAGGAGGAGTTGAGGGAAAAAGTCAGGTTGAATGGAAATGTAAGGATTGCACGGAATGCTCCGTTGTGAACTGTGCATGAACCACTGAACCCCAATCTCCACCTGACAAATCTGTTCTTCAGCTCTGACATATTGCCATAAAGAACTAGTTGCCATCATACTGGAATGCAATCTACAGATTAGAGCTGCCTTTCCATGGGCTTCACAAATAAATATGTCTTAGAATATGAGCCACGAAGTAGAAATATAGCAGATCAGTTACAGAGGAATTCCACTCCATGCACTGCACACACTTAGTGTTACATAATGTTTGTGTACTCTAAACTGCACTGTTCATTTCAGTGATATCCACCCTGAAGCATGACATTACAATGAGTGTCATGCGGAGGCTGCTCTTGCATGTCTACATGTGCCAATATTTAATTAGTCTGTGACCTTATTTGCAATGAATAAAATACATTTTAAGTGTATGTTCTGTGCATATTGTCTTTTCAACTAAGCATGAGTTCAAAACAAGCTTTTAAGAGAAATTGGAGGTGCACCAACAGATGAAGGTAAGGCAAAGGAGCAGTGTAAGCTGTTTGTAGATTATAAATTAAGTTCATTAATATTGCTCAACAATGCCTCTTTAAAACCCAAAAAGCTGACCAAACAAGAGTTCAGACTCAGTATTTTTAAGATTTGAACATACCTTCATTTAAAACCAAGAACTAACAACACTTGATCTGTGAGTTACCTTCACACCACTGTACACATCTTATGAAGGAGTTTTTGTAACCTGTACAGTTTTTTTTTTTTACATTATACCTACAAGTCAGCGGTTTGTTTTGATTTTTAATCGCCCTGCAGTGACGGTGAGAAGGGTGACGAGTGACAGGACTAAGTCTTTGAGGTTTGTTTTGCGGCGCTCCCACGTGAGGGTAGCTGGGGCTTCCCTCTCTTCTCTGTCTCCAGCGTAGTAATACATTCCAGCCAACAGGAGCAGCACTGTCTGTGTCAGAAACTACTGAACAGGGTCTGCTCTAAACTGTGTCTCCCTGAGAAAAATCTCACCCCCACCCCTAAAGAGGGCTGTTCTTTCTTTGAGAGTCTTGCCAGCAATAGCAGCCGAGAATTAACTTGATTTGTTTGTGAGCCGCAGTATGTTTGCGCTGAGCCATTGCGCAGCAATTCAGCAAGCCTTTTAAAACAGCAAAGAAAAAGCTTATGGCCTAGCTTATACAGATCCTAAACATGTCAACATTAGCTAGAATCTCATATAGAGAATAATGTATTTTACAAAAAAAAAAAATCAGTTTTACTAATATACCTTTTGAGGAATGTACAAGTGCCTTCCTCCATTACCCCTTCTTTTTCTGTTTCTTGGCTTGTTTCCTACAGCTCTGGAGGGTGCAGTGGAGCCCACAGTGCCCACTGATCTTTCATCAGGCCACAGGGTGGACCAGCCTAGGCGAGGAGCAGTCTGCTTTTTTACAGTAGCTCACTGGAGCCTGCCTTTGATTGTTCTATGTTTCCTCGGATTGTTTCTGATTCAGTGAGGGTGAAGTGCCTCTCGCACTCAGGAGAGTAAGACTGAAAGGGCTCTGGACATTTAAGGAAGCACGTAACAGCCGCATACTGTTGGTAGGTGGACAATGGCATCTGAGCTTTTTGGGCAGTGTGTGTGTGTGTGTGTGTGTGTGTGTGTGTGTGTGTGAGTGTCTGTGTGCCCATATGTAGGGAGGAGGGGTCTATGGGAGGGGGGCTGATATGGGCTGTGGGTGATATATTTTGTAACTGTTTTCAATATAATGTCCCTGTAATAAGTTCTTTGATGAGTTGCCAGTCCATAGATATTAAATAGGGGAGGTGCTGGCTGTGATTTTCCTCTCTCTGTCTCTCTCTCCCTCTCAGTCTGTCTGTCTGTCTGTCTGTCTCTCTCTCTCTCTCTCGCTCGCTCTCTGTGTGCGCGTGTGTGTGTGTGTGCGTGTGTGTGTGGCTTGTATGTGTGCGTGTGCGTGTGCGTGTGCGTGTGCACACAAGCATACAAGCAGTGAACTCGCAACCATACACAGATCTTGATCTTTACTATTGATAATTGGCACAAAGCTATATCACTCTGTGTTTGTAAAGAATGTATATATGTATATATTGCATCTATGCAGCCAGCAGAATTTCTCAGTAGACATATTTTATACTGGTGAGTTAAAAGTGCAGTTTGCTCATAAATTTCAGGTTGGGCTTTGGGTATAATTTACAGTTTAGATTCTAAAAATTAGATGCTTGGTCAGGGATTGTTACAAGTATATGGAGTATATGTGTTTTACTGGTTCTCTATATACAGTTTAAAATTATTTGGCTGAGAGGTGTGTCCTGTGTAAAGTTCTATGTCATCTCATTTTAAGTGACCAAATTTCTCAGTTTGACGTGCAAGTGTGGTACAGTCCTTAAGGGAATTGGTAAAAGAAGGAAAAATCTTGACTCCTGCTCATCAGATCAATTTTCACTGAACCTTAAATATTTCATGCAGCAGATACACAGATGGGCTCAACAAATGGCAAACTTACATGTCCGTAACTCGCACCCCGCCCTTTCACCCAAAGGGACAAGCTTCAAGAATGATGTCTGGCTCATGTTTCTGGTCACACCAGCCATGTGGTTTATGTAACCTCCTGACACAGAGACACACTTGTATACAGAAACAGTAAATTTAAATGTGCTGCCGTATGATTATGTGGTTGTGGTGTCATTTTCGCCGTTAGCGCTGATTCTCATATAGTTTTTGAAATAAGCGGCGTATTTGAATTTAAGAACTGGATGTTTACAGGTAAAACAGGTCACAAAAAAGTCTGTTCAAGGTTGCCTTTTTTAGGCGTCGCTTGTTGTAGCCGAAGGGAGATCGGCCTCAAATATGCGTTTTTTATTTGTGTTTTTATGTATCGCTCCCAACACACACACACACACACACACACTATATATATATATATACACACACGCACACACACACACACACACACACACACATATATATATATATATATATATATATATATATATATATATATATATATATATATATATATTTATACACACACACACACACACACATATATATATATATGTGTGTGTGTATGTATGTATACACACACACACACACACACACACGTGTGTGTGTGTGTGTTTTAAGAAGAAGTTTTCTTTACTTCTTTTATAGCCAATGTTACTGAGTGTGATTTGTCTACGCTGTCAAGGTTATTCACACTTTTTAATGATCTGCTACAAGCAGCTGTTGTTTCACATTGTTCGTTAATGAGTGTCATAAAGCTAATCTACTAGTCGGATTACGCTAAAACTCCAGTGGTGTGATTATGACGTGGCATCATTTTCTGTACACTAAAACATGTGATTTTTTTTCTTCACTGTAAGAGTTTCGAAAGCCACCAAACATCAATCGTGTAAGGCAAGACAGTTTGCGTATCAACACCGTATGCTCTGTCTAGTTTATACTCTCGGTTATGATGCCGGTTATGAAGAATTTACTAGTGGTCGGTTATGCTATCTAAGAAAACAAATCTGTTCGTTTCGTGAAACCGTTTACTTAGACTATACAGTTAATTAACCTATGCAGTCGTTTAAAGCATAGTATTCTGTCGGACCTAACTTGAAAGACATAGCAACCCTGCAGTCACCGTCGTAAAGTGCATTTTACCAGGAGAACAGGATAAAGGAAACTAACGATATTCATTTCACATAACCTAATTCATTACTGTACCGTATCAAATTACTTTAAATAAGACCAGCTTTCGAACATTGTGGTAATCTTTCTCCTCTTGCTTTTTAAGGGTAACGAAAGAAAATAATTAAAATAATAGCTAAAATTAGAAATAAAGCGAAGACACCAAGCATTTTTGAAAATTTGTTAACTGTTAATAAACAATCCCAGCTTTATCATAGCTTTATACTTTGCACTCACTTTATAATTTTTATAATTTCATTCATGAGAGGCAGTATTGCCCATATCTTTGCGAAATGCCTAATTCTGTCAACGAGCATGCCTGTTTCCACATCACAACTGACAATTTCACTGAATTAATCCGTGGTTTTCTTCCTAATGTTTTTGTCTGCAGCACTGAGGCTGTGCATTGTCAGTCGTTGACAGGCTTCTGTTGGAAATCAGTGTTTGCTTTGTGTTCCCTTGACCTTCTGTGTTGTATTTCCTATTGGGCTTTCTTAGATGGAATACTTCCTTTTATAATTTCCTTGTTCTGTATGCAATGCCCTCTGAGAAAACATATTCTAAAATAACACAAAGGAATCCACATACACAAGTGAACGTATAAGGGAATAAATAAACAAGATGCATATATGACATGATCTAGACACATGTTTTAGCATGGCTGCATAGTCATACCTTTTACACCCATAACCTCAGTAACATAAACTGAATATACATGTAAAAAAAACTTCCACAAACTGAAACATGGAATTCATTTAGAAAATAGAGGTTCACGTGATGTTCCCAAAACACAGATAGACTAAGTCGTATCAGTAAAATATATAATTTGTAAAAGCAAAATGTATAGGTCTACAGCTAAAACAGCATGTAAACATGAGTACTTTAAATACTGTGCAACATATGCCACTGACTAAAGGTCAGGATGACAAGCTAAATATGTATATACATTTTTAAATGAGAGTCAAACTGGTTGATATCAGGACATCTCACACCAGCAGCTATGTCATGGTGGATTATGTTCATGTGGGAAATGGAATTGGCTGCCTCTGCACCAGATGCCTTGCCTGGTTAGAGTGCAATGAGGCTGTGAACCACCAACAATTCAGTGACCACGCACTGCTGAGCATCCAAGTGTTAGGTCATACCAACACTGTTTGTGTGGTATCTTCAACTAGCTGCACTAAATGTACTCAAAGAGTCAGCCATGTTTACCAGCAGAAATTTACTATGGTATCACCTTCAGTTTTTACAATGCTTAATGTACTGACTTCATGATGCTCTCAACAGGCCAGTGGTTGAGTATACACTTGGTATGTGATCTGAATCCGTGACTCCATATATGTTAATTGTCAATAAATAAAATAAACAAATCATTATTCATGTATGTGTTTGGTTGACTGTAGATTTTTATGATGCTGGGGAGTGTTGTAAGTTTAAATATAGGAGAGACATGAACAAGTAAGACCCCCCCCCCCCCCCCCCAAATATTACAACTATAGGATAAATTGTTCTCTCACTTGTTTCTGGGAAATTACCACAATAACTTTGAAATGAATTGAATCGGAGTCTGCTTCTTTTCAAGCGAAGCTTTTACAATACAAGAGCAACAACAATAATAATTATACAATAATAATAACATAACAACAACAACAACAATAATAATAATAGTAATAATAACAATAATAAAAATATTTACCGTTTAGATCTACTTGTGGGCTTAGGAATCGAAAATGCCTATATATATATATAGAGAGAGAGAGAGAGAGAGAGAGAGAGAGAGAGAGAGAGAGAGATGTTTTTCAAAATTAGGAAACACTTTGTGACCTCTTGGAGGGCAGACGGGGAATTGACATCAGGTACATGACACCAAAAAAGTTCAGTCAGAAATATTTCATGGGCATATTGTCATGACACAGCCTATGCTTTGAATAGTCAAAGGCTGTCTCAAGAAAGCCATGAGACAGACTACAATACAATGTTTGTAAACAATAATATACAAAACACCAAATACAAAAAATCAGCAATTCTAAAAAATAAATGCTCAAATTGACTCTGAGAAGAATCTTGAGAAATTCGAAGTTACTGAGAGAGAATTTTCTGTATGAATACATTTTTACTCTTGTTTTTGAGCACACTTGGGCTCACATCCCACTAGAAGCCTCAGGGTTTTGTGTTACTAGGACCTACTATTTTCTTTTTTTTCTCATATATGATCTGTAAATAAGATAATATTAGAATGAAGTATTCTATATAATTAATGCTTAAATATAAAATAATTCAAATATATTAATACATATTAAATAAATCATGAAGTGAAATAATTTGCAAACCATTGGTAAAAATGGTTAACTGGTATGCTGACAAACTGCGACTTGAGGTCTGATGCTGGTGACTGTCGAGTATTCTATTATTCGGAGGGAAATTTTAGGAAGACTATCTGTCAGTCTGTCACAATGTAACTTTCCGGTTAAACATAAAGGGTTTGTTGAGAAATTATGGTGTCTGCCCCGGAGTTGTCTTAAGACCAGTGACCCGCAACGGGCTGAAGTCCCTTAATCTCACAGCTATGACATAAAACACTCCTCTGTTTGCTTGATGGGGTGGGGACGGTACCAGCCCGGCGAAGTGAAAGCTTTGCATGCATGAGAGCAGAGCAGTGGACCGGCAAGTATGGGGAACAATGTTGCTGCTTGATAATTTCGCGCTATTTAAGTTGTTTGGTTTCTCCTCTACGCCTGGCGTTCAGTGTTCTGAAACTCTGACATGCACGCAAGAATAGCGCTGGCGCGTTTTGCTGGTCATTTTATCATGTTTAATCCGGATTTAGAGCGAAGTAGCTCACAGGTTCCAGACAACCTGGCTCCAGCAGTCAAATCTATGTGCTGTGAGACTGTTTGAGGAGAGGGACAAGTGTAAATCTTGTTGACAATCTTTATTTTTGACTTCGGGGGACATTCGCCCAAGGGGAGACGCATGGAATTATCTATTTGCTAAAAAAAGGCTACATTTGAGAAACTGGGTGCTTACGCACGTTTAAAAATATACAATTCTGTATAACCTACATCATTTTGACGCCATTTACATCCCACTCCTCATTGTTAAACTGATAGGCTATAAAAGATTTCCAGGGATGACGATGGAATAAGTCTGTTGCCTCTAAATAATTCAGTCTTTATTCATTCATTGTCTATTATTAAAACTCAAACATTCTGTCAGCTCTGCTGTGAAACTGATGAAGACGACTGATGCTGTGAAGTTTTCACTCACCTGTATGTGTTTAACGTTTTGCTTCTTAGCAAACTTTTCCCGGTATTTTTTTATTAACGAAATCAGCTGGTTGATGCTATGACATTGTTAGGACACACGAGATATCATGCCGACATACAGTCGAATTTTGAACTCAAGCTGACTGAACAACTCGTCCATTTTCAAATCATTCAACTGAGAACAGGGCACGTTAAAGAAGTTTTAACCTGTTGGAAGTTAATATGTTTGACTATATCATGTTTCGGATTGATTCACAGTTTAACAGCTAATTTTCTTCAACAAAATGATCGAATAGCCTATACCTGGTATGCGCATACATACGCGACTACTCTGCCTAAACTGCACACTAACTTTAAATAAAGTGCTTCGAATCTTCCTCTACCATGTTTGCAGTGTTCTCAGACTGTTGTGTGACTGTGTGTGTGTGTGTGTGTGTGTGTGTGAGAGAGAGAGAGAGAGAGAGAGAGAGAGACCCATTTGGAGTACGTTAGTGAAATTATGTGGGTTTGTGCCACTCTTGATTAGGGCTTGCTCCCCAAAGATGACTAGAGAGATGAGATAATGAGGTCCTGTGATAACGCGGGTCTCCTTCAAGTTTTTCCCATGGACCGGAGCTGTCGCCAGTTCACAAAACGACACTGTACATAGGCACCACGCTACTCACTTCTCATTTGGTGCACACAAAAGCTGATCCACCCCAAATCCCCACTAACAAACCAGGGGCTGGGGACAAATCATATAATGTTCAATCTTATTCATTTCGCGACTAATTAACTTGGATCCCACCTTCATCTTAAATACAGTGACCAATTAATTCGCGATATATGTCAAAGGTTCCCCGGGCCACAGTCGGTCGCCAAGAACATTTGTGAAGATCTGTGGCTTCAATATGGGCCATGGATCTTATTAGGGGATGACCCCAGTGCAGAAAGGTTATGGGCTTTTCACTGCTGTGGTCTGAAAACCAAGATGTTTCCTAATCGGATTTTAATTGGTGGGCTGAATGGTTGTGTGCGTGTGTCCTCGTGTGCGTGTAGCGCTGACCTAAACTGGTGCCGAGGATTTGTGTGTTTTGGTTAAAGTTTGTGGATGATCAAGCATAATTATTGAGATTCCCAACATCAAATCTCTTATAAGTGACACGGGAAATGTTCTTTTCGCTCTTCCTTTAGATCCATCCATCCACAACGGAAGCAGCCGTTCTCTTAAATAGACTCTATAAAGCACAAAAAACACTTGCCTATTAAAACGCAAAATACCTTTAAAGTACACTTCAAGAGACGGTCCCTTATAAATCCTCATATTCAATAGAAAGAACAACCGTGCACTGCAACTGTTCTGGTCATTTAACT
Source organism: Chanos chanos (assembly GCF_902362185.1). Lineage (NCBI taxonomy): Eukaryota > Metazoa > Chordata > Actinopteri > Gonorynchiformes > Chanidae > Chanos > Chanos chanos. The sequence continues at coordinate 39,641,251 of NC_044497.1, forward strand.
CCCTACAAAAAAATTTAAGCGTAGATGATTCAAAATATAACTTGTTGTAGCCCATACATTTTTGGTACCAAAGTTTAGGTAGGGAGATATGCTGTTATTGTCTGTGATTTTGTCTCTCCAGTCCGTATTTGGACATAACTTGTCCAAGTAAGTTCAGGCGACGTTCAGACATTCCCCCTTTGCTGCGTCCAGAACACATTTTATACAAAACATCTGTTTGAAGTTCAGCAAATGAATTCGCAAACTTTGACCGAATCTTCTTCTTCTTCTTCTTCTCTCTTTTTTTTCCGAAAGTGCCCTCCCATCTCCATCAGAATATGGTGTTTTTGGTATTGTCAACAGTATCACATATCATACCGCTGTGATCGCACAGTATGAACACAAATGAACCAAACGGGTTTATACCGAGAGTTCGATGTTAATTTAATATTTTAGTGAAATTACTTTTTAACTATTGCACTTTATAACCTGTTCACTCCAGCAGAATCAAGATACAATTTAAGGAGACAACTGGTTCTTCAGCAGTTTGCTGTGATTAACGCGTTTATTCTAACATTATTTTAACAAGTAATCATAAAAAACGTTTACACCTCTACCAATATCGGACACGTATTTTAAATGATTATTTTGAATGATATTATTCAGTCATCTCATCTCATTCATTCATTCATTCATTCAAGAATCATATATGACAGGTTACCGGTCAACGTTAATAATTTTTTTTTGAAAGACGAGGTAGTAACTTAGTAGTAATTCAAACCATGACATATTTGTGCCACAATATACACAAATAATTTTAAAAAATACATCTCATTAAGAAGAACAAATGACAAATGGAATAAATCCTCATTTTAATCAAACTCATTCAGAGGCAGTGCTTATTCCAATGAACTAAAGCTAAAATTGATTAAATAAATGAACTGCCTCTTATGTTTGTATTTTAACTGAGGTAACTGCATGAAACAGATGACTGATGCTGATGCTTGACATCACATTTCTCTCATCATTTAACTGATGTGCAAGTAACTTGATCTTTCAGAAACAGACCACCACAATGGACTCAATACTTAAATGCATAGTTTGGCTTTTCAGTAGTTGTATAGTGGCATGTCACAAAATTTCTGCTGTATGACAGCACCCGGATGCAGGGACTTATATGTACCTGTGCAGCACAAAACATACTAGCCTATCTTCTCTGAAATTCCAATGCAGCATTTCTTGAATATATGTTGATTGTTGTCAGTTATTCCTATATCTGGGGTTAATTTGTTCATATCTCATGGTTAAAGTGTTTAGTATTCAAAGACATGATGGGGGAAAATGCCTTGTCAGAACAATAACTCTGCATAGGCCTTGTCAACGATCAAAGGAGGAGATAGAGAGAGAGAGAGAGAGAGCGAGAGAGACAGACAGACAGACAGACAGACAGAGACAGGGACAGAGGCAGAGACAGAGAGAGAGAGAGAGAGAGAGATACTCCAGAAATTAATCTGTTGATTAGATAAGTGGGTTTGACACCCTCAGTGGCCACCTGAGTTCTATTTCATTTTACCTCTTTAGCTTGACCACTCTTATGTAACTCAAAAACGATCCATGGAATGAGAGTCCACTGAGTTCTCTCCCAAAATTAATGGTATCCATAACTCTATGTGCTCTATTAAACTCTATTACATACAAGCTCAGCTTGGTAACAACTAATTATGATTGGACAGACATCTACAAGTTTAAAGGGGTTTATTCAGACCTCATCAATGCGTAGCGAGCCTCAAATTATTCTACAGAAAAAAGAAACAGAAAAGAGTAATACCAGATGATTGTACTAACTATAGCATAGTTCCAAAATCTTGCAAAGAATGATTCAATGATTATGGGAGTGTGCCACGGTAGCATTGGATGGCTAACTTGGCTTTTAGAATATATGACAATGCATCTCTCAAATGTTCTTATAACATCTGCAGTAGAAAAACAGAATAAACAAAAACATCCCGTTGCAATGGCCGAGAGTTGTAACCAGTTCTGTTGTCCCAGCTAGACACTGTAGTATTGTGGATTACCTGTAAATTGTGATTTAGGATCTGCTTTCCGGTGTTTAGATAGTTTGAATCCTGCCTGAAAATCAGGCAAACCTAACCATGGGTAACCATGAGATTTACTTTGTGGAGGTTGCAATATAACTTTCCACTGATCTAAAGGCCAGATAGCTACCAGAGAAGAGAGCTAGATGAGCCAGATATTTGTTTTTTTGTTGTTTTGTTTTGTTTTGTTTTTAATGAACAATATCTCTCAGCACAACAAAGAATTTTGCAGCATGTATTCAATACCTGAAACCGTGTAAGGATCTGCTTACACTCACACTGAATGTCAGCGAATCCTGAAGGCTGCATGAAAGGCTCCTTGCAAACACTGTAAACACAGTGAATTGTAAGCTATAATTGAAATCAGCAGGCATAGATATGCAAAAAATTAACAGCTAATATGAATTTGTCAGCTAGACCAGGACTACTGTATTACTGATATGAGGCAGAAGAACCACAAATAACTCATGACTTAAAAATAGTTTGATTTTGCTTCCTAAATTCATTCAGCAAAGCAAATGTGAACAAAATAAACTAATCCAATGAAATTAACGCCAAAATCATTTTGATGCTATTTTGCTTTGATATTTATATTTTATTAATACATAAAATTTATTGTCTGTGAAATATTGGCACAGTTTCTTCAAATGGAAGCGATCTTCATTTTACTTGGTTTTAAGCCAATTTACATTGTTTTCAAAGGGAAAGGGGGATGTTCTACATTGTTTTGGGCACATACAGCATTATTCTGCATTATACATTACTTTTTGGAAGTCTTAAAATAAGTGTAGTGAATCTCAGTCTGTAATTTACAGTGGAGTTAAAGATGTAGCAGTGAGATGCCAAGCCACAAGACTTACAATGTGCTGTTACAGTTTGGCTACCAGTACCCTGACTTTAGCCCAGCAGACTAAGCCATTTGTTTATAGTGTACTCCTGACGACCCGTTTTATACGACCCGTTTTCAGATATACCTGCATGATATAGTTCCAGTCAGCATATAAGGAGCTCATTTCGTCAAGTGATGAAGACTGAATATAAAATCTAAATAGAGTATAGGATGGTTACTATCCTGGTAAAGCCTCCAATTCTTTGGGGATTTTGAGCATATTACATTATTCATGTAATATCTTGTTAAATAATGAGTTGAAGATTATACCCACTATAGAAGCACTATGGACAGTGCATCTGATTTCCTTCAAGATAGGCTTGACCACATTATTTGAGATTACATGATATATGATTATATGAATCAATAATAGGGCAGTAACTGGTCAAGACATTTGTAATGATTCAGTTGTTGGTCATGCGGCATATTTTGGAAATTTTGTTATTAGATCTTCATTCAAGAATGTTCTATACTGTTTTCTGATCAGAGTAAAAACACACAGAGGAGTGCATGTGAATACTGTCAAAAAAGTAAAATCTTTTAATTAATTTTTTCTTATAAACATGTTTGGCTCTCATGTGAAAATATATTGTAAGGGGCATGTATGTTTTCTAGTACATGCAGTAAATTGCAGGTTAGCAAGTACTGTATACACAAATATCTGTAAATGAATGAGCCAAAACATAAGATTTAAAAAACTAAATTATGTGGAGTATGTTTTTTATGGTTTCTTTTACCTGCCTAAAACAAATTGTTTTATGAGATTAGTAGACAGAGTTCTACATATGCTATAAGTCGACGCTAAGAACATATCCGCCATCTGAGTGAGTACAGTTGGTCACGAGTTGAGGAGTATTACTGCAACCACTTTCTCTCATGTCTCTTAGAGCTCAGTCCATCACTTTGAAACGCAATCAATAAACACATCCCCTAATTAACTAAAATAGTTTACATCAATGCCTGTAACAAGCTATTGCCCAAACTGATGAAAGCCTGAGTTAACTAGCATAAAATGAATCACGGGCCCATGTCATTGACAGGTAAAAAGTGACTCACTTTGTTGGTCAGCTGACTGCAGGCAGAGGGCTGTCTGAAGGTTGCCTCACTGTATCATAGGCCAGCCTTCACTCAGTTTGAGATCGGCAACATCCACAAATCAATCTTCAATTATTGATATGCATTAAATAAAGAGAATGTAGGTTGGACTAAGCACTCTTAAAGCATCTGTCATTACTATGTCTTCTGGACAAGTAGGCGGCCCGTGTGTCAATGAGGGTTTACATAGAGCTCTGTTTATACATGATCGCTTTTCGAGAAACCATAATTCACAAACCTTCCTTTATTGATCCCCAGTCTTTAATGTCTGGTTTAATACCCCTGGCTATCTATTCATTCTAAAGTCAGAGTACACTGGGGCTACTGTCCTTCCACATTCATGATCTTTAAGTGCAGTTATATTAGCAAATATTATGATGTTTTCTGTATATGACAGGCTAAGCAGTGGTAAATAAAATCTATCAGTTTATTTAACTACATACACAGTTACATAATGCTTCCGAGAAGTGATTACTTTGATTGCTAAAAGAGAACAAAAAAAAGGGTGTTCCATAGAAAATACTTTGCCAAGTTAAATTAATAATAACAACAAACATTGTAATTAAGGTATACTTTTAGCCTCTCTCTGTTTTGCTGGTATAGCTATTTGGACACCAGTGCACCAGAGTGACAACAAAGTGAAGAGTTAGAGTCCATCTTGCTAAATGTATGGCCTTTTGACTTTCATATACATTATCACTGTAGATATAAGGAACATTGACAAACCCTTCTCATCAATCAGCTCTGCTGGGTCTGGAGTTTTATGACCACTTGGAGTCCCTGAGAGCCCTAACCTTGTAAAAGTTTATATAGTGTATTGACCATTCTCTGAGGGCTCCTTAGTTAATTAAGCCAGGTGGCCACAGAGAATGAAAAAGTACTGCTGTGTCAACACTGCCTGCTATTTGGTGACACAGTTTGCTTATTTGAAATGTGTTACTAATAGGGGTGATTGTTTATAGTAGTAGCCTATAAGTATGTAATCCACAAAGACTCGATCTCACATTCACAAAGTAGGCAATGTACACTGCAGTGGTCAGGGCAAACATGCATGTTAATGAGGGTTTTTGGGGGGGGGGGGGGGGGGGGGGGGGGGGGGGGGCATCAGCTGTTGCTGATTGCGGTGGTCATATTTGGTTGTTTGATTTAACTTTTAACCTTATTAATTCGAATAGCCCAAAATTGTACACTGTCAGTGTCACATACGTAGTAGGCCTAAAGGATAAGTGCAATGAAATAAACGTAATACGAAAACTTGAAACTTTTTTTAAAATAAAACAGTTGTTTTAGTACAATTAAGGTGTCTTCTCCAGCACGAAAGGGTATCACGTTCCTTAAATAACGCTAAACGTTTCATAGTTAATGTTCATAACTGTGTAGCTTTTTTAAATGAACGACTTACATTTCAAGGCACTTCCAATATGTATCCTTTCCCTAGGTGGATACACAATGATTTAAGTCGGGAATACACTAATAAACTAGTCTGTGTTTTGATTTTTGATTGTCTGAAGTCCAACAGCTTAAAGATAACGAGAACTGTGGACTGCCATGAGAGGCCGACAGAATGACATCTGATAAATGTCTCATAGAAAGCAAAAAAAAAAAAAAAGCCTGCATGCCGCTTGTTTGGCCGACGCATCTGCTCTAAAGGTAGGTAACTCACTCATTTTTTCTTTTTTTTTTTTTCTTGCAGGAAGAGCATCTACTACATTCCTCTGTTGTTTACTTGTAAATTAATTCTACGGAGTGACTGGCGCCAGTGCGTATGCAAAACGTTTGCTAAGTGGTCAACCCGAGAGCAAAACTGATTGATCCTCTGGGACTGGATATCTACACCAGTGTACAAAAATGTGTAACTAATGTTTGTGGTATTTTGGTACTTTAATTTACACAGTTAATGGTGATAATAAACATGATATTCAGATCAAAGTCTCTATTTAAGTCACAGTGAAAGGGACTGAAAACAATCGCTAGATTTCGGTCATGTTTAAAAAGGGAGACATTCAGGTGGTAGTGGCGGAGTTAAAGGTTATGTCAAAGTGAGTTCGCAGATAACCCATCTCTCTCTCTCTCTCTCTCTCTCTCTCTCCATTGCAAACACCCTTGGATGCAGAGAGTTTATCAGAGCTTACTGGGAAATTAAATGAACTTCGTACACTGAGTCTTCGCAAGAGCAAATGAACAACATGCCATTATAAGTGTCAGTTAAGAAAGACTTAACTGAAAATTTTCCACCGATGCATTAAATGACCCATTTTGCAACAATGGCCTTGATAGTCACAGTGTACCCGTGATTCTGTCATGATAGTTATTCTGTTAACAGTATGCAAAGCCGCAACATACGCAGTCCGTTCCTGTAGTGCGTTGTATTTGATTGTAAAAGTCCAGACTTTTTCAAAACTTCTTCATTTTTCCATCAAGGCAACAATTATTACAGCTTGGATATCAGCAGCAATAATAATTACAGCTCGGAAGTAGCCTGACGTGACGCTATGCAAACGAGACAGTAGTTTCTTACGAACAAGTCTAGCGAGGCTCGGCTTAGCTCTCCTCCGCAGGGTCCCACAGACCGACCGACCGATCTCCCTTGTCCCACTGATGTTGACATATTCACACAACATTGACTGAAACAGTGCTGTTTCGCGGCAACAATACAGTTTCCAAACACCTTTTTATAAGTCTGAAGTTTTTCCCCTCCACCCGACTTGTTAAAACCACGCCTACGGAGCAACACAATTGGTCCGAAAGCGTCAAAGAACCAATCAACAGAGCCCTGCTTCTCGTAACACGCAACACATCCATACAGCTTGAATCGTATGGGGTTCAGAAGCACTAGGAATATCTTAGTGCTGAGACCTCGCCACCTCCTCGCCGTCAACGGACTCCTTTCTCCGCATACTTTATTGAAATGTGTGTGCGCGTGAAAGGCGGAGAGAAAAAGTGTGTATGTGCGTGTGAGGGTGTATGCCTCGAACAAGTAAAGACAGGGGAATTATTCTGAGCTACTGAGATATTTCAACACATCGCTTTTGTACGAAGACCGAAGGCTATCCGAGTGAACACGTTTTGGGAGGAATAAACACAGGAACATCCACGGAGTTTAGCAGCAGATTAAAAAAAATAAATAGAAACAACACCTTGGCTAAAAGGCTTTGAATTAATACAGAAGCGGACTCAAAAAAAAACATAATAACATCCGTCAAATTCTTAGGAACAATTGTAACTGAGCAGCTGCAGATATTAATGGATTGTTTTTTCTTACTTTCTGTTGTAAGCACTCTGTTGGAATAATTGACAAAAATCAAGAGAGAACGCTCGAATAAATCGTCCGATGCTTACATCTGCGTTGGATAAATTGCTTTTTTGCTGGAACTCTTAAATTGACGACACGTCTGACAAATACTAATTCCTATTAGTAATAGTATTCCTATTTAGGGCTCAGCACATCTGGAATCTGGACTTGAATGAGCTTCCTGATGAGAGATCCAGTTATACCAGGGGCAAGTATGGCATACCATCCGTTTTTACCTCACCGGGGTCCGGAGTTTGCCATGAGTGCAATGCTGGGTCACCAGCCACCCTTTTTCCCGGCCCTCGCGCTACCTCCAAACGGCTCGCTCTCCCTGCCGGGTGCACTTGGAAAGCCCATAATGGACCAACTGATTGGCGCCGCGGAGACCGGCCTGCCCTTCTCATCGCTGGGACATCAGGCTGCTGCAGCCCATCTTAGGCCTCTGAAGACGCTTGAGCCCGAGGAAGAGGTTGAAGACGATCCAAAAGTTCACCTCGAAGCGAAAGAACTTTGGGAGCTCTTCCACAAGCGAGGCACAGAAATGGTTATCACGAAATCAGGAAGGTAAATTTAATTTTTTTTAATCATTCAGAGGTACAAACTGCACAGTGCTTCATAAAGTCAAATTCACAAAAACATCTCTTTTAGACTTATTCATTTAGGTGCCTAGAAGTATGGGCCAATAACAAATTATTCATACCACACTACAGTTAATTTGGAATCTGCAGCAACACTTGTAGAGCAAGACAATCAATTTTAGATGGAGTTAACGCGTCACTATCAGCGTTATCTACATATTATCAACTTGCATGATACTTTAATCTCTCAAACGGACAAAATGTAACCCAACCCCAAACTATAAATGTTCACAGAAATTCGACCTATAGTAACAATTTAACCTGAATTTATTTTATGACTCCTGTGGTGATTGCAAAGGCATAAAATCCAGCTTGTTTGTGTGTGTATGTGTGTGTGTGTGTGTGTGTGTGTGTGTGTGTGTGTGTGTGTGTGTGTACGTCTAGGCGAGTGTGTGTGCAGGCGTGTGTGTGTGTGTGTGTGTGTGTGTGTGTGTGTGTGTGTTTACGAGAGCGAGAGAGAGAGAGAGAGAGAGAGAAAGATTATGTGTTTCAGTCCGCAATCCAGACAATTCAGGCTATCCGTATTTCGACATGGATTGCTTTTATCGATACGTTGTCTGGGCCTACCACTGAAAATAAAATAATTTCTTTGATCTCTTGTCTTTTTGCAGACGTATGTTCCCTCCGTTCAAAGTAAGATGCACTGGCTTGGACAAGAAAGCCAAATACATACTATTGATGGATATTGTTGCAGCCGACGACTGTAGATATAAATTTCACAATTCACGCTGGATGGTGGCAGGCAAGGCTGACCCTGAAATGCCAAAACGGATGTACATTCACCCCGACAGTCCGGCCACTGGCGAACAGTGGATGTCTAAAGTCGTCAACTTTCACAAACTTAAATTGACAAATAACATCTCTGACAAACACGGATTTGTAAGTGGCATCTCTTCTTCTTCTTCTTCTTCTTCTTCCTCTTCTTCTTCTTCTTCTTCCTCTTCTTCTTCTTCCTCTTCTTCTTCTTCAGTGGTTTGCATAGTAGTGGCACCGGTAGGGGTAGTGGTAGTGAAAGTAATATTTGTAGTTGTGGCTACTACTGAAGCATTTGTACCAGGTTGTAAATCTACTTACACGCGGACCTGACTAGGATCGCAATTTTTATTTAAGGACATAGATTTACAGTATTAATTACTGATCACAATTAACGCACTTTTAGATTTTGTGTTTGTGTTGTGTTTCTGTTCTTCAGTGAAGTTCAGTTGAAGCTTTTAGCTATAAACAAGAGGTTTGCATACAAAATACAATTGTATTGTATTTAAAACTAGAGAAGAAAAAATAATTCTCTTATCTTCGATATGATTTCTTATTTCAGACTATTCTGAACTCTATGCACAAATATCAGCCAAGATTTCACATCGTGAGAGCCAACGACATTCTGAAACTACCTTACAGCACATTTAGAACCTATGTATTCCCCGAAACAGATTTTATTGCAGTTACTGCATACCAGAACGACAAGGTAGGTAAAATTTCCTATACTTCTTCTCTTTTGCTCTTCTGAACTGTCTTTGAATTTTTTTGTGACCCGTGGTGAATGTATTTCACACCGTTCTTATGCGCAGCAATGAAGGCCTGTATGCTCGACACTGACTTCACAGAGTATTTCTTAGTATAGTGTGTGAACGTGAAGTGTTTATTTGTTATATTATTCAGCAGTGATGCATCGATAGTGTGTGGCCGACAACTGTACTGGACACCAGTATCGGCTCAGAATATAGTGGGGTAGACATCTGAGAAATGTGTATACTTCAGGCTATCTTAATTATATTTAAACTATCAAAATAGAGTATTTGGCAGCGTTCATTTTACACAATTTGTGGTGTGTGTGTGTGTGTGTGTTTGTGTGTGAGTGCGTGCGTGCGCGCGTGTGTGCCACATAGAGAAGAAGGAAGGGGTGATACAGGGGGGTAGTAATAGGAGTGCGAAAGAAAGCGAGGCGAAGAGGAATGATGCAAAATGAATGTTTCAGTCTGAGGCTTCGTAGATACATGACATAGTAATGTTTTCAAGGCGGAGTTACTAAAGTTGATATGAACAGTTATTAATTCAGGCACATATTTTAGACTAGTGTGTTGCAAGCCCAAAGTAAAAGACATCCCAAATAGTTTGTAATAACGCGCTGTGTGGGTGTATGTTCTCTGATTGCGCGCAAGCTTGTGCTCTGAAGGAAAAAAAGCGATGAAAGAAAGAATGAGAAAATTGTATTTGTAAATGGGAAGGTTACATCATTTTTATGAGTGGAGGAAATGGCTTCCACAGACCACCTGGGCTATGTGAAATTTGATTGGAAAAAAGGCACTGGCAAAACAAAACTCACTAGAGGCTTAATCTCTGCAAGCCATACGAAATGTGTAAGCCTATAGATTTGGTGCGTTATCAGTGATTAAACAAAACGCCATAAACAGTCACGTCGAATAATATATTTATATTTTTGCCCAAACAGAACATTCTTATATAGACCTATCCTTAGTATAATCTTGTGGCATTTAACGTGTATGAATTATTTTTATGCAATCTATGATTAAGGCTACATATGTATGTTCTGTTTGACTGTATTATTATTGTAACATATCGTTTTAGACGTAGTTAGCTGTGGAGGATGAATCACTTAGCAAACATTTATTCGTTGTCTTATTTCAGATAACACAGCTGAAAATTGATCATAATCCTTTTGCAAAAGGATTTCGAGATACAGGAAATGGAAGACGGGAAAAGAGGTAAATATAAAGAAATGAAAAGGAAAGAAAAGAAAAGTACATAAAAGAAAAGAAAAGAAAAAAAGACGAATGCAAAATGACCGAATACATCCAGTGGTGTACCTTTAAAGATTTCGTTGTTGTTTTCAGAACTGCTGACAAGTATACATTCTTAGAATTAAAAAAAAACCTTTGCTTTAAAATGTAAGTTACACTTGGACATAACATGTGGAACATAATTCATAGAAGATTTGACAGAGTTCCGTGGTCTACTTTAATCGTGCACGTTTCCATAAATTTTATGCCCAATAATACACTAACCCGATATTTCATGGCAAATTTGTGTTTTGTTTACGTTTTATTAAGTAACATTGCACTGTCCTTGAGAGATTCATATCTGTGAATTATTTCGATACTGTAGGAAACAGTTGGCCTTGCAATCCATACGATCATACGAGGACCAACAGAAAAAAGAGAACGGGACGTCAGATGACTCCTCTGGCGAACAGTCTTCTTTCAAATGTTTTCGTCAAGCCTTATCTCCTGCCGTGTCTACGGTGGGGCCGCCGAACTTGAAAGGTAACAATGCCCCGTTGTTTATCTCTGAGCATGGGAAATGAGAACAGGCTATACACATAAACCCGATTCTGAAGTCCAAGTATTGTTACATCCTCACGTCTATCGTGTCTAAGAATCCTTTTAATTAATTTCAGTAGAACTTCATTTGATTGCCTAATATGAAAACTTGTGGGCGTTGTTCAGTTTGGCTGTCAAATAGTTTGGAACATGCTTTGGAGAAGGCCTATAAGAAATCCTTGTATCCCTCAATCTAAAAGTCTTTTGTGAAGTGTTATTTCTTATTGTAAAGTTAGATATAATATCCAGTGCTGGCAAAAACGATTGGGTTAATTATTGCTGTTAAATAAATATTTTGGAATTTTTGTCAATTTACATAATGTGTACACAATAGATTAGCAAATTGTCTCGTATATTTGGTAGCAATTTCGTTTTCCCCGCGTTATTCCCAACTTGAGTCGCACACAATGTACTGTGCAGGTGCATTTCTTCATTTGACCACAATTTTCCTGAAATGGGTTTTTGTTTATTTATTTATTTATTTTGTTTAGTTTTGTTTGGGTGTGGTCTGGTTGTAGCATTTATATCGATGGTGACTTGTTGCATAGACTAACATAGTTTGGCCTTTTGTCAACAAGTAAAAATGATTCATCTTGGCTCATAAATAATTTGCTTTGGAGTCTGATCAATTAATTTTAGGCGAGGTGACTTGTTTTTGTTTTAAAAACAAAATCACATGGTTACACACAGCAACGTTAGTGCAAATCCGTAATAACTAGATCTGCAATCATCTCTCATAAACTCTTCATTTTGACAGACTTCTGTGACACTGATGAGGATAGTGACGATGACACCAAAGATGGGAACTTGAAAGAGGGGCCCGATTCAAATAAAATTTCTACCACCACAGAGGATACTAAAGACCACGAGGCGAGCCCAAGCAAATGTCATCTCTTTTCGGACAGCGATCAAGCCGTTCGAACGCGAGAGAATGCCGGGAGGACTGAAAAAAGCCAACCAGACTCGCGGCAGAGCCCGATTACCGTCATCTCCAGTACCACGCGGTCTGGAGAAGACCTCAAGAGTCCAAGCCGAGAACAGAGTAAAACTGACGAGTGTCGGTCGATAAGCAAAGACAACTATCTGCCTTTGACCGTACAGACAGACAGCAGTGCGCACCAGAGTCACTTACACAGTTTTGGATTTCCACCGGGCCTGGCAGGACAACAGTTTTTCAGTCACTTGGGTGGCGCCCATCCCTTTCTTTTACATCCAAGCCAGTTTAATATGGGAGGTGCGTTCTCAAATATGGCCGCGGGGATGGGCCCCTTATTGGCAGCTGTATCCTCCGGAGGGGTTAGCACCATGGACACGGCCAGTATGGCGTCACCTTCGCAGAGCCTGACAGGAGCCCCGGGACTACCTTTTCATCTGCAGCAACATGTCTTGGCATCACAGGTAAAACCTGATCGTCGTAATTAGCGGTGCAGGGGCCCTATTTCTGATGCTTTTGCGACATAGCTTACACGTTAAAGCAATATGTACAGCATCCACCCAATGACTTTTTTTCGTTCACTCTGAGCTATACATGTTTAAGTCACGTAGTGTTCGGCTTACCACTAATCCTTGTTACAAAGTTCATGATTTAGCCCAAATATACGAGAATATTTCTATGGTCATGGTTCTCGTAGTCTCATAGTTTTGGACTACTTCAAACATGAAAGAAGACAAGAATAAGAGGGGGGGGGATCATTTTACTCGTTCAAAAAGAGGCTAACTTGAAGGGACCACAGAGAACCTTTTGTAAGATTTAATTACTGAACTCTTTATACTAATAGCCTCGTCATGTGATTAAACAGAGGAAACGCTGAAGCAATATGTCAAGCATGTGCGGATTTGAGAACATTAATTATTTCAACACGTAAAAGAAAAAAGTCAGAATGTTAAAATGAGTGACTTAGATGGAATGGGCAGCTTGAACTTATACAAGCAGAAAATATTTGATACGTTATTTCAAATTCAAAACAAATGTGTTGTTGTGGCGTGACTTTGAACTGTTCTTGCTTAATTTTTTATGAAGACGATTTCTGGACTATGTTTGTGGGAACGTTAATGTGATCCCAAACTAATTATAATTACCTTTACTGTTAAACAGTATAGGCTACCGTATTTCATATCAAATAGCGTATCATGAACCTGTTTTATCATTTGATACCAAAATAAATATGGTTCTTCTTACGGTGTTAAGGTTCTCTTGCTGCTAAAACTGTAAATTTAGTTCTGGACTATTAACTAGTGGTCTGATCCTTTGCGATGCTGTCTAACTACTGGTATTTCTTTCTCTTCAGGGCTTGGCCATGTCCCCGTTTGGAAGCCTGTTCCCCTATCCATACACGTACATGGCAGCGGCTGCAGCTGCCTCGTCCGCAGCCTCCTCTTCAGCCCATCGGCACCCGTTTTTTAACGCAGTGCGCCCTCGGTTTAGATACAGTCCCTACTCTATACCAATGAGTGTACCAGACAGCACTTTGCTCACTACAGCAGTCCCCTCAGTGGTTAGCAACGCCATCGACCTAAAAGGAGACGGTATGGTCACGAGTCCTGTGTCGGCCTCTCTTGACTCAACCTCTGAAGTTACTAGTCGTTCCTCAACAATATCGTCCGGTTCTGTTTCTCTGTCACCCAAAACTTGCTCTGAAAAAGATTCAAGCAATGAATTACAAAGCATTCAGCGCTTGGTCAGTGGACTTGAATCCAAACAAGACAGGCCAAGAAGCGTGTCTCCCTAGGTCGCCATACCCCAGGTAGCCGCTGTTGGAGAGAAAGACCACGATGCGAATGTTTAAAACATTGATACGGATTGTGTACGACTACGCCCTTTTAATGAATGCGGGTTTACAATGAGGACCTATATGGGAAGAGGTTTGCACTTTGGTAATACATACAAACTAAACATCCGAAAACTATGTTTCTCCTCGGGTAAATGAAACCAATACAGCTGAATTCCTCTGTTATTTGAATACCACAGAAGTATTGGAAATTAACAGCTGGCAAGGATGTGATCGATACCACTGCTGCTGTTCTAAGGTTCTGGGATAACAAAATGAGATGATATAAAATGCACTCTGAATTGGTTCTTTGTTCATTTGATCTATCTCTCTCTCTTATTGAAGACTGCTGTGTTTGATTTATTTAACCTAACGTTAGTCTACTGCCATGAGGAGGCGGGCGCTTGCATGTCCTACAGAAGACCACATTTGACTCCTGACTGACATTTTATTACTATTGCCTATTTTTAAAATAGGAGATATTAAAAAAAGCTTAAAAAAAAGATCAAGTAGGAAATAAAATGAATAAAGTTGAATTGTAATTAATACTCCCCTAGTGTTGCGACATATGCAACTATGTAAAAAAAAAAAAAAAAAACTCCCTCACGAGCAGACGGTATAGTTTGAGTAAACCATTGCAGGACGATTTGCTAGAAGATTTTATTTTCATCTCAGTCCGAAAATGATAAACAAATAAATAGAGGCAATGGAAAATCTATTGGTTAACAGCCTCCGACGGTCGGAGTAACTCGAAAGGGTTTATAAACTACGTATCGCAGTGAGCACTGAGATTAATTGACGAAAGGGAATCTTAAAACACCTTATCTCGTTATGATGACACATGTAAATAGTGCTATATACAAAATATTTATGTAATTATTTCATATGAGTATTGCGTGTAAATATTTGTTTGTTGGTTTGTTTTGGGGGGATCTGACCTTAATTTATTGTTGATACACCTGTGTAAGAAGTCTGTGAGCTATTATCCTTGTTTATGACATCTACGTTTTACATCCCTTTGAATGTGGATCGTAATGCACCCAATGTACCCACGCTGCTAGAATTTCTAGCGGACACAATCATGTGCCATCCTTCCATTAACTGTTGTCTTTGTTTAGTGCTTCTGTTCAAACAAAATTTAAGTGAACAGCACATTGCACCAATAGTGAAATATAATGAGAGTTTTTTTGATTGGAAAAATGTTTTTGTGTTGACAGGGACCGCTCAACCAGAGAGGTTAAATGCAACATCTAGTTGAAATATGAAGGTTTGCTTTCGTTTGTGCTTCAGGAAGTTCTCTTTGGGTTCTGTTGCATTTACCTTCAATTTGTTTGCGACATCTATGATGTTTTCTTCAAAGTGTCAATAAAGTATTGAAATGCAGTTTTCACATGATTCATGACATAGGACAATGGTGTTTTGCGAGGCGTTTTTGACAACACAAATGTGAATGTTCATGATTCTGAACACTGAAAACTTCTGACAAAGATTACGAAAGGTCAAAAGGGTAGATATTGTTTGTATTTAAATACGATTAAGATTATGTTACCATTTTAAATAAATTAATTTGATAGACGTTTCGTGCTTCAAGTTGAACGTTTACATGTATCTGTAAGCTGTAAAACGAACCTATTAAAAACCAAAGGGGTTAGCTGCATTTGCAACATAGTACACGAATTACTCACTAGGCACGTAATTAGAGCAACATGCGAGACATCACGGAATTTCTTCTGTTTTTGTTTGTTTTTCAGCAAATTAATTCGTGATATTTGAGTGAGATTGTGCAGTTGTATATTAGCATTAATCTATTAATATACAACTGCTATATAATCGTATACAATATTTGCAAAGACGTTTACTTGTATGAACTAAGTGAAAGTCTGCTGCAGCTTCGTTATCTGAATTTGGAACCGTATCTAAGAACTCGAGAAGTCTTTAAATCCTTTTAAAATCACCTCTGGAAGAAATGAAAGCATCCACAAGGTCCGACCTGTCATACCTGGAATTCTTCCCTGGACACGCAGGAAGGGGGGGGGGGGGGCAGTGAGCTGCGAGCTTTATGGGGACCGCAGTGGAGTCAATCGACTGGCTGTTTATTTGGACCTAGGGCGACCTGAAAGAATGTAAAATAACTCGATTGCCCACTTTGTTGCGCCCAGAGTCATGCGTTTATCGACAGCATATCTTTATTTGTGTATAGTATGGTTAATAAGTAACGTTCCTGGCGCTGGAGAGTAGGGGTAAACACAACGCGAACTATCTCAATTGCTCATTGTATTGCTCACCTGGCGCCTTCGATATCTTGCCTGATTTTATTACACGACAGGCGACAGTGCGTCTGAAATAATGTTGGGAGAGTGTCCTCTGATACGTTACGCCTATCGCCACCCAAAGGAGACAGGGCAAAGTGCATTTGACAAAGCGAGATCAAGACAAAGCAGGTTACCTAGAAAGGCGGGACAGTGTCATGCTGTACTGAGAGGTGTTGTTGCTGTTCTGCTATGATTAACAAATGCTATTTAAATGTTTTATTGGACTAACCTTTCCCCTTTCTCAGTTAGCGCCACATAAACCGTTCGACAACCGCAAGTTTTCACAAAAACCTCATGAGTCACCATGCACGCTCACAAAAGGAATATAACTTCATATTCAAACGCCATAACTACAAGGTGGACTTTGCGTTCCTTGAATGAAGCTTTACCTTAATTTCTAACGAAACTAAACATAAAACAATCTCTGGCGAAGCTGACATCTGAAGAACTACTAGGCCTAAATGTAAACAGTTAAATAAAAATTGAGCCGTCACTGTGATCTTTAGCCTGCAAACAGCATAGTATTGTAAGAATACTTCTCTCATGTCGACGTTCAGCTCTTCTGTCAACAAAAACCTATCAAATCTTATTAAACAGCTGTCCGGAGAGCCACAGCTCATTATTGTTGGTAAACTAAGATTAATGTTCATACTCAGAGACCTGACGTGATTATAGGAATAAGAAAATCGAGTTTGCTGGGTTTATTCGAATTTTACACGCCTGTAATGAAGAGGACTAAGTCGTAGACAAACTTTTAGCACTCATGTCCCGATCTTGGCAGTTATGAATTCTGGTAATAACACGTAGGCCTAAATTCTGAATTCGTGTCAATACATGTGGATGTAGGATAAATCCTCATGTGTCGTGCGAAGTGCACACATCTTCCAAAGAGTACTTTCCATTATGAAGTCGCCAACGTGGACTGTCAGTGTTTGCGACTGGAACGTCTGGAAAATATTTCCATCTTATTTTGAGTTTTTATCCTAAAATACGCTTTTTTCATCCAAAATTTGTCGACATAAGTGGTACATTCGCAAAATTGATCAAAGCGTTATCCGTATATGTACTTCCCGTTAACATTTTACGATATTATAATGACATATCATAGCAAATGATTTACTGTGAGATATCCGTCGACAAGGACAAAGATCCAGGGAAAGTGGCCAACTGTTTGCCAGTGACCAACAGGAAAAGCGTTCCAACGTGCATCGTTATTCAAGTATCATTATCCAACACATGCACTGTAAAACTACAACACATCTACAGTAATAAATCGCATGGATGTGTCACATGTTGTATTTTGCCGCGTTGGGAACAACTGTATGACTACACTGAGAATTCGGTCTAAAGAGTGCATATCTATCTATCTATCTATCTATCTATCTATCTATCTTTCTATCTATCTATCCTGCTTTTCAGTGTATGTAGATGCATGCTTGTGTGTGACACACACACACACACACACACACAGAGAGAGAGAGAGAGAGAGAGAATTGTGTTTTGTTATTCTGATTCAGTCCGAGTTCGTCCATGTAGTTGGAGTGACATCTAGTGGTAAAAGCTGTGAATAATAGGCTAAATACTTTGTGACATGAGCCGTTCAGCTAAATAGCCCTGATCGATATTTTAAGAAAAGAATAACTTGGGAAGATAAGTTAACTCTAAGTAAGAAAATGATACGTTAACATTAATTAATACATTTATGTTGCCTATGACATATAGGCCTACCCAAATAACAGACGACAAGCAGTAATAGTAAATGGTAGCAGCAACATTTTACTGATGAATATATTAAGTAAGCCATGTGGAAAATTCCACATAAAGAGTGACAATCACTGAAGCTTTTAAACCATGCACAATTGTGTATTATTGCTCTTAATCTCCATCCAGTAACACCAGTATGACAAAACCTCACTGGACAGTTTCAGTGTCCTGTTTCTTCTGTGTGTATGTGTGTGTGTGTGCATGTGTGTGTGTTTCCACACCTACAGTCATTAAACCAATATCTAGTTACAGTTGCCATCTACCCACAAGACCATGAACTCTGAACTTGCACTGCACGTACATTTACAGTGACTCTCTATCTATTAGATCAGTACTTTGTTTCTTTTTGCATCACACCCTCACTTGATTCCAAACTTACTCCTCCCACATCAAAAATTCCCTTCTGAAGGAACCATAAGACTCAGATCCCTCTTTGAAGACTCTCCCCTTCTTAATACATACTCACTTATGCCATCTGATACTGATTCTTTTCTTTTCAGAGTCCTCTCTCTCTCTTTCTTAATCTACTCTCTCAACTTATCCAGCAGCTTCCACAATGATCGCAGAGATATTGATGGGCAGTGGAGAGGAGATGGAGGAAATCCAATTTGCTTACTGATCTGACTCATCATAACCTGTGCACACTGTCCTCTAGTGACCGAAAGGGCATTGTTTCATTCAAAAACTGACATGTCTCAAATCCTCATAAACTGTCTTCCACTTCACCTCCACTCAGTCTCCTACAAATGTGTACATCACTGCAGATGGTTTCATGAACAACTTTGAGCAGGTCTCCTGTAATCACTTCTTGTTCAGCCGTAGATCAGAAATGACATCTATCCAAAAATCACCTTTGCTATTGTCCCCAGCAGAAGTGTGTGGAGAATGTGGGGGGGGGGGGGGGGGGGGGGGGTAACATAATTAATCATTTTAAAGGTGAAATAAAACACCAAGGAATATCAGCAAAGGGAGCATACACAAGGTGTCTACAGCCTACAAAATATTTATAAAAGAATAAAACATTCATTAACCAGGATCTGAGACAACAAGAACACCTGACAGTGCCAAAAACAATATATACCTAAATGGATATTATGATCTCTACATAATACCTCAGAAACCCACAAAGGAAAAAGTGCAAAACCAAAATACTGTCAGAATGACCCAGCTCTCCATAGTACAGTAAACCATTAACAAAACAAAAATACACGAGGGCTCCTATCAGCACTTTCATGTTTTAACACAACTGAGTCAACAAAATGTGGAAGAAAATAGTATGACAGAGTGACAGCAGATATCTGACAGCTGGACACAATAAACAAGTCACAAAAGTTCAAAAGAGTCACAGGACATTAGGGACATTACAGAATTAGAAGACATTTTCTGTCCAACCAATGAAATTTCAAATGATCCATGCACAAAATACTAAAACATGCACTTGTGTAAATTGTATTTGTCCTGGACAAAATGCATATAGTTGTAGAAAAAAGTGGTTCTAAAATATTATTTAAAATACAAATACCTCTTGACCACCCGCTGAAATGACATCTTTCTCTTGTCCCACCTTCTTGATGACCAACTTGCATATCAAATATAATGGTTAAAATAGGTTTTAAATCTACTTTTTTTGGTATGACTTTGTTGATATATGTTGCTTGTAATTGTTAAAACAATTTGTTTAATCATCAACATATTTTAAATAATAGTAATTATGCACCGAAGTTGTACCCCACAACATGCACACAACCCTGTTACAGAAACCTATTTAGCCTGGCAGAGGAAGAGAAAAAACAGTGAGTTACATGACACAAAGGAAATTACATCATCAAGCCATTTGCTAACACCAAAGGTAAGTCCTCTCCTCTATTTCTCATATTTTTCCAATCTTTTCAGCCTTGATTGTGTCACTCTAACCAACACAACCCTGTTACTCAAATTATCAGAACAAGACAAATAAATTTCAGTTTTCTCTCTTTATTTATATAACTTTAAAGTTTGTCCTCGACCTTGACAGTAATGTTACATTCTACAGCTAGCATCTATTCCTGTGAAAAAGCTAACATTAGCATTGATTTGCAACCCTGTTACTGTTACCCTTGCAATCCTGTTGATCCTTCATCGAAAAGATATATAAAATATTATTAAACAACATTCCTGTAGTCTTGAGTATTTATTTGTCAAATCTATGTCACGATCCAGTCAAAAGTAATGTATCTGTTCAACCCTTTTACTTTGCGCAACCCTGTTACTCTAATTTCAACCCTGTTACCATATCATTTTTATTAAATTGACTTTCTCAGCTCATGAGGGTTTAACCCATTGTCGTTTTAATAGTTTGAATGATTCTATGCATAACGTACTTGACCAAACATTTGAAAATAAATGCTGAAATTAGTTTTAAAAAATGTGTTGGCACACAACAAATACTGTAAAACATCTCATAAAAAACATACTTTGATGCCTGAGCTGCACAAATCAAATTATTTGACGGTTTATTGCTTGTTTTTCTTAAATACATAACTGAAAATCCTAAAATACAGGGTAAATTTTTTAAAAGTGTTGATGCCTAAATTGTCCTCCAATTCTGGAGTGACTCATTACTACTATTATGAGCTGCAAAGAAGTCGCAGTAGTTAAGAAACAAACACTTTTATTACCTGTACAAAAAATGATTACAACAGACTAGCCTGTTCCAGAATAAGCATTTACAAGCATGTCTCCTTTACAAATAACACACAAAATTACCCCAAGTGATTGCACCATAGTGTGAGTAGCAGAGGCCAAGATCTCACATCAATTAAAAATTTTATTTTTTGTCTTCCCAGTTCTAGTGGATGGCATCCACTGACCAGAGACCAGTTGTTTAAAGGACATTGTTTATGATGTCAGAAAGATGACTGACTGGATGTAAAACTAATCAGAAAAATAGCCAGCTGGCAGAAAATGAAGTCACTGGTGGGTCTTGACAACAAACACATCGATACACACGCAACATGACCAGAGAGAGAGAGAGTGTGAAAGTAAACAAATAACGTTTCTGGAGTTGTGTCACAAACATTCAAGAGCATTTCTTAGGCTGAACTGTTTCATCTCCGTTAAGCCTACTATGTGACAATCATCCTGCTTGAGCTGGTCCCATTTTCAAGACAGCTTGTCTAAGACCCTTTCTCATTAAAAACTGCAGACCGGTATCTCCCCTTCTGGGCTGTGCTTCCCACAACTTACAGAGCAAATGTCTTAATGTCAATAAATCAGCCTGCAAGACAGGGCCCTCTACAGACACTGCTTTCCTAGTGTTCCCAGAGGCCCCTCATGTAGCCTGGGAAGGCTCCTTCTTCTCCATTCCGATTCCTCTAGACCCATCTGCTGCCATTTGCATGCTGAACCATCAGATGATCCCTCTGATAATTGAATTTTTCCCTGGCTTGTATCATATTTGGAAGGACATTCCCATCGAGGAGCCTGGATCAGTCTTTGCTGCATATCGCCTGTCTAGCAGTGCTCCCCAGCAGTCAGTGTGCGGCCCACTGCTCTTGTTTGTATATGCTGAGATATTGAGGTCTGCTTTCAAATCACACGTGTTGTTGTTACTGTTGCTGTTGTTGTTGTTGTTGTTATTGTTGTTGTTGTTGTTGTTATTGTTGTTGCTGTTGCTGTTGTTGCTGAAGTCAATCAGTACCATCTCTCCTCACTCTCAGATTCCAAGATCATTGCAAAGATCGCAACCTTTTAATCTTCCATATCCCTCTACATGGCAAAGCATCATCCTGCTTAAATTCACAAAACAGAGCTGATCTTGCAGTCAATGAAACATTCTCCACAGTAGGATCACCTTAATAAGTGGAAAAACCTTGTTGAAATTTTTAACCACCTGATAAGCTTCTCTGGGCAAATAGCTATTATAACCATTTGTTCCTCCATAACATCAGGAGTGTCCACACATTCCTGACCTTAAAAAGGCTTGCATTTCCCTCCCTTTATACAACTAATGCACGTAAGGCATGGAACTTATCCCACAGACTGCATTACAGTCACTTCACTCTGCAATTTTTTGGCAGCAGGAACCTGCATTTAAGTCATTTTACCAATTAACTGCATGTAAGTAAATTGTTTGTAAGTGACTCCAGACAGGAGAACCGACTAAATGAGCATGTAAAAATGTAAATGTAAAGCCAGTTATTTGAGTCCCACATTACATGAAGGACTATTACATGCAACTACAAAGTACCTCAATAAAGTTCCTCTTGTTTGTTGTCAGTGAAATTAACAGTTAATGCTAACAATATTCTGGACACATACAATAATGAAAATTACACTTCTGAGGAGGTCAGAGACACATGTTTATGTATATAAAACACATCTAACACATACACAGACAAACACATACATGCAGATAAGAATCAAACATACTCATGTGCACGCACAGTCAAGCCTGCTGTCACAAAATATGTTACATTGAGGGTGAATATTTCTACTCCCTTTCCCCTTACATTACTTCATTCCTGGGCCCAGTACATTCAAAGTGTTGAAACGTCAAATTTTTGGGTTCAGTTTGCTTTGAGTTAAGACAAGCTATATCATGTGAGAACAAAGAGAGAAAAAGACCCATAACTGTAGTTTTAACCCTCTGGAGTCTGAGGCCTGTCAGCCACTTTTGAAGTAGTTTGCCATGCCTTGACATTTTTATATATTTCACCTATCTAAAAAACATTGATCTCAAAGTGCTACATATGCTTATATTCAGCACAAACTTCGCACCAATAATCTGAGAGCAGTAAGAATTTCATTAATCTCTTTCTTGCTTAAATCAACGGTAAGCATACACACTAAACAGAAACCTATTTTCAGAGCTGCTGAGATATTGTTAAAAAAATATATTATAAGCAGTTGCTGATTACTGCAGGTCTTGTAAGGTTTTATAAACTGCTCCAGAGCCAGTTTTGTGATTTAGTTTGAAATCTGAGGATGTTTGAATAAGTGAGCGTTGCATAGAGGATCAAGATACATGAATCAGTCATACAATCATGTGGCTGTAGAAGACTTTATACTACATCCCTCCAAAATAGAATCTTCTCTTGTTTCACCTTGTTCTATAAAAACATGGCTCATCAAAAAAACCTCCTCCTGTCAGGACTTCAGCTCAATGATGATTAGTGACATAGATATGTTTATTCACATTTCTGTAGAGTGCTGAGCTGTATGTCGGTAACTAGATTTCCAGCCAAGTGGAACACATTAATTTCTCTTGTGATAATTGCTTTTAAGAAACACAGGCTCATTTTGTAGACTCACCAGTAATCATTATAGTCTATTTATTGCATTGCAGAAAGATGACTCACACTTGAGTGCACTGGCAGACAAATACCTGTTCCTGTAGTGATTCATGCACCAAATGTCTGTTCCTGCAATGCGGACATCTCCACCCCTGCTTGAGGCAAAAATAAGTTATGCAGCAGTTGGTTTTCTCTCTTTAACCAACAAAACTCGACAGGGAACAAAAACACATTCTATTTTCTGGGGCTGACTTGTAAAGGCCCAGAGAGGGTGTTTGGCAAGTGATCAAATCTCCACTCTGAAACATGTTTTAACATGATAAGGGTTAATGGACCAATCAGCTTCTCATAGTTGTGACTACAGTTCTAATAACTATGGGAAAGGACCGAGGAACTTTTTCCATTGTTATTAGAACTGTTGGAGAAGGTACCCCCTTGTTCGCACCACGCGAACTTAGAACGATCATAGTTCTTAGAACGCCGTTTTGAGGGGCTTTTTTTAGCTCCTACTAGGCGTTTTCGCACTGGAGGAACTTTTCCATTGTTATTAGAACTGTTGGAGAAAGGATCCCCTTTCTCGCGTGTTCGCACCGCAGGAATTTAGAGCGATCATAGTTCTTAGAAAGCCGTTTTGAGGAGCTTTTTTAGCTCCTACTTCAGGCTAGGTACTTTCGCAGCGCAATAGGAACCCTGGATGACGTATGTGCACGGCGATTGGTCCAGACGAAGGCATCGGGCAATTGCAACCGCCATTTTTAAAAATCCGTGTGAAATATAAAGTCTTAGAAAGTCTTAAATTTAGTTTTTGATATTCCGGTCTTAAAATGTCTGGAATTGTAGGATGGGAGGCATGCTCAGTTTTTATGTTTTATTCTACCGGTAGCCTATTTTATATCCCAAAACAATGACCATTTCCGCAACGTCCAATACGTATTTGTCTGTACCTTAAAGAAGCAGCGTACACTCCGCTTCGCTAGGTTCTTGTGTGTCCGTGATCCGTATTTTAACTTAGAATAACGTATTTATCCAGCTTACGATTGCGGCGGGGGAAAGGAAAAAAAGCACGACGCTGCGAGCAATTAAGCGTCAGGCACAGGTGCTATGCTAGCACCCGAAAAGTACAATGCCCATCGAGTCGTTCACTGCCACTGCGGTGGCAAATGCAGGGGGACATTTTTTTTCCATTGGACTGGGTCTATCGCCTTAAAGTTTTATTTTCGTCAATGAAGGCAATTGTGTTATCTAATGTGCACTGAATATTTCTGTCATTCAAATTCAATAAAACTCAGTTACTGTGTGTACTGTACTCTAGTTTGTCGATTTCTTTTGCAGCTGAAATGGTATTATTTTTTCCTTTTAGAGGTATTTAAAAGGTCGTATAAGTCATTAAATTTGTACTTAAA
Source organism: Chanos chanos (assembly GCF_902362185.1). NCBI lineage: Eukaryota > Metazoa > Chordata > Actinopteri > Gonorynchiformes > Chanidae > Chanos > Chanos chanos. The sequence goes on from NC_044497.1 coordinate 39,666,095, forward strand.
AATGTGCAGCTACTCTGGTTAGCCTTGTAAACAGCTCTTAGTGTGACGTTGCTGTATCACCGTCGGTCGGCTTACGTCACTTCAGCGTTCCTACTGGCGGTGCAAATGCAAACAGAAAAAAGCCTTAGAACGTAGGCTAATTGGTTCTAGGGGGAGCTTCCCGGGGGGAAGTTCTTCTCGAATGAGACCCTAGAACTCTTCGGTCCGAAAGTGCCTTTTGTGAAGTCTATCTAGAGCAACCTTGGAATTGTTTTTGTGTTTGTTTGTTTGTTTGTTTTGTTTTGTTTTTTAAATAAAGAACTTTACTTAAAGAATAAGGTCTAAAATAAATTTCATTGTTAGCATTAGATGCTATCAATATGGTGGCTAATGAATTAATCAATCCATCTAACTGTTCCTCAGTATTGAAATATTGTGAAGATCTGAATCATGACTTTTGGATTAATTTATGTTTCATCACTTACACTAGTACATTTTACAGGAATCTTATGAGAGTATCATTCATATGTCTCATCATTATTATTGAAAGTTAAATTAAGTGTGAAACGAAAAAGAAATTCTGAAATGGTGAAATGTTTGGGTGACGATAAGGGCATTAAAGAAATGACAATAAATACTCAGGCAATGAGTATTAATGTGTTTGACTTTATGTTTACATGAGTTGATGTCAAATGCTCAAGAGTTTGTAACTAAGCTGAAAAGATTTCATTTTAAATGATCGTATTTTAAATAATGAATTTCTAGATTTATGCACTTGTATTTCTCAAATTGCTCGAATCAGTATTCTGACATCCATCAATCCAAATTTATCTTATTCAGCTGAGTGATGTCAGTATTGGGGGGGGGGGGGGGGGGGGGGGGGGGGCATTACTGGACACCAGAAACTGGTACATGTTTTGAATGCATAGCATCAAACAAAACAAATAAAATTACATAAAATCAGATCATATATATTACAAAAAAAGAATGGTTAGCAGAAATGCTATTTTTTAACAAGGAGAATCAAAGTAAAACAAAAGGGATGCATGGTAGTAGATAAAAGTCTAACTTGAAGCAAGACCAAAAAGAAGAGTCTAGAATTTTTTCTTAAAAGTATCACCGGATTCAAATACTTTCAAATACCCCAGACAGTGCCCGAACTGACCAAGAATTGTCCCTACATATGTCTTTGTCTTGACTCTCAGAACTGTTAAAAGGTCAGAACTAGAAGATCTGAGGATTGTAGAGGATGACAATTCACAGACGTTCATAACATAAACAAGCAAAAAACATTTCTTAAGTATGTGCAAATAAAATTCCAATAATATACAGAAAGAATGTGGTGTCTACTCACCTATCGTGTCTCACAGTTCCTCTTTTAAAAGAAGAGATATTTTTAAATATATTACTGACTGATTGACTGATCGACTGACTGACCGACTGACCGACTGACCGACTGACCGACTGACTGTCTGACTGTCTGACTGACTGACTGATTGATTGATTGATTGATTGTTTGATTGATTGGTTGATTGGTGGACTGATTGATTGATTGACTGATAGCTTTAATTTGTTATTTATTTATTTATTTCTGATCAGATCAGTGTGAAGGTATCAAAGTCCCCCACATGACAATTTCTTTTATTTTTCCTGTTTTTTACCACTGTTGTTTTTGCCTTGCCCTCTCACAATCGCAACAACTATTGGATTTACCATAATATTTTGATACCACTTACTAACAATCAGTTTCAGAGATGATGATGGATTTATTCCTCAGTGTATTGTTTTTTAAATACTAGAGCAGTTGTGAAATTTGACCTATCATCTGTGATGTCCCATGTATTTCTTGCTACATCAAATTTAATTTTTCTTTAGTAACTGCCATTTGCCTGATACATCATTCACCCTGTGGTACAGTCAAGCCCTTTTGTCAGCATCACTTTGCTCAAAATGACAGTGATAGACCACAAGAAAGACATGAAACAATGGGCTCTTATTTGACCTCTTAACAGTACAAAAAGGGTCAAGGTCATGAATAGTTAACTCACTCTGGATTGTGTACGCAGTGAGTGAAATAGTAAATCCATGTTAAATAGCGGTTCCATCACCTACACTGATCTCAAGTCAATTGTACATCCTGCCATTTTTAAGATAGTTAATATAAACATGGGTATTGACAAAGGCCACTTTGAAAAGTAGATGTAAATAGGTTGGCCAAATTACCCCTCTGTCAAAATGTTCCAAAATCCCATTGTAGCCCAACACTTAACTTGATGAAGCCCCAAAGGTATTGAAACATCATCTGTTTGTTTGTCACATTAAATGTGTCTTGAGTGTATTTCAATGTGAGAGGCACTATCCCTTTTTACCCAGCATAAGTCATATCATGACTGTTTTTTTTCATTTTCGACAGCTGTAGATCCCTGCTCTGCTTAGTCAGTGTGTGATTGAAACACAAGTTTCTATCCAAGTATGTTCCCCTTTTTTCTCCAAACTCTTATGTGGTTGTAAGTTGTGTCGTGTTTCAGTCATGTCAGTCCAAACCATTTAATTGTAAAAGTATGAGGTTATTTACGTTTTCCCTCATGTGCATGACAGGAAAGGCTTAATGATTATGTAAGCCTCACAGGAATTCCTCCAGTGTTAGCTTTACTACTATGTGGATCCTTTTTAGTGATTTTGAGGCCCTGTTTTGATGATCTGATCAGTTTTATGGGACAAATCTGGAGAAGATTTTTCCGGATTGTGCATTGATACCAACTGTTTCATTGAATTACAGCTTACGTGTTTAGCAAAATTTAAATGAATAGCTGGAAGCATGTCAATAGTTGTTCAGGGTCTTCTCCTTTGTTCTCAGTTGTGCACAGTCCATGGTTGTCATCCATTCCATTATCCTAAACTTTAGCCTCTTTGTGCTAAAATTTTTCACTTTTTTCAACACTAAAATGTTACCAGTGGACAGATTTTGTTTGTATGTGCAGGGCTTTTGATTCATGTAGTCTGATGTGGAGTAGTTAATTACGCACGATATGCACAAACAACTTGATGATGAATTTTCAGGTGGTACATGCTGCTAAGAGTACACTGCATTGGGAGGGTGCATATTGCACTGTTTGAACTGCAGCAAAATGGTTCCAAGTTCCAAAATAACCAAAGTGAAAACTAAAGATTAACATTTAATGTGGATTTACAACACATTACCAAAAGTTTTGGTGGTTGGATTGAATGAATTTCAGAAATAGTTAACCCACTCTTTGACCTTCACATCGGGCCAACAAAACTAATGTACAGATGGTCACCTTAGTCATTGTCTGTTGGAGGGGTGAAGGGTTTGGAAAGAATGCAAAACATTTAAGAACTGAGTTTGTTACTGATAGTGATACTGATGAGTTAGTTATTAATGTTAGTTTTGACATATAAAAGAGAGTAAAGAGAATTATCAAAAGCTGAAGAATTTGGGCAATTCTAGTGAGGTTCTACCATAACTCTAAATCTGATCCTGTGGCCTATCACAACATCTCACCAAACTCTACCTTATCATCAGTTTTCAGCAGATTAAAATCTAACATAGCCTATCACACTTTAGTATACTATTATATGTCAGCATCATTATCATTATACAGAACAGTATCCCTCAGTATTAGCCCTGCAAACACATCTGATGATGCTGGGTTCTCATCACAGACAGTATTTCCCACAGAGAGTATTTCATGACACTCCATTTATTTTCATAGAATTTCTGTTAAACATATGTACTGTTCAAATAAAGTGTGTGCTATTTGCACTAAATGATTTTTCTCAAAACCTGGGAAAGTTTCTCACCCCTTCTGAAAGACCCATCCAGTATCTAAATGGTGCCAATTTGAACGCAAATTTTGCTTTTTCAGAAGCCTGATCAACTCTTAACTCCTTAACTACGTCAGTGGGTAATAAATAGGCAACCAAAGCATTTATGAAATGGTGGAGATATATTCCTCAGAAAATGTTTTGCATGTTTGTATGTGATTACACAAGAATCTGAAATCCTAACCTCATTACACTGCAAAAAAAAAAAATAGTGCATTCATATAACCTTGGACAGAAAGCTGATTAAAGCACAACTATTTCTTTGTGACTCAAAATGGAGGAAGCAACACCGAATGGAACTTGCAATATTTAACAAAGCCACATGATGGAGACATCACACAATATATTAGACTGGCGGTAATGGAGTCGAGTTCACAAACTGAACTATTAAGGTGGCTGTGTTAACTGTGTGTTCTACAGAGAAGGGGTCAGTGTATGTAATGACTAAGTGTAGAATGAATTGGGTTTATATGATATATGGATCCATCCTGTCTTTTACTCTGATTTAGCGTTATGCACATCTAATACAGATGAGGACTTCACAACCACTATTGGCAAACTTTTATAAGTGTAATCTTCCACATTCTGTATTCAGTATCAATTCTCCTAAGTTCATAATGGCTCTTTAGACCACAAATTTGTAGCATGCCTTTTCTGCACATTTATTCAGCCACCACAAAATGAAACCTACATGCTGTGAATTTATGAATCAACCCAAGTCAGGAACATGCTTCCATAAAATATGTGATCTTTAATGGACATGTCTCCTGTCTCTTCATCAACATCCTAAAGGTTTGTTAATGAGGCACAGTATAACAGTAGGGAGTATAACAGTATAACAGAATAACAAAAGGGAGAGTTCCATCTTTATTGTATTAGGAGATCCTCATAGAGAACCATGTGTAGACCAGAGAGGAGGTAGTAGGACACGGAGGAGAACATGGTGTTCTGTTTGTAAACTCGAATCAGCTTACACCTCATGCCCTGGAATCACTGTCAGATTCATTGGCCCAGTGTGTACACATCTCACTCAGACAAAGGGAATCCCATATAAGTTCAGAAACATTTAAGCCCACTGGGCTCCATCCAGTGTGTATGATATGGTTATATGCTTTCATATGATAATGCAAAACATTTAAGCTCTCCAACTATTCAGAGTACTGACTCAGAAATACCCCATCGCCTCTGTTTGGCATAAAAACAAGTGAACAGCTATTTTACAACATTTGAGAAAATAATTGGTAAATTAAAGTGAAAATGAACATCATGTACAGAGGTGAGACCTGGATGTGGCCCTTTGAAGATTCTAGCCAATTGTACATCTAAAGAAATTATGCTTTGGTTCCCTTTGTCACTTGTTTAGATCCCATTTTTCTGCATGGACAAGAGATTTGGAGAATTGCATATCTAGTTGCTGGCTATAGTGGTGTCACATAAGATGGAGATCCCCTAATTGGTCTGTGGTTTAATGTCATCCCTTATATGATCGGCATGGCACATCACTGTGATTATTTTACTCATTGTAATTACTCCTGGTGCAAAACCTGGTCAAGTCTAAAAAAATCTAATAGTATTGCATGTCTACATTGGTCATTTGAAAACTAAAGTAAACTAAACAACAGGGTCAGTAGTCAGATTGTGGGGGCCTTGGGAGTTAATGTCAAGTGTATAACTGGGTAGAAGAGTCTAACGTTAGTTAGAGGCCCCATCAACCACTGACTGAGAATTAACCTAATACCGTCTCATAGGTGTAAGTGGAATTGAGAATAAAAACCTAAATAAATAATACTACACTCAAAATTTCTATTCACTGTGTAACATGTAGTCTTACCTTTAATATTATCTAAGGAATAAAATGCTACTTAAAATAGTATTTAATTTTTGTAGGGGTGCCTGGATGGATTGTGAAATGTAGAAATAAAATAAATATTACTATATATATATATATATATATATATATATACATAAAGTTACAGTGCCTGGCTTCTCCAGCAGTGGTCTTGTTTATTGCTTGGTAAAATTCATTCTCTAAAACACCTATAACATCTTGCCCTTTTATATACTGATGAAAGGCCACATCACAGGTCATGGAGCAAAAAGAACCTATTCTTTCTGCCATGTTAGAGGCTGGGATACACACAGACAACAATATTTCTCTGTAGGAGATATTGTGTCCAGAGGACATAAAATGTTGCTACTTGAAGTGTAACTAAGAACATTTAGCTGGGTTTTTTTTTTTAAGTGTAAATGGTGAAAAAAAAGTGTTGTGATGTCGTGATGTATTGTTGTTTTAATGGTTCATTTTTCTAGCATTCAGATTTAGATATTGAATGACCACTGAAAACTCAGTTGTCCTCTGAAGTTCGATTGTTAAAATAAGGAAAAACATTAGTTTCAAACCGAGCCAAATAATGCAAAATCCTTTGTAGCCAGAGTCTGTGGTGGGTAGCGCCAGACGGCCATAAATTGTGGATGGCAGAAAGTTAAAGGTTGGGCAATGTGGTTCAGACCAGACTGACCCCTGGGGCAGGTGAGCCAGACATCACACAAACCCAGATTCTCACAGGACCCCCCAAATGGATGGAGACCACCAAATTTCTTCGGTATTCTTAATAGTCTGACATTAATTTTCTCTCAACGCAGTCTACATGCCTGATGTTTCTATATCTTTCTCCAGTGAAACAGCCATTGCCTTTAACAGCATAGAGAGATGGATGGTTTGGATGTTATGAATGGGTCACAGAGAGTGTAGATTGAAAAAATGACTAACCTTTCAAATGACAGTTAAACTGGGACAACTACAGTTCTATTTACACGTAAGCCATTGAGAGAAAATTCAGCAAATTAAGCACTCACCTTCTATTTGACAGTCTGTTATATTGTGTTGAATTAGTACAAAAATACTTTTAAAATGATTCATTTATTTAAGCAAAATTGTGTTGCAGATATTCACACCTGTGCACAGTACGTTGTTGTGTGGGACATTACACTACTTTTAAGTGTTATTGTTGTGTTCTGCTGCGTTTCATGAGAGAAGTGAGAGAGGGATTACTGAACAATGCTTCATGAAAAATGCTTCAAATATTTCATCTTTGTTTCCAGGCTGCTTTAAAATTTCAGTTGTGTTGAGATGAGTAAACTAAGGTGACCAGTTTCATTGTCAGTTAAGAATTTTAGATTTAATTTATGTTTGGAACAATGATCCTACTGAAAGAGTCATTTATGTCCAAGTTCCTTGATGAAGTAAAACATGGCTTTAACTTTGGAGCTGTACAAATGAGCCTCAGGGCTAGTTAATGCCAAGCATTCCAGTGACATTAAATATCTACATTTTCACAACACTGCCTCTGACATAGAACCAGAGTGTGACCATAGTAACTGGTTACAAAGCCTATAAACAAACATGTTTTTTGTTTTTAAGGAATCTCTCTGAGAGATTAATCTGTTGATGCTGGTATGATAAGAAAGATGTTGTTGTCATTGTTGTTGTTGTTTCTTTGTTTTCTTTAATCTCCAGATGTAACCATGCGATTTGGTTTTTCAGGCCCCCCATCTATGTTGGAGCAAGATGAACTTGTTTTCTCTGTGAGAGATATTCTGAGGGTATAATTTCTCTCTGTCCTACATGACATAGCTGAAGACTACACACCAGTAGAGGGCAGCATAATACAATGGTAAAAGAACCTAAACCATGAGATGAAAAGATCACTAAATTATTTAAACTGAGGTATATTGCGCTCTTCTTGGTATGTTGACATAGGAACAGAAATACCATATATAAACTCAATATCATCTTGTAGAGTTCATATTAAACCATTTCTTTTGCCACTGAATAACTATCACATGCTACTGCAATGACCATTTCTCTGTCCATATGATGTGTAGAGCTAGAGCAATGATGAAATGAGCCAAGAACTCATCTATGGTCTTTTAATGGCTCTAACCTCCATCAACATGCTTGTAACACGAGCCTCACTGGGGAGAAAGGAACACATAGGCTATGTGTATGCATATGTGCATGTGTGCATGTGTGTGTGTGTGCATGTGCGTGTGTGCATGTGTGAGCGTGTGCGTGTGCATGTATGTGTGTGTGTGTGTGTGTGTGTGTGTGTGTGTGTGTGTGTGTGTGCGGAAAGAAAAAAAGAAGGACCATAAAGACGGAATGTAGGTCTAGCCAGTGTGTGATGTGATTGTTAGCAGAAATGTGTCAACCCTGAAGTCCACCACCCCAGAGCCCTGACCATGTTGTGGAGTTGTGAGTGAGGAGCGAGGTGTGGGGGGACAGTGCTGCTGAGCGGTGCAGTGCAGCATGGCCCCAGATACCTTATCGGGTCTGTCCATAGTGGAACAAGCATACAGCCTTCAGAGGGTTGGCAGTGGCAGCAATGAGAGACCTTACGTCTGTGTGTACCCAAATCAGGCCTTGTCCTACACTCTTTAATGTCTTTGAGCCCAAAATCCAACCTTCAAAACTGCTCCTCGATAAGTCTTGACTATTTTGGTATTGAGCGAGACCGGTATGAGTAAACTGACCCAGACCTTGCTGCAAGGAGGAGTGAGGACGCATTAGCCAAAATGATAGACGAGAGTCACATCTAATCAATACTGTTAACTGTTTTTACCACTGTATGATTTATGTTACAATATCACATGTGTCTATTTAAATTAGACTTTAGTTTTCCTCTCCCTCCCTTTCCCCATAATTAACCGTTTACAAAACTGATCCTGGATCCACTGTGTCATATTGTATTTACACACTTGGTGGTCATTGAAGAAAAGAGATCTGCCGCCTTCACTAATTGGGGACATTTATTGTTTCAGTTGTTTTGTGTGTTTCTGCATTTAGTAACGAAGCAGAATCGTTCTTGACCTCCATTTTAAATACTGAAAACATTTCTTCATTTTTTTTTTCATCTCTTTATTTTTCTGGGTCTCCCTTACAGGCAGACAGACAAACATAAAATGAAATACACCATACTTTCAAACAGTAACACACCACCTTTTTCTGTCCTGCAATTTAGGTCCCCATTTCTCAGCGCTTCCCATCCTGGGTCTTGCTTCTAAATGTCTTTCATTTGGAGTCATAGATAGAATGATTCCTGAAAACCCAGTACTTTGACCACCTGGCCAGAAAGGACTCCTCACATCATCCATCCATCACCCTTGATGACTCACACAGATGCACACATGCACATAATAAGGCAGTCACACAACCTTGTAGGATAAATGCAGTCAATCCATTCACATAGAAGCATAATACTTAAAAAAAAAAAACAAAAAAAAAACAATGCACCATATGCTGATACTGAACTGATAGTTCCTGGATTATTACTTTTTTCATGAACTCAAACTTACTTCTGGGTTTGTTGTGTGATTGTTGTAAATGAAATGGACAAAGAATATGCAAGAAAACATGATCAAAATGTGAATCAAAGTAAAAAAAAAAAAAAAAGAAGAACAGGAAAGAAGGAAGAAAACACTGATTCCTCAGTTCAGTTTATTGAAAATTTGTAATTGCAAAGTGGTTTGTCAAACAAAATGTTTGTGAATTAAATTGCAAAATCAGTAACTAAATTATGTTCCTTTTTGTTGAAATATTTCTTCTGTTCGTCCTACTGTGGCCTGTGTGTTTACATTTTAAAGTACACTTTGATAGTAAATGATTCTGAGGCAATGAATGCTTTCTTTTCAAAAACAAATGTGACTCAGCAATTAAAATACAGCAGTAATGATTGTTATTAATGCTTTGTCATAATCTGATGGTGTCGTGATTTCTGTTGGCTTTTTGTATGGTGGAGACAGACCACATGGAGAGTTATGTGACTATGATGGTGAACCTCCTGCTGGAGTAAATAACTGAACGGACGTACAAGAAAATAGCCAGTGTTTGTGGTATAATTATGCCTTCAGTTAAGTTTTCTGAAGTCAGTTCAGTGAAATGTATGGTTCTAGTTTGTTCCCGTACCTAACATTCTAATCATAAGAATTATGGTTACGTAACACATTTTGGTTTGGTTTTGTTTGTTTTGTTTTAGCAATGTTTCTTTGTTTGTATTTTTCATCTTGTCTATATATGAGAGTCCTCTCTCTCTCTCTCTCTCTCTCTTTCTGCTTGCTCTGTGTGTGTGTGTGTGTGTGTGTGTGTGTGTGTATGATGTTATGTGATGTGATGTTATGTTATGTGATATTTTGTAAAAGAGTTTATTAACTTTTTTTTTCATTTTTTCATTAATAATTAATTCATTATCTCTGCTATATTTGTTTCAGTGTTACAACTGTACCAATGGTAAATATGTGACAACTCCTAAAGTATAATGTGACATTTTTTCAGGGGTTACATGTTCTAACTAAGAGTCATGTCTGTGCTTGCTGCTTATGCATTTATTGCACCATAAACTTCATTCATTTCGTTCCTGGCTTAAGTAGCAAACAGGGTAACACAAGAGATATGGTTCATTGATAACTAGAATATAAAGTTTATCGCAAATTTTAAGTTGGCTTGAAATAGCCAGGTGTATAGCATTCACAACAGTCTTTGAAACCTCCATAGTAGTAAAGGTAACATTAGTTGTAAATGTGAGTTTTTTTTAATAATAAGTAGTAAATACAATAATATATTAATAATACACTAATATCACAATTTTGTAGTAATACGGAAGAGTGACGATGTCTTGTAATTCAGAGAACTGCAGAAGTATTTATGTTTTATATCAGAAGATGAGGAGGGATGAAGAGATGCATAGAACAGTAGAAAGGATATGGTAAATTAATGGATTAGTAAATTAATGGAAATTAGTAAATTAATGGAAGGTACAGTAACAACAGGTATCACAGCAACAACTGCAATACTAGATTTATTTGTGAATACAGGCTGTTGGGTAAGATGGATAATTATAAAAGATGCATGAGTGGAAATATATGAGAAAATAGGGGTTTATGGACATTTTGTTGTAATTAGTAAGAATAGTATGTTGAGTTAGAATTGTAGAGCAGGTTGAAATGAGTAGGCCTATGTTTAACAGACCCTATAGAGCAATTTAAACAGAGTCGCAATGGTTGAAAGGATGAAAAATGGTAACATAAAAGTGTCAAGGAAGGATGGATGGAGGAATCAAGGAAGCCATGGAATAACAGAATGATAGGTAACAGAGCTTGTGAGATGCAAGGTGAGTTCATAGTGATGGTAATAATTGGAGAGGTATATTTATTTCTGAGTAATGACAGTTTGATTGTTTGTGAGAAGGAGTAAAGAAAAGATGATGGCTGATAGTTTTGAAACAATAAGCAAGAGGAGTATGTATAAAAGCGAGTTTAGAGATTTAAAAAGTGTAATTATCTAGATTGAGGTTCAAGGGGCTGAATGGAAGAAGAGGACATGAGCTACAGGTAAGGGAACCGAGTAGCTCTGTGGTAAGAGGCTCTGTGGTAATATATGCCATATTGATCTATTGATTTCTGGCAAAATATGTTCAAATCGACTTATTCATGAGGACTGAGTGGTATGAGACATTATGACATCATCAAATGCAGGTGTTAACGTCGAGGGACTTTTGATTTCTAAACTTTCCAACGATGTAAGTGTGTGGATTTTTTTTTTCTCGATATAAAAACGAAAATATCTTGTTAATGATTACGAATATCAAAAGCCCAGTCCACAACTATTGGAAGATATGTTATCTTGATATGTGATCTTGAAATCACGACGACTACGACGACGACGACGAAGACGACGACGGCGAAGAAGAAGAAGAAGAAGAAGAAATATTTAAAAGGCTTAGTTTTTATAAGCTTTTATAAGCTAACTTAATAAAAACAATTACCCGGACAGTCCACATCTTTACAACAACATCTTGCCTTCAAATTATAGAGCAAAATGTTTTAGAATCGAGGGCAAAACAATTTCAGTAACACAACGTCCCAGAAATGCACCGTTGTTTTGGGATACTTGTGCTGTACGGAGTGTTTTCTACAACGGGTATCACTGATCAAAAGGGTCGCGGAGTTTCTCTTAGTTGTGTAATGACGGAAAGTTAATTCAGCCATTTTAGTTCAGTGACCAACTCCAAAATAACTTACTCTGCAACTATATTCCAGTATTAAAATTTAACTTCATCTGATGTGATGTATTTAAGCGTATCTGATAATAGGGCTGACTTAATTTCAGAGAAGGGTATTTTGATGACATTCAAAACTGCTGATTCTGCACTCTTGTCAGATTCATAAAATTAAAGCCTTCAAAAATTTATGACAAGAAATGCCAAGCATTGTCCTAATGAATCTGTAACGAAAGTATCATTACTCCTTTTGCTGTCATCAGCAAAAAGAAACCTAATGTTTAGGTTTTTCCGATAAGAAAATGTACCAATTTCACTAACATACTGTCTTTACAGTTTCCACTGCAAATTTAGACCTCGCTGTTCAGAAAACACTGTCGGGTTGCGTCAGCTCTTGTATGATTTGGTTGTTTGGGTAAGCATTTTTCAAAACGAGCACATTCATCCCTTCCATTTTCAACTTCAAAATATTTCGTTCTGTTGCCCTTCGCTGAGTTAGGCCTGTACTACAATGTGAGTGTATCAAAATAAAGCAACCCAACACCAAGAGGTGCAGTGACAATTATAAACTACGATTTAAAAATGTTGCTTAATTGATACCTCTAGCAGTTATATCGCAAAACAAGAGTCGTTTTAGCTTGAAGTGATTACGTTCCTTTAAATAACGCTGCATTCACATTCACGAAATAAACTGTCACGCTGGAAAAGAGGAAAGAAAAATTATATTTGAGAGAGAAATGAAGTAGGCTACATTTGCTCTTGAACTCACTAACCTCATCCCTTGTTTTTACAAGCTGCAATCCAAATAATGTCGGATAAAGACGACATTGCTCTTGTTGCTCTGCATTTCCACGAAAAAAAAAGAAAAGAAAAAATGCGTGTAGATAGCTTTTTATGGACACTCACAGATACATGTTCAATACAGTGGGCATACGTACATCATATAACACTTTTTATAAAACTTCTCCACCTACCTTGACCATCGTTGTACCTCTAGCATCTTGTTCATCTGCGATTCCTGGATGTGAGATAGACTACCAGTCATGGAAATTAATGTCATATTAGCATAGATTGCTAATGTCCGTATTCACTTAAATTGATGGCTGCTACTTTTGAAGTAGTAGTTGTGCAGAGTAGCCTATCAGTGCTGCAGCTGCGATATAATTAAGTGGACGTTACAGAACACAGAACATTTGTTGCAAAAAATCAAAAACAAACAAATAAAACAACCTACAGCATTTAGCCTATATACTTACCTGCAATTGTGTGATGGGAATGGGTAATAATGAACAGTGCACGAGTTCGCATAGATTATATTGATGCAGAACATGCATCAAGAGTCTGCTAGCCCTTTCGACAATGAAGGTTTCGATGCTGAAAATCCGTTTTCCTGTTTTTTCTTTTTAATATTTATTTTATTTTCATGTTTATTTTAAAAGTATTTCAATGTATTAATCTTCATAGTCTCGTGTGGTTTTCTCGGTACACGATATGCACTGGTGATGTGTTATGCTATACAGTACATTCGATTTGTTGACTGAAGACATATTTTGAGTCACACATTTCTTTAAAGACTCTCTTGATTCTTTAAAGACGACCTATCTGTAATGAGAACATCACCTTGTGGTTTCATTCACAAGTAATTCAAGCAAAATACAGAATGACAGAACAGTGCAAGGAGTGATTTTACAAGAAAACTTCCCCGATTTATTTAACAGTAGCGATGAATTTAGGGGTGCCCATAACAGCTGTCTCTCTCCCCCCAGTGAGTTTGCTTTGTTCGGTTAAAGTGAACGCAAAAAAGGTGACGCCTGAGTATATCGGGGTTAGTCTACGACTTCAGATCCATGATAAGCACTGTATTGTTGACCCCTCGTCTACTAGTATGTGTTATCGCCATGTTACTACACTATTCACCCCTTACTCCTTATTCAGCATGCCAGTTGTTCGGTCAATGGTGAGAAAACTTACCAAATGTTATTCTGAGGCCATGACTTAATTTCTCCTCTCCCTCCTTGCGGCACACCTCTGTTATAGATCCACGTCAAACTATCTCTGTTTGGCTGTGATAATGGACTATTTTTCCTCTGAAGACATCGAAACAAGAGAGCTAATGTTTGCGGCTCCGGCAGGAGTGATACGGAGTTCATGACAAATCTCTGTTCGAGCTCAGAGCTCGGCGCCGGTGAGCTTACGATGCGTTTTTGCTGCTTTATTATTTGAAATCTACATTAGGGTGCAGTATTTTTCCTTGTAAACCCTGCTACATGTTATCAATTGCTGCATCTAGTAGTCCAGTTCATCTCGGAGAGATTGGTTGAAGTGTGACCATGTTGCGAATGCTATGCTCCGCTCAGCGTAAATTTCGTTTCATTCACTGAAGACCACACAGGTGACCTCTTTCAATGCTTTGACGAGTCAGACTTCTACAAAGAAGTGTTTTTTGATTTGTGGTGCATGCTTCAGACAAATTTACTTGTTATGAGTGAAGCTATTAATTCATCAGTCATGCGTTCTCCAATGCTTTTTTGAATGTCCTCTATTGGATCCATCTTCATAAGTAAGTCTCATTAGATGAGTCCTGGACAGACTGAAATGTAAGTCTGTAGTGTATGAGCGTGTTGCTTGGAGAGACATATTGCATCTGGATTTGAAATGACATGTCAGTGATATGTTGCCGTCTGCAACATACACTCCATCAGATCACAAATATCACAGTAGTAACACAGCTTTAAGACTGTGGTCAGCCATCTCACTTGCGGTCCGAGCAAAAAATGTGGCTAAAGCCTTGAATAAGTGGGTGGGGGCTTGCTGCTAATTGGCACGGGATTAAATAACATTTTAAAAATCTGACCAGTATAGCATTTGGCCAGAATAAAATATCCCAATAAAGCCAGCTGCTTATTCACAGAAGTTTTATTTTTGGACGTAATTTGTAGGCTTAAGGAAAGAGGATTAATTACAAGTAAACTGTAACAAAATACACTCTCTATTCTAAACTTGTGTTTTAAAATTGTCTCTGCAACACTGTGACACACAAGTTGCATTCAAGATTGTTTGTGTTGACAGAAACGCTGCAGTGAATATTGAAGCATCTCTACAGATAATATTTATTTCTTTGAAGTGACATTCATCCGGGCAGTATTGATTGGTCTCATGCCTCTTGCCACAATTATCAATTCGAGTCTGTGCCTACTCAACATGCCGGTTTACCTTGTGACCCATTCCAAGATAGCTCATGAAAACAAATTTAGACGATGCACTAGATAAGAATCACTCTCTGCTTCCTGGCTCTGTTTGTTAACAATTTTATCAATGCAATTTGTAACTAATACATTTTGCGGTCCTTGTGCTTTGCACATGGTTTGGAAATCATGTTCCTGGGGGCTTTCATCTTGAGGCTTATCTTGCTGTTTTGCGCGTTGTCACAAGTACTCCACCAAGTTGCTCACGTTAGCAGACATTAGAATTTCTCCACGAACAGCGACAAGACACTGCAAATACAACCGGCAAATGCGATAAGGCCTAATTTATCACGTTTAAAATATTTCTAAACGTTCTGGAGGCTTAACGGTAGGAAGCACTATGTTAATAAATTTAGCTATTTCAAATTGTAACTTACTTCTAAGATATGCACTGTTTTAGGTGCTAAATATCTACTATGGAGTTATCATTACGATTATAGCAATTCACCTACTAATAGATGTGAGACTGCAATGTATTGATAACTGGTGCATTTACAATAGGTCCTTCAGAAAAGCAGGATTGGATTTTTTCTAAGGCGGAGGGGGCTTTAGAGAGGGGGTGGAGATATGGAGGTGAGCTTTTCTGACGAGGACCAATGCTGTTGAGGCACAGATTCTCCACATTGCGAGTAGGCCAAACTCACTACGTTGTTCGTATCAGCGCTTCCGTTTTGCACAACGCAAGGGTTGACCAGCGGAGAGCAGCAGCAGGAGAGAGGGAGCGAGAGACACGCAAAAAGGGAGCGAGGAAAGGAAGGCGGTGACAAACCTGATCTTCTGGAGGACTACGATGGTATGCGTGTATCTCAGGGTAGGTTTACCGAAAAACTGTACCAAGATATAAAACTGACTGAGTCTTAATACGTGCCTCTCTCAAGACGAATTTTGAATGCCAAATCCTTATGCATAAATACGTATGTCGCTTGGTGGAAGGAAATTTGCTGTGGACATAGAGGAAATCCATGGATTCAAAGGAAAGAATTCTACGGGCTACAGTCTTGGAATATATGTTGCATTAAAGGGGAACTCTGAGTTCCCTTGAACGCATTTAGGAAGATTCTAACACCTGGACTTGGTTACGGACTCTTAACACAGAAAGCTTCGCAGCTGAACACAAGGTAATGCGATTTCCAGCATGCACATCTCCTCGCCTTTCCACTATTACTGGTCCGCTTTGGCCATTGTAATCGCCAGCCTTGTCCGCTCAGGGCCTCAATGTAAAATAATCACTTAATATCTCACGGCCTCCAAGCTTCAAGATTCAGATGTCATTTTATTCTTTTCATTCCGTTTGTATAAGTTTGACGACTTCAACGATATCAGCTATATAAATTCTAAAATTAACAGTCGTTGCAAAAAGCCTAAAACTAATAGTCGTTGCAGTTGTGAAAGCCATAATCAATCAAACAGTTGTTGCAGTAGCATCTCAAGACCCTGAATGTAGAATACTTTACAAGAAAACTTGAAACATTTTAATTTTATATAAATATTTGAGATGTAGTAAAGTTTTTGAAATTCTCACCTTAAAAACAGGTTTGTTTGGACGGGTAG
The DNA here is from genome assembly GCF_902362185.1 of Chanos chanos. Taxonomy (NCBI): domain Eukaryota; kingdom Metazoa; phylum Chordata; class Actinopteri; order Gonorynchiformes; family Chanidae; genus Chanos; species Chanos chanos. The sequence continues at coordinate 39,682,770 of NC_044497.1, forward strand.
GCTATTTAATGAAGAAAACTGTTTGAATGTGGACCGTTAATAATAATTATTATTATAGTTTTTGTTGCTGCTGCAAAACTGAAGCAAAATTATCTTGAAAGTTTAAGTTATCTGTGCTAACATATGCATTAGAAATTTTAATTCAGTCGATGACAAGGGGGAATGCAAAATAATGTGAACGAATGTATGTGTCTTTTTACTAAATGTAAACCACAAATGCTTTAAAATAATTGAAAGTAAGAGATTGTTAATGGGAGGCCATGACTGTGAAGTGTTCTGGCCTAAACGTTGGCGTGTTGAGTCTGCAAAACAGTTTGTCTATGCTATTGTCTCTTTCATGTAAGTTATTTAAAACACACAAAAGATTTGCTCGCGATTTTTTTCCCTTTTTTTTCTTTTTTCCTTTTTTTCCCAGTTGTTGTTACCATTAACCTATAACTCACCATAAACAAACGACACGGCCAGTCTTTCACAATGTGGTATGAAATATTACATTTAAGAATCTTTGATGTATTTCAGAGGTTTTAAAAAGTGGACACATTACGAGTTTAATCAATGGCAACCAAAGACTTGTCAGGAGGAAGAATATGATGTTGAAATGCTTTTCTCATCTTGGCCTGGCAGTTGAAGCAGTGGCGAATAGGTCCTCTGACATGGCGGACAGCAAAGAAGCGTTTGGCCTTCAAAATTCTCCAAGTGATACGGACTCGAAGGATTTACACAGCGAAAGTAAACCGGAGAAACAGAATGGAACTTCAAGCAAATCTCCGTCGTCTCAGACAACTTACATCCAACAGGTTAAAGCGACACTTTATATATGTGTGTGCGACCCTCTCTGGGCCTCCTAAGCAGACCCGTAGTAGTAATCATCTTTAGTCTTGTATTCTACCCTGCCATATGATTGAAAATGACACCTACGAATTTGGCAAGCGTATGTTATGTTTGGTAGTGTTCTCTGTCGTGTAATTATTGGCAGATTTTTTGTTTTGTTATGTTTTGTTTTGTTTTTGCTATCATACTCCGTTAATCGCAGACATAAACAACATTGTATTTGAATGTCTGAGGGTGAGGGCTTACATCACATACGTCGTGGCATATTTGTGTATTCTTATGGCCCGGTTGTCACTGAGCAGTCATTTCTTTCAGTACATTTTTCAGTCAAACACATTTCAGAATTAATTACAGTCTTCATTATAAAACACAGAATTATACATCATGGAGGATGTAGTAAGTCTACCATTTGTTTTTGTTTTTTTTAAAGATACACAATTTCATGTGTTTTCAATAGCATGCGTAGAGAAAATGACACCCTTACAAGTGCTAAAAGGCATGCCTCATTTGGAAATCTTCTTTTAAAAGGGAATGGAAGGGATAAAGGTCTACCTCCACGAACGTGAACTGTGGACAAAATTTCATGAGGTTGGGACCGAAATGATTATCACCAAAGCAGGGAGGTGAGTCCTTCGTTTTTTTATTCAGTTTGGGAGGATATTTCAGACTCTATATGGTTCTACAACACCAAGTACCTTCAACAGACTTTCCGATAAAAACCTGGTAAAATCAAATTGGACATTTGATTGTGTTTTCCTGAGGTGTTTGTCTGGACAAAGACGGATTCAAGAATATGCGAACTCACTTTATCGATATATGCAATAAATGATCATCTCTATTTCTTCATTATCTCAATTGTACATCGATGAGGTGTTTTAGGCTGTGACAGTTAATTTACAGGAGGTTTTACTATGTAGTTAAGGATCCATAGGGTCGAAAATCTTTGCGTCGTTTCAGTGCTCTTCTGGCGGAAGATTTGTAACATCCTGAACATAGTTTCTTACCATTTCACTGACCCAGAATTTATCAAGAAGACATCACAAGGCCCTCTACCGTTCTGACTCACCATTAACCCCGGGCACGCTGTTTGCAATTGTTTGCACTATCAGAGAAAAATCGTAGTCTATTTTTTGCAGTTGACCAGAAAGGGCAGTTTTTCAGCATCAAATCGATATCATCAAAGTCACGAAAACAATACAGTTTAAGGGGGGCTTGAGTGAACACTTTTTTTAATTTTACGTCACAGGGAAATGTCGCTGCCAATGCCTATCGTTCTGCTGATGCAAGCACACGGGAATATCTGTGTGTCTGATATGTATTTTGATGAGAGATAGATTAATAACATTTAAAACGCAATTCGATAGTTTGTTAAGGTCTGACCTTACTGACAACTAATATTGCACTGGGAATATTGTTCTACTGACTTACTGGCCTACTGCATTTCACTCATAATAAGCAGACTATTTTAGTTTAATACAATTACTGAGTACCGAAATAATTTTCTCACAAATCTTGTAACCATTATTTTCATTTTTCCATGCAGGAAATTTTAATGTAGAACACATCAGCAAAACTGTTTAGATTCACATAACCAGACTAGATAAATGTCTCAGTTTTTTCCATTTTCACGGAGGTGAAACGCTGATTTATATACGGGAGATCAGACTATATATATATATATAGACCCACGTCTACACATCATGCATGAACACATGCATACATAGGCCCCTCGTGCGTGCATTTGTAGATTGGAAAACGGACTCAGCCGCGTCCAAATAAGCAACTCTCGGTATGAATGTAACAGAAAGTAAGTGATCTAGTGATCTGTGTTGTTTGTTGACAAATGGTCTTGTGGGTCTCATGTAGCCTATTTATTATTAATTACGGTCCCATCTCGACAGCTTTCCAGTGAGAGCTGCCATTTTTTTCTCACGCAGCTGCATAAAGTGGCCTTTATATCCAGTTCTTTTCCCTTCAATTTCAGCGAAACTTATTTGCCATTTCTTCTCACCTCATCCGACCAATTCCCGAAGGCTTGATGTTTTTATTACTCGGGTTCAAGCCACTTGATGCTGCGTTAGAAAATAAATAAATAAATAAATAAATAAATAAAACGCTCGTATGGAGAGTAGGTTTAGAGATTAACAACTATGTAGTAACCATGGGTTTGTAGAGAGGTTATACGATGTTAGATAACAGGTAATAACAACTGATGTTTATTGTTCTTTTCATAATATTCTGCCATTTATGAAATGCTCTCTTTTGGTGTCACTTGGAGGGGGAATGTTGTTAGGCTTTTACTAGTGTAATGAATGCCAGAATACTTTGCCTTGCGCGCTCAGATGAATTTTCCTCAACGTTCAGCATTGGAAGCTATGTAGGCTATATGGATGTATATTCTGTGTCTTAGTCTAGATTAAAACACTTTCCTACCCTTTATAAACCATGTTTTCACCCTCTGTGCTGTTTTTTGACATTGTTTTTGCCACAGTCTTTGGTGAATAAAATGCATCCCGTTTGCTGCCTAAAACATGCATCTAACAAAATATCTGAAATGAAATTTCAGTATATTCAGAAGCTAGTGGCGTTCTCCGTATTTTTTTTGTCATCAACTGAAATTTGCTAGGTCTTCCAAATGTATTATTCAGTGAGTACACCTACAAGAAACGTTTTCGTCTGTGAAGTATAAGTACGCTGTCAGTGTAAGTAAGACTAAGCTCGGGATTCACACAGTGAGAAAAAATTTAATTCATCAGGAGACAAAACTAACGTAGATGCTACTGCACAGCCATATAATATGTTATTCCTAGGAATACGGTATTATTGTTTTAAATAATTGTCAACAACCAACTATGTCTGGAATCGCCGTAACGATGTTTCTACTTCATCCACAGGCGAATGTTCCCAAGCTTCAAAGTGAAGGTCACTGGACTAAATCCCAAAACGAAATACATTCTCCTGATGGATGTAGTGCCAGCAGATGACCACCGCTATAAATTCGCCGACAATAAATGGTTCGTGAGACAACAATAGCTACCTCTGTTGCAATTTTGAAAGTAATCTGTGCAACAATTAGTAACACTGTGTAGCCTAATGATATTGTTCTTAAGAAGTGATTTCATGATGCAAGAGAATGCTTTACAAGAGCGAGACTGTCAGGCTTGATGCCCTTGTGATCTAATGAATTTCGCAATAAGACTATTAGTCACATTGTTTACGTAGCTACATACTTCACAAGCGAAAACAGGCTACCAGTCAATGAAATGCCAAGTGGTTCACTAGAGAAAATACCAAACAGGTAGTTTTCTAAATCCGAGACAATGAGCACATTTATCGTTATGTACTCTATACCTTGAACGTCTGTTCGTTTATGAACAGTACTACTATTATGTATATACTCGGAGTAGTTAAGGGGAATCACTTGTGGACTGTCCCACCTGACAAGCAGCAGACAAATAAATGCCTTCCCAACGAGTGTTTGAAAAATGTATCCAAATTCGTTAAAAAAGCTCCAACTTTAACATGTGTTTTATCTGCAATTGTTACATAACGACTAGCCCTATAAATCGCACAGTGTTTACACATTCTGATTTAAAGCAAGTCAATTCTTGTTTACCCGTATTGTGGATACGCCTCAACAGGTTATATACCGAGGACAAACGTGTGACTCTTTAGAGTCTGGCGGAATTTCTTGACAAATTCTGTCCAAACAAAAGAAAAGTGGATAGATCGAATGTCGAAGCCTGCTTTCGATATGTGCTTATTGCCGGAGAATCAAAATAGGATATATTTGAACACTTATCTTAACTCACGTCTATACCTCCATCTCACTTCCCAGCAGTCAACAGGCCTGCGAACAAAAGAGCTCTGTTTCACAATGTATTGTTTATTTATAAGCTCCTAGTTGTAAACTTTTTTGAGACTTCCATTTTGTTGTCCGTGGTTGTCAGTTGCTGCATGCCAACACCACTGAAGTCGTCTTATTCGGTGCAAATGCTGGTGATTTTAGTCAACTTCTGTTTCGTCTGCTCTCAAAACTAGGAGGTCACAATCACATGTGAAAGTTTATCGAACTAAAATACCTGTAGGTTACATGTGCTAGCAGTGCAAGTCAGAGGGAAACATCCATCCTGCATAATTTCTAGAATTAAATAGCCCATAACCTGCCTCATATATCCCTGCATCATGTGAATGATTATAATTTCCATAAAATATATAACAAAAACCTATTTACAAATAGGTTTAAGATCAAATCAAAGAAACAGTGGATGAGCAGATATTTGGATACAGACTACAGGAACTGGTTGAGTATTCTAAAAAGGTTGATCACTCTGAGCTACTGTGTGCGAAATGCTGAATTTTTTTAATTTGACACAGGTCTGTGACGGGGAAAGCAGAGCCAGCAATGCCTGGGAGGCTTTACGTTCACCCCGACTCTCCGGCCACTGGCGCGCATTGGATGCGGCAGCTTGTCTCCTTCCAGAAGCTTAAACTGACAAACAACCATCTTGATCCGTTTGGGCACGTAAGTGAAAGATTATTCACTGAACTTCGTGGAATGCTTCCCAATATTGTGGATTGGAACGTCACAGGGAAATGGACTGTAGCATTTATACGTGACTTGTCAGGTGTCATCGTGCTTCTGCGAAAACAGGGAGATAGCCTACACATTTTTTTTGTAGGAGTGCCCCTCGAAGCCAGTAAATGATTATCAGTTGCTCCAGTACTTTAATGATTTTCTTTGCGATAAAGGGGAGACTTTTTGATGCCCAACGTCAGAAATCTCCAGTCGTTGTTCAACAAAATAGCGTACGATAATAGACTACTCTTTAAACAGGTGCCTATGACAAATGCCAGAGTTGTCTCAACAGAAATTAAGTACAATAGGGCCATTAAGATAACAAAACAACAGCAAATATAATTATCAGAGTCTCTGATGTGGACACAGTTCACTAGTAGATCATAAATTAAATTTCAGTAAAATAGTGTTTAGCCTAGTGTTAAGGATTAAAGGACTAAAGAACAAATTATTGAAAAGCCGTGAATTTGTTTGTAATTCCCCTTGGTGAGGTAGGCCTGCTCGACCGCAAACCATTGTTGTCCTGTACCATGGGTTTACAGCACGTCGCAGGTGTTGTGTGAAATTGGCTGTGGGCCTGTATTTTTTAAACATTCATTTACATTTACAAAGCACTATACATACACACACACACACACACACACACACATATACATAAGAAGCTAAACGTTCTCAACAGGATGATTCTTGAACCTAAATTATATATATATATATATATATATATATACTTTTTTTTAATAGTTGATAAAACGATTAAGTTGATATAACCACTTTTTGGTTATAAGAATCAGTTCTACTCCATCATTTATCATAGGCCTTCCTGTTAAAATTACTGTATCCATTCTTCAATCTTTAACTGCAAGGATGTTTACTATTCTACAGTCATAACCAATGGCCTCAGCTCATGCAGCTATAGGTCATATGGAAGGATCTGGTTATGTTTGATTTGTTGATTTATTTTGGAGCAAGTTGGGTTATTTACATTGCTAACTACATAGCTCAATTTGATGAGCTGAAACAACCTGCAGCTGTTTTTAGCCTGCTGGCTGAATGTTGCCTCAAAGATCTGGACTTGTTCAAATCTGTGTTGCTTTAACTTTCTTCAACGATGACCAAGAGGCTACAATTCAGCGCCCCGTGTTACTATTAAGTCACTATTTCATGTGATCATAAGATTCTGTTGGCTTTACTTCAAAATTAATCTATTTATTGTGCTTCCAAACCTCAGCTGGCAGAAAGAAATTGGAGCCCAGATGGAATGTGATCAGTGTTTAAATTTTTTGGCCAAAACTTATTTTTGATTGGTTGCAGTGGTTGCTGGCATGCCCACATTTTTGCTTGAAGGGCACCATGGGATTTATAAATGACGAACTGGTTCTCCACCAAAATCATAATCCATCAGATTGTTCTTTCAGGTGGTTGAAATAAATTCAGGACTATTTATGATTACTAGACTCAAAGATGGGGCTAATCATGCAACTCTCCATGATGGATCCATTAAGAAAATCATGAAAAAGGACAGTGTTTTTGATCATGAAACAAAACAAAATGTTAGAGAAAAAGCAACAATATTTGAAACACATATCACACCAGAATTTGTACACTGGAGAAGAAGACAGTTAACCACAAGGGATAATGATAACATCCTTGCTTTAATTTTGCAACATTAAAAATATTTTAGGGTTCCTGACCAAGTCATCCATGCTGTAACTTTGAACTTTTTTTTCCATCTCCATTCATCAACCTCTCAATAATCTTACACATTCTTGGTGGAGTTTGGATAACTGTGCTTCAAATTGTTTATGTTTTAATGACAGTGTGAGATGAGTAATGGAGGAGGGTATACAAAGACTGTTAATCTCGAGGGTTCTAGAATCCCTGTGATGTCGGGAACATGAAAGAGAAGGGCAAGTGTTCAGGACCCTTGGTGATCCCTCACTATCATTAAAAACTATCATACAGAGCCAGGGCAAATGGAGATGCAGTGCAATAGGGCACTGAGAGTAGATGAATGCAGTACTCATAGTGGGTGGTCCCTCTCACAAGCATGCTGGGAAAACCGTCCCATGTCTGATGGTCACATAGATTTCAAATATTCCAATGTGCCCCACATAGTGTCAGAGACAACTCAGTGTAATGCTGAGCTGTTTTAAATCTATCTTAAGTACTGTAGGTACATATGCTACAGATGCACAGACTTAAAAATTTACTTACAGTTTCTGGAGCAGTTCAAATATCAGTTGAAACATATTTTTCCCCTGAACCACAGGCACCTCATAAAAATATTTTTGTCATTCAATAGCATCCAAGTAAATCTGTCACAATGTAGAAGAAGTAAAGCAAACAATGCAATTCAGAAGTTATTCTTACTCATTTTTTGGATGATCAGTAAAACAACTTATGTGTAACCATTCACTATATACAAACTTTCTCTGGCCTTCAGCATAGATAACAAAATGGAGACTAATACCATGGACAAGGGAGTGGGCTGTGTCACTGTGCTTAAATTTTAAATTTTGTAAAAAAAAAAAATAAAATAAAATAAAAAATAATAATAATAAATAAAATAAAACTTGTACTAGTTCAATTGGAACAGATCCCAGAAAACTCACTGAATGATGATCCCATTGTTAGTATTGTCCTTGTCACTAGTCTGTAGAACTGTGTAAATATTCTCAAGTATAACATTAGTATAAGATCACAACTTACAAAGACATACAAGTGACTACTGAAGGCAGGATCACAGAACTAAGATGAATTTCTTGCTGTTTTATTTAATATGACGAAACTACCTTTATTTAACTAACTTTATTTAAAGTAGCCCACACTAACTGTTCAGATAGATATGGCTAATTAAAATATGACTATTTTCAACTCCAGGTGCCTCCAAACACATAATCTATTTTTGACCCTGAAGCAGTGTGTGATATGGTGAATTGACAAAACATTACTTTTTCACCATTCTGGTGGTCTCACTCTCATTCATATCAAACTGACCTTTGAAATCAATAGTCAAGTAGCAGGCTAAACGCAGCACAGTGTGATGTGAGTAGTGCAACAATCTCTGAGAATAAAACATCCCTTAGTCTGGTCATCATGTAGAAACAAGTAAAAATAGTTTGTTATCTTTGCATTTTATTAGACTTAGTGAAATTAAAAGCCATTACTGAAGACTGTGACTCCCTAGTCTGTCAGTGTAATTAGGCTTAGGCTGCTGGATGACAGGGCCCCAAGAGAAGAGTGAAGGGCTCAAGTTCAACCAAGTGGACAGCGTCTTTATGTCGCCAGGCTAAACCGCAGAAGTGCTGACTATTCTACTCAAAACAGGTCAGAGGGGGTCGAAGAGAGAGAGAGTAAAGAACGGAGAGCAGGGAAATGGAAGGTGTTCAAATGTCACGTAGGGAAAAATATCAATTTGTACAAGACCTGATTTATTTATATTGTTTGTTTTCTCTCTGGTAGATAATTCAGTACGAATCAAAAGCTTAGATTCAGAGTGCCTTAGGGGTATCTGTGTTGTCAAAATATATTGGAACTCTTGGTCAGTAAATATAAGTTTTGTTGTCTTTTCATTATTGTAGAGTGGTTCATTTACAGCAGAGAGATTGGTGTTGGATCTTTGATTATTTGATTTTCTTTCTTTAAGTCTCTGGTGATCACATTTTGCTATGTTATGCTCCCATTGCACATAATGTCTAATTAGTAATAAAACATGTTGCACAATATATAAAATGAATGTACAGTAACTGGTGTCATTGGAGTTTGAACAATAACAAATGACTGGTGAATTCTCTTCTAGATTATTCTCAACTCCATGCATAAATATCAACCTAGAATCCACATTGTCAAGGCAGATGAAAATAATGGATTTGGGTCGAAAAACACAGCATTCTGCACCCATGTGTTCCCTGAAACCGCTTTTATTGCTGTTACATCATACCAAAATCATAAGGTAAGATCACTTACAGTACTAAAAAAAATTCATTATATCTTATAAAGGCATTATAAAGGCATGAACTTTTGATGCAGCCTTAAGCTGTTTTTTCCCCATTTTAATTTAACCTATTGATATGTTCTGCATCTAGCCTCCTGGAAAAGTAGCCCAGTGAGTTCTTTGAAATACAGATATTTTGAGATTAAAAAAAGAAAAGAAAATGTTATACATATAATTCTGATGTATTGGTAAGGGGTGTCTGATGATGATTTCGGCTTGGTTTTCATCCTAAACTGCTTTTCAGCTATCACTGAGGTTTGATGTAATGAACTGATGTCATCAGCAATGAACTGAATGTAATGACATTCCAGTGAAGTGAAACAGATTACTTGGACTGGTAACTGTCTGGTAATTACTGATATGACACTGCTACTGACAGATGTCAGTGGTTTGGGGAGGGAGCTGCATTTCCGATTACTACGCAAAGAAACACCGAATGTTGAGAGACTCCTTAGTACTTCTGATTTAGTGAGGGTTATGAATTCATGGCAGTATACCAAGGCCTAACAAAATGGCCTTCGTTTGTATAAGTTATGTATGTATACAAAAAAGCATAGTGAATTGTAACGGGGGTTCTTGGAAAAACAAAAATTTGCAACTTTTATTCATGAACGAATTAGTTTACTTGGTGACGATTAAACCTATGCAAGCTAACGAACTTCATCGATAATATGTGCTTTTCAAATTATTTGCGTCCGAATCCCAAAAGAAAGACGAAAGTAGCGGTGAGTGGTTAGCACCAGACTTCATTTGGAAATAGAGGTTTCCATAATAGCCCGTTTTACAAGACCATCTAACAAATCTCTCTTTTTATTTTAAGTTTTAAAAAACGTACGTTTTCTGAAAATTGGTTTTGCATTTCTTTCTGTCCTTCCTTTTTTGAAAGCTGACTGTAAGACATCTAAACTATAACTATCTGCTAAAATGTTCGTAGAATACACAAACAGACAAAAATGTAAACTTACGTGCAAAATGTGACGTTTATATTCTTTTAATTTATTTAGCAGCTTATTCATTTTTATTTGATATTTTTATGAGTATGTTGTGCAAAACTTCCAATTGTAGTAATAGACAATTGGTTTATTGGGAACTTTTATTTGTGATTTCAAAATGCAAGCTGAAATATTGATAATCATAACACAACATGATTACAAACCATGCGCGATGTAATATAATCATGCTGAATGGCCAGTGATGCAACCACATCAATGTTCAAGCGGGTACATCACCTAAGATACCGATGCATTTTAATTTTACATACATTCAGATTTTTCTATATACAGCCAAACGTTTCGTAGATGTTGTTCCAATGGTCTGGAAATGTAAAGAATTCGCAACAGAGTGTGGATTTACTTAATTTTTGCATCCAAACCCCCAATATTTGGAAACCTCTTCAAGGGAAAGGGACTATGCAAAGCTTTGCATTAATTTTTTTGTCTGCTTTGTTTAAATCTAGCCTTGAACGCGTCGCGTTTGGCTTGTTGGCCGTGATTTTTTACGGTCAGGCAAACAAGTCGCTATGGAAAAAAACTTGTGAAACAGTCTGTATTTCCTTTGTGTGTGCGAAAATACAGATTATAGCAGTGGATGCACTTCTGAAGGACTATGCGAATTTGAATAGAACTGATCTGGTAAAATAACAGTAAGGTGGAACTTAAACTGTCCCTGTTTATATATACTATTTTGTCCTTGGCATATAAATCGGAGAGCGGGCATGGTAACATATAGCCTGTTTTGAGCGGACGCTTTAGCTCTGACGATACGATGTCAAATATTACTCACTAACCCATATGTAATTCTCAAATCCAAAATACGTGCATGCCAGACTGCGTAGCGCAGAACAGATAGTTCAGTAGCCCCCCAAAAAACATCATCCCCCCAGTTATTCTCTGAACCCCGCTGTGAACATTATTTCGATCAATACCGATCAAGTTCAATCGATGCCCTCATGTACCCGAAAATCATTTAGCCCGCTTTTATTCCATATGTTTACAAATGGAATAGAGGTGCGAAATTAATTTGTCTTAAGAAACTGATTGTATCCTATGTTGCTGTTGTTAAATTTTAAGTTACTTTTTACTCGAAGTAAAGGGAAAACTCCCCATTCTCAAAGCAACCGAAAGACAAGGCCTATCTTCAGTTTTGTGCCTTATAATTGCAACAGGCTTCACTCGCCATTGCACCGTATCTACTGTATATTTAATAAATTAAGTAAATTGATTGTAATTGATTGTAAGAGTTTGTTCTGTAACAATGTATCATATATCAGCAGAGAAAGGGTGGTTTCATTAATGCAAATGGAGTACAGACTTGACCTTCCACTGAATTACTTTGTCAAATCTGATTTGTGCCACGTTTTCAGCAAATAAGGCCTGTGTCTGTTCCACATCCGTATTTTAACTACAGTGGTGTCAGGTCTTAATGTGAGCTTAAGAGGTTGTGAATGGAAAGGGGTGTCAACCGGCAATGTTTCATTCACCAATGAAAATTCCTATTGCCGCTCAGTGCCGGAAATCCAACTGGCTGGGGTTCTCTGGGAAACATTAATTATATGCAGTGTGTTAATTGACGGATTCGCCGAGAGAAATTATAGTAACTTAGGTTTTGGAACTGAAACTTAGAAAAAAAATTTAAGAATGCCGAAGACTATTCACTTCATATGAAGCCAGTTACGCGACAGAAAACATATGATAGAAAACAAGGTTTGATCGCAAACTTAAAATTGGTTTGAGACGATTGAATTTCTCACTATAGATTAATGGTCTCATAAACTGCACAGTACATAGTTTAACATTTGTTGCATGGCCCATTTGTAGCTTTTAGTAGTTGTTAGCCTAAACGTTGTCACTGTACCAAAGTTAGTCATGGATTATTATTATACAGTGATAGACTTTTATCTGTAAATATGTAAGAATTAAACCTATAGACAATTTGTATGGGAAATGATGGGGAAAAAATTGGTCGTTAACAATAGGAGCGTAGATTAGGAACGTTCCATCTATTCAACGGTATAAAATCAATATCTAAGAAATAATTTGATGAACCAAACAATCTGGAAAAAGAATACTATAGCCCTAACTCAACACCAAGCTTTGTAGATCTACTTTCAAAATTGTAAGATGAGTAGGCAATATTCGGAAAAGCGGGAAGAAGAAGAAGAAGAAGAAGAAGAAGAAGAAGAAGAAGAAGAAGAAGTAGACGTATGAGTAACTTCATCATTATTTTGGCTTTTTACAAGATTACAATATGACTACGTCATGAAGTTACACAACAAAAAAGGAACACGGAGAGATTTATCCATAAATAATAGGCCTACAAAATCGCGTAAAGATCAGGTAACTTCATCAGTAGTATTAGCAGAAGCAGTAATATTAGTGTTAGTTGCCAGACAACTCGACAGTCAAGTAAAGCGGTGATGTTCTAGCTGCAATTTCTGAGAAAAAATGCTGTATAAAGAAGAGTTGAGATTCGAATATAAGCTTATCATTTTTGCTACTCCTCACGTAGCCATTGTTGATTGTTACACTGATCTCTGGAAACATGCGCCTTGTTGGCCACAGCACGAATTAAAACAGTACATGTCCTTTGTCAAATACTTTAGTAGTCTAAGAAAAATAAGATAAATAGGCCATATGCCAAGCTTACGGCGCGTTACGGGAGTTCCAGAGTGCGCTAGTCTCAAAAAGGAGATCTTTTACAAGGTCCCGGGCTCGAGTGAGAGCCAACCCGCAGTCAAAGTTCACATCTTGTTGGAAAACACAACACAGCCGCCAACTAATAACCTGCCAAAGGGAACGTGCTTTATTCAAAGCCTCATTGTTGATGTCGTTGCTGGTCTGTGATCACCCGACTCTAATGAACAGTATTCGTACAGCGACATTTGTCTGGTTTCAAAATGCCTGTCCCTTCAAATCTTGTGTTAACCCTCAGCATAGGCTAAAATTTTTAGCTTTCACACATTATTTATTTTTTTTATTGTTGTTGTGGTTATTGTTATTATTATTATTGTTGTTGTTGTTACTACTATTATTATAAAAATATTATTATTGGCAGATAAACACAAACAGATAACAAATATCCGAACCTTAACTTATTCTGCTCTCATCCCAATCTATCGTCCACTACAAGTAAGTATGAGGCGATTATAGATTAACATAAACGAAGCATTTCAGTGAAAGTTTTACCCAGTTTAAACTGGGGACCAACACGGAATTTTTTTTTATATTTTAATAAGCTGTTTTATTTCTTACATTCTGAAATAAATATGTATGACCTTTTTGTAAATCGCTCTACCTATCTGCGTCTGATAAACGAATGCATATGAGACCAAACTTAAACTGTTAAGTAACTGAAAGCTTCTAATGCAGTGAGAGTCCATGCATTAATTCATTTATTGATTGAATTGCATTCCTGGCACTTCAGTAGCCCACAGAGACCTAAGAGAAACTTCTAGAGCACAAAGGAACACACCGGAGAAATTACTGGTTGGAATCGGGTGAAACACGAAAACAGACAAACTAATATAAAGTCTGTCAGGGTATGGTAACGACGGAAGTAGGGGTAGTGTGCCTTGAGCATGCAATTAACTCCATGTACCTACAAACATAGTATGCTACACTGATCTACTTAGGAAAGCTCGAACAGGAGGGAAATTGGCTGCAGTTGAAGGCAAGCGTTGAAAAGTAAAGCTGGATTCTGAATATAATATAGACCTTCGGCCATGCCTTTTGTAGTACTCAGCTGTTTCTATATTTCTGCTTCACATTAAACAGACCACAGTGCGTGTAGACGCTCACCGTATTTCATCCAGCCTGCCACAGCTGTAATAAACCTCAAGGAGAATTTGTCCTTTTTCCATTTAGAAAAGGGTGGCATTCATTTTATTCTCTGTCAGAATATTTTACAGTGAATAGGCCTATATTTACAATTAAATATTAAAGGCTTATGCAATTGGCAATGATACTCTTTGGTACCCTATGATACATTTTGCCAGGAGCACCAAATTATGAAAATACTTGTATTGCGTACAAACGCTATATGTTGTACTGTTATATCCTTCACCAATAGAAAGACCACAAAATGTGTTGTTTTGAGTGGTTTTCAATGGCCAGTACGCCTAACAGTTTTAATAATACACACAAATCCCTGTACAGACATTTCAAAATAAGAGCTGTTGTATGTATGCTGTGGGTTTGTTATGTTGCAGATAACTCAGCTAAAAATCGAAAACAACCCCTTTGCAAAAGGCTTCCGCGGCAGCGATGACATGGAGCTCCACCGCATGTCAAGGATGCAAAGGTAAATGACTTCGCTACAAAATTCTGTATTCATTAGTCAAGAACTGCGCTTTCATTTGGTCTTATTTCAGAGTGTCGCTGTGACAGTTTTGAGTTATAAAATTAAGTAACTCAGTAAGTATTTTGTGTCAGGCTATTCTTCACGACGGATGTACACATATGATACAGTAAGTTTTGACCATGAGTCCTTTTGCTGTCTTGAAAGCCTTTCAATGAGTGTGGGATTTAGGCAGAACTAGCTATATTTTAAGCACTATAACTATAACCAACAGAGCCGGTGATCAATGTAAATTCGGCAAAATCGTCCTCTTCGAGATACATCAGAATTTAATGTTCTCATAAGACCAAAATTGTGAAGAACTGTGATGTAAGTGTACATCTTGGCTGAGGGCCAGTCTCCACTCTGTTCGCTCTCTCTTGGTTCCTCTGGCTTGGCCATGAAATTGTGATACCATCTCCGTTTCACGCAAATCCCGCGCTATTCGCGGACACAGTTGTCTGTAACGGTGATAGAGGTGGTCGCATGGAGGCAGTGGGAGCAGAGACCACATGGCTCTCCCCTTATTCAGTCCAGATGACAGTCATAATATGCGTTCATACAGTGTGGAAAAACACATTTTCAAAGCAGAAAATCTGGTGTTTTGACCTACAAGCAGCCAATAAATACATCCCGTACTAGAAAAAGAGGCTTTTGAACATGAGCGGGAAATAGTAAATGAGTTAAAACTTGGCTATTGCACTGTACGGAACAAGGAATTCAGTCAAGGCTCAGAAGCAGATTATCTAATGAACTCCAGGATAACTAATTGATATCAACATTTCATTGAAGTGCTCTTCCCAAATTCTGCTCAAAGAGTTTTTGTATATTCCGATTCAGTGATAACGCGTGCGAGTTCTTAAATTAAATAAAAATCATACACTGCTCATTAAAAGTGTGGGGACACGTTGCCTTTTTCTATATTGTCCGCTGATTTTTCTTTTTTTTTAAATTACTTTTAAATTAATCAAGAAAAATGCCTGCAAAGGATTTGTTAACATGAAACAGCTATTCGCTTATACCTCAGGTATAGCTGCTACACTCAGCCTCGTATTCATCAAAATATCTTCCTTGGTGAGAAGATTGGGTTCTGTATGAATGATAATTTGAGAGTTTTATTTTTCCAAGCTATTATGAAAAGCACGTATATAAGTCTTTTGCCTCAAAGGTAATTTAAACACCTCTGCACCGACATGACAAAAAGGGTATGAAAAGCGTGGGGTATATCATTGTTCCCAAGGTGCTACTTTTGTTGGTTGGTACTTAAGTTTTGATGTTTTTCCAAAGAAAAATGGCGAGATGTAAACAGTTTTCTATTGAAATATGTCATTTTGTGGTTGAGCTAAAAGGTGAAGGTTATTCTTTTTAACAAAAAGCTTGATGACTCCAAATTTTATGACAGGTGGTGTATGATATTACATATCACTATAAAAATGCACAATTTTTTGAGTGCACTGAAACTGTTCACCAAACTGTTTAACCAAAGCACATTTATTAAAGGGTTCACGACATAAACATTATAGACAAAAAGAGTATTCTTACTTTTTCATTGATCCCATATACAAATTTCATATATTACCATCTAAGGCCCACGATCTAAATTAAAAATACCACACCGACACTGAACGTGGATAGTCGCAGTTGACAATGATGCAGCATCTTGTTAATCAATGATGTGAGGGAGATGGTTCTTTTTTTATAGTACCAAGGAGTACCCAGTGGTCCCTCGCAGCACAGTGCGTCAACGAGTTGGCACCAGCCAGAGTCCATTCAGTGGAGATGTCCAAGGGATTTCTACAGCTAGTAGCATGACCTCTCAATACTCATGTGAGAATGGAGTCACTGGCACCTCCCAGGACATGCTGCCCCAATCTGGCTCTTATCCTCTACCCCATGAACACAGTCAAGATTATCACTGCATAAAGCGAAAAGGTGGGTTCACTTGGTTCCAGTAAAATTGTACAGTAAATTGTACAGTAGCTATTATCGTGCAGGCTCACTGCACCATAATATGAGGATTACACCACTGGAAAAAAAAACAGGTCCAAGAATATGAAAGATATGATGCTTTTATTGTTTTGACTGTTGTTTTCCATCTGTTTACTCAGTTGAGGACGACTGTCATGCAGGTGATCACACATACAAAAAAGCGTACATGGAGAGCTCCTCCAGTGAAGATGACCATTACTACCGGACAGTCAGCTACCCACAGTCCTTGGGCCTACCTGGCACCCCCTACAGAACGGAGTCAGGTCAGCGACAGGCTTGCATGTATGCCACTGCCTCACAAGCCGCTGAACCAGTCCCAAGCCTGGAGGATATCAGCTGCAACACATGGGCAGGTGTTTCACCCTATGGCAGCTGCTCTGTGACAACCATGCAACCAATGGAGCGACTGCCATACCAACATTTCTCTGCCCACTTCACGTCCGGACCACTGGTGTCCAGACTAAGCGGGGTAACAGGACATACCTCTCCACAGCTGGGTGATGCCCATGCTATGTATCAAAGCTCCATGTCCCACCAGACACTTGGCAGGCAGTGCAGCCCTGGTGCAGGAATCCAGTCCCCAAGTGCCAGCCTGCAGAGCAATGAATACTTGTATTCCCATGGCATACCCCGTACTCTGTCTCCACACCAGTATCACCCAGTGCACAGTGTAAGCATCATGCCTGAATGGAATGAGAGCAGTTAATTGGCCTCTTACAGAAAAGGTTTTGGCAAGGTCTGGAACAGGTACTGGAGCTGAAGTAAATGTGTGTATTTATATGCCTTCTCATGACATGATTGGTCAAGACCCTTAAGTACATTTAGTACAGTTATTAGCAAGTTTAATAGGCTAAAAGACCCAAGAATGTCTTTGCAGTTTGACATTGCTCTGGGAGTCAGGAACTGCTTGCTAAGATTGTTTGACCAGGTAGATGACAATACTGGAGCATGAACAAATTTAAAAAGGTTAAATGCTGTACATCAGGGCTTGAGTGAAAAGTTCTTTCTATTTTTTTTCTTTTGCTTTTGGAATGCAGAATGCAGGAATAAAGTACAGGACTGTCCAAAATGTTGTCAGCAAACTAACTTTGTTAGTCCATAAGTTTTATAGCAATTCTTCATCTAAGTGATTGTGTTATGCCTATATTTTACGTTTTTTTGTCTTTGTATTGCATAACTATGAAAATTGTTGTACATTTATAAGTCATTAAGAGTTGGAATTCTCAACGTGATTCACACAATTCTGTGAGGTCCCTTGTGTCAAAATCACAGCAGAAATAGTGTGCTGCAGAGTGATTTGGTTTTCTACAGAGTTCGCAATAGTTTTTTTGGGGTGAGAATTAATGCACTTGAATTTTTTATGTTCAGGGATATGGAAAGACCATCATAAGGATTGTAAGACACCAACACATTTATTGACTCATAGAAATTGCATTTATAAAATGCATGTTTTCAAAAGGAATTGATATTTAGGATACAGATTCTGAGACTGAATTACTCAATATGTTGACTGAGGAGTGTCACTTATTTATTCTACCCAGGGATAAACTTTGCAGATGCTCACGAGTAGAGAAAATCATATCTTTGGTGTATTTCTTGGGTATCAGCACATACCTACACTGGTGCTCTTTGAAAACGAATCACACATCCAGATGAGGTTTTACTTGCAGTTTTGGTATTTACTGTAAAATCATACATCACATGCATGGTAATCAACATACCTGCATATATTGATGCTATGAAGTTCTCAATAAGGTATGCTAACTCAACATTGACAGTGCATATCTAAGTAAACAGTACCCACATGAAGATCCACAGGACTACTACAACCTTACAACATTTCATAGAGTGCTAGCTATCATGAGCTACTTGGTATGCTACTTTGTAGCATGATGTGACACATCTGCAAAGCCGCAGATAAAAGGCAAGCAGAAAATACAATACCTTGAATTTCTGAAAAACATTTGATACTGTTGAAATGTGTCATTCCACAAAGCCTAAGCACATAGTGCATTGCCTTTTCATCAGTGGCCTTCCTGTAGAGACCTCCTCTGTAGAAATGTGTAAGGATAAGAAGTCATTGTGGGATATTCAGTAAAATGTGCTTTCTGTCTGGATGAATGTTCATTTTAGAAAATGCTAGTAGATGCAGAATTCTCTTTGTTAATAGTATTTATATTTTCTGTATTATAAAGCCTAATGATTTCATCTAAAATTATATTTTTACAATTTGTCCATTCTGTTTCCCTATTACTTAGTTTTATTCATCTTGTTTTTTTCTCTTTCAAAAAAATCATACTGGTTTAGAATTTTATGTTTATGATATAGACATGACTTATTTGGCTGTAAATAAACACAAATGTACATAGACTACATAACTGAAATAAATATAAAAGATCGTTACTGAATTTCTAGCTCATCACATACATCTCCAAGGATTGCATACCATAGGTCTGTGAATTCTTTAAGAACATGGCATGCTTTGAGCTTTATGATTATGCATCATTCTATTTGTTATTTTGTTGGATACCAAAAATGAATTTACACTTTTTTTTGTGATCATGCTCAAATGTTATAAAACAAACCAAAATTGCTCTCCATAAATTGTTGAAGATGTTAGTTACATATGCAGCTGTGATTGTGTGGATTCTAGATACTGGATATATCTGACACACGTGCATGCAAGTTAAGATATAGAGGTAGAATTATATCCATGTAGCTTACAGCTCAACAGCACAACATCCGTGTGGTGCCTTGTAACAGCTGCCAAAATTGTCCATGTAGTATAGCTGTGTAACCTTTTACAGAAGGTATGTAATTAAGGCGCAGTGAACGAGATGCTACAATATACCCACACTGGCCATAAATAACCAACATGAGCAAGAATGCAAGTGCAACAAGGGCTGCCCACTGATTCAATAACAACAAACCCTTCTAGTATCACTCACAGACTCTTCTTCTTGAGTAACTGTGTGCCATTTTAGTGATTCAGCAAGATTGAACT